>NC_081812.1:23039500-23752500 GCF_030704535.1 Vitis vinifera
TGACGTGGGTTTGTTTGTGGTTGCCAGATGTCGAGATCTGGAGCATTGGATCTGGCTTCTGGGGTTGGTGGGAAGATTGAGAAAAATGAAGTACTCTCAGCTGTTCAGAAGTATCTCTCCTTCAATCCACCTCTCTTTCTTTACTAAATTTATTCTTCAATCAATATATGGATCGCTACACTTGTTCTTGCTACGAAAACTGAAAATGGTTGTTGTTTTTGCTCTCAATAACAAAAGTACTTTTCCCAATATGTTGATATGGAATCAATTCATTGTGTTTTCTAAAGCATTGATGTTGGGTCCATTGTGCTTTTAGTCATCGACATGACTGTAGGGTAGTTTGATTTCAGACTTTCCGGTCAAAATGCCCTTTTGGGCAAACCCAAGAGTAAGAAAGGAGACGGTATTTATAAATTGTACCTACAGTATAAATTTAAAAATCACATTTTGAAACTGGGTCTAAATAACAGTACTTTTCAGTGCTTCTGAAGTGATGATATCTTTGTAAAAGCACTTCTAAAAGAGTAAATAGAATCTTGGTTATGAGGCTTCTTAAGATTGGAATCAATGAATTCATTCCATCTCTGTTTGGTCCCTACAATGATTTTTCACACTTACACTGCCAAGTTTTGTATCCAGAGATGCCATGTTGAATAGAATGGATTGGTTTAATCCCAGTAGGTATTAACACAAATCCTGAATTGTTCATCCAAAATCCTATGTAGGATGGAATGGATTGATTTAATTTTACTGAACTTGCAGCAACAGAATGGTGATTTTTTATATTGTTAATAAAAATAATGTCACTGAGGTTTTTATGTTTGGGAGATTTCTGTAGTGACAGCTTGTTTTGACTCTGTAGGTATGAGAAGTATCATGTTTGTCATGGAGGGGACGAGGAAGAGAGAAGAGCTAATTACACTGACATGGTAAAAGCATTTTGATAAATTTTGATCTGCTGAAAAAAGATTTATTGGATCAGTGGTAAAGGTCTCATGGATTTCAGGTTAACAAATACTATGATCTTGCTACAAGCTTTTACGAATATGGGTGGGGTGAGTCTTTCCATTTTGCGTCTAGGTAAGTAGTAATAATTTCCACAAGCATATTGCCATAAATATTTGAAGATATATAATTTAACAGATAGCATCATGGTTCCTGTACTGGTAGATGGAAAGGGGAGTCCCTTCGAGAGAGCATCAAACGACATGAACATTTTCTTGCAGTGCAACTAGGATTGAAATGTGGACAGAAGGTTTGTTTGATTCAGTTATTGCTGCAGCAGGAGATAGAAATTCGTCGTATGCATGGCAATTTTCATCCTTCACTAATTTTAACTGTGGTCTTCTAATTAACAGGTGTTGGATGTAGGCTGTGGCATTGGAGGTCCCCTAAGAGAAATCGCTAGATTCAGGTAACTAGTGATTCATGTGTTCAACTACATTTCCATACTTGGAAAAATGGTTTCTCTCATTTAGTGGTTTTTTTGGGGGTCTTTTTCCACTGCAAGAGATAGCCTGATATTAATAACCCTGTACAGTGATACTTCTATTACAGGGTTGAATAACAATGAATATCAAATAACAAGGGGAAAGGTACAGGATTTTTTTTCTCTTTTGTGATAAGTGGCACACACACCTTGGGAAATTCATTGATTCAACATTCGTTATATATTCTTTTTTTATTTTTTTGTGACCATGAAGATATGGTCCAAATGATTTTTGTTCAAAATTTAAGCTTGGGAGCCTTGGTTGCTTTACAGGAGCTAAACCGCCTTGCTGGAGTGGACAAGACCTGCAACTTTGAGTTGGTTAGATTTATTTTGACTCAAATTTGCTTTCATGTGTGGACAACTTTGTGATGAAGTGCTTTCTCCTAGCTTTCTTATCCTTTTTTCACATTGAATTCGATGTCTGTATCATTTAGAACACATAATCTATAGCTCAATGATGTCCGACCCCTTGACAGTTTTTGTTAAATGATAATCAGGCCGACTTCATGAAAATGCCATTTTCAAATGACACTTTTGATGCAGTATTTGCAATAGAAGCCACCTGCCATGCACCAGATGTGGTATGTTGCTTAAGGCTCAAAGCATCCCATGGTTCAAGTAAAGCCACTCTTTTTCTTCCCTCCAAGTAGAGCATATGCCCTTTTTCATTTAATCTTTTTTCGGTGGTTGGAGTAGCTTGATTGCTACAAGGAGATTTATAGAGTGTTGAAGCCTGGCCAGTGTTTTGCTGCTTATGAATGGTGCATTACTGACTGCTTTGATCCCATGAACCGAGAACACCAGAGGATAAAGGTTATAAGCAGCTGCATTCTGCTGCCATTTCCTTGTTTCTTTTCATATCCTTTATCTAACCACCTTACATTAAAACAGGGAGAAGTTGAGCTTGGCAACGGACTTCCTGACATCAGGTCAGTGGGACAATGTCTTGAAGCTCTGAAACTGGCAGGTTTTGAAGTGAGTAGTAGCAAGACAACAACAGGGTTGTTACATTTTCTGTCGACATTGAATTTACTAAAGCAAAAATTGCATTTTCCTTGTCATTTGTGTGAAAGGTTCTATGGGAGAAGGATGTTGCCGCAGACTCACCTCTCCCTTGGTATCTCCCTCTGGATACAACTCAGTTCTCACTAAGTAACTTTCGGACAACGTCTTTTGGACGCTTCATCACTAGAAACATGGTAATATACTTTTGTAATATCCCACATGGAAAAAAATTCTTGACGCTATATATCTATGAGCTCATCTTAATCAAGTAGACTCATTTTAAAGCCATTAAGGGTCTCATTGGGTCCAAAACAAATAATATTTATATGATTAAATGCGGCTACAGCTTATCCTTCAACTCTACAGGTCAAAGCCTTAGAGTTTGTGAGGCTTGCACCAGAGGGGAGCCAAAGAGTTCAAGCTTTCCTGGAGAAAGCAGCAGAAGCTCTGGTTGAAGGAGGAAGGTTAGTTCTTAGTTCTTTGTCTATGTCTTTCCCGGTTCCTCTTAATTAAATACCATACAATAACTTAAACTCCACTATGATCATTTTTATCCATTTTCATTCCAAGTAATTCAAGGTTCATGCAGCACTACATGCACAAAGTGTTTTAACTTTTAACCTTCTTATCCTATACTTTCTCAGCTTCTCCAGCTACTGGGTTTCTCACCATTTTGGCACTATTTATTTTAGTATAGAAGTAGATCCTCAAAATGGGGTTTGTTGAGCTATGAATATTGTTATCAAAGCTTGCAGGTTCTCGTTATCGAAGTTTTGAAACACTGCTAATATGACTAAAAATCAATTCTCCTCATGTTCGTGTATTTGGCTCTTACAGGGAGGGGATTTTCACACCCATGTATTTTTTCGTGGCCCGGAAGCCCCGTTCGTAAGTCAACAAATCTTTGAAGTTTACGCCAGACAATTTTTTCTACTGATATATTGCCTGGGAAACCAAGCAGGGTTTATTCATCTCCGCTCGTTCCGCCATAATTTGTAGACTAATATATAAACCATTTATTCACTGTCCCAAAATGATTTTTTGGAGCTTTAATGAAACCTTAAATCAAAAGATTTCGGGCATCTTTGATACAACATGATAAAATTGATTCAAATTTCATAATTTAATCAAATTTAGATTGTTAAATGGTGATATAAACAAATAAACTCAAAATATAATCAAATTATATCAAAAAAAAAGAAAAATAAGAATGTGAAACAAAATAATGAGAACACAAAAAATCAATAAAATCATACTATAATCCGATGTGATTTATGGGTGGCAACTTTTAATATTGCATCAAAAGGGTGTCATTTGATGTCATAACCAAACACAACACAAGCATCTCTTAGAAACACACGTGACCATTGTCCACTTGAATTTTTTAGGGTTATGTTTGGTTCCCGGAAAATACTAAGGAAAGAAAAAAAATGCAAAGGAAAATAATTTTTTCATGTTTGGTTGTCCTATGAAAAACATAAAAGAAAATCAAATATTATTAAAACTAATTAAAAACTTATGTATTTTAAAATTATTTAATCTTTATATTAATGTGTTAAAATAAATAAAATGAGTTTGAAGTAAAAAATAAAAATAACTTATCAACTTTTAATCTATTTTTTATTTTCCTTCACTTTTTTTTTTCCTTCTATTTTTCCTTTGTATTTTATTTCCCTTGCATTTTCCCTCAAATTTTCTGAGAACCAAACATAGCTTAAATGAATGAACCATTTCACAAGCATCTCTAAGAAACACCCGTGAAAGTTCCCGAAAACTTTTTTTTTTTTTTCTCATTCAAACCATTGTCCAATTGAAGTCATTAAAAGAATGAATCATTCCATTCAAATCAATATTTTTTTGCTTCAAAATCCTGGTCCATCCAGACGGCCAGAAAAAGTTTACATGAGGACAAACGTATTTTTCCACAAAGGAACCACTGCCTGTCACTTTACTAGTCTATTGCCTCCCACACTTTTTTTCTTGGCCCCAAACTGATATCAGTTGACTAAATACCAATTGAAGTCCATTTTTTTATTTTTTTCATTTAAACCATTGTCCATTTGAATTCATTAAAAGAATGAACCATTCCACGAGGACAAAATGTATTTTTCCACAAAGGAACCATTGCCCGTCACTTTACTAGTCTATTTCCTCCCACACTTTTTTCTTGGTAACTCCAGCTTTATTGGCCCCAAACTGCCATCAGTTTACCAAATACCAGTTGAAGTCTTTTTTTTTTCTTTTTTCTTTTTTATCCATTTAAATCATTGTCCATTTGAATTCATTAAAAGAATGAACCATTTCACAAGCATATCTTAGAAATACCTTTCAAAGTTATAAAAAAACATTTTTTTTAGTTAAACAGTAGATAAATTGAAGGTTTTTTTTTTTTCATTCAAACCATTTTCCAATTGAAATCATTAAAATAATGAATCATTCCATTCAAATCAATATTTTTTTTCTTCAAAATATTGATCCACATCTAATGGTCATCGTTCTGATTCGGTTCGATCATTTGAACCACCCAGGGATTGGACCATCCTTGAACCGGTCGAATCGACGGTCGAATTGATGAACTATTTGAATCGGTCAGTTTCCCCCAAATAAACGATATCGTTTTGATGCATCTAACATCGAAATGACATTGTTTTGATTTGTATATAAACTCATTTTTAACTTTCCCCTCTCTCCCAACAACCCTAGCCAATGCCTCTCTCCCTCCTCCCCCTCCACCTAGCATCATTTTATTTATATAATTGAATACAATTAAATAAAATAAAATTATAATTTTAAATTATACATATTATAATAGAATATCACAATATTATTATCCAATAACATTTGATATAATTTAATATTTTTTAATAATAAACTATATTATTATGAAATATGATAAATTATATTATATAGATATTAAATTTTTGAACAAAACAATTTTAAAATATATATTATATTTATAATTTCAATTTTAAAGTTTTTTTACATTCTATAAATTCTAATTAATTTTAAATCTATTTTATGTCAACATGTGTCTTGGTATATTCAATATATTCCTTAATTGAAGTATCGATATATATGAGTTTAAGTCCAAAATAATCTACTTATCTCAAAATATTTGTCAAAGTAATCTTTTGTGTCCACATAAATATCCATATGAATTTTTTTAGTGTAAAAAACTATCATTGGTGACTGTGATTTTAAAATAAAAACCACACTCACATATTGTGGTTTTACAATTTTATTTAAAACCATATTCACAAATTGTAATTTTATAATTTTATTTAAAATCATAGTTACTAATTATGTTTCACAAATATCTTTAAAGGGAATTCATGTAACTATACATCAAATAAAAAAAGTATGAGATTTTATAATTTTATTTTTTTATTTTTAATTTTAGTGTCTCACATATTATGGTTTTACAATTTTATTTAAAACCATATTCACAAATTGTGATTTTATAATTTTATTTAAAATCATAATTACTAACTGTGTTTTACAAATATCTTTAAAGGGAACTCATGTAACTATACATCAAATAAAAAAAGTATGAGATGTTATAATTTTATTTTTTTATTTTTAATTTTAGTGTAAATTATGGATGTACCAAAATTTTTTAATGATGTACCAAATTTCTTTAAATTTTATTTAAGAGTGGAGAAAATTTCTTACAATTTTCCATTGTCAATTTAAAATTTTATTTTTTTTACAAATTATTCTTAATATTTTTTTATTTACGAATATTTTAAAATTATATATATTTTATCTTTATCTTTTCATATTTTATTTGAAAATTTGAGAAAATAATTTCCTCTACATACATTCCCATAAAAATTTATATATTTATAGTAAATAAAATATTTATTTGTTTTATAAATTTTATCACATATGAATTAAAGAAAATTATTTTTTTCATATTATTTTAAAATTTTAAAATAACTAAACAAAATGTTTATATTATTTTAAAATTTTATATTTTCATATGAAAATTAATGTCAATAAATGGGGTTTTTTACACTAAAAAGAAATCTATGTGATGCTTAGGACGATTCAAAAGATTACTTTGAAAAATATTTTGAGATGGATATTTACCAATTTTTTATACCAATGGATTATTTTGAACATAAACTCCATATATATAGATGTTTTCATCCTTGCTACTGAAGTTTCTGACACGGCTTCTCCCTCTTACAAGTCTCTACAGAGTACAGAGACCCAACCCTCTCCTCTCTGAGAAAAATTGGATACAGATAGAGAGGAGAAGAGAATAATCTTTCAGATTCTTTCCAAGAATGGGAGAAGCGGCGGTGGAGATAGTGAAGCCTCGTACGGACACACGAGAGTACAGAAGAATCGTTCTCCGGAACTCTCTCGAAGCCCTCCTCATCAGCGATCCTGATACCGATAAGGTCACTCTTTCAATTCTTGATGGTTTTTCTTGTTTTTCTTGGACGCGATGGTCAGATAATCGGCTATGTTGATTTTTTTTCCTTCTTTTTCTTTCTTGGTCTCAGGCGGCGGCATCCATGAGTGTGAGTGTCGGTTCCTTCAGCGATCCCGAGGGCTTCCCAGGCCTTGCACATTTCCTAGGTAATTTTTGGTTTCTTGTCAATGAAATTTACAAGTGTTTTGTAGTTGTAGTGATAGATACCATGTCTGAGAATCGAATTTTGAATTGTTCGTTCAAGAATGGAAACTTTGAAAAGTTTTCGTTAAATAATGGAAGATTTTGACATTTTTAGTTTCTTATGAATGAAATTATAAGTTTCTTGGTATTCTAGGATTCTAGTGATAGAAACATCCGGATTTTTGGATTGCCTTGTCTTGCTATGCGTTTGAGTGAATTTGAATTTTCAGTTCGATATCTTACTTCTTTTCTTTTTCTTTTTAAGTCTTAGTTAAAATAGAATCATATATTTGTATTTAAAATTTTTTTGGTTTATTATAAATGAAATTATAAGTTTATTTTTAGTTCGAGTGATAATTGCGATGTCTGGGAATGAATTCATTTTCTTTGCTTTTTTTTTTTTTTTTTTTTTTTTTTTTTTTTTCCAATTTTTGGTCCATGCACACAAAAGTATAGATTTCTTTGCAGTTTTGGTAAGGACATGTGCTGATTGTTGTCCCATGAATTTAAATTCTTTCATTTAATCATATATATTCTTTGTGGTTTTAGTGATTAATACGTGATAAACGAGCATTTTATGCTTCAATTGAGTTTGAATTCTTCTTGGGTAATGGAAACCTCTTGCAATTTTTGGTCTGTATAACTGAAATCATGAGTTTCTTTATAGTTTTAGTAATAGATGTGCTAATTGTTGCATGGGGATGCCTCACTAGGAATTTGAAATCTGGTTTAGTGAAGGAATCTCTTGTATATTGATGTGCACATAGAATACTTAAAAAAGAAGACATAGTTCATTCAGTGTTGCGGTTACAACCAGGGTTTGAAAAATCGGAAATCGGAAATAATTGTCGAAATTTCGGTGAAATATCGCTTATCTATGGTGGTCGAAATGAAATCGGCAAAGACCTGGCAAAGACGGAAAATCGCCCAAAAATCGATGAAATCAATTGAAAAAATCCTATATAAATATATATTTTAATTTATCCGTGTTTTTTTAATTTTTTTTTTCCAATTTATCTTTTATTTAAAATTTATATCACCCTTTTATTTTATATTATCTTTTTATTTTTAACTATTTTTTATATTTATCTCATTAATCTCATTTTAAAAAATTACTACCACTTCACTTTAATTTTTTTATATTTATCCTTCTAATTTTATTTAATTTTAAATGTTTTTATTTTAAAAATATTAAAAATATGAATTTATTCAAAAATTGATAAAATATAAAAAAATTAATAAAGTTTTAATATTTTATAAATTAAAATTAATTTGATAAAATGAATTATTAATATAATTTTTAATAATTTTAATTATTTAAATAAATTAATGTTAATAGCAAAAAAATTGTCACCACAAATTTGTAACAAAATTTTAGAAATTAAATCTCAAATAAAATATTTTATGTAAATTGATTTAATTTTTTATTTAAAATGTAATAAAACATGTTTTAATAAAAATAGTTTTTAATTCTTAAAATAAATGAATATAAATATATTAAAGGAATTTAAGTTAATTTTTTCTTAAAAAAATTGATAAACATTATCTTTGATCATATCTATGTCATACTCACAAAATAACTTTAATATGTGTTTTCCTGTTTATTTTATCATTTTTTTTTGAAGTTTTTCTAAGAATTTTTAATAATTTCTGTCTCATTGATATTTTTGTCAAAATATTCACCAATATTATTGATATATCTGTAAAATTCCAGTACTGATATATTTGTGTTTGCCGGTATTTCAAACCTTGGTTACAACCAAGAGATACTTCATATTCCTATGATCATAAATTTGCAGCCATACCTTGATTGGGGGTTGATACGAGCAAATTATTTAATTGCTTTCATATTCTACAGGACAACTATAAGGCCTGCTGTGTTATAGTACATGATGATGAACAATTAGAAACCATGCTAACAAATGAGAAAAGCCGAAATGAGGGGTGTTAAGATGGATGAGTGGTAATATGAGAAGATATAGATTAAGAAATGATTGTATTTGTAAGAAGTTAGAGATGGAATCAATGAAGCAGAGGCCTGCCTAGAATTGTAAAATAATAAAAAAATAAAAAATCTTTTTAATTGTTTTATTGATGGTTTGAGTTGAATGGTAATTTAATGTTCAGTGCCTGTTGGATTATACTGGAAAATAAATTAATTGTCTTTGCATGGCTGAGAAGATTTATATATCAAGAGTTGTGAATTCAATATACCCCAAAAACCAAAAAATAAAAAATAAAAGGAGTGGTATGGTTTATGATTAATTGTGAATTGAAAATTGGTTGTGGAGGCTTGAGGCAGATTTAGTTATGGTGCAGATTAGGGTGAAAAATCATGATCATTTAAAGTATTCTCTATAGGCCGTCCACCTAAATGTAGGGAAGAAGGAACACATTTACAGTTTCATAAGGAGAGCATGAGCAATGGTCAAAGGCAGGGTTCCTTCATGGGAAAATGGGTTACTTAAACCAGGAAGCTACTTTAACCAAATGCATTTTAACAAATTTTAGAACATGTTACTTCACATTTTTGAATGTCTTTATGAAATCTTAATGACAAGTTGAAACCTTCTGAAATTCCAACCTGGTACAGTGATCAGATCTTACACTAGTGCAGTTCCAAGCAGGTGTAGTGGTGGGATCTTATGCTTGTGATTGGATGTTAATTTGTCAAGTCTTTGATGTTCAGTTGTTTGGAATGAAGATAACCTGAAATTTGCATTTTTATGGTCATTTCCTTTTTAACCAGCCAGTTTGTAATTTCAGACTATATTTTTGGCTTTTGCTTAAATTTTAAAATCAATCTCTTGACTTGATGGGTAGAATTGCTCATACTGGCAGCTTTGTATTTTGATAATTTGGGTACATAAACACTGTGTAACATGCTTATGAAGTTGCCCTATGTGGAAATGAAATTAAATTGCAACAACTTCTCCTTGCTTCTCCAGATGAATTAAAGAAAAATCCTATATGGATTTAATAGGAATTTTTTTCTGAATTTTTTTTTATGCCAAGTTATAAATTTTTGCCTAGCATTTTATACATATCTTGTTTAATTCCAAATTTTATTACATTGAACACTTATTAACATTCTCTTAAGTCTAGAATACTTTAGGCATCTTTCTTTGGTTAAGGAGCTTTTGTGGCTTTGCCTTTGTGGAGTACTCTTGTTTGAAATTTTCTTTGTGTGATTTGCCTTCTGATTCTTCTGTTTTGCAGAGCATATGCTGTTTTATGCCAGTGAAAAATATCCATTGGAAGACAGTTACTCAAAGTATATTACAGAGGTACTATCATAACTTTAATGGAGATCTATCAAAAAAAATTCATACCTTTAGTGGGGATGCCTGGTTAATCTTGATTATATTATTAATAATGGGTCACTTGTTCTGGAAGTTTCACTCTTTTTTACTCTGTTTTTCTTTCTGATTATCCATTTTGTTCTTTGTAATGGTAGATCTTTACTGCAAGAAATGGAGTTGGAGGATGAAAACATCTTTTCTTGCATTTGGATTCACCCAAAGGATGCCTCTTCTAGTGAGGTGGTCAGTCTAATTATAAGGCATTGGGATGTAAGAGAGTAAAAGTTTTCCTCCTTGAAGCCAAATTCTTAATTGTTCAATGAGCCTTTTTTTTTTCTTTTCTGTTCATAAGTCCTAACCTCAAGCGCTATTTTATGTCTTTCAATCGGGTTAAAAGAATCTTATTTCAGGTTTAAATACAAAGGAACTATTTTAAGGAATTTCAGGGAAACTTGGTCAGATATTCCCCTTTATGACGTGATTTTCTGTGGTCCAATTACCAAGATAGCCTGACTTGCAACTTAGTGTTTCTGAATAGAAATAACATTATTTGAAAGTGTTTCTTTTCATCTGGTACATGAGACAAAGGACCAGAAGACTTTAGTAGTAATGTGGCTTAGCTGTACTTCTATTCATGCATCTTGGAGAGAGACCTTTTTTCTTGAGTGTGTGTGGAGAATTTGTCTATTAGGGTCTTTTTTGGGGTCATTTGTAAGTGGAAGAGCTTTTTCTATGATTATCTTTTGCAAGAATTAAGTCATGGTGGGAAAGTATTATGCTTGTTATCATTTCTCAAGATGATTTCTTTTTCTTCCTTTTCCCCTTTTATGGAGGATTTATTGTGTTTCCATATGCCCTTTATCCATTAGTTAGGTTTCTCCTCCTTAACTTGTGTGTGCAATTCTGTTTCCCTTTCCTCAATGCCATTGTATATCTTTTAGGAGCCATAGCTTGGTGCGATGGTAGATTCTTGGGCTTTAAAGCATGAAAATGCAAGTTTGAGTCTGTGCAGCCACTTCCTGTAAATTGCTGAAGGTTAGGCCCTTTATTGGTCCACCCTTTCCCATTTCTTGGAAAAGCTAAAATATAGGACTTGCACTGGGTAATGGTGTTTTTATGAAATGAAGAGATATTTTATTATTTATTCCATATATATTTTTGTATAAAATATTTCTTGTATGACTGCTGCCTTATGTTATTGACCTATGTTTTCCTCTTGTTTTTTTTTTTTCATGCATAGCATGGCGGTAGTACAAATGCTTTTACAGCTTCTGAGCACACCAACTATTTCTTTGATGTGAACACTGATTGTTTTGAAGAGGCTTTGGACAGGTAGATGCTTTCTCTTTCTCTCGTCTTTTGGCTGTGGTTTTTGTATATCTTCTTTTATAGTTAGCAATCTCTGATGTTTTCATATGGTTTACCAATCAGATTTGCACAGTTCTTTGTCAAACCATTGATGTCAGCTGATGCTACCACTAGAGAAATTAAAGCTGTTGATTCTGGTTAGATTTTCCTTTGTGATTTAAATGCAAGCTTCCATATTTAATGAATTATTGTTAATCATCATCTCTTTTTCCTTATCCAGAGAATAAAAAAAACTTGCTGTCTGATGCTTGGAGAATGGATCAGGTATCCTTTATTTTAGCATGTAATGTAATACCTATGCTAACTTTTCTTAGGCCATTTAGTAAGTGCAATATTCTGGAAATTTAAACTTTGTGGGCCCTATTTCAAATTTAAATTCATTAGCAAACCCTGGAAATAGTTCAAAAATCATATTGCAACTCTCATGTTTGTGTTGCTGTTACCATAATTGCCTATTCCACAGTTCAGTTTCCTTCTTTTCCCACTTTCTGGAAGAATTGGTGGCCACATGCCCCCTTGCTCTCATCTTAGTATATTTTTAGTTGTAGTAAGCAACAGGAGTTTGTGGAACCATTTTCTCAAAACTTCTTTAGAAATTCATCATTCCACCTAGGTCTATGTCATATAGTAGTATTGTTTCTATGAGAAATAGAAACAATGAGAAATATACTTCTAATTGCTTTTTCTTTTTTCTGCATGAAATTGCCTTCTCTACAGCTTCAAAAACATGTTAGTGCAGAAGGTCATCCATATCATAAATTCAGTACAGGTCAGTGACTTCATATTTTTTGAATAATAATCAGTTAAGCAAAAAAATTACCTATTTTCCTGTACTAGAGTCAGGTGCAGCCTGTTAAGTTATTGTTCTTATTAGTATTAATGAAGATAAGGGTTCTGAAAACAGAAAAAGGCTTCCAAATTTTTTGTTTTGTCTTGTTCACTTAAATTGAGAGAGAGAGAGAGAGAGAAGCTATCATTTCTTACAACTAAATGTGGCAAAAAATTTTCATGCATAGGAAACAGGGATACTTTGGAGGTAAAGCCAAAAGAGAAGGGTCTAGATACAAGGCATGAGCTTATTAAATTCTATGAAGAGCATTATTCAGCCAACCTCATGCATTTGGTTGTATATACAAAAGGTAAGTAGTTTTCCCTGCAATTGTTAGGACATGAGTACACTTGGAATTGTGTGAGATGTCTACAATTATGACTTGTTGATATTGCAGAGAGTCTTGATAAAATTCAGAGCCTGGTGGAGCACAAATTCCAGGAAATCCAAAATAAAGATCGTATCAATTTCCATATTTGTGGTCAGCCTTGCACATCTGAACATTTACAGGTATTCATAGTACTAGTGCAGTGGCCTGGTAAAATGGCCATAGTTGTCGCTACTGACATTTTTCCCACAAAAATAGCACTAGTTGTCACACTTCTAGAACTTATTTTAATGCAAAGAAATATTAGTAGTGTAATGTCTTCAACTTCTAAAAAGATATTCCCATGTTTCCTTCTTTATGTCGTCCATACATTCCAGATTCTTGTCAAGACTGTACCAATAAAACAAGGTCACAAGTTGATAGTTGTCTGGCCAATAACTCCAAGCATTCACAATTACAAGGAAGGGCCATGCAGATATCTTGGTCACCTTATTGGCCATGAAGGGAAAGGATCATTATTTTACATCTTGAAGACATTGGGTAAGTTCTAGACATCCTTGACATGCTTCATATTTTGACACTTTGGATTGTTGTTGTTCATTCATGCTTGGAAGCTGAAATCTTGCTTGGAATTTTTGTAGGCATTGATATGGTTGTAATTTTCACTATGATACTTTGAACTTCCTTTTAGATTAATAACATTAGTATAACTTCTGACTATAAGAATGCTTTATATATATGTATATTTGAATTTATACCACCGATTTCATATAACGAACAAAAATGAATAAATAATACTAATTCCTTCTTCAATATAAAATAAATTTTATATAAGTTTTAAATTAATAACATTAGTATAGCTCTTGGCTATAATGAAATATAAAATTATTTCTAAATAGCTTCTAGCTATAAGAATGATTTTTCCATTACTTCTATTCATATGATAATTTGCATATAGTATTTGGAAATAATAATATTAAATGAGATTGTTCTCTAACTATGACAAATCAAAATAATTTGTTCAAACTACCCATCAAAAAAAAAAAAAAATTTGTTCAAACTAGTAATCAATTTTTTTGGTGGTTCACCAAGGCATGGTGACAGTGTGTAGCTGATTTCAGCTGGATTAGGATAGGAGGTGGACACTGATTTCCTTGAGATATGAATTGACACCCTCAGACCTCACACTGTAATGGTGGCTGTATCATGTGATTTTTACTTTCTAAAAGTCAAGAATCTTGGTTCAATTTATCACTGCACAATAAGAGTGTTCACTCTAGGTCAACTCCCTGCTTTCCTAAAGATTATTGAAATCTTCTGCAAATATACATAATTTTATATTAACAAACTTCCTTCAGGGCACCACTCCTCTCTTCTACGCCCCCTCCTGTCAGCATTTTCCTCAAACTCAAACACCTCAGCAGCCCACAGGATTGATCTGTTTCATCAAAGAATCCACCACCAACACCTTATAATAGGTGTGGTAAGGCACAACCACACCTTATAATCTCTTACACAAGCACACTGACAAAGGTTGTATATGCTTGGTAATACTGGTTGAATACAAATGTTGAACATCCTACGGTTTCTATTTTACTTTTGCACGTTTTTTTTTTTTTTTTTTAACTTCTTTTTTATAGGAATTTTTGCATGATTATTTACTGGTTATAACATGTGTATGCTTTTTTTATGTCTACTTTTCTGAAGGTACAAATACTGTTCATTGGATATACCTGATTTAGTTACTTCTGAAAAAAATAAAATAACTTGCAGGATGGGCTACTAGTTTATCAGCATGGGAAGAGGATTGGACTTGTGAATTTTCTTTCTTTGAGGTGGTTATTGATCTAACTGATGCTGGTCATGGTTAGTAATTTTTTTTCTCAATATCCATTTTTCCTTCTTTTGATTAATGCAATAAATATATTTATTTTTTTTGTGGAGATTTCATTGATCTTCTTTTCCTACAGAGGGAGCTTTGTTTATATTTTTTTCCTTTGTGAGAAATTCGCAGTGTCCTTTTTACTTGTGCTGATTGATTTGCTGGACTGACGTTGGTGCCCTTATCTGTATTACAGAACACATGCAAGATATTGTTGGGTTGCTCTTCAAATATATTAGCCTCCTACAGCAGACTGGTGTTTGCAAATGGATATTTGATGAGGTACATGTTGTTGGTGCCTCCATGATTGAGGCTTCAAATGATAAACTTTTATGGGAAAGATCATTTCATTGCTTAAGATGACATATTAAACATTTACAATTGTTAAAGAGTATGATATGCGTTGTAGACCCAAATCTTATAAACTTAAGCTTTTAGGAAAATTGATAGTTCAACATAGTATTAGAGCCTTATTAGGTGAGAGGTTATATGTTCAAGCCTCACTGCATGATTCTTTCCCTAATTTGTTACACCCACAAGTAAGCCCAAAAGCAGCTGATTTTGATTGTTTCCCTAAGGGCTTGTGTGTCTGTCCATGTGCACATATGGGGCTACACATGAGGGACATGATATCAGAGCCTCATTTTGTGTGGGTCTGTGGCCGCACATGAGGGATATGATATTGGAGCCTTATTTCAGGAGGTCATGTGTTCAAGCCTCACCCCATGTTTATTTCCCATATTTATTGAGCCCACATGTAAGCCCAAAAAGGGCTGATTGTGATTATTTGCCTATGAACCTGTGTGTCTCTCCACTTGCTGGCTGCATGTGAGGGAGGGTGTTAAAAAGTATAATATATATTGTGGACCAAAATCCTACAAGCTTAAGCTTTTAGAAAAATTGGTTATCCAACAACTATGAATAATAACAAAGGAAGTTTCATGTGTAGCACATCTTTGAAGAAGGCATGTGATATGATTGACATCTTCATAGACTTTGTATCTTATAGCTTCAGCTATATAGCTTGCTTAATTCCTTATTTGTCAAAATATGAGGAACAACTTAGAAACCTAAATACAGCTTGCTTAGTTTTAATGGTCTAATTAAATTTTAATGCCTAAAATGGAAATTTAAATTCCTTATTTCTCAATTGATACATATGTTTGTTTTTGATAAAAAAAAAAAAACATGGCATATTAAACATATACTATTTTGTGTTGTGTAAACAAATACTTTGAAACAGATTTTTCTGCAATGCCAAAAGGTAGGTTTCTCTCAGTACTCATGATTTTACTTGGTTTGTCACAGCTACAAGGTTGATCAGAAAAACACATTTGAGTGAAATAGATAGATTTGTTGGATTGCAAAAAATGAATGCTTGACATTCTAGCTACTTGTTATTAAATTGTTTGTTAATGCTTGGCATTTTTTTTGTGGAAATGGCAATAGCTTGAAGGGATAATGAGCTTAGTTTCATGAGTAGAAGAGAAAATGAATCCCGAGAGTGACCTTTACTGAATTCACACTTCAGCTGATATCCTGAAATTTGTTGACTAATCCAAAATGCAGGGTTTTGATCTTTTTGAACTTTTTGATTCATTTGTTAATTCTTTTTATTGCATCATATCATTTGAATCTATCAATTTTAGTTAAAGAGGAAAAAAAAAGGTATAAGCAGATTGACCATTATCATTTCTTGACTTTAGTGGCTGGCAATCTTATCAAAACTATTAGAAGTATGCTTTATTTCCCTTTTGCACCACAAATCCTGAATTGTTAACATCTTTCTTTAGCACTTTTTTCCTGTAATGGTTCGATAAGAAAAGTATTTGGTAAGAGTATATATAAAATTATTTATTGTCAATGCTTTAACTTGTATCGCTTTTTAGATGCATATTTGGTATCAAAAGGTTGTCTTTATGATCATTCTTCAAAGTAACTAAGGCATTTCGATTTATTGATGAAGCTTTCAGCAATTTGCGAGACAATGTTCCATTATCAGGACAAAATCCCATCTATTGATTATGTGGTTAATGTTTCATCAAATATGGAGGTAATTCGAATAATTGCTTTTTTTTTCATCTTGTTTCACTGATTAACTTCAACTTCTGGTGATTCTCTCTATTAATACTGGAGCCAAGATGGCCATCCAAATTATTTTATATAAGGAGTGTCATTGGCTCTCTAGCACCAATGAGGTCAGCAAATAATTTTATTCTTAAGCCAGTCATCAGTAAACATCTCAAAATATGTCAACTTGGTAAATAGGTAAGAAAGCGTCAAAGTACCACTAAACAACCCCACCTCAACGAATTTTCATAAAGTGTCATTGGTAAATTGGAAGTGATGATTGGTGGAACTCTTGGTCTAACTTATAAAGAGCTCATCCACCAAATCTTTGTCTCACTCCCATCATAAGTCAACTTAATGCTTTTCCCAAAATATAGTTCAAATTATGGAGACAAAAGATCATCAGCTTTGCCCAATTCCTCTGAATCTGGAGGAAAATCCTTTTGCTATTCCTAGAATAGAAAAGCAACAGAGCATATACACCATCTATTTTAATGTTGTCAAACTTCAAACTGTACCTCGTGATAGTTGAAAACTTCCAATTGATGCTATCCTAGTCTTTCCCCATGTCCCTTTCTGCGTAAATCATGCAAAATACCACTGATTGGTCTATCTGGTAAAAGAAATACCATACTGAGAAGGCTTTTAGTAAAACTTAAATACTTGTGACTTAAAACGACTTAGTTAAATTATGTTTAAGTTATTAAGTTATTTTTAATTTTAAGTTACCTTATCAAACATACTTAATATGCTTAGTAAGTTAAATTAAGTGGTTAAGTCATATTAAGTCAATAAGTTGATTTATTTATTTGTTTTAATAGGCCACAATAAGTTGATTTATTAAACACTCTCTAAGCCCTATACTAAAGAATCTATGTGGATGAAGGCACAATCAAGAATCCCTTCTTGGAGAAAGGTGCTCTTAGATTCTAAGATTGAAAAAGGGTGGAATCCCTTCATGTCTCTCTGTTCTTATGCTTATAAGGACACCGCTTCCTTGTTACCTATTGTTGAATATAATGTATTTATAGTGTACAATCTTTCCTTTTTAAGATAGGTCACATGTATGGTAGTTAGTTCTCCTAGCCTTGTATATATATTTCTCAATTGTAAGTAGTTAATCATATGAATGAGAATCAAGGTTTTCTCTCTTTCTCTTTCTCTCTCTCTCTTTCAACATGGTATTAGAGCTAAGGGAGAAAACCTAATTCTTTCCAGTTTCCCCGTGTCATCGATTTCGGGAAACCTTCCAGTGACCGTGTTTCATTCCGGTCATCTTCCCCATCTCCTAAAACTTTCCGGTCAGTCGGATCATCATCAGAAAACACTCACCGTCGGCAACTTTTTCGGCGAATTTTTCCGACAACTTTCCGGCGACGTCTTTTTCCGACACCGACCATACCGTAAGGAGCACCTGGAGGAGATCTTCAACTTTTTCCAAATCACTGTAACCAAAAACTCGGTCACACGCGGTTTTCCGGCCAGCGACTGAATCTCACGCATCGTCGCGTGAGGGCGCGTGAGGCACTTTCCGACGACGCGCTTCCTCCTCCAGCCTCGCCTGACGCCAACTAGCCACCCTTCATCCCTGGTTTTGACATCTAAGCCCTGCACGTACCTCTTTTGGGGTTCTTTTGCCTCCGCCGACCCTCCAAACAGTTTTTCCGGTGACCTCCAACTATTTTTTCTCCACCCTAATCCCTGTACATGCCTTGGGAAGTGTTCTTCTACTTTTCTGGTGGTGCCATGGTTGTTTTTCTTTACTATTTGGTCTCTCACACCGGCAATTCCTCGGTTTTTCCTTCTTCAACCGTGATCTGAAACCGTATTAAGGCTCTCTTTGATCCAAATATACTTCATTCTCCAGATAAGTAGATACGGCTACTAAAACTTCCATTTTTTCCTCTGTTATATATGGATTTCCTATGATTACTTCGAAAAAATTGGTTGGCAGTGAAAATTATCTTTCCTGGTCTGCCTCTGTTGGACTTTGGTTTATGGGTCAAGGATATGAGGATCACCTGGTTACACAGGAGGCAGATATCCCTGAGGTTGACCGCATACAGTGGAGGAAGATGGATGCACAGTTATGTAGTGTATTATGGCAATCGGTTGATCCCAAGATTCTTCTTCATCTTCGGGCCTACAAAACTTGTTTTAAATTTTGGACTCAGGTTAAAGGATTATACACGAATGATATCCAACGTCTTTGTGAGGTGGCTTCTGCTATTGTCTATATCAACCAACAGGACTTGGATCTATCTACTTATATCTCTCTTAAGGAGGAGTTCTTGATTGTGAGGCCTCTTACTGCTGATATTGGGGCTCAACAAATACAACTTGACAAGTTCTTCATGGTCCTTACTCTTATTGGCCTCCGTCCGGATCTTGAGCCTGTTCGCGATTAGATTCTTGGTAGTTCATCAGTTCCGTCATTGGATGATGTGTTTGCTCGCCTCCTCCGTATTTCGTCCACTCAGACTTTGCCATCTGATAGCACTTCAGATTCTTCTATGTTAGTTTCTCAAACTACCTCTTGAGAAGGACGCAGTGGTAACAGAGGTAGAGGTCAATGTCCTCATTGCACCTATTGCAATAAACTTGGCCACACTCGCGATCGTTGCTATCAGTTACATGGACGGCCTCCCCGCACTGCCCACGTGGCCCAGTCATCTGATTCTCAGCTGCCTTAACCTCCGAGCTCCTCCACATCTCAGGCTTTTGTTGCCTCTGTTGCCCAGCCTGGTAATACCTCTGCATGCCTTACCCACACATCTTCTCTTGGACCTTGGATTCTAGATTCTGGAGCTTCTGATCACATATCTAGTAATAAGGATCTTTTCTCCTCTATTACTACTACATTTGCTTTACCTACTGTTACCTTAGCTAATGGTTCTCAAACTGTGGCTAAAGGTATTGGTTTGACCCTTCTTCTGCCTTTGCTACCTCTCACTTCTGTCCTTTATACTCCTAAATGTCCTTTTAATCTTATTTCCATCAGCAAAATCACTCGTACTCTTAATTGCTCTATTACTTTTTCTGATAAATTTGTGACCTTGCAGGACTGGAGTACGGGGAAGACGATTGGCATAGGACGTGAGTCTCAAGGCCTCTATCACCTCACCTCGGATTCATCTCCTGCAGTTTGCATTTCCACTGATGCTCCTCTCCTCATTCACAGTCGTCTGGGCCACCTTAGTCTCTCCAAGTTCCAGAAAATGGTCTCTCGTTTTTCAACTTTGTCGTCTCTTGCGTGTGAGTCATGTCAGCTTGGGAAACATACTCGTGTCTCGTTCCCAAAGCGTTTGAATAATCGGGCAAAGTCTCCTTTTGAACTTGTCCACACTGATGTTTGGGGTCTTTGTCGGACTGCGTCTACTTTAGGATTTCAGTATTTTGTCACTTTCATTGATGACTATTCTCGATGTACTTGATTATTTTTAATGAAAAATCGAGCTGAGTTATTCTCTATTTTCCAAAAATTTTATGCTGAAATCCAGACCCAGTTCAATATTTCTATTCGTGTGTTACGTAGTGACAATGCCAGGGAATATTTTTCAGCCCCATTTACTTCGTTTATGTCTAATCATGGGATTATTCATCAGTCTTCTTGTGCTCATACTCCTCAACAAAATGGGGTAGCTAAATGCAAGAATCGACATCTTGTTGAGACAACTCGTACTATCCTCCTCCATAGTCATGTTCCTTTTCGTTTTTGGGGGGACGCTGTTCTTACAGTTTGTTATTTGATTAATCGTATGCCCTCGTATGTCTTACACGATCAGATTCCTCAGTCCCTTCTCTTCCCTGACCAACCACTTTATTTCCTTCCTCCTCGTGTCTTTGGTTGTACTTGCTTTGTTCATATTCTCACTCCTGGACAGGACAAGCTTTCCGCCAAAGCCATGAAGTGCCTCTTTTTGGGATATTCCAGACTTCAGAAGGGTTATCGTTGTTATTCCCTTGAGACTCATCGATACTTTATCTCCGCTGATGTCACCTTCTTTGAGGACTCACCATTCTTTTCCACTACTTCTGAGTCTCTTCCTGTTTCTGAAGTCTTGCCTCTTCCCATTGTCTCCCCACCTAATGCTGTGCCTCCTCGACCACTTCAGGTTTATCAACGTCGTCCTCGTGTCGCTGCTCCTCTCCCTTTTGTTGAGGCACCTGCTGACTCACTTCCTATCCTTTCGACTTCTCCTTCCCTGGCTTTGCCTTCTCCTGATGACTTACCCATTGCTATTCAGAAAGGTACTCGCTCTACTCGTAATCCTCATCCTATTTACAATTTTTTGAGTTACCATCGATTATCTTCACCCTATTATGCTTTTGTTTCTGTTATATCCTCTGTTTCTCTTCCAAAGAGCACCCATGAGGCTCTTTCCCATCCAGGTTGGCAACAGGTAATGGTGGATGAAATGACTGCTCTGCACTCTAATGGCACTTGGGATCTTGTTGTTTTACCCTCTGGTAAATCTACAGTTGGCTGTCGTTGGGTCTACGTAGTTAAGGTTGGCCTTGATGGTCAGGTTGATCGCCTTATGACCCGTTTAGTTGCTAAAGGCTATACTCAGGTTTATGGTTCTGATTATGGTGACACATTCTCCCCTGTTGCCAAGATTTCTTCTGTCCGTCTGCTTCTCTCCATGACTGCTATGTGTTCTTGGCCTCTTTATTAATTGGATATTAAAAATGCCTTCCTTCATGGTGATCTTGCCAAAGAAGTTTATATGGAGCAACCTCCTGGTTTTGTTGCTCAGGGGGAGTCTGGTTTAGTGTGCAAGTTACGCCGTTCTCTATATGGCTTGAAACAATCTCCTCGAGTATGGTTTGACCGTTTTAGTTTTGTTGTTCAAGAGTTTGGTATGCTTCGCAGTACAACAAACCATTCAATTTTCTATTATCATAACTCCTTGGGGCAGTGTATTTATCTGGTTGTTTATGTGGACGACATCGTCATTACAGGCAGTGATCAGGATGGTATTCAGAAATTAAAACAACATCTTTGTACCCACTTTTAGACTAAAGACTTGGGAAAACTCAAGTATTTCTTGAGAATTGAGATAACTCAATCCAGTTTCGGTGTGGTCCTTTCCCAAAGGAAATATGCTTTAGACATCCTGGAAGAAACCGGTATGTTAGACTGTAAACTGGTAGACACACCTATGGATCTGAATGTCAAACTTGTACTAGGACAGGGGGAGCCTTTAGGAGACCTTGGGAGATATCGACGGCTCGTAGGTAAATTGAACTACCTCACCATTACTCGTCTAGACATTTCTTTTCCTGTGAGTGTTGTTAGTCAATTCCTACAGTCACCATGTGATAGCCATTGGGATGCTGTAATCTGCATTCTTCGATATATCAAAAGCACACCAGACCAAGGTGTGTTGTACAAGAATAGAGGTCATACTCAAGTTATTGGTTACACAGATTCAGATTGGGTCGACTCACCCACAGATAGATGTTCCACTTCAGGGTACTGTGTTTTTATTGGAGGTAATCTAATATCTTGGAAGAGTAAAAAACAAGATGTAGTGGCCAGATCTAGCGCTGAAGCCAAGTATCGAGCTATGACTCTGGCAACATGTGAACTCATATGGTTGAGACATCTTCTTTGAGAGTTGAGATTTGGAAAGGATAAACAGATGAAACTCATCTGTGATAACCAGGCCGCATTACATATTGCATCTAATCCAGTCTTTCATGAAAGGACCAAGCATATTGAAGTTGACTGTCACTTCATTAGAGATCGCATTAGGATGTGTTGCTACAAATTTTGTTAATTCAAATGATCAACTAGCAGACATCTTCACTAAATCTCTCAGAGGTCTTAGGATTAAATACATTTGTAACAAGCTTGGTGCATATGACGTATATGCTCCAGCCTCCAGCTTGAGGGGGAGTGTTGAATATAATGTATTTATAGTGTACAATCTTTCCTTTTTAAGATAGGTCACATGTATGGTAGTTAGTTCTCCTAGCCTTGTATATATATTTCTCAATTGTAAGTAGTTAATCATATGAATGAGAATCAAGGTTTTCTCTCTCTCTCTCTCTCTTTCAACACCTATTAACAGTCTTGCATGCTAAGAAATGGAGGATCTTTAATACGATAATAAGCTTCCTTTTATTGTCATGGATTGGAGTAATGCAGTTTGAAAATTTTAATATAAGTGGTGTCATCTCTCTTGAAAGTTATTTTGAAGGACAAGCAGATTTCATAATAATTATGGAATGCTCTAATATGGCCTCCAAATTTAAAGAATAGGATTTGGGGAATTAGTTTCACGGGCTTAGCTTGTGGGGGTTTTACTGGTTTGAGGAGTCTGCCCCTTAGTATTTTGGATTTTGTCTGATACCACTTTCAGTGGTCTTTATGTTTATTTGGCCAATTAACCAGGAATGACAAATTTGAAATTGTTTTAAATTTCTCAGAGACATTCTCTGTATAATCTTTCTGAAACTGTTTACTTTTTTTAGATTTCTCAAAAATTTTAACCTCAAGTTTCCCTTTTAATGATATCTGAATTTCTCTGCTAGTAAATGAGGAAATTGGAGCTAATTGTCATTACTTCTTTGATACTGTGAACTTGTTGAGAATAAAATGTTAATAATTCTTTGCCACTCAAATATTTTCAGTTATATCCCCCAAAAGATTGGCTGGTGGGGTCATCATTGCCTTCTAAGTTCAGTCCAGATGTTATTCAGAAGGTACTAGATGAGCTTGCTCCAAATAACGTCAGGTAAATCTTTTAGTGAGCCTATTGTTTTTCTTTACTTTCCTTTTTTCTTTTCTCTTTTCCTTTTGTTGTGCCTTGTATAGATAGCCCCAGTACATAGGTTGCACCCTCCCTGTTAACTGGCATCTTTTTAATGTATATCTAGTTTGCCTATAAATAAAAGAGAAACTATGAATTATTGCATCTGAAGATTAAAGACATCTGCATGTGGCATTAGGGTTTTTGTATGGTGCTCAAAGCAGCCATTTTGAATGTAAAGACATCCACATGCATTCTTAAATCAATACAATGTGCTGAAACATTTGTCTCAAATTTGTATTATATCATCACTGATTTATTGTTTTTTTTTCATGTAAGTAATAAGGTTTTGTTGATACAAGAAGAAAGGCTTACTGAAGGAGGGCAGGATATTCTTCAGTGTAGGGTGTTGTGGGAGGTGGTGTGCTCAGGGTTTGTTTATGGGGTTGTGGTGTTGGAGTTTGGACATAGTGGTCACCCTCCAAGCTTGAAGCACATCCAACTAGACCAAAAAAAAAAAGATCCTCTTTATAATCACAAAATAATCAAGAAACTTTAAAATGATGGCTTTTTAATTTCCTCCCCCTATGTAGGTGGGAGGCTGGATGCTCAGGGCTTGTTTTTTGGGGTGGTGGTGTTGGGGTTTGGACATAACAGTTACCCTTAAGGACTTCAAGGTTGAATCTGGTCCATTTAGACAAAAATAGTCCACTTCATAATCACAAAATTATAAAAGATTTTGAACATGTTCGTTGATTTGCCAACCTCCCCTCTATATGGTTTATTGTTGTATTCCTTGAATTAGGTAGTATCTTTGATTTGTTTGTCAATCTTAATCCATTGTCACAGCAGTTTTAATTGATTATTGTGGAATCGTAGTTCGTGACAAAGTTCCTTGTTTTTTATGGATCTCTAGTCACTGATTTAATTTTGTATGAGCTTATAAAAAAAAAATGCAGTAAAAATGTACTGAAATATTAATTATGTGTCAGAAACTCACTTTCCTATGATGCACTAAGTTCCCCCCCTCCCCCCCTCTTTTAATAGAGATCCTGTAATGCATTAAGTTTTTCCTCAGTATAAAAATTTTTTACACGTCTTTTTAAAATTTGGATTCTTTTTAATAGCATTGGCTGAAAATATTGAATACCCTGATTATGATGGTTTACCTTTCATTTTTACTGCTAAGCTTCTCTGAGGTGTTAATTATATCTGTATCTGTTCTATCTTAACATTTTAGCACAGTATATATTAAGATTTAATCTTCTCTGAGGATTCTGTTTGAAGGCTTCAGAAAATCAAGTTGCTGCGTTCATAGTCCATTCTTTTTGTCTTTTCTATGGTTGCATTAAGATAAGCTCGTTTTATCATATGGTAAATGAAAAGACAGAATCCACTCATCTATAACTATTTAGAGAAGTGTCAAGCAGTGAAGATTGGCAGAGAAATCTGATTGCATTCACTCTAAAAGAATAGCTAATGTAATATGGAAACTTGTGCACTGCAATAAAAATGTTGCACAGCTATGTAATTCATATTTTACTTTGAATTGGGCATGTATTTTATCTCATTGATGGACTTGTATTCTTGCTCCCAATTATAGAAATAGTCACTACATCAATGTAAATTTTTATCAGTTTGTTTTAGCACTTTAAGGTTCCAGAACTGATTGGCCACTTTCCTACAAGCTATCATTAATTAAAAGCAAAAATTGTTTTAACTAAAAGGGTGAGATCAGTAAGCATAACCATTACTTGCTGAGTGCTGTGTTCAAGATTCATTCCTTCTGGTTATTGCCCTGTAGTCTTCTTCATGCATATTCAGCTGCCTACTGAATCTATGAAATGAGATAATGACATGCTTGAGTCATGGTAGTTTTCATGATAAACCCTCTGGTCAACAGAATCTTTTGGGAGTCAAAGAATTTTGAAGGCCACACTGACATGGTTGAGCCATGGTATGGAACTGCATTTTCTATTGAGAAGATCACTGTTTCCATGATTCAGGTTTGCTGTTATGTTCTTTGTAATATACTTCATAATATGTAGTGATTTACAACTTGGAACCTAATGTCATACAGTTTTATGACATTCTGTTCCCTGCCATATTCCTCTTTCTGCTAAAAGAATTAATTGGGAAAAAAATGTTGATAAGCTAAACTTTCTGTATTTGTTTGCAGCAATGGATGCTAGCAGCCCCTACTGAGCATCTGCATCTACCAGATCCCAATGATTTTATCCCTACTGATTTGTCACTTAAGAATGTGCAAGAGAAGGTATGGTAGATATGATAAGCTAACCTAATGTGATTATCTTTTTCCAAAAGGTTTACACTTTGGTGTGGCTGTTCTGGAACAGGCTAAATTTCCAGTTCTCTTAAGAAAGTCATCATATTCAACCTTATGGTATAAGCCCGATACAATGTTCTCCACTCCAAAGGCATATGTGAAGATAGATTTCAACTGCCCCTTTGCTAGTAGCTCCCCTGAAGCAGACGTCCTAACTGATATCTTTACACGGTTGTTAATGGATTACCTGAATGAAGATGGTAGGCTGTACAGAATGAGTGGAAAGTTGCCCTTCTCTTTTATGAAAATTGTACATTAGTTTTTATTTGTCTGAGGGACAGTACAACATTGAAATGTTTTTGCGTTATATAATTTATGGTTTATCGATGTTTATATTGATCTTTTCTCCCTATAATTCCTGCTGTATTTATTTGAATTTATTTACATCAGATTGGTGAAGTTATTTTCTTGAAAAAGAGCTTACTATATTCCATTTTATTTTTTATCTATCTTTCAGCTTACTATGCTGAAGTTGCCGGTCTTTATTATTGCTTAAGCAACACAGATAGTGGTTTTCAGGTAAGTTATCTTTTTTACTATTTTAATTTTTACAAATTATGTTTTATTTTGTTTTACATTCATCCGACTTTCAAAATTAATAGTCAATTCACATGTTCAAGCTGATTTGGTTTTGGTAATGGTGATTGGTGAGTTTGGGATGGTGAAATGAGCCCAAACCTATCCTGAACGACTCCAACCCATTTCCTTACCCACACTCCAAATCTAATTCTATGCATCCTTCAGAGTGGGTTCGCCAATTAAAATTCTATGTGATATTCATTATGGTCACATGCAAATTCTTGATTTAAAACTTATTAGAGGAAAAGCTTTAAACCAAGGGAAGATTTCCAGTTCTGAATTCTACACAAATTTTGTTGGGGCTTCCATTGCAAATCTGATTATGGTAAATCTCAAAATCGCCCCTGTAAAGGTGGGGTGGGCCAGGTTACACAGTGAATAATCCCGATTCCAACCTTGTGTGCACTGACCTTCAACCTTTGTGGATAAATCTTGCATCCTGTTGATATTTCTCCTTGAACTAACCTTGCTGGAATTAGTCTCTAGCGGCATTTTTAATTCAAGGAAGTTTGTTTGCACAGCTTCACTAAAAGTTTACTTCCAGAGTCTTGGTATCTTTCCTAGAAGACATTCTAAAAGGCTTTGCTGAATTTTATTGAACTCAATTGCCAAAAAATGCAGATGCTGTTGTTAGGAAAGGGTATCTTAATTCAAAAGGACTTTTGGATGATTGATATGGTGACAAAATATAATATCATTATGATTGTGCTGTATCCTGTCATTGTAGACTGGATTGCGTTTGCACTGATCCTTGCTTACTTGTCAAAATAAAAGTTCAGAAGATTTTAAACATGTCCTATCCTGATTTGTGGAATAAAATACTGCACTGCAGCCCCATGATAGTTTAGTGTAACTCCAAATTTTTTCTAATTGTTTAAATATTTCAATTACTTCAAGTTTCCATTGCCTTTATTCATGAAATTCATATTTATCAAAGATGGTCATAGTGAAGAGAAGATGGGCATGTTTGGTTGCTGTTTTTGAAAACTGTTCTGGAAAACAATTTTTGAGAACAGTTTTTAAGAACAGTTTTTGGTGTTTTTTAAAAAAAAATTGTGTTTGGGAACTGAATTTTGAAAAACAGTTTTTGTTCTCAAAAACAAAAAAACATGTTTGGTTGAGTTAATAAATAAAAAAATTTAGAACAAATAAAACAAAAAACATGTTTGAAAGATTTTTTTTTTCTTTTCTAATTAATAAAATATTTTCTTCAAGTAATTTTATATTATAAATTTATAAATAATTTTTAGATATATAGTTCATTTAAATTAAAAAATTTATTTATTTTATTAATTTAAAAATAAAAATATTTTTTATATTTTTTTAAAATAAATCAAACATAATAAAATTATTTTTATTAATATTTTTTTATTTAATCTTTAACTTTATTAAAAATTATAGAAAATCCAAGCAAAAACCCTGCAACCCCTGTTTGATTCCCAAGAAAATCCATCCCCCATTCGATTTCCGGGAAAATTCATCCTCGTTTGATTTCCGAGAAAATCCAAGCAAAAACCCTGCAACCCCCGTTTGATTCCCAAGAAAACCCATCCCCCATTCGATTTCCGGGAAAATTCATCCTCGTTTGATTTCCGAGAAAATCCAAGCAAAAACCCCAAGGAAAACCAAAAATCCCTGCGTTTTCTGGATCCGTTTTAGGGGTCTCTTTGCTATTGTGCGATTGGATTTAAATTTCACGAACCTTGAATCAAAACTGAGAAACAAGAAGAGGCGAGCCACTGTGCTGGAGAAGAGATGAAAACGGGAAGAAAAAAAAAACACGGGAAACAGATTGTTTTTTTTGGTTTAATTTTGTTCTGTGAACAGTAAAAAAACGGGGAAAACAAGATTTTGTTGTTCTCTAAACAGTGTCATTTTGAGAACACGGGAAACAACAAAAACAAAAATCACTCTCTCAACCAAACGAGTTTTTGGTGTTTTTTGTTTTCAAGAACAGAAAACAGTTCTTGAAAACACTAAACAAACAGGCCCGATACCTCCTTTTAGGAAAATAAGAAGCATAACAGGGAACTTGAAAAAGAAAATTGAGAAATTACCAAAGAAACTTCGTCTAGTTTCAAATATTTGTATTGCTTCAAATATTGCCTTATATAGAATTATATCTTGGTAGGTCTTTTCTTTTCCCTTGAGTGCCTTGTGAATCATCCTAAAGGACCTTCTATATTTCTAATTTGCAATGCCTTTAAAAAATGATATATGGAAGAATTGTCACTCAATTGTTTTCTATATTCAATTATCAGATGTGCTACTTTCTCTCTTTCTCTCATTCATCCACAGACACTCTTACATGCACACGCTAAGATCCATCAATTCTTATATGCATTGATATTTTAAATTCTGTTTTTCTTTTTTAGGTGGCTATGGCTGGGTATAATCACAAATTGAGGATCTTACTTGAAACAGTTGTTAAAAAAATCGCAAACTTTAAAGTGAAGCCTGATAGATTTCTTGTGATCAAGGTAATGATCAACACCTCTTATGCCACTGGAAAGGTCACAACTTATGTATTTTCATTTTTCTGATGGTTCTTCTCAGATACCATTTTTTTTCCCCAAGTGAATCACACCAACAGCATTAGGACTGTAATTGATATATCATTTATACATTTTTGCGGTGATTTGCTGTGTTTTATTGTTCCAGAGGCTTTGTTACATTTTTACAGTGATTTGCTGTGTTTTACTGTTCCAGAGGCTTTGTTACATTTTTACAGTGATTTCCTCCTCTCCTCTGTATATCCCTTCTAAGCCACACATACATATACACCTCCAATGCATTGGCCTCCCTATTTAGTAAATGATTATAATTAATCCTATCAAAAGCAGTTGTGTGTAATTCTTTGTCCATCTAGATGGCAATGGTTTTTCCTCCTTTCTTTCTTTTTCTTATAATTATAGTCTTGTTGATACACAACCCAGACTGAACAATTGGCACCTTTACTGCTAGGCAAGATGGATGCTTGTTATATAAATGTACCTTATACCCAAACACATCCAAAAACTCTTATTGAGCATAAGAAAAAACTTTTGGCTTTTCAAAAGCCACAATAGAAACGAGGCCTTGATTAATTTACTATAATTTTTTCTTGATATTGATCATTCCCTAATTATTATTTTTTAAATTTGAAGTCGAAATTTTTTGTACCTTTAATGCATTAAAATAACTCATTGAGTTTTTGTCTCTTTTTCATCAGTCATAGGTGCAAGAGAAACAAAATGATCACTAATATTATGTATTACAATTTCCAATGATGTAATCCTGCTAACCATGAACTTCAAGGCTTACCTTCCAGATAGGTGTATTTTGCAATTCAAGTTATTGATGACCAAAATTTGGGTTTGTGAGACAGACCTATCTTCTTGGCTTCCCATCTTAGAATGAGAGGCAATGAGATATTCTAGCTTTAAACTAATTGAACTGACGCTTAATGAAACTTATCTGCACTTAGATATTGCCTCATGAATATCAAGTGAGACTGACATTGGCTCTATATTGAAGTACAATGATATCCAGGGATTCTCCTCTCATCCCCACAAATTTGGCGTAAATTCTTCCTCTGTCTTATCTTAGGCATTTGAAAAGTCAACAGGCATGTGGAGATGACATGCTGAATGAATGAGACACCATTTTTATTTTCTTCTGATTTTCTTTCTTCTGTTTTGTACAAACCACCATCATAGAAATCCTGGCTTAGAATGGTTGCATACCTGAAGAGCCAGAGGTAGCCGGTTGTCATCTTCAATCAACAAATTCCTGCATTAATTATTATTATTAAAAAGACAAAGGTGACAGATTGACATGTCCCCTTATGGATGATATTTCTTTTCGGAATTCTAGGAAAAGTTTTACCTGTAAATCCATATCTCATGAAGGTTAGCTTCCAAGGCTAGGTCTAAATTATGCACTCATATATGCTTGTACCTTTTTGGGGGACTGTACTTTATTTCATTATTGATGCTTGTGGTTTTCTTTTCATAAAAAAATAATATTTTGAAATACCATAAAATATCTCAGGAGCTGTCTTTTTGAAAACATGGTAATTATTGTTCTATGCATTTTTTTATTAACAGGAACTGGTAACAAAGGGGTATCAAAACGTGAAGTTTCAACAGCCATATCAGCAAGCTATGTGCTATCGCTCACTAATTCTACATGATAACACATGGCCCTGGATGGATGGACTTGAAGTTATTCCTCATCTTGAAGCTGATGATCTTGCTAAATTTGTTCCCATGTTGCTCTCAAGGGCATTCTTGGAGTGTTACATAGCAGGTTCTTCTATTTCAGCGATTTTTTTTATTATTGTTTTTAGAAGTCTGACATTTTACCTTGATTTTATCATCAACTAGCAATTTCATTTTTCAGGAAACATTGAACCAAAAGAAGCAGAGGCAATGATCCATCACATTGAAGATATTTTCTACAGTGGTCCACGCCCTATATGCCAACCTCTATTCCCATCTCAGTATTTGACAAATCGAGTTATTAAACTTGATAGGGGCATGAGTTACTTCTATCCTGCTGAAGGCCTAAATCCAAGTGATGAGAATTCTGCCTTAGTTCACTATATCCAGGTAATTGCATTAGTAAAGGAGGAATGGTTCATTACTTTTGGGCTACTTAGTTATCTATGCTGGACTCTTATTTAACGTTTTGGAATTCAAGAAAAGATGATAATGACACTGTCTCACATTAGTTAACTGAACTATAACTTTATTCTCTTGTGATTTATTCTAATATATATATATATAATCTAAAAGCATCTCATAAAAGAGAAATGGAAAGTGAGAGGTCTTTTGCTGCCATTTCATCCCAATAAAATTTCAGATCCTTGCTAATTATTTCTGGGAAAATTAGTAGTAGCTAGAAGTTTGTGTGTTTCTTTGTCTTTATCTGGTCCTTGCTCTTGCTAAGCTTGAGTTTTGAGGCATTGAATTGACAGATTCTTGTTGTGGGTAAGAAATTACTTCCGAAGAGTTTTTTGATAGATATAGAAAATGTGTTATAGATAAAAGTGGGTAAGACCCAAAAAAGGACGCATGAAGACACAAAAACCAGCAAATGCACCCTACAAAGAGCTTAACCAATCCACAAATTCCAACACCGACAAAGAGCCATCCCCAAATACAATTTAACCCAATCCCAAAAAAGGTTCAAGAAATAATTTTTAATTGTTTGGTCTAAACTTTCGCAATTTTCAAAGGCTCTCTATTTCTTTCCCTCCACATGGTCCAAAAAAACTCATAACGGAGCAACCTTCTAAGCATTTTTTTCTTTTTTTCCTTACAAAAGAATCGTACCAGCTTAAGAGAAATGCCCTAATTGAAGAGTGCATCACTCATTGTACACCGAACAAAATAAAAACCAACTGCCACAAATTATGGGATTTTGTGCAATGAAGGAGAACACAATTACCCGTTTCTTCATATTCTTTGCACATGTGACACCTATTAGGGATCCTCCAACTCCTCCTACTGAGCTAATCTAGAGTCAAAATCCTAGCCGATGTGGCTTCCCAAGTAAAGAAGCTAATTCTAACGGGGACCTAAGAATTCGAAATTATATCATGAGGGAAAGACTCAACTCTCCTACTAGCCAAAGAAGAATAGAAAGATTTAATTGAGAAATTATCATTCTTTGGCCCCAACCACACCATAGTATCCTTAGAGGCCAACCTAATGGAGTGGTCATACAATCTCCCAAAAAATACATCAACCTCCTCTAATTCTTGTCATGGAATTGTCTAACAAACCTAGGGTCCTAGTTACCACCATCCCAGACATCAACCACCTAAGCATATTTTGCGGAGGTTATATAATAAAGAGTTGGAAATGATTCCCTCAAAGGTGTGTCTCCACACCACTTGTCTATCACGAACTTCACTCTATTACCGAATTTAACCTCGAGGACCTTAATTGCATTTTAGGTTTAACTTTAGTTGCACTCCGTCCTAACTTGCTTAGTTGCATTTTGGGAAATTTCTTAGTTACATCTTAGTTCATTACATTTAAGTATGCTTTAAGATAGTTCATCTAGAGGCATTTTTGCTCATTACATTTAAATATATTTTTAGTTAGTTCATCTAGGTGCATTTTAAAATGGTTTATTTAGATGTATTTGAGGAATTTTTTTAGGTGTACTTTAGAATATTATTTCATATCACTTTACATGGCATGTACATTAGGGCTTGTTTGAGAAAACAAAGAAGACATTAAGACATGGAGATTTTGGATATTGGGCAAGAGTTTTGTTTTTTTGGTAAGAAAGAGTAGATTTTTTTAGAGAAGAGGACTCTCTTTGGAAGACATTCACGACATATTGATTTTTGAAGGAGGAAAGACTCTTAAGGTCACACACGGCTGCCACATTTTCAAGGGATATATGGATTGAGATTTTTTGGGAGATTTAGAGAGATTGAGAAAGAGTAGGAGAGCTTTCTCGTCATATGCTGAACAAGCTTCAATATTTTGAGCGTAATTTTCGCTACAAATATCAAAATAAGTTGATTATTGAAGCTATGGAAAACTAATAGAAAGAGCTACACACCAACTGTTGACAATTTTTCCTAAATCAATCTTGTTCAGGTACAAGATTCGCCTAAAGGAAAGGATTGTGTCATTGGGGGAGGAGAGCATGGTTGCCACAAAATTGAGAAAAAAGGTGGAGTCTTGGGAAAAAAGCTAAAGTCCTTAGAGGAAAAGTTGAAGTCTTGAAGATCAAGAAGGCAAGACACGACGTAGAGAAATAAGAAAGGAGTAAACTTGCATTTTTTAAGGGGAGATGTATGTTCTTTAATTTTCTTGTATATCTTGATCATGATTAACTTTCCATCTATTTCTTTTTCTTCCATCTTGCTTAGGTATAGAAATTCTCTTTATTTGAGGTGGATAATGAAGGTCACTTTAATTGTTGATGATATATTGATGAAAAGTTGATGAATGATTGATTGATCTCATGTTGACTAACGTCTATTAGAATTGGAGTTATGATTGTTTTCTTTGGAGTTATTCTAACTTGATTGAGACCCTTTGATCATACATAATATGTGGTTAAGAGATTCCTTATTTGTTTTTTTATTGTCTTTGGTCTCATTTTTTGTTGTTGGTTTTTATTTGTGATGTTTAGATTGTTTACCTGCATGTCACCTAATCATCTTCATGCCATACACTTTTCTAGGTTGTTTGTATTTGATATTTTATGTGTTTTAGTGTCTTTAATATTTTTTTTTTCTTTCTCAAACCTTTCCCAAATAGATCAATCCTTTAACTTTTCTTAAAAATTCATCTTAAGTCATTAGGGTATAAAAAAAACAATTATCTTTTTTAAAGACATGCAATCAATTTCAATTAGTGTGCATTTTTTCATTGATTTTCAAATAAATTTCGATTTTGTGACACATGAATCCAAGTTCATAGTAGGCTCATCAAGGCAAAGAATCATTTTATTTTTGTTTGGAACCATGAACTTGGATTCATGTGTCACAAAATCAAAATTCATTTGAAAGTCAATGAACAAATCCATACTAATTGAAATTGATTATACGTCTTTTAAAAAATATGATTCTTTTTTTTTTTAAACCCTAATGACCTAAGATGATTTTTTAAGAAAAGTTGGAAGATTAATCTATTTGGAAAAAGGTTTGAAAAAGTCATTCTAAAGGTACTAAAACATATAAAATATCAAACACAAACAACCCCAGGGAACTGTAGGGTATGAAGATGATTAAGTGGCATACAGGTAAACAATATAAACATCACAGACAAAAAACCAAAGCACAGACAAAAAACAGTAGTAGGATTATTAATCAAATCACCAATGCCTCCTTCATAGTTCTTTTGCCTAAGAAAAGCCAGACAAAGAAGATCTCAGATTTTAGACCTGCTAGCTTGATCACTTGTCTCTATAAGATAATAACCAAAATCCTATCAGGGTAATTAAGAGGAGTACTACACAAAACTATCCATTATACTCAAGGTGCTTTTGCTCAAGGGAGACAAATTTTGGACGCAGTTCTTATAGCTAATGAGATAGTGGATGAGAAAAGGCGATCAAGGGAGGAAGGAGTTGTCTTCAAAATTGATTTTGAAAAGGTTTATGACCACGTGAATTGGGATTTTTTGGATCACATGTTGGAGAAGAAGGAATTTAGTCCTAAATGGAGGAATTGGATGAGAGGTTGTCTGCCTTTGGTCTCTTATGCTATTCTAGTGAATGGAAATGCTAAAGGGTGGGTCAAGGCATCTAGAGGATTAAGGCAAGGTGACCCTTCATCCCCTTTTCTGTTTACTATTGTCGTAGATGTGTTGAGTAGGATGATGTTGAGAGCTGAAGAAAGAAGTTTGTTAGAGGGTTTCAGAGTAGGTAGGAATAGAACAAGGGTGTCCCATCTGCAATTTGCAGACGATACCATCTTCTTTTCTAACTCTTGTGCGGAAGAACTACAAACTCTCAAGGGTTTATTGTTGGTGTTTGGGCAAATTTCTGGGCTTAAGGTCAATCTTGTGGATTATGGGAGGGAATCCAATCACTTGTGGATTATGGGATCCAGTGATTGAGAGAATCTCGAGGAGATTAGACGGGTGGCAAAAGGCTTACTTATCTTTCGGTGGTAGGATAACTCTTATCCACTCATGCCTTTCCCACATTCCTAGTTACTTTCTCTCCCTGTTTAAGATTCCCGCTCTAGTGGTTGTAAAAATTGAGAGATTGCAAAGGGACTTCCTTTGGTCAAGGGTTGGGGAAGGTAAAAGAGATCATCTTGTTAGTTGGGATGTAGTGTGTAAGCCGAGAGTAAAAAGGGGATTGGGGATTGGGGTTTGGGAAGATTTCTTTAAGGAATCTCGCTCTTTTAGGGAAGTGCTTGTGGAGGTATCCTAGGGAGAGTACAACTATGTGGCATCGGGTCATTCTAAGCATTTATGGGACACATTCCAATGGTTGGGATGCCAACACTTTAGTCAGATGGTCACATCGTTGTCCTTGGAAGGCTATTGCACAAGTCTATCAGGATTTTTCCAAGTATACTTGGTTTGTGGTAGGAGATGGGGAAAGAATTTGCTCTTGAGAAGATTTGTGGTGGGGGGACCAGCCTTTGAGATCCCAATATCCAAGACTATTAAGAGTAGTCACGGATAAAAATATTTCTATATCTTCAATTCTCGGTTTTGCTCGCCCTTTCTCTTGAAACTTTAATTTTCGTCGTAATCTTTCCGATTCTGAGATAGAAGATCTAGAATGTCTCATGCGATCTCTTGATCGTATGCATTTATCCATTTCGGCTTCAGATGCAAGATCCTGGTCTTTATCTTCGTCAGAATTGTTTACAGTCAAGTCTTTCTTTTTAGCTTTGTCCCAAATACTCGATTTTTCTCCACGTTTCCCTACTAAGTTTGTATGGAATTCTCAAGTCCCTTTTAAAGTCAAGTCCTTTGTCTGGTTAGTGGCACACAAGAAGGTAAATACTAATGACTTGCTACAATTGAGAAACCATACAAAGCTCTTAGTCCTGACATATGTAAGTTGTGTATGAGACAAGGAGAATCAGCAGATCATCTTTTCATACATTGTTCTTTGATGATGGGGTTGTGGCATAGATTATTTCAGTTAGCCAAGATGGATTGGGTTCCTCTGAGAAGCATTTCCGACATGATGTCCATCAATTATAAATGTTTTGGCATTTCCAAGAGAGGGATAGTTTGTGGTAAAATGCGTGCATTGCTTTAATTTGGGTTGTGTGGCGGGAAAGAAATTTTAGGATATTTGAGGACAAAGCTAGGAACTTAGAGAATCTATGAGATTCCATTCACTTCCTTGCTTCTCTTTGGGCTTTTTGTTCTGTGGTTTTTAAGGGCATTCCCCTTAACGTGTTACAACTAGATTGGCTAGTAGTGTGTAGTTCTAGCGGGATGGTCTAGCCAAGAGAGCTTGTTCGTAGTTTTCATAGTAGTTTCATGTTTTTTTATTGTGTTGTTTAGTTTTATCTTTGGTGGGAGGATTCCTCATCCTTCTTTTGTACTTCTTTTTTCTTTCAATATATATACTTGTTGTTTCCTATCAAAAAATAAAAAACCAACAACCAAAAAATAAGACCAAAGACAATAATAATTAAATAGAGAATCCCTTGGCCTGCTATCATGCATAATCAAAGGGTCTCAATCAAGTGAGAATAATTCCAAAGAAAACAATCCTAACCCTAATTCTAATCGGCATTAATTAATAAGAGATCACTCAACCATTCATCAATATGTCATCAACAATCAAAGTGGTCTTCATTACCCCAAACAAAGAAAAATCCTATACCTAAGCAAGATGGAAGAAAAAGAAACAGGTGGAGAGATAATCATGATCAAGATATGCAAGAAAATTGAAGAACATACCTCTCTTCTTGGAAAAATGTAAGTTTACTCCTTTCTTGTTTCTCTAATGACCTAAGATAGCAACTTTTCTTCCCAAGATGATTTCTTTTTTCCTTCAAGATCAATTGGTGACAACCCTAATCCCTCTCTCAATGGCTAAACCGTGGATGTCTATTTCTTCCTCAAAAAAAGCTCTCAAAACTTCACCTTTTCTCATCCAAAAAATAGTGGCAGCTATATACCCTCTCTAATAATGTGAATATCTCTTGATTTCTCTTAGAAAAAACAAACCAAAGTCGTCCTCATCTGCTATGGCAAGTGCTAGCCATGTCTCTCTTCAACATGTCGTGATCCTCTCTTGAGACTAATCCTATACCTAAACTTTGCCACAAAATTTTCTCTGTGATAACAATTGATTTTGGAAAAGTTGTCAGAAATGAAGTGATATGAAATATTATCCTAAAGTGCACCTAAAAAATTTCCTAAAAGGCATTTAGATAAACTATCCTAAAATGTACTTAAATGACCTAACTTAAAGTATACTTATATGTAATGAACTAAAATGTCTCTAGATGAACTATTTTAAAGTGTGCTTAAATGTAATGGACTAAGATGTAACTAAGAAATTTCCTAAAATGCAACTAAGTGAGCTAAACCTAAAATGCAACTAAATAAACTAAGCTAAAGTGTAATTAAGTGAGCTGAATCTAAGGTATCATTAAGTGAGCTAAGTTAAAGTGCAACTAAAGGAAACTAAACCTAAAAAATGGATCTAAGTGAATTAAGTTAAGGTGTCACTAAGTGAGCTAAGATAAAGTACAACTAAATGAGTTGAACCTAAAGTGCAACTAAATGAGTCGAACCTAAAGTGCAACTAAATGAGCTAAGCTAAGGTGTTACTAAGTGAGCTGAGTTAAGGTACAACTAAGTGAATTAAACCCAAAAATGTGTGAGCTAAATTAGAGTGTCACTATGTGAGCTAAGGTAAAGTGCAATTAAATGAGCTAAACCTAAAATGCAACTAAATAAATTAAGCTAAAAATGCAACTAGTGCAACTAAAGGAACTAAACCTAACAAATGCATCTAAGTGAATTAAGTTAAGGTGTCACTAAGTGAGCTAAGCTAGAGTACAGCTAAATAAGCTGAGTTAAGGTACAACTAAGTGAATTAAACCCAAAAATGTGTGAGCTAAATTAGAGTGTCACCATGTGAGCTAAGGCAAAGTGCAATTAAATGAGCTAAACCTAAAATGCAACTAAATGAACTAAGCTAAAAATGCAACTTAGTGAACTAAACCTAAAATGTAGTTAAATGAGCTAAACCTAAAAATGCATTTAAATGAGTTAGACTAATGCAACTAAGGTCACAATTGGGATCCATAAAAATCTCTTGACAACGAATCTCTAAAGGTGACTTAAAAATAACACCAAATGAGAGAAAAACACTTAGAATAACATGTGCTACTAAGACAAAATGGAGGATCTACAAGTGCACCACTCCCCTTCTTCCTGTTCGTAGATTCCTATAATTACCTGTTTCCAAAGGGGGTTCCTTTTACTAACAAATCTTTAGGACCATTTTCTCAACAAAGCCTTATTAAGAATGGATAAGTTTCTAATGCCCAAACCCTTTTTTTATTTTTCCATGCAACAAATAAACCAGTTCACCAAATGAGGCTTGTGAGTCATAGGCCTCCTTTCCCACAGAAAATCCATTTGAATATTTTCTAACTCATAACTATCTTTTTCGGGATGGCAAAAAGGGACATGAAATAAATCGTTAAGTTAGACAAAGTACTCTTTATCAGAGTTTGTCTTATCCCCTTTGAAAGATATTGTCTTTTCCATAAAGCAAGCCTTTTCTAAAAATGTTCTTCTATTCTGTAACGACTTGCACCCAACCATGTAGATATTGTCTGCTTTGGGCCTAAGGGGGCCCCTCACGGTTTTAAAATGCGTCTACTTGGTTAAGTGGAGCTTCTACATATATAGTGTTATAAACTTTCTCCCCTATTCGATGTAGGACATCATAAACACCCTTCCATGCAGACACGACGTCCTCGTTGTGTCCCATGGGATTGCGGGGTCAAACAGACAAACATCCCTTACAGGGCCAAACAAACCCCGACACCGGGGTCAGGGATCGGTTCTGATACCATTTATAACGACCCGCTCTCAACCGTGTAGATATTGTCCGCTTTGGACCCAAAGGGGTCCTCACGGCTTTAAAACGCATCTACTTGGTTAAGAGGAGCCTCTACATATACAGCGCCAAGAACTTTCTCTCCTATTCGATGTGAGACATCACAAACACCCTCTCATGCAGACATAACGTCCTTGTTGTGTCCCATGGGATTACGGGGTCAAACAGACAAACACCTGTTTGAGTCCAAAGCGGACAATATCTACACAATTGAGAGTCAGTCGTTACAAATGGTATTAGAGCCGATCCTCGACCCCGGTGTGGGGGTTTGTTTGGCCCCGTAAGGGGTGTTTGTCTGTTTGACCCCGAAATCTCATGGGACACAACAAGGACGTTGTGTCTGCATGAGAGGGTGTTTGTAATGTTCCACATCGAATAGGGGAGAAAGTTTCTGGCACTATATATGTAGAGGCTCCTCGTAATCAAGTAGACGCGTTTTAAAGTTGTGAGGACCCCTTTAGGTTCAAAGCGGACAATATCTACACGGTTGAGAGCGGGTCGTTACATACTCTGTCCCAAACCTTATAAAACTTGTCAGGGGCTCCTAATGGTGGGCCTAAATAGGTAGTAGGAAGAGCACCCGCCTTACAACCTAAAATCCCAACAAGCTCCTCCAAGTTAGAGACATCTCTAATAGGGATCAACTCACTTTTCTCTAGGTTGATCTTTAGCCCTAATATCATTTCAAACCATATAAAGATCTAGCTCAAGTATTCTAAATTCTCTTTGCTAGCATCACAAAGAATGAGTGTGTCGTTTGCAAAAAATGAAGTGGGAGACCTCCACCCTCAACCCTTTACTAAGAGGCCATCAATAAAACCCCCTTCTTTTGCCTCAAGAAGAATGCGAGAAAGAGTCTCCATTGCCAGAATGAAAAGATAAGGAGACCAAGGGTTTCTTTGTCTTAACCTCCTAGAGCTTTGGAAGAAACCTGAAGAGGATCCATTTACCAAGACCGAGAAACATGCTATAGAGATACACCATTTAATCCAACTAATCCACTTGGATCTGAAACTCATTTTCTCTAACAAAGTAAGGATAAAACTCCAATCAACATGATTATAAGCTTTTTCAATGTCAAGCTTACAGATGATTCATCTCAAGTTGCCTTTAATTCTAGAATCAATGGCCTCATTTGCTATCAAAACAACATCCAAAATTTGTCTACTCACCATAAAAGCATGCTGAAAATCTAAGACTAAGTTGCATACCACCTTTTTAAGTCTGTTTGCAAGGACCTTAGCTAGAAGCTTGTCAACCCCCAAAGAAAAAAATGATCACATACTCAAATTATACCATTAAATAACCAACTTCCTATGCCTTTCTTTTCCTCTTATTTCTCTCTTCTCCATGGCATCAAACTTAATTCCAGAGAGAACACAAAAGCCCATAACGATGTTGATATCAGACATTGAATAAATCGGGTTCAATGAAATCTATTTCTATTTTTCATGTTATCGCTATTTCGGATTAGCTAATATTGGCTTATTAAGTCATCCATCGTCATAAGTAATTTGCCTAAAACATCCTTCCAATTAAGAATCACCATCCTTGTAGGGATTATTCCCATATAAAAAATAAAAAATAAAATGAAGGGGTAATTGATTGTTATGCCTAAACTTAATTCTTGGAAGAAGATTTTACCAGAAAAAAGAGAAAGAAAAGCCTCTTTATTTTTTATTTATTTATTTATTTTTTATTATGGAAAGAAACTACAAGGTAGAGTATCTGCACATTCAATTGAAAGAATAACCATAGTAATCTTCAAAGCCAAACTTTGTAACATCTCTAGGAAAATCTGACCTTCAAGTGAAAGATATATAAGTGCAGATAACTTTTTTAGTTAAACAATCTGTTGTTCTATTTGCTTTTCTATAAATATGACGAGAAATACAAACATTAAGGTCTTGAGTTATCTTTCAAATATCTTCTATTAACAACATAATAGAACTAGGAATGTTACTCTTTTTGTTATAACTATTTATCACTGCTTTGAGTTACCTTCAATCTCTAGATTTAAGAACCTATTATTCTTAGTAACTAACACATCATCTCTAAAAGTCATACATTTTGCAATAATTATTGACGTCTTGCCTATATGCCTACTTATAGCCATTTTTATTATACTTTTAGAATCTCTAATAACCCATCTTAATGCACTTCTATTCTCTACCCTGGAACTTTAATTTGAAATTTCCACTAATCGGAGGAATCTAATGAATCCATTTTTGAACCACTCGAGGGACAAATCGTCCTTCGTTTTGAAGTTGGGGATCGGTCACATATTCCTAAAGATTTTGAAAGTTAGAGGTAGCTTTCTCAATAACAAGAAAGGGGTTTGGTTGGATCTTCTTAAACACTATTTGATTTCTATGGATCCATCCATTCCACAAGATGATAGCAAATTTTTCCATAGGACTGTTGAAAATCTTACAATTAATTTTATAGTTTTTATACACCGTTTCAATCCATGATAAAAAATCACCTTCAAACAAAAGAGATGTAGGACAATTAAACTTGATGCGGTCCCAAATTCCTTGGACAAAAAGGCAACTTTTAAAAATATGGTCAATATTTTCCCTATTATGATTGCAAAGACAACACATGTTCGAAATTTCCATTCGTCTAGCTATTAGGAACTCGCAAGTAAGAAGAGCATTTCTAATAACTAGCCATAAGAAAAAATTTAATTTTGTCATAAGATTTAAATTCCAAATCCAATGTGGTATTTTGGATCTAGGGTGCATCAAAGGCTTTCTTATAGCCCAAGTGGCTAACTTAAGAGTGAACTTACCATCTTGTGAGAATTCCCAAAAAATCCTATCACATAAGGGAGAGGAAGGAATTGGGATTGCTTTAATATCTGCTAGAACATTTAGAGGGAGGATTGAGGAAATAGACTATAGATTCTACTCTTTGAAATCCTGATTTATAAAGTCATACACTTTGGCATACCAATTGATGTAATGTAAGTGATTTTCATCCACAAAAGAAATAAGTGGCGACATGTAAACCCAAAAATCTGTCTAAAAGTAGACTTTCCTCCCATCTCCTATGCACCATTTTAGCCCAACTCCAATATATTTTCTATGGTTAATGACTTCCCTCCAAACAATAGAATCTCCTTTCTTTTTTGGGATCCTGAAGAAATTGTTGTTTTTAATATATTTTCAGAATTCTAGTGAAATGGGGAGGGGAAGTTAGACCGAACGTGTTGGAAATCGAAGGAGAGGAAGAAAGCTACGTCGTGCCTCTCTGGTGGGAATGGTGGCCGGTGTTGAGGAGGAAATGTAGGGACGAAGCTGATCGTCAAAGCAGGGAGGTCAGGGGTGAGGAGGAAACACGCGCGGGGCAGCGAGTGATGAAGGGCTGGGGGAGCGGGAGGCCCGAGGTGCTGCAACCTTCTGACGATGGGACGGTGTTGCAGGGGGCGGGTCGGGTCGGATCGAGTCCGATCCAGAATTAAGCCCGTCAAACTGTAATTGGGCCTCACCTGATGAAACGATATCCTTAAGCCCAATCGTGGGTTCAAAGGAAACAAGGAGGGAGGACGGGCCCAGTCTATTGCTTGGGTCCATGGATTTGAAAAATAAAGGGGTGGCTGTAAGTGAGGCTGGCCCAGACGAAGGCCCATCGGAAGGTGTGGGTTGCTATTTTAAAGATCCAGCTTGGTCTCCAGCCCAGCTAACAAATAAAGCCATATTGGGTTATAAGGCCTGCACTTCATGGAAGGGCTCTAAGGCATTGGCAGCCCAAGAGGTGACGAGCCTTAGTCTGAAGGGTCCTGCGCACAAGCATCTTCCAGAAGCGGAATTCTTTGCTGCGAGGGAGAGTGAGGAGACAAGGAAGTCACAAGGAGGGGTGAGGCTGACAGAGACGGATAGGGCGCTGGAGGAGGAATCAAAGAGGTATGGAAAGGGGGTTGGTTTCAGGGGGAAAAGGGAAATGGGGAATTCTCATCTTAATCTTCTTTCTTTTGATCGGACTCCAGGGGGGGAGTCTTTCGATCACTCTGGGGATTTGGTGGAGGAGGGCTGGGCCGATAAATCACTGTGGCTAACAGTGTATAAGGCATGCAATGAAAGAATCAAGGAATGTAAGGAATCGGGAGGTATCCAATGCAACGGTGACAAAAGTAGGGAGATGGAAAGGGCAGGCGATATAGATGATGCTCAAGTTGTGAGAAGTGAGATGGAGGGTAATTGGGAAGAGAGTGGTTTGGCAAGATTCAGCAAGTTTCTGGGCTTCTCTACGGAGGGATTAGAGAAGGAAATTCTGAATTTTTTGACAAAGATCAGGAAAAGAAAGGAGAAAATACATAGCAAAGAGTTATTGGAAAAGTCTAAATTTGAAAGGGAGTTAAAACGTTTAGAATGTTCCATAAACTATGAGGGAGGGCTGAAACAGAAAGGTTTGGTACAGGGCAAAGGGCGTCAAATAGTAATTGTCCAATGAAGGTGAAAATTTTGAGCTGGAATGTGAGGGGGGCAAATGATAGCTCCAAAAGAAAAGTGATTAAGACGTTTATAAGAAATCAGAGGGTGGACTTATTGTGCATTCAGGAGACAAAAGTGCAGTGCATGACGGATAGCATTGCGAGAAGTATAGGATCCGGGAGATTCTTAGGCTGGAAAGCAGTGAATGCGGAGGGAGCTTCGGGAGGTATTCTTATATGCTGGGATAGAAGGGCTCTGGAATTGCTAGATTGGGAGGAGGGTCAGTTTACCTTGTCCTGCAGATTTCGCAATGTAGAAGACGGAAATGTATGGGTTTTTATGGGAGTGTATGGTCCTTTTTCTAAGGAAGAGAGGGCGGCTTTGTGGGGAGAGTTTGGGGCGATTAGAGGGCTGTGGGAGGATCCTTGGTGCATAGGGGGGGATTTTAACATTACTTTATTTTCAAGGGAAAGGAGTGGGCAGAGGAGGATAAATTCAGCAATGAGAAATTTTGCTGAAATTGTGGATGATCTGGGGCTGGTGGATCTTCCTCTTCAGGGGGGAGACTTTACTTGGAATGGGGGCCTTCATAATCAGTCTTGGGCTCGTTTGGACAGGTTTCTTGTGTCTCCTAGTTGGGTAGATCAATTCAGTGGGATTTATCAGTGTCGGCTGCCCCGGCCGGTGTCCGATCATTTCCCAATTATGCTAGTGGGGGATGGGATAAGACGAGGGCCGACCCCTTTCAGATTTGAAAATATGTGGCTCAAGACTGAGGGCTTTAAAGAGCTAGTACGCAATTGGTGGCAAGAAATTGATGTTAGGGGTAGTGCTAGCTACAAGTTGGCTATTAAAATGAAGGAAATCAAACAGAAGCTGAAAGTGTGGAATAGAGAAGTATTTGGCAAGCTGGAGAGCAACAAATCTGCAGCTTTGCAACAGGTGGAATTTTGGGACAGGGAGGAAAAGGATAGAGTTCTGACTATGGAGGAATCAGAACTTAAGAAAGAGGCAAAAGAAGATTACAAAAAATGGGTGATTATGGAGGAGACTCACTGGAGACAACTTTCTAGGGAGATATGGCTGAAAGAGGGGGATAGAAACACGGGCTTCTTTCATCGCATGGCAAGTGCGCACCGTAGAAACAATTGCATGGAGAAAATTAAGATTAATGGGGAGTGGTTTCTAGAGGAGCAGGAAATTAGAGAAGGAATTGCTAATGCGTTCAAAGAGTTTCTTTCGGAAGATACGGGGTGGAAGGCGGATATTGGGAGTCTCCAGATAGATCAGATCAGTCAAGAAGAGGCTGAGATTTTGGAGAGGCCCTTTACAGAGGAGGAGATTCAGGGGGCCTTAATGGAGATGAATGGGGATAAAGCCCCTGGGCCGGATGGGTTTACTTTGGCTTTTTGGCAAAGTTGTTGGGAGTTTATGAAAGAGGAGATCATAGAAATGTTCAAGGAATTCTATGAGACTAGTTCTTTCCTCAAAAGTTTAAACAACACTTTTTTGGTCTTGATCCCCAAGAAATGTGGTGCTGAGGATCTTGGGGATTTTAGACCTATAAGTCTGTTAGGGGGCCTCTACAAGTTATTGGCTAAGGTGCTGGCCAACAGATTGAAGAGAGTGGTTGGTAAGGTGGTCTCATATTCTCAGAATGCCTTTGTGAGGGGAAGGCAGATCCTTGACGCCTCTCTGATAACAAATGAAGTGATAGACTCCTGGCAAAAACGAAAAGAAAAGGGTCTTATATGCAAGCTGGATATAGAGAAAGCCTATGATAGTATCAATTGGAAGTTCCTATTGAAGGTGATGCAGAAAATGGGCTTTGGGTCTAAGTGGGTGGGGTGGATGTGGAGTTGTCTATCTTCAGCAAAATTCTCAGTGATGGTTAATGGAGTGCCTGCAGGCTTCTTTCCTAGTTCAAAAGGTCTTAGGCAAGGAGATCCCTTGTCTCCTTATCTCTTTGTTATGGGAATGGAAGTGTTGGATGTTCTTATTAAGAGAGCAGTGGAGGGGGGCTTTCTATCAGGGTGCAACATAAGGGGCGGTAGGGAATCTTCTTTGCATATCACTCATCTGTTCTTTGCGGACGATACCATCATATTTTGTGAAGCCAGAAAGGACCACTTAACTCATTTAAGTTGGATCTTGTTTTGGTTTGAAGCGGCTTCAGGACTAAAGATTAATCTAGCAAAGAGTGAAATCATTCCAGTGGGAGAGGTGGTGGGGATGGAAGAGCTGGCTGTTGAGCTAGGGTGCAAGGTGGGTTCTTTACCTTCTCAGTACTTGGGTCTACCCTTAGGGGTCCTCAATAGAGCGCCTCATATGTGGGATGGGGTGGAAAAGAGGGTCAGGAGAAGACTAGCTCTTTGGAAGAGGCAGTATATGTCTAAAGGGGGAAGAGTTACTTTAATAAAAAGTACCTTGGCTAGCATGCCAATATATCAAATGTCAATCTTCAGGATGCCTAAGGTGGTGGCTAGAAGAATTGAGAAAGTGCAAAGGGACTTTTTATGGGGAGGAGGACATATGGAGGGGAAAACTCACTTGGTTAATTGGGAGGTGGTTTGTACAGATAAAGCTAGAGGGGGGCTAGGTATTCGAAAGCTAGCCTTGTTGAACAAAGCGTTACTTGGCAAATGGATATGGAGGTTTGCTAGTGACAAAGATAACCTTTGGAAACAAGTGATCAAGATGAAGTACGGACAGGAGGACTTCGGGTGGAAGACAAAGAAGGCTAGGGGGGCGGTGGGAGTAGGGGTTTGGAAGGAAATTTGGAAAGAATCAGAATGGTGCTGGAATAACATGAGTCTCAAAGTAGGGAAGGGCAACACAATCAGATTTTGGACAGATGTGTGGTGTTCAGAGATAGCGTTGTCCCATTGTTTTCCTCATCTCTTTGCTATGGCGGTTCAAAGGAACTCAACGGTTGAGGAAATGTGGGACCAAAATTCGGGTCGCGGAAATTGGAATCTTAATTTCTTGAGGGATTTCAATGATTGGGAGATGGGGTTGGTGGGGGATTTTCTTCAGGTTTTGAGGGGCCACAAACCCTCTGGGGTAGAAGACTCAGTCCTGTGGAGTAAAGAAAGAAGGGCACACTTCAGGGTAAAGGAAGCTTATAATTTGCTGGTGAGATCTGATGATACAAGTTTTCCTTCAAAAAGCATTTGGGTGACAAGGGTGCCAACTAAAGTTTGTTTTTTTGCATGGGAGGCGACGTGGGGGAGGGTGCTGACTTTGGATAGACTTCAAAGAAGAGGCTTACAACTTCCAAATCGATGCTTTCTGTGTGGTTGTGAGGAAGAAAGTGTAAATCATATTCTCTTACACTGTACAGTGGTCAGAGTTCTATGGGATATAGTGTTTGGTTTAGTAGATGTGAAATGGGTCTTCCCAGAAACTGTAAAGGATGTTTTAGTTAGTTGGAGGGGCTCGTTTGTGGGAAACAAAAGGAAAAAGATTTGGAAAGCCATTCCGTTGTGTATTTTTTGGACGGTGTGGAAGGAAAGGAATAGATTAACATTTAGGGGGGGGGGGGGGGGGGGTGTTGAATATTCAGAAGTTAAAGAATTTTTTTGTTTGCAATTTGTGGAGCTGGGCCAAACTGTATGTAGGTGAGGAGGCGTTCTCTCTTATAGGATTTCTTGAGTGGATGGCTTCCACTTAAAGGGAGGGGTTTGTGTTTTTTTGTTGTTTTTGAGGCTTAGATGCCTTGTATACCCCCTGTATACTTTATGGCGTCTTGCCTTTTGAATGAATATATTTTACTTATCAAAAAAAAATATACTTTTCTCTCTTTATCCTAGCCCAAATGTTATATTTATTCGTGAGGATTCTCCACCCTAGTTTAGTAATTGTAGCTTTATTAACATCTTCATAACTCCTAATTCCTAGCCCTTCTTTAGATTTAGGTCTACGGACGTCATCCCAAGCTATCAAAGGAAAATCTTTAGACTCATTAGACCCTACATTTGATAACCAGAGGAAGCTTCTGTTTGATTCTATCTAGATCCTCATTATTTCTCATTGTAAGTTTGAAACAATTCATAACATTTTGCGGGGAGCTAGCCAAATTAGCCTTTATTAAGACTATTTTACCAGCTCTTGAAAGGAACTGAGCTTTCCAAGATGCAAGCTTTTTTTGAGATTTGAGAATTACTATAGAAAAAGTGCTTCTTTTAACTACCTTGAATTATTGGACAACCAAGATATTTGCTAATGCTATGGGAAATAGGAATGCTTAGAGCTTCCCCAAGCCTCCTCCTCATAGCTCCTTGAATATATAACTAGAAATCTGGACTGAGGATTTATGAAAATTCACAAGCTGTCCTGCCATGGCACAAAAATGATCCAAAATCCTATTGATATTTGCACAAGCATTTTGAGATGCTTTAGCAAAGATGATACAGTCATCGGCAAACATAAGGAAAGGAATTCTAGGTCCATTTCGATGAGTTGCGATTCCTAGATGATTTCTAGGGTTCTCCGTTTCTTATACTAACTCTCTACCCATATATTCTGTTACCAATCTAAGGAATGTACGTGTAGATAGGAGGAAAGTTTTAGAGAGCAGGAGGATGATTGCCTGAGAAAAGAACAGGAAATGATGAGTAAACTCTCTGTTCAAAATAGTTCCTGCCTATTCTAGAAGCATACTTTATTTTAACCGTACTCAATGAGTTCCTTCACTTCCTTGGCCCTCACCAATCAACCCATGTTAAGTATATTTCCTCCTTGTCACATAGTACGATGAAGTCCCCTAGTTCCAGAACCAATATTTTTTGATAAATGAAGACTCAAATTAAAATAAAAAGAGCCTCCAGAAAAGCGGCCCAAGATATACAAGAAAACCCAATATCCCCCACTACGCCCAGCAAACTCGCAACATATCCCCACCTGCACCTCACTTTTTATTCAAATTCACCTTCAATCTGGATGCTGCTTCAAAATAAAATAAGACGGTCTTGGCTTCCTCTCCGGTTCACAAATTTTCCATTTCTACTTCTCAATGTAGAGGAAATACTTCCTGCTTTACAAATAGACTTTAGCTCATTGAAATTTATAATTTTTGCATGATTATATGATAGTACTCAAACTTGAATGTAAGATGCTTCTTTCTGTTTGATTTATGAGTTCTGGAACTTCATTTTCCTATGACCTTCAAGCAATATGTATTATCTCCAATTCAGGTTCTGATATGCAATCCCATTATTGTAATTTGTGTCTAGGTGCATAGGGATGATTTCTTGCCAAATGTGAAACTTCAGCTTTTTGCTCTCATTGCAAAGCAACAAGCTTTTCACCAACTTAGATCAGTTGAGCAACTTGGGTACATCACTGAGCTCATGCTGAGGTATAGAGAAAATAAAAATGAAAAAATGAAAAAATGAAAAAGAAATTGTACCTAAACTTGTTTAATTCAGAATCTCTTCTATTATATTTAAAATTTCTAAAATCTCTCTCAATGTAGGAATGATTCTGGTATTCATGGAGTGCAGTTTATGATTCAATCTACAGTAAAGGTACATAAAATAGTTCTCTGCTTTGCATGTCCCCATTTGCTGCATCTAAAACACTCTCTGGATCTTGACAGGGTCCTGGACATATTGATTCAAGAATCGAGGAGTTTCTAAAGATGTTTGAGTTTAAACTTTATGCAATGTCTGAAGATGAATTTAAGGTGAGATAAATAATGCCATTTTGTCTTCAGTAATTTTTCCTTTCTATACTGATCTGTTTTTTGTAATGACCTCTATCATACTTGTTGAAGCAATTCATCTATTTGATCACTTCCCAACCATAAAGAAAGTAGATATACCTCTTCCCCCTCTAATAATTTTGAAGATGTTTTAGAAGTTTTCTCTGAACTTTAATATTCTATTTCAATCTCCTTAAAATGGGAATGTGAAATAAGATGGAGAAAATTGTAAATCAAAATCAGACACTAGACTTTCCTGTTTGTGGAGGAAAAGCTGAACCTTCTATATTTCTAACTACAAAACTAGTTTGTAAAATCGAACCCTTCAACCTACTTGCAAGGAAGGATGGGATTTCTGTGAGGATCTTACCTACAGCGCTACCTGGCCAAAGAGGCAGGAGTGTCTGCACCAATTTTTTATTTTAGCTACTGACCTTCACCTCTGTTTTTTGTCCGTAGACAAAAAATTTCTGACTCTTTTCCCTTACATAAGATCGTAAGCCAAAGGCATCTAACTTAACTCTGCTGCTCTAGGAGGGATCCAATCATGATGCAATACTTAAATATTGTGAGGGCTAGGAAGTTTATCAAATCCTATCAGCTGTTGCCCCCACATGATCATGAACTCAAGCAATTGGACTCATAGAATATCCTGCACATTGAACAGATTTTAGGTGTTTGGTAACATGAATGGGGTATCAATGGATTTTATTCTCGTCTTTTTTGAACGGCGAGTTCAACTGAACCTTCTTGGTGAATTATTTTTACCATACATCTGCCTTAAAAACTCAGAGGTCTGGCCCTTTTAATGTGAAATAACAACTGGAGTGATGATTTATAAGGTAATGTAGATGAAGTGATTGATTTGAAGCATGTGTATTCCGTCTTGGTGATTATGGATTTCATGCATATCTTTCTTTTTCTTTTTAATGGCTCCATGATTACAGCTGTCCCCTTTTGGGGAGCTTACGGCCCTTTTAACAGTGAAATAACAGCTGAGTTGATCATTGACAGAGTAATGTGAATACACTCGTTGATATGAAGCTCGAGAAGTACAAGAATTTATGGGAAGAATCTGGATTTTACTGGCAAGAAATCTATGATGGGACCCTCAAGTTTGATAGGACAGAAGCTGAGGTATGAGCATAATTATTTTTTTCCCCATCCTTTAGAAGTGAATCCCATGATTTCTCAAGGTGGCATGAACCATTCAAAACAGACCCTTTTACCTAACACTTCCAAATGGCGATGAACAGGTTGCAGCATTGAAGAAGCTAACCCAAAAAGAACTTATAGATTTCTTCAACGAACATATAAAAGTCGGTGCACCTCAGAAGAAGACATTAAGTGTACGAGTTTATGGGTGCCTACATACTTCAGAGTATGCAGAGGAGCAAAAGGAAGCAAATCAACCCATCCAAGTTAAGATAGATGATATTTTCAAGTTCAGAAAATCACAACCCCTGTATGGCTCATTCAAAGGAGGCCTCGGACACGTGAAGCTGTGAAGATATGTCAAATCTTGTACCCAATTCTTCATGAAGAAAATTGAACTGCAAACCGAGTTATAGAATGTAGTGGCCAGAAAACTCATCTGAGGAAGCAGGTACGTCATCCATTTGTTTTTCAAAGATGGAGATGATATTTGATACTTGGTACCAAACTCATGGCATCGTTTCTGGTTTCTCTTTGGAATTAGTTTCACAGATTGTGTCCTTTTACGTGTACTTTTACATGTACCATTTGTGTAATTTAATAAAATTTATCTAAATATTCCAATAAATCTCATGGACTGTATGTCGATTGACCAAATACCTAATCTATTTCAAAAGCATGTCATCGATTAAGATGATTTGATTTCAATATGTATATTTGGTTGGCAAAATTGGATATCATCTTACGTGTATGAGGACTTTATTTTAAATATGACATGATATCAATGGGCTATGATGCTCATGTTTGCCTTTGGTTTGTATAAAGATAAAAAAATGGAATGAAAAATATATTATGTTTCTTTTAATATTTGTTTAAAATAAAATTAAAAAAATTGTGTATCTTAATATTTGCTATTAAAACAAGCATGACATTTTTCTCAAATTTAGTTTTATTTACAAATTATTTTACAATTTATTATAAATTTTTTTGTTTATAATATTCATGATTAAAAGTTTTAAAATTTATAAATGAAAAATATTATATTATGTTGTTTAATGTATACAAATATTTTTCATATATTAATAATTATACATAAGCATTAGTTAATAATGTATTTGAAAAAGTCTCCAATTTTTTCTTGTTTTGAAGTACAATTTTAATTATTTTTAATAAAAAAAGCTAGTTACATATATCAAAATATGAGAGAATAATGGTTTGTTTGACAACTGTATTTTAGAATAGTTTTTTGTTCTTTAGATCATTTGATAATTATAAATTGTTTTCTATTTTTTGTTCTTAAAAGCAGAAAATAGAGTTTTTTTTTTATAAAACATCTTTTAATTGTTTTCATATCTTTTTTAGGGTGTTTTAAAAAATAATTATATAAGCATGTAGAATAATTAAAAATAAAATATTGGATATAAAAAATATTTTTAGAACATATTTAAAACAAGTTTAAAATATTTTAGATTTTCAAATAGGCTTTTGTTCTATAATTTTCAAAAATTATTCTTGAAAATTGTTTTTTAAGAACCGTGTATTCAAAAATAATTTTTTGTTTTTTACAATAAAAAAATAGGAAAATAAATTTGGCAACAAAAGAATTGTTTTTAAAAACAAAAAACATAGTATTTTTCAAAAATCGTTTTTAAGTTGTTTTTTTTTTACTTGTTTTCGAATGTTGTTTTGAAAAATAATTATAAAAATAAAAAAATGATTAAAAATTAAGCATTATAAAAATTATTTTTAAACATGTTTGAAAAAGGTTCAAAACTTAAAATGTTTTTAATGTTTTTAAACATAGCTACTAAATAGGGTCTTAATGATTGAAAAAAAAAAGGTAAAAAAGAAAAGAAAGATTAAATAATAAACAAATTTGAATCTAATAAAATTTACCAAATTTTCTTCATTTTTTAAAATAGAAGTTATCAAATATAATAAATTATTTTTATAATAAAAACGAAAATAGAGCTTTAAAATGTCAAAAAGACTGTTATCTTTTAAAAATACAACTTCAAATATATATTTTATATTGTATCATTTTTTTTTCAGATTTCTTTTCATTTGTGTTCATATCACTGGAAAGTATAATAGAAATTGAAAGATAGAAGGGAAGAGATAAGTGATAAGAGAGAAGAGGATGATAATAATTGATATGGTGGAAAGCTATTTGTACCCATAAATAATAATTATTTAAAAACAAACTCTAATATATTAAAATTATAATTTTAAAAAAAGATTTATGAATTTTCTTTGTGATGAAAATTATATATATATATATTTGTATGAAATACGATTTTAGTAATTATCCATTAAGTAATATTTATTTATTAATAAATAAAAAATAAAAATAAGTTTTCTCCTATATATTTATTTTCATTTCTTAGGTTACGTTGATAGGAAAAGAGGAGAGTTTCATGCATAGGAAAAAAAAGAACAGACAGAAGCTCAATACAACCCCGTAAACCCTTAACTCTCACGTCGTTTCTTCTTTTTCATCCAAGGATGCAGCAGAAAATCAAAATCAATTTTCTGAAATAAACTTCAAACCCTTTGATCTGATTTTTTTTTTTTTTTTGTTTAGGGAGTGTTGGATTTTATTTTGCATTTTTGATAGTTGCGAAAATTGAGTACAGTTCAATATTAAAATCCTCCTGAAAAAAGTTGTGATTTTCTATTTGTTATTTTTTTTTTACTATAGTTCTGTTTGGATCCCAAGAAAATAACTAGGTAAACGAAAGAAACTGCTGGAATAATGGAATTAGAAGTTTAGAACTGACGTAAAAGAAGACAATCAATTAGACCAAAAACAAAAATTGTGTTTGGGGAACTTGAGTATTGAAAATAGCTCTCGGTAAACCGTAGAAGTATTGTATACTCGTGTAAAATACAAAAACTCCGATGTGATTTATAGGTGTGACAACTTTGATGTCATAACCGAACACAAGCCTCTTGGAAAAACCTGTGAAAGTTCTCCATCCAAGTGAGTGGTCCAGAAAGAGTCTACATAAGGACAAAATGTAATTTTCCACGTAGAAACCACTGCTTTCTTGACTTGTCTGTTTCCTCCCACACTTTTTTGTTAGCAACAACTCCGCCTTTATTGGCCCCAAACTGCCCATCAATTGACCAAATACCACACTCTGATGTTACCATAGTCTCTCATTGCTATGATATTTTTTTTAAAAATTTATGTCATGGTATAGTTCCAGATGATACGTGTTCATTTCTCAACTACTAAGTTATTAAATTGAATAAAAATCAAATCATGATAGTTTACTTAATGATTAATTTCAAGAAAACTTCTAATAAATTTGTTATTATTTTCGCAATGTTAAGGAATTTTAAGTGATTTTAAAATATTTGTTTAGGTTATGTTTGGTCCCGAAAAGTACAAAGGAAAGAAAAAAAGTATTAAGAAAAATGATTTTCTCATGTTTGGTTATCTTATAAAATATTCCAAAGAAAATTAAATATAATTAAAATTAGTTAGAAATTTATATATTTTAAAATTATTTAATCTTTATATTAATGAGTTAAAATAAATAAAATGAGTTTGAAGTAGTAAATAAAAATAATTTATCATCTTTAATTCTATTTTTTATTTTCCTTCACTTTTTCTTTCCTTTTACTTTTCCTCTCTATTTTATTTCCTTTGCATTTTCCCTCAAATTTTCCAAGAACCAAACATAGCCTTGGGGCTCTTTGGTAAAACTTTATACTTATTACTTAATAATTTAAGTTGATTTAAAATTAAATTATTAACTTAAAATTTATTACTTAATTTTTATTTTAAGCATTAAAATTGTTTATTACATTTAATTTCAAATTTATTTTAAATCATCAAATTGATATATTTATCTTTATAAATTATAAATAAGATAAAAAATGTTAAGTAACAATGAGATCATGGAATAGCAAAAGAGATTGTGGTGATAATTATGACAAATTGTAATAAAAAATAAAATAAAAACGTAGATTTAAAAACAAATTAATTATTTTTATTTATTACTTAAAATTGTTTTTATTTTTAACTCATGTCATTAAATCATTTTACCAAATATATTTAATTTACATAATAACTTAGATTAAGTTATTAAGTTGGTTTTTGGAATATCCACTTATATTTTTTATATTGAAGAAAGTTCGTCTAATGATTTTCAAATGAAATTTTCATTTATTTGATCAAAAGAAATAAAATAATTTCAAATTTATCAATACAGTTATTCACATATGGTAGTCTAAAAAATGACTAATTTTTTATTTTTTATTTTTTTTATAAAAATGCCTTTCATATTTTTGGTAAAACAATATTATCTTTTAAAACTTATATAAAAATAATATAAATAATTCAAATGTTAAAAAGTATTTATATTAAAAAGGGGTATTTTTCGGGGGTATTTTACATATTTGAGATTATTTGATGCTTTCAATCAAATAATCCTTATATTAGACATAAATTATTAGTAAATAGCGTCAGCGGTGATGATTAAGAGGTCGGGGAACGGCAATCTCCCTTTGATTCGTTAAATCTATATAATTCTCCCCACAGACACGGCTTCTTTCTCCAAGAAGTCTACTGGGTACAGAGACCTAACCCTCTCCTCTCTTGAGAAAAATTGCATACAGATAGAGAGGAGAAGATAATAATCTTTCAGATTCTTTCCAAGAATGGGAGAAGCGGCGGCGGAGATAGTGAAGCCTCGTACGGACACACGAGAGTACAGAAGAATCGTTCTCCGGAACTCTCTCGAAGTCCTCCTCATCAGCGATCCTGATACCGATAAGGTCACTCTTTCAATTCTTGATGGTTTTTCTTGTTTTTCTTGGTCGCGATGGTCATCTATAATCGGCTCTGTTGATATTTTTTTTTCCTTCTTCTTTTTCTTTCTTGGTCTCAGGCGGCGGCTTCCATGAGTGTGAGTGTCGGTTCCTTCTGCGATCCCGAGGGCTTCCCAGGCCTTGCTCATTTCCTAGGTAATTTTTGGTTTCTTGTCAATGAAATTTACAAGTGTTTTGTAGTTGTACTGATCGATACCATGTCCGAGAGTGGAATTTTGAATTGTTCGTTCAAGAATGGAAGTTTTTTGAAAAGTTTTCGTTAAATAATGGAAAATTTTGACATTTTTAGTTTCTTATAAATAAAATTATAAGTTTCTTAGTATTCTAGGATTTTACTGATAGAAACAGCCGGATTGTTGGATTGCCTTGACTTGCTATGCGATTGAGTGAATTTGAATTTTCAGTTCGATATCTGATTTCTTTCCCTTTTCTTTCGAAGTCTTAGTTAAAATAGAATTATATCTTTGTATTTTAAAATTTTTTGATTTCTTAGAAATGAAATTATAAGTTTATTTTTAGTTCCAGTGATAATTGCGATGTCTGGGAATGAATTCGATTTCTTTGCTCAATAATGTTTTTTTTTTCAATTTTGTCAATTTTTTGGTCCATGTGCACAAAAGTATAGGTTTCTTTGCAGTTTTGGTAAGGACATGTGCTGATTGTTGTCCCATGAATTTAAATTCTTCATTTAATCATATATTTTCTTTGTGGTTTTAGTGATTAATATATGCTAACTGGAGCATTCTATGCTTCAATTGAGTTTGGATTCTTCTTGGATAATGGAAACTTCTTGTAATTTTTGGTTTGTATAACTGAAATCATGAGTTTCTTTTTAGTTTTAGTAATAGATATGCTAATTGTTGCATGGGGATGCCTCACTAGGAATTTGAAATCTGGTTTTGTGAAGGAATCTCTTGTATATTGATGTGCACACAGAATACTAAAAAAAGCAAACGTAGTTCATTCAGTGCTGACATTACAGCCAAGAGATACTTTGTATTCACATGATCATAAGTATGTAGCCATACCTTGACTGGGGGGGTGACACGAGCAAATTATTTAATTGCTTTCATATTCTACAAGACAACTATAAGGCTTGTTGTGTTATAGTACACGATGATGAACAGTTAAAAACCATGCTAACAAATGAAAAAACCCAAAATAAGGGTGTTAAGATGGATGAGTGCTAATATGAGAAGATATAGATTAAGAAATGATTGTATTTGTAAGAATTTAGAGATGGAATCAGTGAAGCAGAGGCGTGCCTAGAATTGTAAAATAATAATAAAAAAATAAAATCTTTTTCATTGTTTTATTGATGACTTGAGTAGAGTGGTGATTTAATGTTCAATGCCTGTTGGATTATACTGGAAAATAAATTAATTTTCTTTGCATGACTTAGAAGATTTATATATCAAGGGTTGTGAATTTAATATACCCCAAAAAACAAAAAATAAAAAATAAAAGAAGAGTGGTATGGTTTATGATTAATTGTGAATTGAAAATTGGTTGTGGAGGCTTCAGGCGGATTTAGAAGTACAAAAATTGAAAGATACTAAATGAAATTAGCTTTAGTTATGGTGCAGATTGGGGTGAAAAATCACGATCATTTAAAGCATTCTCTATAGGCTGTCCACCTAAATGTAGGGGAGAAGGAACACATTTAGGTTTTCATAAGGAGAGCATGAGCAATGGTCAAAGGCAGGGTTCCTACATGGGAAAATGGGTTACTTAAATCAGGAAGCTACTTTTACCAAATGCATTGTAACAAATTTTAGAACATGTTACTTCACACTTATAAATGTCTTTATGAAATCTTAATGACAAGTTGAAACCTTCTGAAATTCAGACCTGGTACAGTGATCAGATCTTACACTTGTGCAGTTCCAAGCAGGTATAGTGGTGGGATCTTATGCTTGTGATTGGATGTTAATTTGTCAAGTCTTTGATGTTCAGTTGTTTGGAATGAAGATAGCCTGAAATTTGCATTTTTATGGTCATTTCCTTTTTAATCAGCAAGTTTGTAATTCGGACTATATTTGGCTTTTGCTTAAATTTTAAAATCAATCTCTTGACTTGATGGGTGGAATTGTTCATATTTATTGGCAGTGAATGCTGCTGGCAGCTTAGTATTTTGATAATTTGGGTACATGAACACCGTGTAACATGCTTGTGAAGTTGCCCTATGAGGAAATGAAATTAAATTGCAACAACTTCTCCTTGCTTCTCTAGATGAATTAAAGAAAAATCCTATATGGATTTAATAGGAACATTTTTCCGGAATTTTTGTCATGCCAAGTTATCAATTTTGTCTAGCATTTTATACATATACTTGTTTAATTCCAAATTTTAATACATTGAACACTTATTAGCATTCTGTTAAGTCTAGAATACTTTAGGCATCTTTCTTTGGTTGAGGAACTTGTGTGGCTTTGACTCTGTGGAGTACTCTTGTTTGAAATTTTCTTTGTGTGATTTGCCTTCTGATTCTTCTGTTTTGCAGAGCATATGCTGTTTTATGCCAGTGAAAAATATCCATTGGAAGACAGTTACTCAAAGTATATTATAGAGGTACTATCATAATTTTAGTGTAAATCTATCAAAAACAATTCATAACTTTAGTGGAGATGCCTGGTTATTCTTGATTATATTATTAATGATGGGTCGCTTATTCTGGAAATTTCACTCTTTTTTAATTCTGTTTTTCTTTCTAATTATCCATTTTGTTATTTGTAATGGTAGAACTTTACTGCAAGAAAAGGAATTGGAGGATGAAAACATCTTTTCTTGCATTTGGATTCACCCAAAGGATGCCTCTTCTAGTGAGGTGGTCTGTCTAATTATAACGCATTGGGATGTAAGAGAGTAAAAGTTTTCCTCCTTGAACCCAAATTCTTACTTTCAATGAACCTTTTTTTTTTTTTTTTTTCTGTTGATAAAAGCCCTAACCTCAAGCACTATTTTATGCCTTTCAATTGGGTTAAAAGAATCTTATGTCAGGTTTAAATACAATGGAACTATTTTAAGGAGTTTCAGGGAAACTTGATCAGATATTCCCCTTTATGATGTGATTTTCTGTGGTCCAATTACCAAGATAGGCAACTTAGTGTTTCTGAGTACAAATAACATTATTTGAAAGTTTTTCTTTTCATCTGGTACATGGGACAAAGGACCAGAAGCCTTTAGTAGTAATGTGGTCTAGCTGTACTTCTTTTCATGCATCTTTGAGAGAGACCTTTTTTCTTGTGTGTGTGTGGAGAATTTGTCTTCTAGGATCTTTTTTGGGGTCATTTGTAAGTGGAAGAGCTATTTCTATGATTATCTTTTGCAAGTATTAAGTTATGGTGGGAAAGCATTATGCTTGTTCTCATTTCTCAAGATAATTTTCTTTTTCTTCCTTTTCCAGTTATATGGAGGATTTATTGTGTTTCCATATGCCCTTTATCCATTAGTTAGGTTTCTCCTGCTCAACTTGGGCGTGCAATTCTGTTTTCCTTTCCTCAATGCCATTATATATCTTTTAGGAGCCATTGCTTGGTGCGATTTTGAGTCTGTGCAGCCACTTCCTGTAAATTGCTGAAGGTTAGGCCCTTTATTGGTCCACCCTTTCCTATTTCTTGGAGAAGCTAAAATATAGGACTTGCACTGGGTAATGGTGTTTTTATGAAATGAAGAGATATTCTATTATTTGTTCCATATTTATTTTTGTATAAAATATTTCTTGCATGACTGCTGCCTTGTGTTATTGACCTATGTTTTCCTCTTTTTTTTTTTTTCATGCATAGCATGGTGGTAGTACAAATGCTTTTACATCTTCTGAGCACACCAACTATTACTTTGATGTGAACTCTGATTGTTTTGAAGAGGCTTTGGATAGGTAGATGCGTTCTCTTTCTCTCTTCTTTTGGCTGTAATTTTTGTATATCTTGTTTTATAGCTAGCAATCTGTGATGTTTTCATGTGGTTTACCAATCAGATTTGCACAGTTCTTTGTCAAACCATTGATGTCAGCTGATGCTACCACCAGAGAAATAAAAGCTGTTGATTCTGGTTAGATTTTCCTTGGTGATTTAAACCCAAGCTTCTGTATTTAATGACTTATTGTTGATCATCATCTCTTTTTCCTTATGCAGAGAATCAAAAAAACTTGCTGTCTGATGCTTGGAGAATGTGCCAGGTATCCTTTATTTTAGCATGTAATGTAATATCTGTGCTAACTTTTCTTAGGTCATTTAGTAAGTGCAGTATTCTGGAAATTTAAACTTTGTGGGCCCTATTTCAAATTTGTTTTCATTAGCAAACCCTGGAAATAGTTCAAAAATCATATTGCAACTCTCATGTTTGTGTTGCTGTTACCATAATTGCCTATTCCGCAGTTCAGTTTCCTTCTTTTCCCTCTTTCTGGAAGAATTGGTGGCCACATGCCTCCTTGCTTCTCATCTTAGTATATTTTTAATTGTAGCAAGCAACAGGAGTTTGTGGAACCATTTTCTCAAAACTTCTCTAGAAATTCATCATTCCACCTAGGTCCATGTCATATAGTAGTATTGTTTCTATGAGAAAGAGAAACAATGAGAAATATACTTCTAATTGCTTTTTCTTTTTTCTGCATGAAATTGCCTTCTCTACAGCTTCAAAAACATATTAGTGCAGAAGGTCATCCATATCATAAATTCAGTACAGGTTAGTGACTTCATATTTTTTTAATTATAATCAGTTAAGCAAACAATTACTTATTTTCCTGTACTAGTGTCAGGTGTAGCCTTCTAAGTTATTGTTCTTATTAGTATTAATGAAGATAAGGGTTCTGACAACAGAAAAAGGCTTCCAATTTTTTTGTTTTGTCTCGTGCACTTAAATTGGGGGAGAGAGAGAGAGAGGAAGCTATCATTTCTTACAACTAAATGAGGCAAAAATTTGTTATGCATAGGAAACTGGGATACTCTGGAGGTAAAGCCAAAAGAGAAGGGTCTGGATACAAGGCATGAGCTTATTAAATTCTATGAAGAGCATTATTCAGCCAACCTCATGCATTTGGTTGTATATACAAAAGGTAAGTAGTTTTCCCTGCAATTGTTAGGACATGAGTACATTTGGAATTGTGTGAGATATCTACAATTATGACTTGTTGATATTGCAGAGAGTCTTGATAAAATTCAGAGCCTGGTGGAGCACAAATTCCAGGAAATCCAAAATAAAGATCGTAGCAATTTCCAGATTCCTGGTCAGCCTTGCACATCTGAACATTTACAGGTATTCATGGCACTAGTTGCCCAGTAAAATGGCCATAGCTGTCGCTACTGACATATTTCCCACAAAAATAGCACTAGTTGTCACACTTCCATAACTTATTTTAATGCAAAGAAATATTAGTGGTGTAATGTTTTAAACTTCTAAATAGATATTCCCTTGTTTCCTTCTTTATGTCCATATATTCCAGATTCTTGTCAAGACTGTACCAATAAAACAAGGTCACAAGTTGAGAGTTATATGGCCAATAACTCCAAGCATTCACAATTACAAGGAAGGGCCATGCAGATATCTTGGTCACCTTATTGGCCATGAAGGAGAAGGATCATTATTTTACATCTTGAAGACATTGGGTAGGTTCTAGACATCCTTGACATGCTTCATATTTTGACACTTTGGATTGTTGTTGTTCATTCATGCTTGGAAGTTGAAATCTTGCTTGGAATTTTTGTAGGCATCGATACGGTTGTAATTTTCACTATGATACTTTGAACTTCCTTTTAGATTAATAACATTAGTATAGTTTTTGACTATAAGAATGATTTATATATACATATATATTTGAAAATTTCATATAACGAACAAAAATTAATAAATAATACTAATACCTTCTTCAAAATAAAATAAATTTTATATAAGTTTTAAATTAATAACATTAGTATAGCTCTTGGCTATAATGAAATATAAAATTATTTCTAAATAACTTCTAGCTATAAGAATGATTTTTACATAACTTCTAGTCATATAATAATTTGCACATAGTATCTGGAAAAAATAATATTAAATGAGATTTGTGCATATGGTTCACTAACTATGAGAAATCAAAATAATTTGTTCAAACTAGTAATCAATTTTTTTGGTGGTTCACTGAGGCATGGTGACAATGTGAAGCTAATTTCTGCTGGATTAAGATAGGAGGGGGACACTGATTTCCTTGAGATATGCATTGACACCATCAGACCTCACATTGTAATGGTAGCTGTATCATGTGATTTTTTCTTTCTAAAAGTCAAGAATCTTGGTTCACTTTATCACTGCACAATAAGAGTGGTCACTCTAGGTCAACTCCCTACTTTCCTAAAGATTATTGAAATCTTCTGCAAATATATATAATTTTATATTAACAAACTTCCTTCAGGGCACCACTCCTCTCTTCTAGGCATTTCCCTTCAGCATTTCCCTCAAACTCAAACACCTCAGCAGCCCACAGGAATGATCTGTTCCATCAAAGAATCCACCACCAACACCTTATAATAGGTGTGATAAGGCACAACCACACCTTATAATCTCTTACACATAGACACTGACAAAGGTTGTATATGCATGGTCATACTGGTTGAATACAAATATTGAACTTCTTATGGTTTCTATATTTACTTTTGCATGATTTTTTTTTTTTTAAAAAAAACTTCGTTTTTATAGGAATTTTTGCATGATTATTTACTGGTTATAACATATGTATGCTTTTTTTATTTCTACTTTTCTGAAGGTACAGTTCATCGAATATATTGTCTTTATGGTTTCCTGATTTAGTTACTTTTGAAAAAAAAAAAAATAACTTGCAGGATGGGCTACTAGTTTATCAGCAGGTGAAGGGGATTGGACTTGTGAATTTTCTTTCTTTAAAGTGGTGATTGATCTTACTGAAGCTGGTCATGGTTAGTAATTTTTTTTCTTAATATCTGTTTTTTCCATCTTTTGATTCATGAAATATATATATATATATATATATATTTTTTTTCTACTTTATTTTTTTTGTGGAGATTTCATTCATCTTCTTTTCCTAGAGAGGGAGCTTTGTTTATATGTTTTTCCTTTGGGAGAAATTTACAGTGCCTTTTTTACTTGTGCTGATTGATTTGCTGGACTGATGTTGGTGCCCTTATCTATATTACAGAACACATGCAAGATATTGTTGGATTGCTCTTCAAATATATTAGCCTCCTACAGCAGACTGGTGTTTGCAAATGGATATTTGATGAGGTATATGTTGTTGGTGCCTCCATGTGTGAGGCTTCAAATAATAAACTTTTATGGGAAAGATCATTTCATTGCTTAAGATGACATATTAAACATTTACGATTGTTAAAGAGTATGATATATGTTGTGGACCCGAATGGTATAAACTTAAGCTTTTAGGAAAATTGGTAGTTTAACATAGTGTCAGAGCCTCATTAGGTGAGAGGTTATATGTTCAAGCTTTACTTCATGATTATTTCTCTAATTTATTGCACCTACAAGTAAGCCCAAAAGCAGCTGATTTTGATTGTTTCCCTAAGGCCTTGTGTGTCTCTCCATGTGCAAATATGGGGCTACATGTGAGGTGAGGGACATGGTATCAGAGCCTCATTTTGTGCGGGTATGAGGCCGCACATGAGGGATATAATATTGGAGCCTTGTTTCAGGAGGTCATGTGTTCAAGCCTCACCCCATGTTTATTTCCCATATTTATTGAGCCCACATGTAAGCCCAAAAAGGGCTGATTGTGTTTGTTTGCCTATGAACCTGTGCGTCTTTCTGCTTGCAGGCTGCATGTGAGGGAGGGTGTTAAAAAGTACAATATACATTGTGGACCCAAATCCTACAAGCTTAAGCTTTTAGAAAAATTGGTTATCCAACAACTATGAATAATAACAAAGGAAGTTTCATGTGTAGGACATTCTTTGAATAAGGCATGTGATATAATTGACATCTTCATAGACTTTGTATCTTATAGGTAGATGGTCAGTCAAGTGCTTCACCTATAAAGCTTGCTTAATTCCTTATTTGTCAAAATATGAGGAACAACTTAGAGACCTAAATACAACTTGCTTAGTTTTAATGGTCTGATTAAATTTTAATGCCTAGAATGGCATATTAAATTCCTTATTTCTCAATTAATGCATATGTTTGTTTCTGATAAAAAAAAAGGCATATTAAACATACACTATTTTGTGTTGTGTAAACAAATACTCTTGGAACAGAATTTTCTGCAATGCCAAAAGGTTGGTTTCTCTGTCAGTACTGATGATTTTACTTGGTTTGTCACAGCTACATGGTTGATCAGAAAAACACATTTGAGTGAAATAGATAGATTTGTTGGATTGCAAAGAATGAACGCTTGACATTCTAGCTACTTGTTATTAAATTGTTTGTTAATGCTTGCCATTTTTTGTGGAAAATGGCAATAACTTGAAAGGATAATGAGCTTAGTTTCATGAGTAGAAGAGAAAATGAATCCCGAGAGCGACCTTTACTGAATTCACACTTCAGCTGATATCCTGAAATTTGTTGAATAATCCAAAATGTAGGGTTTTGATCTTTTTGATTCATTTGTTAATTCTTTTTATTGCATCATATCATTTGAATCTATCAATTTTGGTTAAAAAAGAAAAAAAGAAGGTATAAACAGATTGACCATTACCATTTCTCGACTTTAGTGGCTGGCAATCTTATCAAAACTATTACAAGTATGCCTTATTTACCTTTTGCACCACAAATCCTGAATTGTTAACATCTTTCTTTAGCACTTTTTTCCTGCAATGGTTTGATAAGAAAAGTATTTGATAAGAGTATATATAAAATTATTTATTGTCAATGCTTTAACTTGTATTGCTTTTTAGTGTCATATTTGGTATCAAAAGGTTGTCTTTCTGATCATTCTTCAGAGTAACTAAGGCATTTCGATTTGTTGGTGAAGCTTTCAGCCATTTGCGAGACAGTGTTCCATTATCAGGACAAAATCCCACCTATTGATTATGTGGTTAATGTTTCATCGAATATGGAGGTAATTCAAATAATTGCCTTTTTGCATCTTGTTTCACTGAGCTGTCACAAACTATTTGTTTTGAAATGAACACCCAGTTGGAGCCCTTGTTAAATAGATTGGAGAGCCTCCCTCTGTGGCATTCCAATTTATCAGCTTGAATATTTTATAGTAGGTATGTTATCAACACTGATTAACTTCAACTTCTGGTGATTCTCTCTATTAATACTGGAGCTAAGATGACCATCCAAATTATTTTAAATAAGGAGTGTCATTGGCTATCTAGCACCAATGAGGTCAGCAAATAATTTTATTCATAAGCCACTCATCGGTAAACATCTCAAAATATGTCAACTTGGTAAATAGGTAAGAAAGCCCAAAGTGCCACTAAACAGCCCCACTTCATCAAATTCTCATAGAGTGTCATTGGTAAATTGGAAGTGACGATTGGTGGCACTCTTGGTCTGATTTATAAGGAGCTCATCTACCAAATCTTCATCTCACTCCCATCATAAGTCAACTTAATGCTTTTCCCAAAATATAGTTCAAATTATGGAGACAAAAGATCAACTTTGCCCAATTCCTCTGGATCTGGAGGAAAATCCTTTTGCCATTCCTTGAATGGAAAAGCAACAGAGCATATACACCATCTATTTTAATGTTATCAAACTGCAAAATGCACCTCGTGAGTTGAAAACTTCCAATTGATGCTATCCTAGTCTTTCCCCATGTCCCTTTTTGTGTAAATAATGCAAAATACCACTCATTGGTCTATCTGGTAAAAGAAATACCATGCTAAGAAGGCTTTTGGTAAAACTTAAATACTTCTGACTTAAAATGACTTAGTTAAATTATGTTTAAGTTATTAAGTTATTTTAATTTTAAGTTGTAATATTAAGTTACTTTATCAAACGTATTTAACCACTTAAATTAAGTGCTTAAGTCATATTAAGTCAATAAGTTTATTTATTTATTTATTTTGATAGGCCACAATAAGTTGATTTATTAAACACTCTCTAAGCCCTATACTAAAGAATCTATTTGAATGAAGGCATGATCAAGATTCCCTTCTTGGAGAACGGTGCTCTTAGATTCTAAGATTGAAAAAGGGTGGAATCCTTTCATGTCTTTCTGTTCTTATGTTTATAAGGACGTCTCTTCCTTGTTGTACTTTTTGATTGATGATGCAACATATTTTTTGTTTCTCACTACAAAAACTTCCTACCTTCTATCCATTATAGCATCATGCTTGTATTAAGCATAGAGAAGGGGATGCTTTAATGGTGGATCTATATTCATCAACCTGCCTCTCAATTGTGTTTAACCAATCCTAAACAGTGCCTATTCTATTCGACATGTCTCCAATTCTGTTCAGCAAGTCCTGGGAAAAGTGGAATTCTAGCTTAAATAGAGATCGTCACCTATTAACAGTCTTGCATGCTAAGAAACGGAGAATCTTTAATACGATAATAAGTTTCCTTTTATTGTCATGGATTGGAGTTATGCAGTTTGAAATTTTTAATTTAAGTGGTCATCTCTCTTGAAAGTTATTTTGAAGGACGAGCAGATTTCATAATAATTATGGAATGCTCTAATATGGCCTCCAAAGTTAAAGATTAGGATTTGGGGAATTAGTTTCACAGGCTTTCCTTGTGGGGGTTTTAGTGGTTTGAGGAGTTTGCCCCTTAAGTATTTTGGATTTTTGTCTGATACCACTTTCAGTGGTCTTTATGTTTATTTGGCCAATTAACCAGGAATGACAAATTTGGAATTGTTTTAAATTTCTCAGAGACATTCTCTGTATGATCTTTCTGAAACTGTTTTCTTTTTTTAGATTTCTCAAAATTTTTAACCTAGTTTTCCTTTTTAATGATATCTGAATTTCTATGCTGGTAAATGAGGAAATAGGAGCTAATTGTCATTGCTTCTTTGATATTGTGAACTTGTTGAGAATAAAATGTTAATAATCGTTTGCCACTCAAATATTTTCAGTTATATCCCCCAAAAGATTGGCTGGTGGGGTCATCATTGCCTTCTAAGTTTAGTCCAGATGTTATTCAGAAGGTACTAGATGAGCTTGCTCCAAATAACGTCAGGTAAATCTTTTAGTGAGCCCATTGTTTTTCTTTTCTTTTCTTTTTTCCTTTATTTTTTTTCTTCTCTCTTTTCCTTTTGTTGTGCCTTTTATTGTCCCAGTACATAGGTTGCATCCTCCCTTTTAACTGGCATCTTTTTAATGTATATCTAGTTTGCGTATATATAAAAGAGAAACTATGAATTATTGCATCTGAAGATTAAAGACATCTGCATGTGGCATTAGGGATTTTTGTATGGTGCTCAAAGCAGCCATTTTGAATGTAAAGACTGTAGACATAAAAAAATTAGTGGATTAAATTACCATTAATTTGGTCTTCTAAAAAAAAAAAGGATAAGCCCCTCATCTTATGGATATGGATAAGTCTCTCTCATCTCCAACTATAAAAATGATGATAATAAGAAAATTGTTATTATTATTATTATCTTGTTGGTAAAACCTCCCGGAAAAGCAAATTTGCTAAAATTAAGGAACTAAATCCCTTGGCAACTAAAATTGGGGAATTTGAAATTCAAATTCCCATCTTCACCTATAAATAGAGAGGTCTTCCATCAAGAGAAGGGGGGAGAAATCAGAAAATTCTAGAGAGGAAAATCCTGAGGAGAAAATCCAAAGGTAACTTCATACAGGAGAAGGGGCTTCACAACAAGAGAGAGCTTCATCAAATCTCCTTGCAAGTTCGATAAACGGCAAAAGAACTGTTACACGCATTCTTCGCCATTCAACAAGGTCATTCGGGAATAAGCCACTTGTGGCCCTCGATTGATCTCTGAAATCAAGAAAACGTCATCGTCGTCTTCCAAAGTGTGATCAAGGCAAAAGAATCAGAGGGAAAATATTCTTTTGGAAAGAATATTTTTTTTTTTTTTTTGAGATTGTACCCGCGATATTCTTAAATTTAATAAATCATTTGTTTGCGTTATTTTTCCTATTATATTTTGCTAATTTTTGCAGGATAAAATTTACCAAATTTGTGCGTACAAGGACATCCACGTGCATTCTTAAATCATAAAGGGATCCACATCCACATGCATTCTTAAATCAATACAATGTGCTGAAACATTTGTCTCAAATTTGTATTATATAATCACTGATTTATTGTATGAGATTATAAAAAATGCAGTGAAAATGTACTGAAATATTAATTATGTGTCAGAAACTCACTCTCCTATGATGCATTAAGTTTTTTCCCACTATAAATTTTTTTTACACATTTTTTTAAAAATTTGGATTCTTTTATAGCATTGACTGAAAATATTGAATACCCTGAATATGATGATTTACCTTTCATTTTAACTGCTAAGCTTCTCTGAGGTGTTAATTATTTCTGTATCTGTTCTATCTTAGCATTTTACCACAGTATATATTAAGATTTAAGCTTCTCTGAGGATTCTGTTTGAAGGCTTCAAAAAATCAGGTTGCTGCTTTCATGGTCCATTCTTTTTGTCTTTTCTATGGTTGCATTAACATAAGCTCATTTTATCATATGGTAAATGAAAAGACAAAATCCATTCATCTATAACTATTTAGAGCAGTGTCAAGCAGTGAAGGTTGGCAGAGAAATCCGATTGCAGTCACTCTAAAAGAATAGCTAATGTAATATGGAAACTTGTTCACTGCAATAAAAAGGTTGCACAATGTAATTCATATTTTACTTTGAACTGGGCATGTATTTTATCTCATTGATTGACTTGTATCCTTTGTCCCAATTATAGAAATAGTCACTACATCAATGTAGATTTTTATCAGTTTGTTTTAGCACTTTAAGGTTCCAGAACTGATTGGCCACTTCCCTACAAGCTATCATTAATTAAAAGCAAAAATTGTTTAACTAAGGGGTCAGATCAGTAAGAATAACCATTACTTGCTGAGTGTTGTGTTCAAGATTCATTCCAGTATTTATGGTTATTGATTTGGTTGTTGTTTCTGGTTACTGCCCTGTAGTCTTCTTCATGCGTATTCATCTGCCAACTGTATCTATCAAATGAGATAATGACATGCTTGAGTCATGGTAGTTTTCATGATAAACCCTCTGGTCAACAGAATCTTTTGGGAGTCAAAGAATTTTGAAGGCCACACTGACATGGTTGAGCCATGGTATGGAACTGCATATTCTATTGAGAAGATCACTTCTTCCATGATTCAGGTTTGTTGTTATGTTCTTTGTAATATACTTCATAATATGTAGTGGTTTACAACTTGGAACCTGATGTCATACAGTTCTTTGACATTCGGTTCCCTGCTGTATTCCTCTTTCTGCTAAAAGAATCAACTAGAAAAAAATGTTGATAAGCTAAAATTTCTGTATTTGTTTGCAGCAATGGATGCTAGCAGCCCCTAATGAACATCTGCATCTACCATCCCCCAATGTGTTTATCCCTACTGATTTGTCACTTAAGGATGTGCAAGAGAAGGTATGGTAGATATGATAAGCTAACCTAATGTAATTATCTTTTTCCAAAAGGTTTACACTTTGGTGTGGCTGTTCTGGAACAGGCTAAATTTCCAGTTCTCTTAAGAAAGTCATCATATTCAACCTTATGGTATAAGCCCGATACAATGTTCTCCACTCCAAAGGCATATGTGAAGATAGATTTCAACTGCCCCTTTGCTAGTAGCTCCCCTGAAGCAGACGTCCTAACTGATATCTTTACACGGTTGTTAATGGATTACCTGAATGAATATGGTAGGCTGTACAGAATGAGTGGAAAGTTGTCCTCTTTTATGAAAATTGTACATTAGTTTTTATTTGTCTGAGGGACAGTACAACATTGAAATGTTTTTGTGTTATATAATTTATGGTTTATTAATGTTTATAGTGATCTTTTCTCTCTATAATTCCTGCTGGTTTTACTTGAATTTATTTACATCAGATTGGTGCAGTTATTTACTTGAAAAAGAGCTTATTATATTGTTTTTTATTTTTTATTTATCTTTCAGCTTACTATGCTCAAGTTGCCGGTCTTTATTATGGCATAAACCACACAGATAGTGGTTTTCAGGTGAGTTATCTTCTTTACTATTTTAATTTTTACAAATTATGTTTTATTGTATTTTACATTCATCCGACTTTCAAAATTAATAGTCAATTCAAATGTTCAAGCTGATTTGTTTTTGGTAATGGTGATTGGTGAGTTTGGGATGGTGAAACAAGCCCAAACCTATCCCGAATGACTCCAACCCATTTCCTACCCAAATCCAATTAGTGGCTTAGACATCCGTCCCACACTCCAAATCTAATTCTATGCATCCTTCAGAGTGGGTTTGCCAATTGAAATTGTATGCGATATTCATTATGGTCACATGTAAATTCTTGATTTAAAACTTGACAGAGGAAAAGCTTTAAACCAAGGGAAGATTTCCAGTTCTGAATTCTACAGAACTTTTTGTGGGGCTCCCATTGCAAATCTGATTGTGGCAAATCTCAAAATTCTCCCCGTCAAGGTGGGGTGGGCCAGGTTACACAGTGAATCATCCCGATTCCAACCTTGTGTGCAATAACCTTCAACCTTTGTGGATAAATATTGCATCCTGTTGATCTTTCTGCTTGAATTAACCTTGCTGGAATTAGTCTCTAGAGGAATTTTTAATTCAAGGAAGTTTGGAAACCATAAAACCAAGAATTTTGAAATTTTAAGTCCGATCTCAGATTAAACCTCACTTCAAAGTTCACTTAGAAGTACCTATCAAAAAAAAAGTTTACTTAGAAGTGGCATTCCTTTTTAGGGCTTTAGCAATTTCTGACTTGGATAAGTTTTTTGTTTGCACAGCTTCACTAAAAGTTTACTTCCAGAGTCTTGGTATCTTTCCTAGAAGACATTCTAAAAGGCTTTTCTGAATTTTATTAAACTCAATTGCCAAAAAATGCAGATGCTGTTGTTAGGAAAGGGTATCATTGTGATTTTGCCGTATCCTGTCATTTTAGACTGGATTGCATGTGTACTGATCCTTGCTTACTTGTCAAAATGAAAGTTCACAAGATTTTAAAAATGTCCTATCCTGGTTTGTGGGATAAAATGGTGCACTGCAGCCCCATGATAGTTTAGGGTAACTGCAAAATTTTGCTAATTGTTTAAATATTTCAATTACTTAAAGTTTCATTGCGTTTATTCATGAAATTCATATTTATCAAAGATGGTCATAGCGAAGAGAAGATACCTCCTTTTAGGAAAATAAGAAGCATAACAGGGAACTTTAAAATGAAAATTGAGAAATTACCAAAGAAACTTCTTCAAATGTCAAATATTTGTATTGCTTCAAATATTGCCTTATATAGAATTATATCTTGGTAGGTCTTTTTGTTTCCCTTGAGTGCCTTGTGAATCATCCTAAAGGACCTTCTATATTTCTAATTTGCAATGCCTTTAAGAAATGATATATGGAAGAATTGTCACTCAATTGTTTTCTATATTCAATTATCAGATATGCTACTTTCTCTCTTTTTCTCATTCATCCACGAACACTCTTATACACACACGCTAAGATCCATCAATTCTTGTATGCATTCATATTTTAAATACTGTTTTTCTTTTTTAGGTGGCTGTGACTGGGTATAATCACAAATTGAGGATCTTACTTGAAACAGTTGTTGAAAAAATCGCAAACTTTAAAGTGAAGCCTGATAGGTTTCTTGTGATCAAGGTAATGACCAACACCTCTTATGCCACTGGAAAGGTCACAACTTATGTATTTTCATTTTTCTGATGGTCCTTCTCAGATACCATTTTTTTTCCCCAAGTGAATCACACCAACAGCATTAGGACTGTAATTGATATATCATTTATACATTTTTGCAGTGATTTGCTGTGTTTTATTGTTCCAGAGGCTTTGTTACATTTTTACAGTGATTTCCTACTCTCCTCTGTATATCCCTTCTAACCCACACATACATATGCACCTCCAATGCATTGACCTCCCTATTTAGTAAATGATCATAATTAATCCTATCAAAAGTAGTTGTGTGTAATTCTTTGTCCATCTAGATGGCAATGGTTTTTCCTCCTTTCTTCCTTTTTCTTATAATTATAGTCTTGTTGATACACAACCCAGACTGAATAATTGGCACCTTTACCTGATAGACAAGATGGATGCTTGTTTTATGAATGTACCTTATACCCAAACACATCCAAAAACTCTTATTGAGCTTAAGAAAAAACTTTTGGCTTTTCAACAGCCACAATAGAAACGGGGCCTTGATAAATTTACTAATTATTTTTTTTTTAATTTGAAGTTGAAATTTTTTTGTACTTTTACTGCATTAAAATAGCTCTTTGAGTTTTTATCTCTTTTTCATCAGTCATAGGTGCAAGAGAAACAAAATGATCACTAATATTATGTATTACAATTTCCAGTGGTGTAATCTGCTAACCATGAACTTCAAGGATTACCTTCCAGATAGGTGTATTTTGCAATTCAATTTATTGATGACCCTAAATTTGGGTCGGTGAGACAGATCTATCTTCTTGGCTTCCCATCTTAGAATGAGAGGCAACAAAATATTCTAGCTTTAAACTAATTGAACTGACGCTTAATGAAACTTATCTGTACTTAGATATTGCCTCATGAATATCAAGTGAGACTGACATTGGCTTTATATTGAAGTACAATGATATCCAGGGATTCTCCTCTCATCCCCGCAAATTTGGCGTAAATTCTTCCTCTGTCTTATCTTAGGCATTTGAAAAGTCAACAGGCATGTGGAGATGACATGCTGAATGAATGAGACACCATTTTTATTTTCTTCTGATTTTCTTTCTTCTGTTTTGTACAAACCACCATCATAGAAATCCTGGCTTAGAATGGTTGCATACCTGAAGAGCCGGAGGTAGCCGGTTATCATCTTCTATCAACAAATTCATCCATTAATTATTATTACTAAAAAGAAAAAGGTGACAGATTGACATGTCCCCTTATGGATGATGTTTCTGTTCAGAATTCTAGGAACAGTTTTGCCTGTAAATCCATATCTCATGATGAAGGTTAGCTTCCAAGGCTAGGTCTAAATTATGCACTCTTATATGCTTGTACTCTTTTGGGGGACTGTACTTGATTTGATTATTAATGCTTGTGGTTTTCTTTTCATGAAAAAATAACATTTTGGAATTCCATAAAATATCTCAGGAACTGTCTTTTTGAAGACATGGTCATTATTGTTCTATGTATTTATTTTTATTTTTTATCAGGAAATGGTAACAAAGGAGTATCAAAACTTCAAGTTTCAACAGCCATATCAGCAAGCTATGTACTATTGCTCACTAATTCTACAAGATAACACATGGCCTTGGATGGATGGACTTGAAGTTATTCCTCATCTTGAAGCTGATGATCTTGCTAAATTTGTTCCCATGTTGCTCTCAAGGGCCTTCTTGGATTGTTACATAGCAGGTTCTTATATTTCAACGATTTATTTTATTATCGCTTTTAGAAGTCTGACATTTTACCTTGATTTTATCATCAACTAGCAATTTCATTTTTCAGGAAACATTGAACCAAAAGAAGCAGAGTCAATGATCCATCACATTGAAGATATTTTCTACAGTGGTCCACATCCTATATCCCAGCCTCTATTCCCATCTCAGTATTTGACAAATCGAGTTATTAAGCTTGATAGGGGCATGAGTTACTTTTATCCTGCTGAAGGCTTAAATCCAAGTGATGAGAATTCTGCCTTAGTTCACTATATCCAGGTAATTGCATTAGTAAAGGAGGAATGGTTCATTAACTTAGTTATCTATGCTGGACTCTATTTAACATTTTGGAACTCGAGAAAAGAGGATAATGACACTGTCGCACATTAGTAAACTGAACTATAACTTTAGTCTCCTGTGATCTATTCTAATATATATATAATCCAAAGGCATCTCATAAAAGAGAAAAGAAAAGGAAAGTGAAAGGTCTTATGCTGCCATTTTGTGCTAATAAAATTTCAGATCCTTGCTAATTATTTCTGGGAAAATTAGTAGTAGCTAGAAGTTTGTGTGTTTCTTTGTCTTTATCTGGTCCTGTTTTTTTGATAAGTTTGTCTTTATCTGGTCCTTGCTCTTGCGAAGCTTGAGTTTTGAGACATTGAATTGACAGATTCTTGTTGTGGGTAAGAAATTACTTCCGAAGAGTTATTTGATAGATAAAGAAAATGTATTATAGATAAAAGTGGGTAAGACCCCAAAAAAGAAGAGTGAAGACACAAAAACCAGCAAATGCGCCCTACAAAGAGCCTAACCAATCCACAAATTCCAACACCGACAAAGAACCGTCCCCAATATACAATTTAACCTAATCCCAAAAAAGGTTCAAGAAATAATTTTTAATTGTCACATAGTAAGATGAAGTCCCCTAGTTCCAGAACCAATATTTTTTGATAAATAAAGACTTAAATTAAAATAAAAAGAGCCGCCAGAAAAGCAGCTCAAGGTATACAAGAAAACCCAATATCCCCCACCATGCCCTGCAAACCCACAACATATCCCCACTTGCACCTCCTCTTTTATTCAAATTCACCTTCATTCTGGATGCTGCTTCAAAATAAAATAAGATGGTCTTGGCTTCCTCTCCAGTTCACAAATTTTCCATTTCTACTTCTCAATGTGAAGGAAATACTTCCTGTTTTACCAATAGACTTTAGCTCATTGAAATTTATAATTTTTACATGATTATATGATAGTACTCAAACTTGAATGTAAGATGCTTTTTTCTGTTTGATTTATGAGTTCTGGAACTTCATTTTCCCATGACCTTCAAGCAATATGTATTATCTCCAATTCAGGTTCTGATATGCAATCCCATTATTGTACTTTGTATCTAGGTACATAGGGATGATTTCTTGCCAAATGTGAAACTTCAGCTTTTTGCTCTCATTGCAAAGCAACGAGCTTTTCACCAACTTCGATCAGTTGAGCAACTTGGGTACATCACTGTGCTCATGCAGAGGTATAGAGAGAAAAAAAAAAAAATCAGAAAAAGAAATTGTACCTAAACTTGTTTCATTGAAAATTTCTTCTATTATATTTAAATTTACTAAAATCTCTCTCAATGTAGGAATGATTCTGGTATTCGTGGAGTGCAGTTTATCATTCAATCCACAGTAAAGGTACATAAAATAGTTCTCTGCTTTGCATATCCTTTGTTGGTGCATCTAAAGCACTCTCTGGATCTTGACAGGGTCCTGGACATATTGATTCAAGAGTCGTGGAGTTTCTAAAGATGTTTGAGAGTAAACTTTATGCAATGTCCGAAGATGAATTTAAGGTGAGATAAATAATGCCATTTTGTCTTCAGTAATTTTTCCTTTCCGTACTGATCTTTTTTTTGTAATGACCTCTATCATATTTGTTGAAAGAATTCATCTATTCTATCACTTCCCAACCATTAAGAAAGTAGATATGCCTCTTCCCCCTCTAATGATTTCGAAGATGTTTTAGAAGTTTTCTCTGAACATTAATATTCAATTTCAATCTCCTTAAAATGGGAATGTGAAATAAGATGGAGAAAATTGTAAATCAAAATCAGACACTAGACTTTCCTGTTTATGGAGGAAAATCTGAACCTTCTATATTTCTAACTACTAAAATAGTTTGTAAAATTGACCCCCTTCAACCTACTTGCAAGGAAGGGCGGGATATCTGTGAGGACCTGACCTCCAGCACTACCTGGCCAAAGAGGCAGGATTATGTGCGCCAATTTTTATTTTATTTTTAGTTAGTGACCTTCACCTCTGATTTTTTTCATAGACGAAAATTTTCTGACTGTTTTCCCTTACATAAGATTGTAAGCCAAAGGCATCTAACTTAACTCTGCTGCTCTAGGAGGGATCCAATCATGTTGCAATATTTAACTATTGTGAGGGCTAGGAAGTTATCAAGTCCTATCAGATTTTGCTCCCACATGATCATGAACTCAAGCAATTGGACTCATAGAATATCCTGCACATTGAACAGATTCTAGGTGTTTAGTAACATGAATGGGGTATCAGTGGATTTTATTCTTGTCTTTTTTTAATGGCGAGTTGTTCCAACTGAACCAAAAGTTCTTACCATACATTTGCCTTAAAAACTCAGAGGTCTGTCCCTTTAACGTGAAATAACAACTGGAGTGATGATTTATAAGGTAATGTAGATGAAGTGATTGATTTGAAGCATGTATATTCCGTCTTGCTGATTATGGATTTCATGCATATCTTGTTCTTTTTAATGGCCCCATGATTACAGCCGTCCCCTTTTGGGGAGCCTCACGGCCCTTTTAACAGTGAAATAACAGCTGAGTTGGTCATTGACAGAGTAATGTGAATGCACTCATTGATATGAAGCTCGAGAAGCACAAGAATTTAAGGGAAGAATCTGGATTTTACTGGCGAGAAATCTATGATGGGACCCTCAAGTTTGATAGGAGAGAAGCCGAGGTACGTGCATAATTATTTTTTTCCCCATCCTTTAGGAGTGAATCCCATGATTTCTCAAGGTGGCATGAACCATTAAAAGCAGACCCTTTTACCTAACACTTCCAAATGGCGATGAACAGGTTGCAGCATTGAAGAAGCTAACCCAAAAGGAACTTATAGATTTCTTCAACGAACATATAAAAGTTGGTGCACCTCAGAAGAAGACATTAAGTGTACGAGTTTATGGGGGCCTACATACTTCAGAGTATGCAGACGAGAAAAAGGAAGCAAATCAACCCAAGCAAGTTAAGATAGATGATATTTTCAAGTTCAGAAAATCACAACCCCTGTATGGTTCATTCAAAGGAGGCCTCGGACAAGTGAAGCTGTAGAGATATTCAAATTGAACTGCAAACCGAGTTATAGAATGTAGTGGCCAGAAAATTCATCTGAGGAAGCAGGTATGTCATCCATTTGTTTTTCAAAGATGGAGATGATATTTGATGCTTGGTACCAAACTCATGGCATCGTTTCTGGTTTCTCTTTGGAATTAGTTTCACAGATTGTGTCCTTTTACGTGTACTTTTACATGTACCATTTTTGTATTTTAATAAAATTTATCTAAAGATTCCAATAAATCTCAAGGACTGTATGTCAAAAGCATTTCATCGATTAGGTATGTATATTTGGTTGGCAAAATTGGACATCATACCTAGATATCATTTTGTGTGTATTAGGACTTTATTTTCAATATTATATGATGCTCTTGTTTGGGTTGTATAAAGCATAAAAAATGGAATGAAAAATATAGTGTTTCTTTTAATATTTGTTTAAAACAAAAAATATTGTGTATCTTAATATTTTCTATTAAAACAAACATGGAATTTTTCTCAAATTTAGTTTTATTTACAAATTATTTTACAATTTATTATAATTTTTTTGTTAATAATATTCATGATTAAAGTTTTAAATTTTATAAATGAAAAATGTTATATTATGTTGTTAAATGTATACAAATATTTTCATATATTAAATATTATATTAATAATATATACATAAGTAATGTATTTTAAAATTTGTCGTTTCAATTTTTTTCTTTTTTCAATAACAATTTTAATTATTTTTAATGATGAAAAGCTACATACATATATCAAAAAGCTAAAGAAAAATAAGATTTTATTTAATAACCATTTTTTAGAATAACTTTTTTTATTTTTCAGGGAAAAAAAACAAAATAACACATTTAATAACTAGAAAATTGTTTTATGTTTTCTATTTTCTTTTTTAAAAAAAATAAAGTGTTTTTTGAAAGAATATTTTTAAGCTATTTTTAATGGTTATAAAATATAAATAATGATTAAAAATAAAGTATTTAATATGAAAATTATTTTTTAATATATTTAAAAATGTTTCAAACATATTTAAAATATTTTAAATTTTCGAATAGATTTTTATTTTATGAAATATTAAAAAATTATTTTTAAAAACTATTCTCATTTTTTTTAGAACTATTTTATAGGGCTAAATGATTGGAAAAGGGTAAAAAGGAAAATCAAATAATAAACAAATTTCAATCTAATAAAATTTACCAAAATTTCTTTATTTTATTACCCTAAAGTATAACATAAATTGAGAGAAGTGGATGATAATGATTGATAGGGTGTATAGTTATATTATATATACCCATAAATAATAATTAAAAAAGGAATATTAATTTAAAACAAACTCTAATATACTAAAATTAGGTTGCGCAAGTAACAATTTAGAAAAAAAAAAAGATTGATGAATTTTCTTTGTGATGAAAATTATATTTTTTTTGTTATAATGTTTAATCATATTAGGAATTAAGTATGAAATATAATTTTAGTCATTATCCATTAAGTAATATTTATTTATTAATAAATAAAAAATAAAAATAAGTTTTCTCCTATATATTTATTTTCATTTCTTAGGTTACGTTCATAGGAAGAGAGAAGAGTTTCATACATAGGAAAAAAGAGAGACAGAAGAAGCTCACTACAACCCCGCACAGCCGCCAGGTAAACCCTTAACTCTCACGTCGTTTATTCTTTTTCATCGAAGGATGCAGCAGAAAATCAAAACGAATTTCCTGAAATAAACTTCAAACCATTTGATCTGATTCTTTTTTATTTTTTATTTTTATCTCCAATACTCTGATGATTATTTCATTGTTTGTTTGATTTGTTTCTTTTCTTGGTTAGGATGTGTTGGATTTTAATTTTCATTTTGATAGTTGCGAAAATTGAGTGCAGTTCAATATTAAAATCCTCCTGAAAAAAGGTCTGATTTTCGATTTGCTGTTTTTACTATAGTTCTGTTTGGATCCCGAGAAAATAACTAGGTACGAAAGAAAATGCTGGAATTCGCCATTTAATTAAATAATGGAATTAGAACTGACATAAAAGGATACAATCAATTAGACCAAAAACATGTTTGGTAACACGGGATTTTTCTTATTTGTTAAAGAGGGCATTTTAGGAAACATTGTAATATTCTTTTCGGTTTTTCAACATATGAAGCACTTCGTAAATTGAAATCATCCCTTGGACAATTTTTTTTCCCGGGTAGAAATCAAAAGGGTGTAATATATTATTTTTTACATGTTCTTTCAAACCCATTTCCATTATTATTTTTTCTTGCAATTAGATTTGATTTTCTTTCCTACTTTCCAGTTCTTCCCATTTTTTGTGTCCTTCCCTGACATCTAAATATGATCTTAAAATTATCGTATCTTCCTCTTATTCTTGCTTTGCCCTGATCAGCAATGGCTCAAGAATCAAGCATGTTTAGAGGACATCCAACCGTTGGAAGAGTTCTGTGTTGCAAATGCGGTATTCCAATTGTACCTAATGCTGCCAGTATGTGCGTCAAGTGCTTGAGCTCAGAAGTCGATATTACAGAAGGTTTGCATAGGCATGCCACCCTCCTGCACTGCCCTGAATGCGATCGGTACCTGCAGCCACCCAAAGCTTGGATCCAAGCCCGATTGGTGTTGATACAGCTCTTGACCTTATGCTTGATGATGCTGAAGAACTTGAATTAAGATTGATTCATGCTGAATTTGTTTGGACTGAACCTCACTCTAAGAGGATCAAGGTCAAGCTGAGGGTTCAGAAAGAAGTCCTGAATGGAGCAATCCTTGAGCAGGTTTACATTGTTGAATACGTTCAGAAAGAACACATGTGTGAGTCTTGTTGCAGAGCCCAGGGCAATCCTGACCAGTGGGTGGCTTCTGTGCAAGTCCGGCAACACGTTCCCCTTAGGCGGACTTTGTTTCATTTGGAGCAGCTCATCCTCAGGCATGATGCTGCAGGCCGTGCCATTAAAATTAAACAGTGGATCATGGTATTGATTTCTTCTTTGTTGATTTGAGTCATGGGAAATGGTTCCAAGCAGGAGTCTTGGCCCCAGCCAGCAGCTTGTCTCCCATGATCCCAAGAGCAACAACTACTATTATAAGTACACTTTCTTAGTTGAAATCTGCCCAATATGCCTTGAGGATCTGATATTTCTCCCTAGAGAAGTTGCGACTAGTTTGGGAAGTCTCCATCCTCTTGTGATTTGCACACACGTAAGCACTCTGAGGCGCTGTTTCTTGGATGCCAAACAGTATTGGAGGGCACCCTTTAGGGCTTTACTTTCTAGTAGGCAGCTTGTGGAATACATGGTATTGGATGTGGGGACTGTTTACTCTGAAGTGAATGCTGGGGGCTCAAAGTAAGCATTAGCCGATGCCCAAGTGGCTCGTGTATCAGATTTTGGGAAGAATGATACAATTTTCAACATACCAACACATCTAGGCCATTATTTGAATCCCGGGGACTATGCTCTTGGTTATGATCTGTATGCAGCTAATAGTAACGACATGGAACTCGAAAAATACAGATATTTTGTCCTTCCAGATGCAATTCTGATAAAGAAAATTTATGTAGAGAACTGCCAGAGGAAAGGTGGGAAGCCTCCGGAATTATCCTTGCCGGCGACGTCATCCGGGGGCCATTTCATCTGCTCGTCCTCTCCTTCTATATTCTTTCTCGGATCTGCCTCGTCTCCTGCAGTCTCCACAGGCAGCGATTTGTCGACTGAACAAGAAACTGCAGCTATCGTGCGCCATTCTCCAGCGCGGACTCAAGCGGTTGGACATCTTCACCATGGAAGTGTAGAGGCCACGCTCCAACGCCCCCTCACTCCACGGAGCTGTCGCAGCCACTACGACGATCTTAAGCGACGGTTTCAACGCATCGTCGGCGGCGATGGTGGAGGAGCTGTCGTCTCCTTCCTTTTCTCATTCTACGCCCTCCTTCGCATCGGCCTCGCATCCTCCTTTCTTATGCCGCTCTTATGCGGATCCTGCATTTTTTTTTCAGATTCAATTCCACATGTAGAAAATAACCATAGATCTCAACTGCAAAAAATAAAAATCCAATTCACAAATTGTTTAGAGATTTTACGCGAACGTAGGATCGTCAGCTCTTCCGCCATAGCCTCGGACGATGCATTGAACCGTCGCTTGAAATCGTCGTAGTAGCGACACAGCTCCGCGGAGTGAAAAGGCTTCTGGAGCTCCGGTTCTACAATTTCATGGCCACGGCGTCGCAGACTGGAGTCCTTGCCGGAGAACGGCTCACGCTAGCAGCAGCTAAGTGCTATGATATGGTCGCTGAGTCACAAGTAGAGGAAAGCGGAGGAGACGAGGTCGATCCCGGGGATAATGTAAGAGGATTTAGAGAGGAGACGGCGTGCAGATGGAACAGCCGCCGGAAGACATAACCGGCGGATAAAATTTCGACGCGAAAAGTCGAATCGAAGGGGATATGAATAATCGGAGGACGGATAAAACGAGGCGTGAACCGGAAGAGCCTGTTTGCGATGAATCAGTTCTGGACGAGGCGAAGAAGGAGAGCGATGGCAACTGGCAAGGAAGCGAGAGAGGGAGCAAAGCGGAGTGCTTGGAGTTTATCGAAGCTAAAACGACGTCGTAAGGGGTCACAAGAATCACAGCAGCGTTGCTGATGACATGCCTCCACCCCACCGAAACCAAACCAGCATGAGGGTTTTCTAATTTTCTTTAAGCTGGGAAAAAAACATCCATTTTGTACTAAAATATATTATTACCTCTTGTCAATAGTTTTAATTTTAATACTTTGCTTTATTATATTTACAAATAAATCATGCAATTTTATTTGACAAAAGAAAGAAATTAAAAAATATATACATGCATATAATACAACCTAAAACAATATTAACATATAATTTACTAAATATTTAATATATAAAAATATCTTTACATATTTAACATTATTATATAAAAGTTTAAATATTTTAATCATGATTATTATTAAAAAAAAAATGTCATTTGAATATATTTTTTATTTTCTATTTTTAAAAAATGAAGAACTATTGTAATCCTTGTATAAGAGATATAAGTCTACCTCTATAATAACTTTTGAAAATTATTTTAAAAAAATTACTATCTTAGCTGGTATTTGTTTTTTTACTTAATTCTAAATAAAACTTTAATACTTAATAATGTTAAATATTAGGTTGCTTGTTTTTGTAGTATTTTATTCCTAGTAAGTATTAAAAAGTAAAAAAAATCAATATATTATTTTTTCTATTTAGAAAAATCTATATATTTTGGCTTTTTCTATTTAGTAAAAAATTTATAATAAATTATGAAAAAGTAAAAAAACAAATAATCTAAATTCTAAAACTAAATTACTTTCAATAAAAAGTCAAAAAAACAAATAATCTAAATTCTAAAACTAAATTACTTTTAATAAAAAGTCAAAAAAACAAACACCACCTTAGATTTTTAAAATTCGGAAGTAATTTTTAGGTGTATAAAGTAAGATATTTATATACATATATACATGAATTACTTCTAGCTTCTATTTGTAAAAATAAAAATTAGAAAGTATATGCAATTGAACATTTTACTTGGAATTTTAAATTGTAGGATGAGTTGCAAATAATATTAAATATTTATTTTAAAAAACATAAATAGAATGCAGGCATGGAACATAATTAATGGAAACATGGTCAAAGAATGATTACACAAAATAAAAGTTTCAATAATTATTTCATAAATAGTATAGTTATTTGAAAATGATTCTAATTAAAATATTTTTAAATATTTATGAAAATTCACTTAATTTTTGGATTTAAATAAAAAAATGTTTTGACAATGGTTTTGGTAATATGTTTTGTAAAACAATTGGTTTTTTTTTTTTTTTAAAGGAATCACTTATCAAATAATTGTTTTAAAATCATTCCAATAATTCTAGAAATTAGTTTTATGTTTTTAAAATCACTTTCAAACAAATTCTTAATTAAAAAAAATAAAAAATTCTAAAATTAAAATGGAAACTTTTCAAAAAAGAACAAAATCTATACCACTTAATATTTTGAAATACACATAAAACTCTGAACTACCATTATTTTCAAAGTTAAAAGTACTAGTAGTAAACGATATAAAATGTTACAATTTCAAAATTCCCCATACCACTTATAATTCATGGTTCTATGAAAATTAGAGAAGCCATTCTTTTCCTAACCACCACTGCTTTTCTCAATGGAATTCCTAGTGGGTGAAGCTCAACCATTTCTTCGAGCCCCTGCTCTTGTACTAGTGACTATGTAGATGTATGTTTCCTTCCTTCTAACATTTTGTGTGCTCTAAATTCTAATGGCTTCATCAATTGAGATACTAGCACAATATGTAGTTGTGATGAATTTTGTATAATGGGTAAATGTTGATTTAGGTCAAATGACACAAAGAAGTATGGCATTGTTAGATATTGACGTTAATTTAGATCAAATATCACAAAGAAGTGTGACATTGTTGAATGTTATCTTGAATTTCATGATGCATAGAATTTGATTTTATCGTTAATATAACGAAAAAGTGATTCTTAGAAGAATCAAGTGATTTTCAAAAACTTGTTAAAGACGTAACTTCTTCAAGAAAGAACTTTCGAATATTAGGAAATAATTTTATTTCTCTCAAAACCACTCTATATGGAGCTCTTAATTTGACAATTTTCTTGTTGAGTTTTGGTTAGTTAATTAAAAGAAAAGAAAAAAAAAAGTGGATTGGCAAATGTATGTATGAGAGAAATTTTTTTATTAAAAAATTGCACAATTTATTCATAAAAATAATACAAAATGGTACTAAAATTAGCACAATTCAAAGAGATTATATATGAAATTTGTTTAAGAATTTGAAAAAAACAAAATTATCATTCACCCATTCTTTTCCTCCATGTTTTTTTTGTTCTTTAAAAATATCTCTAATCGTAAAATGTCTGCAAGGAGATCTCTTCTTATATATGGCTCTTGAAATATTGAATGAATCTACCTCTGAAATTCCTCCTAGTCTGGAGCTCTCAAGTCTACTTCTAACCGTTGAAACTTCCTCGACTTTCAGAGACTCAAAACTCAAAAGTAACAAAAACAACAAAGTAAGAATTGAATCACCAAAAATCACCGCAAGAACAAAACCCGTCTTTAAAATGGTGAAAACAACTTGGGTCCTTGATTATGATCTCTCTTTCTACTATCTTGGAGATTGCTTTTGCAGAGTCATGGCAGTTCCCACACATACGAAGATTTTTCGTCACACGAATCGTTGCCCCTGCTTGTGTACTGATTAGCCCAAAAGATGTAGCCAATAACTCACTGTGTCCAATTGGTACACATTCTCGTTCTTCATCAACGTCGTGGAGACTGAAATCCAAATTTAACCTAGTTCCTTCCTCTTCAATTTTCTTCATCAAACTGTGCAGTTCCCAGTATATCTTCTCTGATCTTGGATGGGATACATCCCCTGTTCCAAACACATGAATTTTGTTTCTAAACTCTATCCAACTATAGGCTTTTCTAGGCTTCAGCCCCATATCTCTAATGGTTTCTCTCAGTTCATTTACCATGTCCCATTTGGCAAAGCTTGAGTACCAGTTTGAGAGTAGAACATAGTTGTCAGCATTGAGAGTTTGCAAATCACAGAGCTGCTCAATGACTCGTTTGGCAGTCCGCATGTTGTGGTGTATCCTGCACCCATCCAACAATGCTCTTAGAACCTCTACATGGCCTTCAAGCTTGTGCTCCTCCATAAAAACCCGGGCCTCATCGAAGAGCCCCACACGAGATAGAAGAGCAACCATTAAAGCATAGTGTCTGCTCTTAGGTGCTGTAATGCAGTTGAAATAGAACCTCCCTTGCTCGACCAGGCGGGCAGTGGTACAGGCATGGAGGGCAGCAGCATATGCGATTTGATCGATTTCTACACTTGAGTTTTTCTCCATTTTGCGAAACAGGTCAACCCCAAGCTCTCCTTGGCCATGTAAGCTATAGCCTAGGATCATCACAGTCCATGAAATGGCATCTCTGTCCTTCATACCAGCAAAAATCTTTGCTGCAGATTCAATGAATCCTGATTTCACATACATATCTAAAACAGCATTTTGGACTGTTACATTCAAGTCAATCCCATTTCTAAGCAAATATGCATGAATTTCTTTTCCCTGCTTATGAGCTGCTCCCCTCCCACAGGCTGGGAGAATGCTAGAGATAGCGAGTGAGTCGGGTTTTACCCCCTCCATGCTCATCTGCCTGAACAACTTGAGACCCTCATTGAATCCGCCATTCTTGACATACCCGCGGAAAATTTCGGTCCAGGAGATGACATCTTTTGACGGCATACGATCAAAAACTGCTCGAGCATCTTTGATACTTCCGCAATCAATATACATCTTCAAGAGCGAATTACTTACCAAAACATCAGCCTCTAGTCCACATTTCTTCGCAATCTCATGCACATACCTCCCCTCCTGCAGCGACTTTAACATCCCACAAGCGACAATTGCAGTCACCAACGCCAGTGGATCAATCTCAGACTTAGACTCCACCATCTGTTTGAACATATCAACAGCTAAACCAGGTTTATCTTCCATGATATACAGCCTTGATATTAGAGTCCAAGACACAGAATTTCTCCTGGCAGACTTACAAAACACCAACTTTGCGGCATTAGCTCCATCAAGACGCCCGTACATTTCCAGTAGAGCACTAATCACATAACTCTCAGAAGAGAGCCCCAGCTTCAGGGCATGCCCATGAACCTGCTTCCCAAAGGAGAAGCTACTAGTATGGCGAGCAGCAGTCAAAATGCGTGGGATAGTATGCTTATCGGGACGAACACCACGGAGCAGCATTTGCCGATAGGTGGAGACGACGCGGTCGGAATCCCCATTGGTGAGATGGGTCTGGATTAGATTGTTCCAAGCAAAGGTATTTGAAACAGGAATTTCATCGAACAATTGGTGGGTGAGACCAAAATCAATAGATTTCTGCGACATGCGAACATGACTTCGAAGATTAGAGGGATTCTTGCAGTGGGTTGCATTTGTTGATTTCTGTTTGACGAATATACTTTGTGATTGTGTGGATGAAAGCACATCCATCGCACCTCTCCCCTCACCCGATTCTACCTGGAATCTGCGAGCCAATGCCTATACAACGCAAAACGGTGTCGTTTTAATCAGTTGCCGTTGCGAAAATTGACCCAAAAAATTAAGAATTAATCGATTAAATGAAATAAAATAATTTCTATACTTATAAATTTAACATTTCTTTTGTTTTTATTTGAAGAGTAATTTATTTTTTATTCAAATATTTTTAACTATTTCAAGTATTTATATACATGTTTTAAAATGAGTTTTTATTATAAGAGAAAAAAAATACATATATATATATATATATATATATATATATATATATATATATATATATATATATATATATATATATATTTGTTTAAATTAAGTAAAAAAGAAAAAGGGTTTGATTTTTAATAATTCTTTTAATTAAATAATCTAAAAAATAATTTTTTGAGCATTGAAGCTTTTCCATATATAATATAATATAATTTATTAGATGATATATGAAATAAGAGAGAAGTACACATAATAAGAATAAGATTAAAAAAAAAGGATAAATACAAACAATGAGACAAATGAGTATATATAAAACAAAAAGAGTAACTTTTTCCTAAAGAAAATAATTAAATTTTATTAAAAAATAATTATGAATCCCTTAATTGGTATAAATTTTAGTGGTAAATGTTGAGTTCTTTGTAAAAAAAAAAAAAGTAGATGTAAAGACAAAAGAAAATTACCTAAATTATAAAATTATTAGTGGAAATCTTTAAGAAAAATAATTTTTATGAAAATTTTTGTATTAAATGATTTATCACCTTATTCATTGACCTCACTAACTAAAAAAATAGTTTAAATAATATGTTTAGAGATGTGCAAAAGATTAAGTAACTTGAAAAAAATAGTATAAATCCAATCCAATCCAATCAATTGGGTTTATATGAACTTTTGTAATTTTTATTATATTTGGTTCTTGAAAAATTTGAGAAAAAATATAAAGAAAAAAAAAGTAAAATGAAAAAATAAATTTTATAAAATATTTTTATTTACTATTTCAAATTCATTTTACTTATTTTAAAGTATGAATATAAATATTAAATAATTTAAAAATATATAAATTTAAAATTAAATAGTTTAAAATTACATAAAATTTTAATTAATTTTAATTATATTTAATTTTTTAAATATTTTTTTAAGGTAAAACCAAACATTAAAAAATTATTTTTCTTTACAATTTTTTTTTTCTTTCCATAACCTTCTATTTTATAAATTTAAAACTGAAAATGAAGCCTATTCCATCCCTCGTTTTTCACGTTGCCAAATGAAAAATAAATCAAAACAACACGAAGAAAGTTATTTCCACCGATCCATCGTAGAATATAAGAGAAGCAAAGAATGATATTAATGGCTCTCTGTATAAATCCAATGAATCACAAATCAAAAACTTCAAGACAACAAATTTCTTTTATCAACAATTTGTGTATTGTGTGTATTAATGTTGCTTTACACGATCGAATAAAAAAATGAAATCGTTAGTATCGAAAGCTTTGACGCCACACATGGCCGACGGTGCCTGCTCATGCAACGGCACGTGGCCGCCACTTCCCATTTCTTGGAAAGAGGATGATAGTACATCCAAGCTGTTTGCGGGCAGTGGGTCAAACCCTTGCCCTCTATCTTCTTTCCCAACACCATGAAGATCGATCTACAGCGGCTATCTTCTTCCCAACACACCATGAAAACCGATTTGCAACCTTGCTATCTTCTTCCCCAACACACCACGAAGACCACGATCTGCAACCTCTCATACTATCAACCCTTGCCCTCTATCTTCTTTCCCAACACCACGAAGACCGATCTGCAGCGGCTATCTTCTTCCCAACACACCATGAAAACCGATTTGCAACCTTGCTATCTTCTTCCCCAACACACCACGACGACCACGATCTGCAGCCTCTCATACTATCGCTTATCGGACCTTCCCACTGCTACCATACAACCATAATCTGTTATAATCAATCAAGATGAATACCCTAATTTCATATATACTGGAATATTTAACAAGGTGAATACCCTAATTTCATATATACTGGAATATTTAACAAGGTGAATTCCCTAATTTCATATATACTGGAATATTTAACAAGGTGAATTCCCTAATTTCATATATACTGGAATCTCCTGATTAAAAACAATGAGTATAAAAATAATAGCGGAAGCATACCTGAATCCGTTGAAGGAGAAACCTTATAGGAAGAAAACCCTTTGAGATGGTCTTCCAATTCTAGCCACTAGATTTTGTGTCAATTTCTCTCTGAGAGGATTTTCAGAAATTGGAATGCGTAGTCGTAGAATGGGGACCATAACCCTATTTATAAACCACTAGGGCAGTTTTAATTTTATCACAATTATATTTCTGCCCCTCATAGAAATAATAATTGTCTAATGGTATCTTCACAATAATCTCATGACAATTATACCCTTAAGCCAATTAATCAATTATTAATTAGATCACTATATTTAGGCTTAATTAAATGATAGCACACACATTTTAATTATTTACATGTGTGGCCCAAATTATAGATTAATTACAAAAATTAATCTAACAATCTCCCACTAGGCCACATGCATATGTAATCAAATAAATGTGCTTAACCTTATGAGCTCAAAATTTGCTATCATGTCCTTAGGGTATATCCGAATAATCTCGTCCATTAACTATACTGACATAGGATCAAGGTGGCCTTTGTTACATCAATCGTTACTAGACCAATCAATGGTCACATATATCTGCACAGCTAAATGACATAGATCAATCATGAGTGCATAGCATGGAAATTACATGCAATGTGATCTATTCATGCCTATTTCCAACTGGTCCTACTTAACTTTATTGAGATCAAATCTTTAGCATAATTTAACAGAGTGCAATGAAATGAATACTTTATTTCTGCAGAACACAATCCAAATGTATAGATAAAGTCTAAACATAACATAGAGCATTATACAATGAATAATATAAACTCCCACTAAATTTGGATATCCTCAAATGAGACAACACCCATATGAGCAGTGTGCTCATGAAAGACCTTGGGTGGTAATCCCTTTGTAAGCGGATCCGCTATCATGGAGTTTGTTCCAATATGCTCTATGGATATCTGTCCACTCTGTACTTTTTCTTTTACAACTAGGAACTTGATATCAATGTATTTTGATTTTGTAGAACTCTTGTTGTTATTGGAATATAAAATTGCTGATTTATTGTCACAAAATATCTTCAGTGGTCTTTCAATACCATCCAGAACACGCAGCCCAGTGACAAAATTTCGTAGCCATATTCCTTGATTGGATGCCTCATAACATGCTACAAACTCTGCTTCCATGGTGGATGAAGTTACGAGTGTCTGTTTGGCAGACCTCCATGAAATTGCTCCACCAGCCAACAGATAAATATAGCCTGATATGGATCTTCTACTGTCTTGGCATCCAGCAAAGTCGGAGTCGGAATACCCAATGAACTCTAACTGATCCAATCTCCTATATGTAAGCATGTACTCTTTTGTTCTCTGTAAATATCTCATAACCCTCTTGGCTGCTCTCCAATGATCCATTCCAGGGTTGCTTAGATATCTGCCTAACATGCCAACAATGTACGCAATATCCGGACGTGTACATACCTGAGCATACATTAGACTCCCCACAGCCGAAGCGTAAGGAATCTTCTGCATTTCTTGACTTTCTAAACTATTTTTAGGGCATTGATTAAGACTGAATTTGTCTCCTTTAGCGACAGGGGTATCACCTGGTTTGCTATTTTGCATGCCATACCTTTGGAGGACTTTATCAATATAGGTCCTTTGTGACAATCCTAAAATACCCCTAGAACGATCTCGGTGTATCTGGATTCCTAAGACAAATGAGGCATCACCAAGATCTTTCATCTCAAAATGTTTTGATAAAAATCTCTTGGTGTCGTGCAATATGCTAATATCATTTGTGGCTAGCAATATGTCATCGACATATAAAACCAGGAAAATATACTTACTCCCACTGAATTTGTGATACACACATTCATCCATAAGATTTGCCTCAAAACCATATGAGACAATAATTTGATGAAACTTGAAGTACCACTGACGAGAAGCTTGCTTGAGCCCATAAATGGATTTAGTTAATTTACAAACCATATTCTTTGAGTCTTCGGACACAAAATTTTCTGGTTGTACCATATAAATTGTTTCATCAATGTCATCATTGAGAAACACTGTTTTAACATCCATTTGATGTAACTCAAGATCATAATGTGCAACTAGTGCCATGATTATCCTGAAAGAGTCCTTCGTAGAAAATGGAGAGACGGTCTCTTTGAAGTCAATTCCTTCTTTTTGAGTAAAGCCTTTAGCTACAAGACGTGCTTTATATCTTTCTACATTACCATTTGAATCCCGCTTGGTTTTAAATATCCATTTACAACCAATGGGCTTCGTACCAACTGGTAATGGGACAAGTTCCCAAACTTTATTGTCTTGCATAGATTTGTACTCTTCATTAATGGCTTCAATCCATTTCTGAGAGTTGGAACTTTTCATGGCTTGTTGGAAGTTGATTGGATCATCTTCCATCATTCCACTTTCTACCTCATGTTCTTGGAGATATACGATATAATCGTCCGAAATTGCATTTCTCCTCTCTCTAGTGGATCTCCTTAATGGCATATTTTCTTGAGGTTGTTGAGTTTGTTCTTCAGGAGCAATGTCCTCATTTACAATTAAGGGTTGAACAATATTGTCTGTTGGTTGAGGATCCAAATTTACTTCTTGATCAATGATAGGTAGTGAAACCTGTACATTATCAAAAGCAATAGTAGATCTCTCTTCCTCCTCAAAGACAATATTCCTAGCCTAATTTCTCCCCACAAACTCAACATCCTCAAAAAAATGTTGCAGTTCCCGTCTAAAAAATTGACCTAATAGCAGGATCATAAAATTTAAAACCCCCTTGATCGCTCTGCATAGCCAATAAAGTAGCTGCTAACTATTTTAGAGTCCAATTTCTTTTCATAAGGCTTATAAGGTCTCGCTTCAGCTGGACATCCCCAAATATGAAAATGCTTTAAACTGGACTTTCGACCCATCCAAAGCTCATAAGGCGTTTTAGCAGCCGCTTTAGTTGGCACCCGATTCAGGATATAAGCTGCCGTTTTGAGTGCTTCACCCCAGAGTTTTTCGGGTAAAGTAGAATGACTAATCATACTCTTTACCATATCCTTAAGAGTTCGGTTTCGTCTTTCTGCTACACCATTCATGCTAGGTGATCCTGGCATGGTGTATTGAGGGACGATCCCACATTCCTCTAGGTATTTAGCAAATGGTCCTGGACGTTGTTCACCTGATCCGTCATATCTACCATAGTATTCACCACCACGGTCAGATCTGACGCTTTTTATTTTTTTGTTGAGTTGTAACTCAACTTCTGCTTTAAATGTTTTGAACACGTCCAATGATTGTGATTTCTCATGTATAAGAAATAGGTAGCCATATCTTGAATAGTCGTCTATGAATGTTATAAAGTACTGTTGACCATTCCAAGATGCCGTAGGGTATGGTCCACAGATATCTGTATGAATTAATTCTAAGACGTCTGTAGCTCTATTGGCACCTAATTTCTTTGTTTTGGTCTGTTTTCCTTTAATACACTCAACACAAATATCAAAATCTGAAAAGTCAAGTGAATCCAAAATCCCATCGGACACAAGTCGCTCAACTCTAGATTTAGAGATATAACCTAGGCGTTTGTGCCACAATGAGGCCGAATTATCTTTATTCAATTTACGTTTTGTACCTCGTGATTCCACATGCAAGGTTTCATTATAGGACGGAACAGTTTCCAACAAATATAGATTATCATAAACATTAAGTAAACCGGTTCCTACAGCATTTGAATTAATAGATAATGTAAATCTATTGTTTCCAAATGAACAACAATAACCTGATTTGTCCAAAACAGAAACTAAAATTAAATTCCGTCTGAAAGACGGTACAACAAAAGTATCTATTAAATCCAAAAAATAACCAGATTTCAATAATAATCTAAAGTGCCCTATTGCCTCTACTTCTACCGACTGACCGTCTCCGACATAGATGCATCTTTCAGCATCACTTGGTTTTCGGTAACTCAGGCAACCCTGCATAGAAACACAAATGTGAGTAGTAGCACCAGAATCTAACCACCATGTGTTTCTAGATACTGAAGCTAAATTAACTTCAGAACAGACCAAAGTAAGAAACATACCTTTCTTAACACGCCAAGCAGCATACTTGGTACATTCCTTCTTAGTATGTCCAAGCTTATTACAGAAGAAACATGTTACCTCAACTTTCTGTTTCTTTTGTTCTGGACCATTAGAAGCAGCAACCTTATTATCCTTATTCTTTCGTTTGCCCTTATCCTTGGAAGTGCTAGCCAGATGAGCACTTTCGGTCTTGTTTTGCTTCAATCTCTCTTCCTCTTGCACACAGAATGAAATGAGCTCATTAAGAGTCCATTTATCCTTTTGACAGTTATAACTGACCTTGAATTGATTAAATTGTGCAGGAAGAGAGATGAGAACCAAATGCACGAATAAATCATCAGATAACTCGAGTTTCAAAGCCTTAAGTTTTGAAGCAAGATGAGACATCTCCATGATGTACTCCCGAACATTACCCTTGCCTTTATACTTCATTGAAATCAAGCTTGCTAAAAGCGTGCTCATTTCAGCCTTATCGTTTTTGGCAAAACGTTTCTGAATTTCCACAAGGAAGTCACTGGCATTAGTAACCTCATCGGTTACCGCACCCCTAAAAGCTTCTGGAATGCTGCGCTTCATGATCATAAGACTTAGCCTATTTGAACGTTCTGACTTACCCCAATAAACCTCATCCTCTTGAGTACTTTCCTCATTGAGTTCATCGGGTTTGGGCATTCTCAAGGCTAAGTCTATATCCATGCAACCTAAGAGAATCATCATATTCTCTTTCCAGTCCTTAAAATTAGTCCCATTTAACATAGGGACATTATTGATGTTGGCAGATATAGAAGTAGTTGATATAAAAGCCGAATCGAGAACAAAATAAAATGAATCAAATAAACCATCATGCTCACATAAAATAAGCAATTAAACACATAATCTTTAAATTTAAAAGCAAATTATGACATTTCAAGATACCTAGCACAACATTAATATCAAGTCTTTGGACAGTAATATTAACTGTAAGTGGTACTCTTGTTGTAGTGATCAAACATTGATGATAAGTTATGTCAAATAATAAATCTATCTTTGGATTGATTTATTATTCACATTAAGTTACCTTTATAATCATCACATATTTATCACCACAGGTATGTATGCAATTTGACCAAATATTAACTTTCCTTTGGGCCAGTCAATACCCGCATGAATCACATACACACAAATATCTAACACCCCGAACAGACTAATCTACACGAAAGATGTCACTTTGGTGATTTTCCGCTTTAATTAGCCTATTTAAAATGCTAGATCAATAACTTAAATATTAATATCATAAAATGCTATTAAATAATAATAATAATAATAATAATAATAATAGTAATAAAAAAAATTATCAACTCAATATTTCATAAATCTTAATCCATTGACATATATATTAAAATAATAACTCAAAGAATTAATCAAGGAGTAGGCTCTGATACCACTTGTTATAATCAATCAAGATGAATACCCTAATTTCATATATACTGGAATATTTAACAAGGTGAATACCCTAATTTCATATATACTGGAATCTCCTGATTAAAAACAATGAGTATAAAAATAATAGCGGAAGCATACCTGAATCCATTGAAGGAGAAACCTTATAGGAAGAAAACCCTTTGAGATGATCTTCCAATTCTAGCCACTAGATTCTGTGTCAATTTCTCTCTGAGAGGATTTTTAGAAATTGGAATGCGTAGTCATAGAATGGGGACCATAACCCTATTTATAAACCGCTAAGGCAGTTTTAATTTTATCACAATTATATTTCTGCCCCTCATAGAAATAATAATTGTCTAATGATATCTACACAATAATCTCATGACAATTATACCCTTAAGCCAATTAATCAATTATTAATTAGATCACCATATTTAAGCTTAATTAAATGATAGCACACACATTTTAATTATTTACATGTGTGGCCCAAATTATAGATTAATTACAAAAATTAATCTAACAATCCGCTACCTCCCCAACGACAACAAAGATTCTACACTCCGGCAATTACGGATTTAAAGTTAAGTAAATTATTCTTCAACCGAGACTTTTTTTAAAGGCTTTTGAAAAGGTCACGAGTTTGTTTCAAATTTTAACGGGTTTTTTTTTTGTTGAGGAATCTCTGATTTCTCTGAAAAATTGATTGTTTTTGTGATAGATTTCTTTTGTAGGAATTTGTTGATTAGTTTTTTTATTTATTTATTCAAGTTGACCGAGTTAATTCGGAATATCAGTCGAGCCATCCGAGTCCAACCGATTCAAGGCAGAGTCTAGGTATAAATTGTATCTGGTATCGGACTTGTCATGACCGGTGTCGAGGCAGATACGACTCAATCGAGTCATACTGGACTTGGTTGATTTTTTGAACCTGGGAGTGTAACCGAGCCGCCATTCTCACCCCTACGTCCAACATCTCCACATAAACCCATTTCTCTGTTACTCAAAAACAAAATCCTATGAAGTGGGGGATACAGAAGGAAGAGTGGGTTGGTTTTTATGGCCACCACTCTGCTCGACTCCCTCTCTCTCCTAACAGATTCCACTCACAATATTAGTCGTGTCTTCATTTCCATAGGAGTGGGCTACATTCACTGGCATTTTATGTTTTCACAAAATTGGATCGCTTTGCCATTTACATCATTTTTTTTCCACGCGTGCTTCCTTCATTTACCATAAAATTGACTTGTTTTAATTATGAGATAGGGATTTAAGTTGATATCAAATATCAGATTAGTAAATCTGGATCGAACGGCTAGAAAAAGAAGGAATGGTAAGTCAGGAATGAAGGTGCACTGGCGTCCATTCACATTAAAGTAAAGTGATATTTCTAGTCTTCTTCGTGCTTGCGCTGATTGGGGGACCGCGTCAAGACTCAAGTTTCGGTGGTGCGAATTCATTATTCGACGCGTCACACCGACGCCGCTCTACTTTAGACTGGGTGTATTTCTCATTTATACCCTTGAGACAACAGAAAAAATGCCTCTTAGTTGGTCAAATATATATTCTTTAATATATTTATGAAAATTTCTAAAATAATCTAAAAAAAGAGTGGAAAAATAAAAAATTAGTGGTTTGGAATTTGTGGGTGAGGCGAACCATACATTATTATAATAAGGTCAAATAAAACAAAGGTCCAAGGATAAGCTTTGGGGCTAATGGCCCATTTGCATTTTATGCGTGAAAGTGTGGCATTGTAAATGTGGAATATAAATCGCATCATGTTAATTAAGCGTTTGCTTGTAACTTGTAAGCAACGGGGAGGCTCTGGCGGTTGCTTCGCCCGGTTCTACTTGGAATCAGGGTGGTGTATGACTTGTTTCTTTAACGCTTTTTCAAAATTTGGGCATTCTCCGAAAATTTCTAAGATATTATTAGCTTCTACGCTTGATTTCTATTGTTATATTTTAAGTATTTTGATTTTTATCTTAGATGGATGAAAAATAGTTAATTTCCTAATTAAATTAATGAATAGGGGATGATTAGTAGGTTTCTAATTCTAATTTTTCTAAATAAAAAATAAATAAAAAACTTATATCGGTTTGGTTAGATTTTAATGATCAAAACTTGGTGAAAATTTTCAAATAAAAGACATGTAAATTTGATAATTTCATTTTTTTTAATTAGCAAGTCACCAATTTTGTTTGAAAAAATTAATATAAGGTTGGAAACTTCATCCTAGAGGGTGGAAATAAAATATGAATTTAAACTAATTCTTGTTTTTTGAAATGAAAAGGATGGATCGAAATAAAATCAATTGACAAAAATAAAAATAGACCCAAAAAAGGGGGAAAAATTTCCTTGTCCTAAGCCACCAAATCTCCGAAACTTCAATTTCTGATTATAAATCCGTGAAATTAAAAAAGAAAAGATTGATCGGAAATAAAAAGAAAAATAGAAGACAACAACGCCAAGCGCAATTCAACGCATCGATCGTAGAAGAACACGAGAAAAGAAAAAGAATGAGATCAATGGCTTTCAATATAAATTTAATGAATTACAAATCAGAACTTGCAAACAATAATTTCTTTGATCATGAATTTATGTATTGTATGAATCGATGTTGCTTTACACAACGAGATAAAAAATGAAATGGTTAGTATCAAAAGCCTTGACGCCGCGCTTGGCCGCCGGAGCCTGCTCATGCACGGGGGCGTTGCTACCGCTTTCCCCTTTGTTCGAGGGAGGATGGTAGTACATCCGAGCCGTCTGTGGGCAGTGGGAGTGAAACCGAGCCACGATTCTCACCCCTGCATCCAGGATCTCCACATATTTCCCCATCTTTTTCTCCTCTCTATCCCTTAATTAACTGCCTCTCTCTATTACTCAAAAACAAAATTACAGAGAGAAATGCCAGGAGAAAGGAGAAAAACAAAGAGAGAAGAACCCAAGAGAGGGAGTTGAGCTGTTAGAAGATGTCCCAGATGAGCGAGCCCATAAAGCGGAAGAGAGAATTGGTTGATGTTTTTTGGAAGAAGAGTAGGTTGCTTTTATAGCCGCCCCTCTCTTCACCTTCCTCTCTTTTTCGCCTTTGTTGACCTACCTCAATATTAGTTGTATGCCCCCTACTTTTTTGGTTTTTTCTATTTGTAACCTCGCAATATTAGATTTCCTTCTATCTGTACCCCTGTTTCTTTTTTTCTTTCCGAGTATAATCAGGGACCACACCTCAGAATATTTATGTTTTAATTTAAGATATATTGCAAAATTGAATTTCATGTTTTTTAACATAAGAAGAATAACCCTTTTTTTTTAATAAAAATATTATTTATCAAAAAATTTAGACTCATTTAATATCAAACCTCTTTTTTAATTATATATATATATATATATATATATATATATATATATATATATATATAAAAAGTTATTTTTACCATTTCAAATTATGAAGATTACTTTTTTTTCAAATGAAAAATGTTTTAGTCCTAAGGAATTAAATTTTCCGAAGAGTGGGCTCAAAAATTATTTTAATTAAAGCATTTTTAATGTATCATACTTTTATTAATAATATTTTTTAATAAAAATCACCTAATATTTAAATATATACTAAGAATTTTTTTAAAAAAATAATTTTTAAATATTTATAAAATATATAATATTTATAAGAAAGCATTTAGTAAAATTTGATAGCTCTTCTAATCCTTTTAAATTCACTCTCTAACCCATTCTAAATTGCCATAAAATTGGATTGATTCAATTATATTATGCAAATCACTTAAAGTTACAATCCTTCCATTTGTATATCATTTTTTCCCCATGTGTTTTTCCTTTAATGTAACGTGTTGTAACTTACGAATGAAATACATTTAAATACAACTAGATCAAGTCCAATAACTACAGGGGCATAGTTGAATTTTTTTTGCATTATCTAGGAAAATAAGTAAAAAGAACTAAACATGTGCTCCAATTTTATATGGTCCAAGTCCAACATGTGCTCCAATTTTATATGGACCAAGTAAATGATAGCATATCACGATCCTTCACCAGGAATAATGCTTACACAGAATCTGCACCGCTGGTTAAATCTCAGACCACTTAATCTGGATCGGACGGGTTGAAAAGGAAGGACTCAGGACAGGACTGAAGGCACATTGGTCTGGACTCTGGATACACATTAAAGTAGATTACTATTTCTAGTCTCCTTTGTGCGTTTACTAATAATGGACCGCGTCAAAGACTCGAGTTTCGGTGGTGGGAATTCAATATTCAACGCATCACCGACGGCGCTGTGCTCTAGAGTGGGTACATTTCTCGTTTATGCCCCTGAGTTGTTTGGGAAACTACGGAAATGCCTCTGAGTTGGTAAAAATTAAAAAATCTAACAATTGGGGAGCTGGGGAAATGTCCTTTGCCTTTCACTTCTGTTTTATCATTTTTTATGGCGGGAAACAGAAGGGTCGGAAGACTCGGAACTCATGTTTTGTGCGGGCCTAATTGATACGAGTCATATGACCATGTTTTACTTTTTCAACAGGCGCTGCCCTAGCTTGTGAATGCCTTTATCTAGAGAACTTGGGAGTACTACAAGTCAAGATATGACCACTGCGGAAGACTTCAAAGCCGCCAAAAGCAAAAATATTTTCAAATTATATCTTATATTTGGGTTCTTCCTGGTTATAAATACCTAATTACTTGTAGAATTGAAATTATAAATATTTTTTATATGTATAGTCAAGAAACTAAAAATATTAGAAAATTCTTTTTTTTTTCTAGGAAAAATGTAAAATCCTTCTATTAGTTGAAAAATGAATTCCATACATTCCTTTTATCAATACAAATGTTAACATGTTTTGAGTATGACGAGATATTAGAACTTTTCAAAATATTTTAGCAAAAAGTTCTAGAACAACTATTTTTGTAATTCATTTTAAAAATATGTAGTAATAGATAGAAAAGCCTTATTTTGACTGTGATGAGGGCATATGACTCTTACTGTTTGGTGACAAGAATACAAATGCGATGAAATAGATATTTCGCAAATAAAGGAGCGGTCCGTCTGGATCATGGCTTCTAAGAGTTTGTTAGAACAATTTATCATCACTAATAAAACCAACTGTATATTAATGTGTCAATGTCATAATAATCGTCATACTAGAAAGTCATAAAAGCAAGAACTATAGATATAGAAAACAACGTCTAAGCCCTCCCTCGTTTTATTGTTGGTAATAGAAGTCGGTGAGGCCAACCTTACATTATTATAATTAGGTCAAATAAAACAAATGATAGACTTTGTGCCACTGGCCTTCATGCAATTTATCTGTGGAACATATGGCAGTATAAAAATGGGATGTAAAGCGCAATAAGTTAGCAGTACCTTGGAAGCAATTGGGAGGCTCTGGCGGTTGCTTCACCTTTTATTTTTTTATTATTTTGTATAAATTTTTGTGGTCACGTTCAGTGCAGCAAAAGATCATATCAAGAGACAAGAGACAGATTGTTTAGCTGGCCATTGATGGCGACAAACGGCCAGCCAAGTTGATTTTAATGATCAAGACAAGAAGACTTGCTTGCCTAAAAGTGTTCGTGGGAAGCATGAAAGCAAGATAACAACAATCCAAGACACAAGGAAGAAAAATGATTTGAAGTTTTTAGTAAAAATAAAAAGGGGCAAAATAAGAACGAAAGGGATTGGGTGGGTTGCTGTGATATGAAGCAAAAAAGGCGTGAGATATTTGAAAGGACAGGTGTACCAATATAGATATGTATAAAAATTGACTTGGTTCAACTAACCTAAATTATTATCTGATTAGGTCGAATTGAATAGAAAACTTGATTTTCTTAGATCCTATACTGCTAAAAGGAATAAATAAACCAAAATTCAAAAGGTTTTTATCCTTTTCATACAATTTTTTTAATCTAAGAGGATATGCAGTTTGAACAGTGAGTTGCAACTAAAAGTTCTGTGTGGAGACAATGAACACAAAATAATATTGGATCTAAACTCACAGCCACTGCTTCTAACCATACGAGAGAAGAGAGGAGTACCGCGAAGTTCTTACCCAGGGGAGGTCCAAAATCTCCAACATCGATTGCTTCTGCTGTATGCAGCAGCAAAAAGCGAGATAATTTAGAGCAATCCATATTTTATCCTATTATATACGATGAAAGGAGAGGGAATGGAACTTCAAATTGAGTACAAGGAGAACTTGAAATCTAGCCCCAAGTACTAGAATTTCAAAGAGACATAGAAGAGATTCATGGACATTTAGAGTCCATTGGGCATTATTCTTATTAAGATATTTTTCATTTGTAGCACTTTTTTTTTAGTAATCCTTTCATTAGATATTCTTTTTGAAGAAGAATCATTCAATATTTATGTATAAAAACAATACAAAAAAAAAAAAAAAAGTTTTGATAATATGGTATTTAATGATTCTTAAAAGAGTCATCTAACAAATAATTGTCCATAAATTATTTATAGTGTTTCCCCAAATTTTTAAAACTTTGTTGGACACCTAATTTATAGGAAAATAACCTTTCTAAATATTAGAAAGGTTTATAACCTTCTCAATGTCACTCCAAAATAACTCTATTTTTAAAGGATTCTGCTAAGAGGTTGTGCTTACTAGAAGAAATCTAAGCTATTCTAACCCATTAGGACTTATTGACCAGGTATATCACTGTGATTAATCATGTTAGAAAGGGTACCCTCAACCCTGATGTGCTTGGTTTAGTTGCACACATTCAATTAAGCATTCCAACAGCTTAAATATTTGCAGCAGGTTCCTTAGTTTTCCTCTTTCTCTTCCAACCAAGCATACAGCCATTAACTCTATATTCTTCAACTAGAAATCTAATGTGAATGCATGACCAAAAGAGACTTCTAACTTCAAGGGTCATTGACATGGATTTTCTGTTTTTCCTTTTTCATTCTGATTATCAATACTTCAATATGATGATAGAAAAGAAATTCTCACTGTAGAATTCTGAGAAAAATAGCTACCAGTAAAATGCTGTGTGACAGAAGTAAACTTCTATTAAACTTTGACATGAACTGTGTCAATGTATAAGAATTGTACATGTCCGAGTAAAATGTTGCTATAGAAAACCTCCCTATATATCAGGAAATTAATTCTGGGAAACATGCAGAACAAAATGGTGGTAAACTACGAAGGTATATGCTCAGTTACAGTATTGTGTCAATTCTGTGTTACCTTTCCGTCAAAACAAAATGGTTACAGTATTGTGTCCCTAGCATAGCGACCATCCAAACTCTATATATGACCCGGTCCAGCCGGGTCTAGCTCCTTAAATCTATTAGGCTATCTGCAGAAAATACCGCACGGTTAGGATCATATACAAATAAAGATTCCAAATTATATGACCATTTCAATGTTTTATATCACTGCATGTCCATTTCATTTCTATTACGCTATTAGGCACAAAATTTCAGTGCGTGCCTAAGTATAGCAGTCTCCCATTGGTTTTTACCTTTAATTTTTGTTGTCATCCCCAGACCCACTAGTTTTAAACCTGCTATACTTCTAAATCAGGTCTGTAGTCTATACAACCCTCACTGTGGTTGGGTCATGCCACTCCCACATTACTATACTGTCTTGGAATGATCACCATGTCATGCCTCCTCGGTTAGTTTTTCAGTTCATAATTAAACATGAACTGAATAAGCATGGTGGAGAATTCAAGAGGAAGCATAACATAATGAGAGATGTGGAGTTCAGAACTAGGTCCAATGTTATTTGACCCAAGTTTTCGGTGCATAGTGCAAGGGTTTGATGGTATGTTCAATTCAACCTGTAAAGCCCATTACCCTGTAAATATAGGGGTCCTGCCTGCCTCCTTCCCCAGTTCTTTTGACTTCTTCCAGCTTTAACAACCTGCACAAAGACTACGTCATTGTCATTTTGTCACATAATGATAATCAGCGTAGGGAATTAATGAAATTCACCACTTAATTAATTTGATCAAGGTCATTTTGGTAGTAATTTGGCCCAACTTGGTATGTCCAGTTCATTCTGATTGACCACGTTAAAAGTGATGTGAAACCTGCATTTCATGAGACATATAGAGCCAGCATGTCAAATAATTTGGACCGTCAGATCTGCATTGGGGTTTCCACTATCGCAAGATTTGGTACAGTCAATCGTCCAAATCATCCAACCGTGCTGATCTCTTGTGCTCTCAAAATCCAATTCTAAAATGAGAACTGGTGAGATGTCCCTGTCAGATGTTGACGTGTCATGATGTTATTGGCTTAGAGAGGGAAAATACATTCTGAGAGCTTTGCTGGTGTCAGGACTGTCACCGAGCACTCGACGGATCCTGACTTCAGTAGAACACCCTCCAGATAACAACCTCAAAATCGCCTCGCCTCGGCGCCGCATGTGAACCGAGCCCAGCTGCTTCCCCCTCACATCTCCACTGCTCAGCCCAGCCTTTCCAATTCCAACTCCACCGCTGGGGTATCGGCTTCGAGCGCTAGAACCACTTGACAAGCACGAAACCTCTGTGTTCGCCGACACAGATCCAGAAGCCATCTTGGCGGGATTTCCAGACGTGATTTTCCGGTGATGGCAGCTTCGGTAGTTTTTGGAGCGACTCTTTCGCACAACCTGAGAAAATTCATATATTCCAAAAAGTATCAATAAAATTATGTGAACGATTCCACATCATGACAATATTATATTGCTGTGTAAGAGTTAAAATCATTGCATTTTTTGCTTGCCAAAGGAAGAAAAATACTTGGAACATGCCAACAAAGCAAAAGCTGAGTTCAAATGCTCGAGTATGTTATCAGATCTATTGCTAAGAATCATAAATATATAGCCATATAGTAGATTAGGCTATAGAAAATCAATCGAGGGACAGAGTGATTCAATCGCCTTGAACTTTATCTAATTTTAAAAAAATTTACCACACAACGAACTCAGATTTAGAATTATTAAATTTAGGTAAGAAGAAAATGAATCAATACGCCAATTGACTTGAGATTGAGCAGAAAACAAGTACAAATAAACCTAATTGGATAGAAATCAGAGCGCGTTGAGCTTCGTTCACCCAATTCAAAATGCAAAAGCTCCAAATGGACCAAGTGAGGTGCAAACCATTAAAAAATTCAATCAAACGAAAACCAAGCATACTCGATCAAGAATTGAGGAACGAATCAAAACTCAAGAAAATGACTTCAGGAGAAGAGAAATCACTACGCAAATTTAAGGAAAATCGATCAAAAAAGGAAGCCAAATTCAAAAACGTCAGAGCTTAAGATCAGAAAGCAAATTCAACTGAGTGAAAATAAAATGTAGGTAAAAAAATGCACAGAGGCTCAATCACTTTGAGCTTCAATTTTCATGGAAACATACTCAAAACTCAGTAGACACGGAGAAACAGAGAAAACAGATCACCTTAAGCTTCATCTCATTGCACCAAGCCACAACCGCAACGATTCTGAGCCGCCGAGCATGGATCTCTTCAGAGGAACCATCGCTACTCAGGGACGAAGAACAAGCCTTCGAATCACTCAACACCACGCTCTCCATCCGCTTCCCACTATCATCACTGTTGCTGTTGCTTCCTCCATCTTTGTTCGGTTCGTCCTCAAAATCAAGCCTGCAAAGCAATTACAAAAACACAAATCATCAGAGAATAATAACCAGAATCGAAATATGAATTTAAATCCAAAACTCGCTTAAAATCAAAATCACTTTGGGGAGAGAGAGGGCGATGTAGTGGTGGTGGATGAAGAGAGCAGGAGAAGAGCTGAAGCAGCAGTGCGTTCTAGTGGACATGGAAACTCTTCCATTGATTTTGTTATCAAAAAGGCGGGTTGATTCAAAACATTTGAAAATTTTTCCTTCTTTTTTTGTTTGTTTTCTCTCTCTATAACCGTTTTATTGTTTCCTGAAACGAGACACCGCTCTCCCCTACATGCACAAGCTGCTGCTTCACTGTGGCGGGGCTCACATGATAAACCGGTGAGTGTCTCATGCGGCCCAGTAATAATCAGATATTTTAATTGTCTCAAAAAAATAGTTAGCTTTTAAAATATTTTTGTAACGACATTCTATATGTATCCATTATAAAAAGGCTAAAGTAGTAATTTCTATATAAAATATAATATTTTTATATATAAGTAGTAATTTTTCTGTTTTTTTTTTATATAAAAATAATAGTACTTTTGAAATTTTTATATAAGTTAAATATATACTCTTCTATTTTTATATTGATATTTTTTTAAATGCTTTAGCTGAAATTTATTAAATATTAAATTTGATGGAAGGGGCTTGTTAAGGTGTCAAATCGGAATGTGCCACGTATTCATTTTAGATTTCAATACCCAAATTTGTCTTATACCCTAATCTTAATCTTAATTTTAGATTTCATTTCTTGATAGGTATCAATTTAGTACAATATAATAATAATTATTATTTTCTTTGATTTTCTACTATACTTTCTTTTCTAGTTTTATTTCTACCTATTCAAACTCAAATAGGATAAACCTCGAATATAAATTATAATTTAAGTGTTGGTTTGCAAAATATTTTTGAAAGTAATTTTTTATTGAAGACTTAAAAAACAGTTTTTAACTTAGAAATTTTTTTAGACAAACTTTAAATATATTTTTTAATAATTTATTTTAAAATAAGTTTTTTGTGTTTTGAATAATAATTAAAATAAATAAATAATATTTTGATAATTCTATAATATCTTAAGAGAATAAGTCAATAAAATTAGTATTTTTTTCATTTAAATTCCAAAAAATAGAATTTTATCTTTAAAACCACTGGAAAACTATTTCCCAAAAATGGTTGTCGAACAAATCAATCTATTATCATGTACCAAATTGTATGAAGTAGACTAATTATGTACCAATGAATCTATAATCATTTGATTAAAACATTATAATTGAATGAATTACAATTGTAATCTAAATCAATGAGTGAAATTGACTATCAAGTTATGAGGGTGTGCACAAAGGAGAACCGCGTCACTGGGAGTCTGGGCCTGGGATCCAAGCAGCAAGCTCCGTTATGTTTCATATTTCGGAGCGTCTTTTTAAGGTTGTGGGTCCCACTGCCACGTAAGAAGAGCAGCTTTCAGCCAGAAGTTCATTGAAAGAGAAGCTTGACCTGCCATGGTCAATACTGGAAGTGAATAAATCCCAACAAATGTATATAATAAAGGAAAAATGCAGATCGGAAAAAGGAGAAATCATAGAGAAGAATATAGGTATATCTGTATATGAAGATGCCCCACCACACCACACTACCACCAAACTCAGCTGGTTGTTGCTGTTAAATTCAAGCTTAAGGCACCCCCACCACCTGTCGGCAGCTACTCTTTTTAGGGAGAGTGTGTGTGGGTCTTCTATTTGGAGGCTGAGAAAACGAGGGAGATTGAAAGGATTGAAGTAAAGCTAAGAGTAAGACAGAGGGAAGAGAAGTGTGAGGCTGGTTTTGAGTTTGTGGGATTCAATGTTGGTCCAAGATCGTTCAACTCCGAAATCACCAAAAACCCATATCAGAGCGCTTCATTCTCTACACCCAGATCGCTTCACTGAGCCCAAAAACCTCGATTTCTCTACATGGTTCTCCGAAAACCTCTACAAGATCGTCACCATTTCGCTCCTAATCGCCACAGTCGCAGCTCTCTTCTTCCTCCGCAACGTCGCCGACACCGCTGCTCTCGTTTCCTACGAAACCCAAGCGAAGAGCCTTGAGAAGATCGAATTCCCTCAAATTAATTGGAATTCAGTTGCACTCGTTTCAGATAAGTCCCCTTACGCGAATTTTCGATCCGAGAGATGGATTCTTGTTTCGGTGTCGAATTATCCGACCGATTCGCTTCGGAAACTCGTGAAGATTAAGGGCTGGCAGGTCCTCGCAATTGGCAATTCGAAGACGCCTTCAGATTGGAGCCTCAAAGGTGCGATCTTTTTGTCTTTAGAACAGCAGGCGAATTTAGGGTTTCGGGTAGTGGATCACCTCCCTTATGATTCCTTTGTTAGGAAAAATGTTGGGTATCTTTTCGCGATCCAACATGGCGCAAAGAAGATCTTTGATGCTGATGATCGTGGGGACGTGATTGATAACGATCTCGGAAAGCATTTCGATGTAGAATTGATTGGTGAGGGTGCTAGGCAAGATATTATACTGCAATATAGTCACGAAAACCCTAATCGGACCATTGTGAATCCCTATATTCATTTCGGTCAGCGGTCGGTTTGGCCGAGGGGATTGCCATTGGAAAATGTAGGCGAGATTGGGCATGAAGAATTTTACACTGAGGTGTTTGGTGGCAAGCAATTTATACAGCAGGGAATTTCAAATGGCCTCCCTGATGTTGATTCAGTGTTCTATTTCACCCGAAAACCAGGTTTGGAGGCTTTTGATATTAGGTTTGATGAGCACGCTCCCAAAGTGGCCTTACCTCAAGGTACAATGGTGCCCGTTAATTCTTTCAATACGCTTTATCATTCTTCAGCATTTTGGGCTTTGATGCTTCCTGTTTCTGTTAGTACAATGGCTTCTGATGTGTTAAGGGGTTACTGGGGACAGAGGCTTTTGTGGGAAATTGGTGGGTATGTTGTGGTTTATCCCCCTACAGTTCATCGATATGATAGAATTGAATCATACCCATTTTCCGAAGAGAAAGATCTTCATGTGAATGTAGGTCGTTTACTCAAGTTCTTGGTTTCATGGAGGTCAAGTAAACATAGATTGTTCGAGAAGATATTGGAGTTAAGTTATGTTATGGCTGAGGAGGGATTTTGGACTGAGAAGGATGTGAAGTTTACGGCTGCTTGGCTTCAGGACTTGCTTGCCGTTGGGTACCAGCAACCAAGGCTAATGTCACTAGAATTGGATCGACCAAGGGCAAGCATTGGTCATGGCGACCGGAAGGAGTTTATTCCTCAAAAACTACCATCAGTCCATCTCGGAGTTGAGGAAACAGGGGTGGTGAATAACGAGATTGGGAGTTTGATTCGGTGGAGGAAGAATTTTGGTAATGTAGTGCTTATCATGTTCTGCAGTGGGCCTGTGGAACGTACTGCACTGGAGTGGCGATTGCTTTATGGCAGGATATTCAGAACTGTAGTTATTTTGGCAGAGCAGAAGAATGCAGATCTTGCTGTTGAAGAAGGGCGCTTGGACTTTGTATACAAGTAAGTTGTTACTATCACATATCTTTACCTTCCAACTAAATTTTCACTGTCAGTGGCACGGCATCTAGTTTAGATTCTGAATTTGTTTTACTTTATTCTTTTAGATAATTTTTTTTTTTTAATCAGAAACAAGAAATGTGTATATTTGTTTCATTCTTTTAGATAATTGAGGAGAAGGGATTAGCAGTTGGAGGATAGTCTGGCATTATATTCTGTATGGATTGTTACATTTCAAGATATAGGTATACTTTAATCTCGGATAATCTGTCAATCACAATATTAGGAAAAAATATTGTTGGGCATGGCTAAACCATGCACATAGCAAAAGTCATGGGAAAATTTGGACATTGGCTGCCAAAATGATTTTTGACGAGTAAATATAAATATGACAATGGTCTAGTCTGGGTTTTGCACTAATAGTCCTTTTGTCACTTTATAATTGCTTGAGCCTCCTTTATTAAGTTATCTATATTGAAGATTTTTTTACTTTTGGTTTAACTTCTTTCATTCCAGAAGTGATATAAATTATAATTTACTGAAGCAAAAAAGAAGAATGAAGACATGCCTATGTTATGTGATACTATAATTCTATGACATTAATATATAAAAAAATTATAGCTGCAAAAGTTGAGATGTTTGAACACACTGCCATGGAGTAAACTTGAGAGCTTACTAGTTCAAGCATATTTTCTTCAATCAAGCACATTCCTTGTCTAAAGAATTAAATTTAACCTTTATGAATATGACAACTCTAGCTGGTACATGCCTATGAACCCCCCAAAAAAAATACTCTTTCGATGTTACATATCAGTTATGAAATTATGAATTTGAGTAGATATTGTGATTGTTGCTGGGTTGCAGGGGGGCAGGAAAGTACATGCTAGATTATAAGCAGTAGTTGTCATCATTACTTGGTAATGGCTATAAGTGATAAGTTCAAAATTCCTCTTTAAATGTTCTCAAAGTTGAAGGTGGGATGGGTTACCACAGTTTGTTCTCTTGGAGGTAGTTTTTCCAAACTGGTGTTATGTTAGGTGACAGAATATGGCTAGGTTTGTCTTTATTAGCCATTACACAGGAGTTGAAATATGGCTTTTATATAGTCATACAATAGTTCAGCATAATGCCCACTATTACTACCAATACCCTAGCTGAGTTGTCTACTTGTCTTGATAGCCATATACTGCACCATCTGAGGTTGGTTTAGGGATCTCATCCAGGCAAAAGAGGTGGCTTTCATCAAGTAAGAGGAGACCCCTTTGTTCCAAATCACTGCTTCCATGGACTTGGGCTGTAAGAACTGAACTGTATTGACTTGGTTATGGTTCACATACTCAATAGAAGTAGGCAAAAGTTCAAAATTAAGTGGTTGGACAACGTCACTGGTGGGTTGGTTTCAGAATTGACTTCTAGTTGAAAGCCTCTTGCTAACCGTGTCATTATTCCTGCGCTTGTGAAAAGGAGGGTATTTATGAAGCAAGATGGCTTTATATATTATTGAGGTTGTGCTGATGCTCATTTGCAGCGCTATTAAACTACTTTTGTAAAATTAGAAGGATGAGAAGTGGACTTCCCTGGGAAGCTTCCCTCTAAAACTAGAAAAAGTGGGCACTTTCTGCTTTTGCTGTAGAGAAGGTAGTGTAGGTTTTCTAGAAAAAAAAAATTGGATCTAGTCTTTCCTAGTAATAAATAGTCCTTAGGTGTTGCTTTCTCTATATTTTTCCACTTCAAATTTCTTCCATCTAAATTCTGGTTAGGGATAATGTCAATTTTAAGTTGTTGCTTGCTTTTAAATTTAAGTTTCTTGCAAGCTTTGGTTGTTATGTTGTCAATTTCTTTTGGCTTTAGGCATGAGGTTGTTGTTGATAGTGATGGAAAACCAATTGGTTGATGTGGCATTGGAAAAGTTCTTTCTGTATTGTTGTAGCTACCCCATATCATTCATCTGAAATTTTGCTAAGGTAGCCCCTTTTCACATTTTCCCTTTTCTTCTTTCTGATAATATTGTCTAATTTTGCTTTTCAGGCAACTGCTCAATATATTTTCTCGCTTTACAAGCGCAGAAGGTTTTTTATTCCTTCATGACAATACCATTCTTAATTACTGGAATTTGCTGCAAGCAGACAAGAGCAATCTGTGGATTACAGACAAGGTAATATGAGTTTCAAATACTGTATGTATGTTGGCCATGCATGGGGACTTGTGCTATTTTATTGCCATTTGCCAATAACCAACATAATCACTTAACTCTTTTAACTCTCAAATTCAATGGCGTTCAGGTATCCAAGTCTTGGTCAACTGTTTCGACCAGTGGCAACTCAGATTGGTTTTCAAAGCAAGCTGATATGGTAAAGAAAGTAGTCAGCATGATGCCAGTTCACTTCCAAGTCAATTACAAGGAAACTATAAACAGTGACCAGCTCCTCACGGTATGCAGCTCTGATGTATTTTACATTCCTCGGCGCTTCATTGCTGACTTTACCGAGCTTGTTAATCTAGTGGACAATCTGGAAATCCATCACAAGGTTGCAATACCCATGTTCTTTCTATCAATGGATTCACCTCAGAATTTTGACCCAGTTCTTAGTAGGATGATTTATGAAGAAAACCCACCTTCTACCAATTCCTCAACATTTTATTCTGACAAAGTACCAGCTGTTCACCCCTGGAATGTGTCAAGTGAGCAAGAGTTCATAAAGCTTATTAGAATCATGGCAGCAGGTGACCTTCTTCTGCTGGAGTTAGTTTGAAGGCAAGGAGAGGTTTTTGATTCAGGGGCAAACCCAAGAGAAAGGAAGAAAGAACATGTACCACCTTGTTAGTTGTTACGCCAAGTTCTGTAATTTTTTTCTTTTTTCCTGGGGGAGGTTTCCTATTTTCTTTTCCCTTTTGTAGATTACCTTGTATGATTCATTTACTGGTTGGGGATCTCCTCCAAAAAGAATTGTTACCTTTTCCACTAGTTTGTGGGTATATGAAAAAAAATGTTTTGTTGGCAGTCCAATTTATTCCTCAAATGACTGGGATTCATACTGAGCAAGAAATTGGAAGCTGGCTTTGACTCGGATATGTGTTTGTTCTCAAGAAGCATGGGAATATAAGGGGAGAAAAAAAAGTATGGAATGTAAGGATGTGTTTGAAACTGTTTTTAACAGGAAAAGGGAACATGTTTAATAAGCGTTTAACATAAAAGAGAATTTGTTCTGAAAATAAATTTAGAATAAATTTAAGATGTTGTCTGTGGTAAGAATTTTTATATTGTATGTAAATGTATTATCCCTTCATGGAAAAAAGCCAAAAACCAAAAAACTATTTTTATATTTAAGTTTTCAAAATGAATTTTATTCTTAAAAATAATTAAGAATTGTTTTCTAAAATATTTTTATATACACCGTTAGAGTATGTTTAACAACGTTTTAAAAATATTGTTTGTTTGGAACAAAATGTTCTTTGGAAATTCAAATATGAAACTTATTCTCATGGAAGTATTGTATATACACTTATGTGCAATGCAAGAGCATAAATTCTTGAAGCATATCAAGGATCAATTGTTGCTCAGCACAATCTGAACAAGCTTCAAATCTCAACCTAGAAAATCTTAGATAACTCATGAAAAAGTGGTAAAAGAAATAATTTTTTATATATTTGATTTTATTATAAAAATAAAATAAAATTAAATATAATTAAAATTAATTAAAAACTTGTGAATTTTTAAATTATTTAATATTTATATGAGGTAGTTAAAATAAGTTAAATGAATTTAAAGTAATATATAAAAATGTTTTAATAATTTTTATTTTTCTTTTTAATTTTCTTTCCCTCAAATTTTCTAACTTGCTTGCATCAACAAGAAGCCATGGATCAAGCTTCCTCAGACCTAACTTGCTAGCATTAAAAAGAATTAAGAAGAGATTCAAAGTACATTGATGATTATTTCTCTATTGGTGTTGGGTTTCTAGTTGCTACCAGTTTCAGCTTCAGAATTGTTCCAGCTTTCATGGTAATTAAAACATACAACTAAAATAATGCTAATCATCATGATCACAGTGATGACAATGAGGCTTTTTGGGACCGAATCTGGCAAGTAAACTTCACACAGAAGAGAGACAGGGCCCTGAAAACGAATTAAATCAAAGAGGTAAACTGGAAAACAAATTCATATTCCAAATATTTGTGGAAGTTACATCTATCCATCCTACAAAGCAACAAGAAAGAGCTCAAGTAAATTGATGTAGTTATTTGCACTCGATTTTCTCTATAACAGTTGGTTCATAATTTACCGATCAATTCCTTCAATCTTGTCCTCAACTTCTGAGTACAACTGCCTCAACTTTTCGATATTATCTTCTGATGTTTCCCAGTACCCCCTTCCATTGGCCTCCAAGAAGGTCTGCACCAACTTCCTGAAAGAATTCGGATTGGTGTTCATGAGTCTCTTTAGCATCTCCTCGTCTTGAATGAAAGTCGAGTTGGCTTCTTCATAGACCCAATTGTCAACTTGGCCTGAGGTTGCACTCCACCCAACTGTATTTGTCAGCCTCTTTTCGATTTCCCGGACGCCCTCATACCCACTTGACATCATTCCTTCATACCATTTGGGGTTCAACAGCTTGGTCCGAGCATCAAGCCGGACAGTCTCAGAAAGTGTCCTCACCTGCAGCGTAACAAATTTGAGCTTACCCAGCTGAAGAGAAGGAATGATCAGCATAAGAGAATTATACGATAATGCTGATAATTCTCACCTGGGCATTAGCTGTGGTTGTGTCAGCAATGTATGCATTAGGCTTCTTGCCGTCCTTCCTTAGGCCCTGCACTAGATTAGTGGGATCTGAGTCGAAGTAGTGACTCACATCAGTGAGTGAGATTTCTGATGAGTCAAGGTTTTGGAATGTGGCATCAGCTGTGCTTAGAGCCATCTCAAAGACCTTCCTCTTCTCAGTCATGCCTGCACCAGGGGCGTCACAGTCAAATGCGAAGGACTTCCGGCTCAAGTACATGTCTTGCAGCTGCTTCTCATCATTCCATGAGGAATTCTCAACAGCAAGATTTATATTGGATGAGTATGAGCCTGATGCATTAGAGAAGACACGGGTTGCAGCGTCTCGAACCTCAATGCCAAGGGCTTGAGCTTGCTCTAGTGCATGCTTCCTGACATAGTTCTGGTCTGCTGGCTCGTCTAGCTCAGCAACCATCTTCACTGCCCGGTCAAGGAGGTTCATCTGAACAAAGAGAAAATGTTGAGGCACAAATGATCACCAAAGAGAATTTAACATAGCTGATCAAAGGTAACAGAGAGTATGGAAAGGGTTTATACCTGGTTGATGAAGAGGTCTCTGAAGACTCCTGAGCAGTTAACAACAACATCGATTCTAGGCCTTCCAAGCTCTTCGAGACTAACCGGCTCCACCCGGTTGACACGGCCAAAGGTATCAGCAACTGGCCTCACACCGATCATCCACAGGACTTGAGCCAGTGACTCCCCATAAGTCTTAATGTTATCCGTTCCCCACAACACAAGGGCAACTGTCTCAGGGTACTTTCCACCATTGTCAGCCTTCTGCCTCTCAAGCAACCTATCTACCACAACCATTGCGCTCTGCAATGCTGCTGCAGTGGGTATAGATTGTGGATCCAGGGCATGAATATTCTTTCCTGTTGGCAACACTTTCGGGTTTCTAATTGGATCACCACCAGGACCAGGCTCCACATATTTTCCCTCCAAAGCTTGTTTTAAACTTCTCAGCTCATTATCTGCCACGACCAGCTTCAAACACTCTCCTAGGAATGCAAACAATGTTCTAAGCTTCTCCCTGTCCGCCTGGTAAAATTTTGTGCTTGACAAGTATTGAACCCAAGGTTCATTCAAGCCAAACCCGAAGACTGAGGTCAGCTTATCAGCTACATCAACAACTTGACCTTTCTTATTAGTTGTTCGCTCCACAAAGGCAGAGACAGCTCCACGTGATGTGTCGGTAATTTGGCGAAGAAGCTCAACATCCTTCAGTATTCCCTTGTCACTTCCTCTATAGACATCCTCAATATTTCTTCCAACAGTCTCAGCTAATATAGCTGGGAGTGATGAAATCCCCTCTTCAGGACGGTTCAATGCAGCAATGTTAACCAGTGTTGCAACAGCTTCCATTGCAGATGGAGGCTCGCCAATGACATGTAGCCCACAAGGCAAAAGTCGGGACTCAATTTCCATAATTTTAGAATACACCTTTCCAACCACAAGGTCTCGTTCTTTTGCAGAGATTTCTTCCCCTTCATCAGGAAGGCTCACATCCTTGTCAAGATTGCATTGTTTAGCTGTGCTAATAATGGAGCTCACAATCTGCGGGCCACGACCCGTGTCTTTGAGAGATTGATACGAGGAGATAAGCTCACTAAGTTGCTTGAGTCCCTTGTAAAGTCCAGCGTTTTCTGCGGGAGGAGTCAAATAGCTAATGGTATTTGCATAGCTCCGGCGCTTGGCGATGGTGGCTTCAGATGGATTATTAGCTGCATAGTAATAAACATTGGGAATATTCCCAATAAGACTATCAGGGTAGCAAACATCACTCATTCCAACCTGTTTTCCAGGCATGAATTCAAGTGACCCGTGAGTGCCAAAGTGAAGAACAGCATCGGCCTTGAAAATTTTCTCAACAAAAGAATAGTAAGCTGCAAACCCATGATGTGGGCTAGCAGATTTGGAGAAAAGGAGCCGCATAGGATCACCCTCGTAGCCAAACGTAGGTTGAACCCCAATGAAGACATTTCCATACTGTTTTCCATAGACCAAGAGATTCTCCCCATCAGAATTTAGATTGCCTGGAGGCTTTCCCCAGCTCTCTTCCAATGCTGTAGCATAGGGAGTAAGGGTTTGATACTCCCGGACACCCATTTTGTAAGCAATATTGAGATTTGGGCTGCTGAATTTAGCTTCTTTGTCATGAAGCACATCTTCAATCAGGGATTCAGAGGTCTCTGGCAGGCCCTCAACATTGTAACCATCCCTTTTGAGTTCTTTTAAGACAGAGAAAATGGAGTCGAATACGTTAAGGTATGCAGCTGTTCCAACATTTCCTTTGTCTGGAGGGAAACTGAAGACAGTGATTGCAAGCTTCTTCTCTGCCTGCACATATTTATGATCACAGGCTCAGAAAAACATACTCAAATTTTGTTTAAGTCAGTTCTTCACAAGGAACCAAACAGGAGAAATGGAAACCAACTAAATTATAATTCAACAGCATACCGACACCTTCTTGGTGCTCATGATTGTTCTATAGAGTCCCTCTTTTATGGGCTAATGTTATAGAGTCTTATCTCATTTTCATAATTCCACATCAAGCAAATTAAAAAAGAATGAAGATAGAAAACCATATCAATACTCATAAGTTCCATAAAGGTATGGTAAATCAATTGAAACAAAATACTAGTTGAACCATTTAGATAAGTCCAATCTTTCATTCTGTCAAACTGTGAAATATTAACATTGATGAAATAATTCATCATCAAACATAATTCATAAGTTTAAACAGAGTTTAGTTCTTTTTTTGGAGGAGAGGGGCGGCATTCAAGTTAATTTAATTTTGAGAAAATTTACAATACCCAGGAAATATAACATGTAATTTACCAAGTCTGTAGTAGAAAGGCAAATACCTTTGATTTCCTTTTAAGTTCAGCCCATCTGATCGCTCTGATGCAGAGTTGCTCAACCCTCTTGTGTAGAGCATGCGATTTCCCTGCATTCACATTGCATTTAACCCTTCCATAGATCAGCTTCCAAACACATTGTCATAAAACCAATTGCAAACAAAAATTCAATTTTATTAGCCAAACAAATCACAAGCACGGACAACAATAGTCTCGTGCATCTTAGCAATTTGAGTGTGCATGATGTGTGTCTGTGGAGACAGAGACAATAGTGGGACAGAAAACAGAGCATCAAATAGAGGGAAGAGCCACTGAACCACCGTACTAGCAAATGATAATAATAGGCAAAGAGACCAAACAGACAGCTATAAACCATCCCACTAAAAGCTCTAAACAACTGAAAATGGAACAAACATTAAAGCAGAAATACTAAGGTAAAAGCTTCACTTGCCTGTTCTAGGATCCCGGCCAGCAAAAACAATGGGCTCCATGCCTCCATCCAGCTCTGGAAGAGCAACCTGCAGGGCAACCTGAATTGGGTGAAGCCCCAGAGTACTATTCAGCCACTCCTCAGTTGTTTGAAACACCAAAGGCAATGCAACAATGTAAGGAACATCAAGTTTCATCAATGCCTCAACAGCCCTTGGATGGTCCTGCCTCGCTGGCCCCCCAACAAGAGCAAAACCAGTCAGGGAGACCACTGAATTCACGAATGGCCTCTTAGTAACCGGATCGATCAAAAATCTCTCAACTGGGCCTGAAAAATCCAGCCCTCCCGCGAATATCGGTATCACTTTAGCTCCTCTTGCCTCCAGCTCCATAATCACAGCCACATAGTGACTCTCATCCCCAGTAACAATATGACTTCTCTGCAGAACTAGCCCAATTACAGGCGCATTTGGGCCTTTAAGCTTCTCATTAGCATCCCTCCTAGTTCCATACCAATTCAAATACTCCTTCACGTCATCATACATACAAGGAGCCAAAGGATGCCAAATACCGCTATCCAAGAACAGAACCGGATCTGAATACTCGATTTTAGTCCTCTTCAGGGCTGGAACATAAGACCCAGAAATCATTTTCAAGAAATTCATCAAATTATCAGGGGACCCACCAAGCCAAAACTGCAAACTCAGTATATAAAGCCTAGCATCTTGAGCCTTATCACTAGGCAAGTACTTCAAAACCTTCGGCAATGTCCTCACGAGCTTCAACATACTGTCTGCAAACCCAGCGGAGGACTTCTTCTTCTTGAAGAGCTGAAAAAAGGGACTCTTCGATTGCCCAAGCTGAGACATACTAAAAGAACCCAACTTGTTTAGTCTCATTACTTCAGGCATTGAAGGGAACACCAAGACTGCATCCAACCTGTCCCTCTCCTTCTCTACTGCAGCCTTAACCTTCAAGGCCAACTCTTCCACAAAAATCAAAGACCCAATAAATATATTTGCGTCCTCAAGATCTTTACAGAAAGTCTTGTAAGTAGCTTCATCCCGAAGCTCCTCAACCAAGTAACCCACAACTTGAAATGAAGCATACCTGGCTTTGCTGTTGAGAGTCTGGACAGCGGCCGTAAGGGCTGACTGGTATTGAGCTTCCAACACAACATACACAACTTTGACTGTGGGGAGGCCATGATCGTTGTCGGGAACAATTCTACGGACTTCGGGGGTGGTTTGGGTGAAAAGGCCATTGCCAATTGCGGCACATTTCACTCTCAGGCAGGACTTGGAGTTGGCTTGGTTGGTTTTCTTGGGAAGAAAAGAATGAAGAAAGTAATGCTTTTGGGAGAATGAAGAGAGTTGGTCCACTTTGGAGGTGGGTAAAGTGAATGGGGAAGACACCAAAGAAGCCATTGATGACCAACCCCTGAACTCTCAACAACACTCCTCTGTTTCTTCAATGGAAAGAACGAAGAGAAAGAAAGGGAGATGGCTTTGGAAGATTAATTCAATTGGAATGAATCTGCCTCCGTTGCAGTGTTGTTTCTTCTTCTCCTTCCTTCTTCTTCTCTTTTGGAGGGGAAGGTTGTGGGTTTATATTTGTGGAGAGGAGAGCAACAGTCTGTTTTTTCAGTTAGTGGTGGAACGAGGAACACGTGGCAACAAGGGTTTGAGGTTGAGTTTTGCCCTGCGGGGAAGAGAGAGTGAGAGAGAGACAAGGAGGAGAAATGAAGGAGGAGTGTGCTTAGTCTATCTATTGAGGACATTCTGATGAAGTTTCTTGACTCCCCATTGGCTGATGGGATTCCCCAAAAAGTGGCATCATGAGTGAAGATATAAGAGAATATTTTTTAAATTTTTTTTTCAACTAATATTTGAGTTTGTGTCTGAGAGTGAAAAGGGTCTGATATTTTGTGTGTCCCCAACGGGACCAGGTATCTTAGTTTTCGGCCAAGTAACTTCCCCACCGACGTCCCACATAAAATCCCAATTTCCTCACTCATTTGAGCCTTTGTAACAATTTTTTTTTTTTAATTTTAAAATGTTTTATATATATATAAAATTTTGCGGATTATGTTAGGAATGGTAAATAGGAGACTTAAATGTCTATCATGAATGTCATCAATTGGTTAGATTCATGGAAGAAAAAGGTTTAGTTCCCATACCCTTTTTTCCTTTTAGCGAAAAGCATAATCCTTGAACATTTCAGCAAGTCCATTTCAGTGAAAATAATAGTTCAACAAGTGGTCTATTTCAGTGAAAACGACATCACTGTGAGGGGGTCGAATGCAATTCAATGTCTGTTAGAAGTCCCTAAGTAATGTGCGGCATTTTCAATTTGCAAGCGAGAAATTGGTTTTAAAAATGAATGGTATTTAAAACCCAAATTAAGTTCAACCCAATCAATTGTTTGAACTGAATCAAATCTTAATTTTCCCATCACTAAAAGATGATCGATGATCAATTCGGCTTAGATTACGAAGAGCCTTTTGAAAACCATTCATGAAAATAGTTTGGAAAATAAATTTTAAGTGTTTTCAATTATCTTTTGCAGAATTATTTTAAGCAATAATTAAAAATGTATGAAATATTATGAAACCTTTTGCATTATACATAAAGGTACAATATTTAAGTTCTCAAACAAAATTTTGTTTCAAAAACAATTATAAAAAATGTATTCAAAATTTGGTTTTTGAAAATTCTTCTCTAAAACTTTACCAAATAAGCTCAATTACTTTTATTTTTAATAAGGAGAACTAAGTTGCCGGATAACTGGAAGCCCAAAACAGATGAGTTGAATCACAAAGCTCCTGAACAAAACCCAATATCAGTCATCAAAGACCAGAGCTTATCCCCGTAGCCTCCCCACCCTCAAAAACTTACTGCAAGCAGCTTACCAGCGCTTATGTAGAAATCATCTAACTCACTGAGGTTTAAAAGAGATTTATAGTTCAAATAAAGGCAATGGTCTAATATTAGATTAAAAACATAGAAACACGTATTTTATCCCATCTCTTATCATCATGTTCTGACCCGCCTTAAAGACACTTTCTAATCATACTGAACTGCTCTCAGTATGCTGAGAACCAAGTCGCCCACATACACAACCAAAATTGACCATTGGCAACACCTACCATGGATCTTTCTCCACGTATCACTGCTGAAGGAAGACGAAATGAACAAACATGACTTAAAAACAGAACAGCTACTTACTAAATGTGCCGACTAATGGGAAAGCTTCCTCTTTAAGATAGACAGAGAACCTAATCCACCTCCATATCAGAAATGGCTTCATTCAGAATACTCTTAAGCTCCTTCACTCTTTGCCTTGTTAGTGCAATGCAGTCCTGCAGTCATAGCATCCTTTTACCCGTTAGCAAATGAATTCAGTTGAATTCTTTTTTTCTTTTTCTTTTTTATTTTATTTTATTTTATCTGGAGCTGTTCTATTGTCTTAAGAAAAACATAATTACAACTACCAGAATCAAATAAAATTAAATTTTATTTGTAAAAAATGTGTTCTGCAAACTTCAGTAAGAAGGTATGATACCCTGTACTCCATTCAAACAATACTCATACATGCAGCTATCTGATCTTTGGAAACAATCATGCGTACTTTAAACCAAGACAACCAAGTTGGTACCTAACAGCTGAACCAAATCGAACATCCCTTAAAAAGTTTCAGATTTTAACAATGCAGTGGCAATGTGCTCAAGTTTTTACTAAATTTGAAATACCAGCCAACTTTAACCCTCATATATAGAATTAGCCCAACTCCAATAACTTCAAATTTTTGTTATAGGAATTCCATTATTCCTGCAAAGACTGGAATAGACGACGTAGAGATAGATTTTATGACCTTGGTCACAAGGCTTCTATGACCATGATGACCATATTCATACATACCTCTATGTGCCAATCATCAGGGTTTAAGCATAGAAGATTGTGGAATCGGCATCTTGGATCATTGTATAGCATTTAGTACATTGGTATATTTGAGCCACCCCCTTAACTACACAGTTGTTCTAGTGGTTTAGATACAATCAAAAGATCAAATATTCACTGACCTGCACAGCTGATGCATAGGCAAGAACTGGCCCGCCTGGCTTGTAAAGTGATACAAGCTGACCAGATGAATCCAAAACCACAGTTACAAGAGTTTCCATGATAGACTCTTCCTCTGCGGTGGGGTCTGCCAGGATGTAATTCTTGTGAAGTATGCATGTCAATGAGAATGGCAAGCTACTCAGCGTGAGCTTCCTCTTCCCTTTATTGACTGGCTCCTTCTCTGACTTCCCTTCCTCATTTTCCTCAGAAACAACTACTACTCTTCCCTCCTCATTCAGAGAAACTACTGGGATCCGCACTGTAAGACATGGAACTTAATGATCATTAAGGCAGTTGCAAGAAAAAGGTACAAGTTAACAGTCTATGTTTTTTTTTTTTTTTAATAGGTAAATTTTTGTTCCCATTGGGACTTGAACCTGGAACAAATCCTCCTCATCCCTTTACCAATTGAGCCAGGCCTCAAAGGCAGGTTAACAGTCTCAATTATATATCATCTGAGTGTGAGCTAACACAGAATTTCAGAAAGTTTATAACCACAAGGTCTACTTTCAGTGGAGAACAAATAGAATCCTGGAATAGCAGACCTCTAGAAGCACTCTGTGTTTAGCTTATGCAGCCGACAAATTTCCAGACCCAACCATAGTCGAGTCCTACATGAGATTGTTACAGGATAAAACATTAAAATAACCAGGTGATCTTGGAACATCCAATTCTACCACAAATTTTAGACAGTGGAAAATTTGTTGAGAACAATGCCAGGAGAAGTTCCCAAGTTTCTTGACTGGTAATGAGGCAGAAAAATCCCAATAACCAAGATGGCTTGCTATTTACTCATACAAAATCTGTGGATCAGGTTTCCAGTAAGTAGGCCTAGTATTTAATGCCTGGCCCTAGAGGGGAAAACCCATGAAAAAGAGCAATGAAAATCTAAATAGCGCGAATCTTACAGTGAGAGAAGGCAGCCACTGCTGCAAGTAAAGCAGCATCAAACAGAGAACCATCTGCATCCAAACAGTATATGTCCTGCCAGATACCAAATGTATTTCTTTGTCATTCAATACAGAAACAAAAAAATGCACGATGTTCACACTTGGCTAAAGTCACTCACTGAGAGCACCAACTAGTCACTAATTTTACATGTTGGAAGCCAACCACTACTGCCAAAAACTACTCAAGAGAGCAGGCTAGTCTGAAATGCTAATTATGCTGACAGCATGCTTCCAAAATTTATAAGAATAAAAGGACCCAGAAGTGAAAAAACATTACCAGGTAGGCCATCCAAGCAGCTTTTCCACTGACCAAGGATAATTCTTTCAAATTAATCATGCCAGAACTGCAACATCCAATTAATCATTCAAAACATAGCAACAATTACATTGGAAAATGGTAATCATTATATGAGAATCCTGATTATCACATGAAACCAGCATCAAGTCTACACACAATTTTTAAAAAGGGAATAAAGAAAAAAAAGAGGAAAAAAAGTAATAGGCTTCAAAATTGAAGGAACATGTGACATTTTGAAGTAGTGAAAAACAACCTGACAGCTGTGATTCGATACTAAAAGAAATATTGCTCCAGAAAGAGCTAAATAGATAAATTGCACCCGTTTACCTGATCATCCTGACCTTAAACAATTGGGATAAGACCTAATTGAATTGAATTAATGTCCAACCTAAAATTAACTAAAAATAAGTTACATTTTCAAATCATAAAAAGTGAAATCAAAACTAAAATCCTATTAACTGAATAAGTGAAGTATTAAAATATACAACTCTACATACCTGTTTAGATGTCTAGGAATTTGTATAAAAAGAACTTATCTTAAAATTGATCAGAAGACTAAATAGAGAGAGAAATCCAAAACAAAGAAACAGAATCCCACATGTGGACAATGAGATCTTTACAATAGCCGTAAGCTAATGATTGGACAGCAGAACCCAGAATCATTAGGCACCATGAGATCATCCCAAATTGCTAAACCACTTGTCATATGCTAATATGTCTTCTAAAACAACCAAATATTCATCTTTATGAATTTTGGTGTCACTATGGCACTATGTTGTCAAGAAAGAAGCATGATGTAATACTTGCAACTGAAATGAATAACATATTTCAGTTTTTTATTCTGTTTACATTTTTTTTTTAAATGTACGGTTGGCTATATCTCTTAGCAAACGATGACTGATTATATTCCATATTTTCCAAATCTAACCAACAAAATTCCCACCAATACGAAGCCCCACTAACATATTCAGTACAATAATCTAATAAGTGGACCTGACAAACAAGCTACAGCAGGCACATATACAGATTACACAAGTCAATTACATAAATTGGCAGCTCTATACCCTTGAGAACACTTGCCCAGTATGGTACCACTGCCTTGGTGAAATCAGCGTTTGTTATGGTCCCATGTGGACCTGGACCCCAAAAATGCCCAAATATACCAACACAGAGGTAGTATTGTAATTCCCCACCCCCACACAACCCCAACCCCCTCTCCCCCCCATATTGACACTCATTTTGCTGTATATACTAAAAGGCTCTCACATATCATTTGGTCGGATGCATAACTAATAAGTCGAAGACTTGCAATAGCCATTCCTTGTAATTTCCCCCCCTGTATTGACACTCATTTTGTTGTATATACTAGAAGGCTCTCACATATAATTTGGTTGGATGCATAATTAATAAGTCAAAGACTTAGACTAGCCATTCCCTAACAAAATATGCATAAGATATGAAGATAGATATTCTTAAATACATAAGGCAAAAAATAAAAATTAAAAGATAAAAATAAAAATAAAAATAAAAGCTATCAAAACCTCTCACAAAACAAATAGAACTCAGAACACAGAAAAATCACAATTCTCAGTTAGTACACATTGGAGAGAGAAATGAAGAGATAACAAGGAAGTGACAACATTGACATGCCTTAAAATAGTGTCAGATAATTGCTTTGAAACAACTGGAGCTTCCTCAGCTGGCCTGCCAGGCCTGACAAGTGGAGAACAAATTGGAGGCATGTAGAATTCTATAGCTGAGAACAAACGAAATCTGTTGATACCATATAAAAGTAATGTGAACAGGGAACCAAAAAGAAAAGAAAATAAGCAGTTGATGATAATTAACCGATCGAGCCTTCATCAGGTGACTCCTTGGGTGGTGTCATGACCTCCATCTTAACAGCAGCCAACATGGTCTGTACAAGGCTTAAACATAAAAGTCTTTGAATCATTTATCCACCAAACATAAAACTCTATAGTGCAATGCATGTGGATGTGAGAGAGATTGTGTTGAGCATGCATGCATGCCTTGTGTGTGTGTGTGTGTGTGTGTGTGTGTGTGAAAGAGAGAGAGAGAGAGAGCTAAAAGGCACTTACAGTGCAACCAATCTTTGCTAGTGCTGATCCATCAGCAGAAGCAACAGCCCCTATATGACAAGGATTATGAAAAGCATTCAGTTTAAGCAAAAAATGAGAAGTGGAGAAATGCATATTTTCCTTAGCTAAAGCAAGCTTCAACTAACCAAGGGCAAGGCTTGTATCTCTAGCTCTTCCAAGTGGCCTGGCATCAGGGCGTATGGAATCAAGGAGAAAGCGTTCATGATAGCGAAGAGGGAAGAGGCGTCTGAAAGCATCCACCTCCATCTCTGATGACAGGTCCCCAGAGACATTTGCAGACACCATTTTTTTCAATGTCTTGTTCCCCAAGACTACCTCAAGGCTTGAAAATAACAGCAGTTTAAGAAATCTAAACAAATGCATTACTTTCATTGATAAAAAACAGTTTTTGAATTGAAATTACATCTACAAACACCACCCCCTCCCCCAAAAAACAACAACTACTACTCATTCAAAAATTAAAATTATAAGATACAAGAAAATATCAACTTAGAACAACCTACTGGCTACTGTGTCCTACTAAGCACTAAAAGCAAGGAAAGTAAAAGGCAAAAAATTCATGATTCAACGTTTAACAAACTAAAGATCAGACGACATGGATACGGTTCAATAACATAACATGATACTGCAAGACTGACCATGTGGCTGGCATTTTAGTGAATGAAATCATATTAGGTGCAGCAAACACTGTAGCCATTTCCAGAGTAAATCTGATAGGTTTGTCATTGAGGCCACTCGGAAGTTAAATTAATCAAATTCTCTTGTTTTTTTTTTTCATGGTGACCCTTTCCTGTCAATCCAAACATGAGACCAATTCCAATACCATATCAACATCCCACTAGGTGAATGATACTCATCCCCAATTGAATAAACCCTGATAGCCAATTTCCAACTCCCCAAACAATACTCGAAAGTGATTCATGACAACAGCACAACAATGAATTTAGCATTCCATATCTAGCTACAAAATGTCATCGAACTCATTTCCATTCATCTCCTGAGCAAGAAAGTCACACAACCATTCATCGTGGCTAAACCCCCATCACCAAAATATTGGTCGTTTTCTTTTGATTTTTATCCAATATTGCCAAACCCACGCTTTGATTCTCCCAATGATTCTTTTCAACAAACACAGGCTTGTCTTACCACACACCCACAAAACCATTCATCGACCGCACAAGAACCCGGAAAAAGAAAATCAAGATTTTGCAAAAAAAAAAAAAAAAAAAAAAAGTCTTCAGGGAAAATCTGCACATTGAAACAAACACCAATCGCTCTTCGAACCACCCAAACGGAGAATTAAAAGAAGGTAAACAGAAGATGGAAGAATCGATACCTGTAGAAGAGAGAAAGTCCTACGAACAACCCTAAATGATAATCGGAGAAGAAACCAAGAAACGGGTTATAGCGTCTGGTGCTCCGCCGCTGCCACAACACTGAAGCTGGAGTGACACTTGTTGAATGAGAGAGGGTCCACGACTGGTCCTCCAATGCCTTGTGTTTGCCCCCGATTTGCTATAACGAAATTATATTCCCCTACACCAAATTTGAATCGAGGCTCCGTCTTAATCCCCCAATTTCTTCTTAAATTGAAAGGGATGAATTTGCTTTGCAGGGTTTTTCATTTGAAGGAAGAAAATATTTTATTTTCTCTAAATAGTTGTAATATTACAATTCCTACTCAAACATTTTCTCCAAATTATTATTTCTTTTATGTGCTAACATGAATGAAATGATCATCATTTTATAAATCTAAACCCCCGACCTTTTTTAGCCCTAAAAAATACTTATTCTGAACCAAAATGACAACACTCTTTCCTTAAAATGCATATAAATAATCAATATATTAAAAAGATATTTATGTAAAAAAATATATTACTTTTCAACAAGGAACTTAGATTTATAAATATGAGATGTTTTAATTCCTTTTAATCAATTAATTATTTTTTATAGATCTAATTCAATATCTTCTTATGTTATTACTATCGGATTTTTGGATTCTATAATGAAAAATTCGAAAAATTAAGTAAATATTTAAGCTAATTTTGGGTAATAAGGAAATAGCATTTTTGTAACAATGTCTAGCATTGCTTTTATATAGATTTTTTAACCATCACTGTTAATACTTGACCATATTTATATTGAAAGTAATTTTAATAAAAGTGTTATATATATATATATATATATATATATATATATATTTTAAACATCACTTATAAAGTATTTTTCATAAATACAATAGAATAAAATTTTCAATATTATAAATGATTTTTTAAAATTTTAAATGTATTTTTTCAAATTTTGTGAAATATATATTTTTTAAAATACACTTTTTAGGTTAAAAGCATTTTCTAAACTTACTATCTAACTCAATTTAAGAGTATATTTAACAATAATTTTTAAAAACGTTTATAATATGTTAAAAATGTTAAAAGTATTTTTTTTTTAAATTACTATTAAACATAATTTAAGAATGTATTTAACAGTGATTTTTAGACATGTTTATAATATTTTTAATATTTAAAAAATAAAAAATTTCAAGTATTAAAAATATAAAAAAAAAAATTTTAAATCACTACCAAATAAAAATAACTTTTCATAAATCACTTTAAACTATGCTTAATTTTTTTAAAAACAATATTTACAAATTTGTTAAAAATAGAAATGAGGAAAACCCCCAATATAATTAAAAAATTTACAAATAAATAAATAGACATGGATTCTAAGACGGGAATGGCAGTGAGGTAGTGAATTTAATTTATTTTCCTAATGAGAGCTGGAGTATTAAAAAATATATAAGTTTTATACAAATGTGCTTCCAAATATTAGAGTACATACGTTGGGAATGGGAGGTCATATCCTAGTTCAAGCTTGAAGATAAATTATTAAATTATTATCATTCAATAAAATAATCTCTAACATCGGAACAATTATTAAATTTAGAATATGTAGATGATGGCCTCTAAATTAAATTAAAATGATATGCTAATAATAGTATTAGTTAGTAAATAATGATTTAGTTAAATATATATTCAATAATTGTCAATTATTTATTTTTAAATTTATAATAGAAGAAAGATAAAAGACGAAATAAAAATGTTAGTGGAGTCCCACTAGAGCAAAATTTGCTTCATTCTCACACTATAATTGAAACCATATATGCAATTATTTTCGTTTAAAAGCTTAAAATAAACAACTATATTTTTCTCCACTACACTTGAACCTTTCGACTCCAAAGTTGTGCCCAGAGAAAACCCTAAACTGGTTCAGGAAAAAGAATAGTCCATGAGGCGGTTACGGTAACGGACTTTCCAAACACGTCCTAAATAGCACCAACGCCAAAACCCTACACGCTTCACTGGACCGGAACCAAGAAACCCTAAAAGTGCGAAGTCGATAGGCGATCGCCATGGCCTGCGGCGCCGGAAATTGTCAGTCCGGTTGCTTCCGGGACGACGACGACTCGGTCGTGACGGAGAAGAAGAAGTTAACCAATCGGACTCTTTCAAGTGGCAGCGATATCGACCTTCCCAATCACCATAATCTCTGCCTCAAGTGCAAGGTGAACGAGACCCTCGCCTCCTCCGGCACAGTCTCGGTCGACGGGGACATTGGCCGATTTTGCTTCGATTGCTTCCGCGGCAATCTATTCGGCAAGTTCAAACTCGCCGTCACCTCCAACGCTATGATTTCCCCAACGGATAACGTTCTTGTCGCCTTCTCCGGCGGTCCTTCTTCCAGGTCTTTTTCTCTTCTCAACTTCGTTCATCATCAAGTATACATGCAGCGGTTGTACCAATGAGACAGCTGCAATACATTTTCCAGGGTTTATATTTGTTTTCTGTGAGAAAACAAATAATACTTTTCTTTTCCAGGGTGGCGTTGCAATTTGTACATGAGATGCAGCATAAAGCGCAGAAGAATTTTGACGCAAGTAGAGATAGATCATTACCTGTATTTGGTGTTGGCGTTGCTTTTGTCGATGAAAGTGCAGTTTCTCGGATTCCTTCCGATGAATTTGACAAAGCAATTCAAGATATGAAATCGATTGTTTCAAATTTAGCTCCTCCAGATAAAGCCTTTCACGTTGTTCCCATTGAAAGTGTATACTCTTCAAATGGAAGGGATAGATTGGAAGAGTTGCTGAATGCTGTTAAGGACGTAACAGGGAAGGAAGATCTTTTGCAGCATCTGCGGATGTTGTCATTGCAAAAGGTTCAGCTTTGCCTATTTTATTATTCATATGATTGCAAGCATTGAGGAAGGAAAGTAGATTTAATTATGCTGAATTCTCTATTTGTTTTGCAGAATGCTTATGAAAATGGGTATACCAAACTTCTTTTGGGATCATGCACATCGAGGATTGCTTGCCATGTGATTTCTGCAACTGTGAAGGTTTGGTTTCGGTGTATTATTTTATAGCGTTCTTAAATTGAATGATTTAAGAATTATGAACTTGTTATTAGAATTTTTTTTTTTTTGGGTAACTTCTGAAGGAACACTGCAGTCATCCTATTACCCATGACCTGTATCTATTTTTGATAAAAGTGGAATGGTTTCTCCAATCAAATCTTAAATGAAAAGCTGGAAGTAATACATGACTGATGATCTGAATCAATATTTGATAAAACTGATACAGTTTTTCCAATCAAATCTTAAATGAAAAGCTGTAACTAATACATGTTCAATGACATAAGCTTGTGTTTCATTTGTTTTTAGGGCCAAGGTTACTCCTTACCAGCAGATATACAATATGTTGATGCAAGGTGGGAGATCCCTGTAGTGCTTCCACTTCGTGACTGTCTTGCACAAGAGCTGAACATGCTTTGTCGGCTTGATGGGTTTGTCATTCATTCCTTGTCCGTTTGATGGGTTTTTTTTCTTGATTTAGAGTTATGTTTTTTTTTTCAGTGTAAAGGGATTCGTTTATGATAAATGTGGTGAAGTAGTAAAATTAAATCTATTACCATATGATGGGGCTGATATCATATTGGCAGGGCAGTTTGAAGACCATGGAGGTGCTTAATAGTCCTCATTCTGGCATCAATGGCTTGGTTGCATCGTTTGTTACACTTTTGCAGGTAGGAAGGGGCTTTGGATTACTCTTTTCCTTTTAATTATATCATTTTAGGCTGGGCTTAGAAACCAATTTAGGAAGAGTGACTTCTAACAGCCATCAGAGTCTGCCATGCAATTCACTTGGAGATTACACATTGATCTGTTCAATAAACAGCATCCAATTTTCTTGAGTTAGAAAAGATTCTGAACGTGTCCCTAGTCATCAATTCCTTATGGTACTCCTTTTTCATTTTTGGCAGGAAGAGAACCCTTCTCGAGAATGCACGATAGTAAGAACAGCTGGAAAGTTGACTCCATTTCATTTCAATCAGATTCCAGAAAGTGATGACTCTAATGTCCATTTGGCATCCCGACGGCGTCAAAAGAAATTCAATCTCAAGCCTAATGAATCTGTACCCCCAGAGTCATATTGTCCTATCTGCAATAGCCCACTTAGCAAATCTGATCATATAAATTTGAGCAGTCTTGGGAGTGATCAAACAAATGCTGATATTTTTGGGGCTACTTGTTGCCCAAGTTGCCAGTTTCAGATACTTCCCAAAGAACCTGTGTCTATGGAGCATTTTTATTCCCTTCTTCCCCAGCAGTTTGTTGTTCAAGCGAAGGACAGAAGCTTTAGTATGCAGAGACAGCTAAGGTGATAATTTATATCTAACATCAACACAACCTTTATTATTCAATCCAGGAAAGGTGAGAATTTAGTAGAGGATGGAAGTTCTGATAACCAGAGAGTAGTAGGACCTCTCTTAGGATTATTTTGGTTAAACGTGGATTGCAAGCAGTGGACTTTCCTGAAATTTATGCCTTTCAAGTCTCAACTTTGATATATCATCTGTTGGAGAAAGAAGAGGGATGATGGATGATATGGACCTCATTTTATTTCTTTTACACGAATTTTTTTTATTGAAAATATACTAAGTATTCCAAAATCATCCAATCATTATGAGGGATTTGCTGATGATTTCCCTCAAGAGGTCAAGGTTCGGGGTCCAGATCAGAAACATGCATCTTTTGTGATTAATGCCTTGTGCTCCAGAAGGGAGTCTCAAATCCTAGAGTTTTTTGCTTTTTTGTTTGTGTTTTTGCATTTTTTCCTAATGTCTTGTAGATGAAATATCCAAGTATCTGTTTTCTTTTTACTCGGTTGTGTGTTAATTTTGCATGTATATTTTTAAAAATGTTTGAAGCTTCCCTTGTTGCTTTCAGGGAGCAAATACAAGATTTCCTGCTATCCGATAGCGAAGATGGAACCTGAACTCAAAACTCTTAAGGCTTGTCCCATTTCGGATGTAGGTTTTCTTCTACGTGGAAGCTTTCGAAAGATGGTGATACTTGCACCTACAACTGTTAGAAACATGTCGCATTTGGAGGCTTCCATTCTTGCAGATTATGTAGTGATTTTTTTTTTTCAAATAATTAATGTGACAGATATAAGGAGTTTCTTGATTTATAGAAAGTGCTGCAGATATAGAAAGCTGGGAATTCTCCTGAGTTACCAAGATGAACATTGCCTTTATCTTACCTCAAGAGCATGCAATAAAAAAGGGAAGAAAAATTGTTGGAGTTTGTATAGCGTTGAACCATGAATCCCCCATTCGACAACCTCACCTTTTCGTCGCAACCTGATTGAAATAACACTCCCTACATGTATTTAAGCTTTTGGGTGGCACAGTGTAATGGGTATATTAAGGAGGTTAAGAAATGTCAAGGTGTCGGAGTGTGATTGGTTTGTTGTGCTGCTGCTTGAAGCTGTTCAAGACCCGTGACATGAGCTAGACTTCGTCGCTAAAGTTTGATATCTTACAGCATATATCTTAAAAGCATATGAAAATCTCTCACCGTCTTTTTCAACTGCCCCTCTCCTAATGTCTCTTTGTGTTGTGTTTGCTGATGTGTCGTCTGTTTTTTCTCTCCCATCTTTGGTGTTTGTTTTACAAGGATTAGATTAACACATGGAAGATTGCCATTCCTTTTGTCTGGCTTCCACCCTTCCATCCTTTTGATCCAAAAAGGATGATAAGATATTCTCATTTTGGTATATCATATTAAGATCTTAAGACTAAGCAACGGCCTTCCCACTTACCAACAATATCACGAACGACCTTCCTTGCTGCAGAACGCCACCCCTTCCACTCACCAACCATATATCTCATCCTCATCATGTTTGGTAACATCTTATGCACATCTCTTCCTTGCTTTCTACCTTGCTGCAGAACTCCCCTTCAATTGTATCACCTCTTGAAAAGGTTCGTAACCATGTTTGTATACAACACAACAAAATCTCATTTTTTAATTTTCAGGTTCTCTATCTTGTTTCTTCTACCCCTATACATGTAGCAATCCAGGGGCTGGCAATGAACTCAGTGAAGCTGCTCCTGCCTATGCTAAGAACTCTTCCCTCTTCTCTGATCTAGGCAGATCCTACTTCAAGACTGAATTCGGTGGGCTGTTTTACACAATAGATGTAATTTCTTCCAACTACACAAATGAAGAGATAGGCATGTACAACCAACCAGAGTTCAGTAGCATCTCTATCAGTTCAATCATGTATGCCAGTAGGGATGTGGGTTCTCACCATGTCAATGCAGATAGTCTGTGTTTTCCCTACAGTGCCATCATTGAGAACACATTGGCAGGATTAACATTTTATCATGTACTGAACTTTGTTAGGATGATCCCAAACTTCAGTATTAACTTCTATTTCAACAAGACACAGGACATTTCAATTTGTTGGAGGTGTCTCGTCTTCTTCCTAACCCTGCATTTAAGGCCAAGATATGCTCTACAAACCTATAAGAACAAATTGTTAGGCTTATCCCATTCGACAAAGCATGATACCATATCCAGGGAAGTTTTCACCCAACAACCTGTATATACCAATTGGAATCAAGCATTTTTTTGGGAGTCTTATTCAGGTTTGGAATATTCTCAAGGGGTGTACTGTTCAAGTTCAGGAAAAAGACTATCTGGACAGTAGTTTGTATCGTTCTTTTGATCACTGCACTTGGTGTAGGATGGCTGGTGATATGAAAAAAGAGAACAAAAACAGCAGTCAACAACAGCTGCAGCATGCATATAATTGAAGACATTGAAATAGTTTATGCCTAAGAAGTTTTCTTATCAAGAATTAGCTGCAGCTGCCAAAAATTTTCCTAGTTCAACAATGCTGGGCCAAGGAGGTACTGGACGTGTCTATAAAGGGTTCTTAACTGATTCAGGTCGCATAGAGCGAATTTGGGCAAGCTATGAACATGCTAAAGAAGATTTCATGGCGGAATTGAAGATCATGAGCCAGTTGGAATGCAGGAATGTGGTATCATTGATCGGTTGGTGCATTGATCAAGGGGAACTCCTACTTGTCTATGATTACATGTTTAATGGTAGCCTAGACAAGTATCTCTTTGGGAACAACAGAATGCACCTCTCGTGGAACCTCTTTGGGAACAACAGAATGCACCTCTCGTGGAACCTCAGATACAATGTGGTTCTCAGCTTGGCTTCTGCATTGCTTTATCTTCATGAAGATTCTGGGCAATGCATACCCCACCGGGATGTCAAGTCAGCTAATGTGATGTTGGACTTCAATTTCAATGCTAAACTTGGTGATTTTGGGGCAGCTCAGTTTCTAGATCAGCTCTCAAACAATTAAGGCAGTGGGAACATTAATCTTGGTGATTTTGGACTTGAATTTCAATGCTAAACTTGGTGATTTTGGGGCAGCTCAGTTTCTAAACCCTTGATTCAGCTCTCAAACAATTAAGGTAGTGGGAGCATTTGGCTACATAGCACCTGAATATTACCATGAAGGCAGGGCAAGTACAAAATCTGACATATATAGCTTTGGAATTGTGGCTTTGGAAATTGCTAGTGGGAGAAGGAAACATAAAGATGAGGAGAGTCATCTAGGGCTAGTGCCCTGGGTTTGGGAGCTCCATGGAGCTGGAAAGACTCTAGATGCAGCTGATGAGAGATTGAATATGGATTTCAATGCTCACGAAATGGAAGGTTTGTTGATTGTTGGACTGTAGTGTGCTCACCCAATTAACATGGAAAAGCCTTCAGGAAGACAAGCTATTGAGGTTCTCAAGTTTAAAGCCCCATTACCAGGTCGTCCAAATGAGATGCCTAGTTATGTCTACAATGTAACGCACGCCTCCACTTGCAATTTCAAATCCACCCTCTATTACATCTAGTCTTGACATTGGCCGATGGTGTCCTCTAGCTATCAGTCATTCTGATAATACCGGTCCAAATTCAGCACTTGACTTTATACTTGCATTTTACTGTTTAATCTTGTCTTCTGGTATGCATTAATACAAGATCAGAAATGTAATTGTTAGCTAATGAATAGATATACGAAAAGGTTTCTATTTTACATGTTCTCAATATACACATAGAATTGTATGAGTGTGCGACACAAATGAAAGCTTTTCATGTCTAAGACAAACTGAGATGTTTACTAATACCACCAGATCAGAACTAAAGCAAATATCAGCTTCTCTACCAAATATCTTTCTTCCTTTTTATTTTCTAAAAAAAAAATATTTAAAAAATTAAACCCCTAATTTCTAAATATACAGATACATCTATATTCTTCTTTCTATTTGCTCTAAAACCTGTGTAAAACAAGCATTGAAGAATAACTGAAAGCTTCTGATGTCTAAAGACAAACTGAGGTGTTCATACCTTTCCACCTTCTTTTCAAAATACTGCATCGCTAGAACACTCAAATGGAACTCAAGCAAACGTCTGCTTTTCCACCAAATTGTAGAAGATTGTGGAAGTGTCATTGTTCCTCCTGATGAAAGAAGGTATAAGTTGAACTGGTCTCAGTCTTTGTAACCTGCATTAGAATGTACTATAATTATGCCTTATGCCTTACCCATGAGTAACTAGTGGTAGCTGAAGGGGATATCTTGCAATAGTTTTAAATAAAAACATTATGATTTGAGTTATTCTATTCTGCTTCTTGTCCATTGTTTTTAAGATTTTTAAATGTTCCAGTGGGTATGATTACTTAGTATGCGTATGGGATCATAATCAGACACAGGGATATAAATAAGCACAAATCCATTTGGCTCACTAATTCTGTTCTTCTGTGTTCTTAGCATTGACATTATCACGTTTCTTTTTCACTTGGTGAAGACAGGGAAATCCCAAACATCATTTGGTGTTAGTCATAAAATTTCATAAAAATGAAGTCAATTGGAAATGAAGGGTTTCCCATGCGTTGTTTTGGTGGAAAAAAAATTGCAACATGTATTTGCTTGTCATTTTCATGGATTATATTTTAAGAGGGGAAAAAAGCAGCAGAGTATACCAACCTCAGCAGTACGTGGAAGTCCAGTCGGCAGAGCAGGAACAAGAGACGTCCATAAAATAGGGTCCGCCAAGGGATCAACACTACTGTAGTTGGTAAGAAGTGGTGCGGATAACAAAGGAGTCAATGGATACACACTTCTTTGAATAGAGAATTCCCCACCCAATCCTAATGCTACTCCAAGTCTCTCACTTCCACTATCATGGCTTGTTGATTTCTCAACTGCTTTTCCATGATCCATCTTGTTGATTTTATTTTTATTCTCATTCTCATCATTCTCAGTGTTATTTTCTTGCTTTTTGGATGCTTTCTCTTCCAAACTCTTGTAGGCAGCAGACCGTGACAAAATGCTCAAGGCCGATACAGTGGAACTTTTTTGCTTTTTCCCTTCATGGGGAAGGCCCAAACGGGGCATCTGATATGGCTCAGTAGGCTGGATTGCCCATTCCAATGTTTTAAGTTCACTGCCAATATCTTCCCCACTGCCTTGCTTTGTTTCCTCTGATGATTTTGCGAGGGAATCTGATTGGCGAGTTTTGTTGGGCCCCCACCACTTAATATAACCTGTTAGATCAATTTTTCTTTCCATGCAAAAACCACCAAACAATTCACTTTCCGCTGCTGCATCATCACCCATACCTTTTAAAGAGATAGAAGCATTAAATAGTTGGCAATTGATTCATGAAGTAAAACTGGCGGAAGAAATTACTTGTACTAACAATAAAGCCTTTCAACTTGTTGGCAAAAGCTAAGTTATAAGTAAAAAAGGCCTCCTCAACCACAAATTTAGGTAGACTTACCATAGTGCATGTTATTGAAGTATTCTTGTCCGGCTATACGTCCAAATGGTTGATCCCACCGATTACTTTGAGATAGCACAGGATATAGAATAGAAAGCAGAAGAATAAAATTAATAAGTTTCAAAATACAAATACTATGTGAAAGACAATAAAACAATCACAACTTGCTGCTTGAATGATTGAATTTATATATATAGGAACTAGGAAGAGTGTTGCAAAGACTAAATTTCCCACAATTTATGATATACAATCTCAATTGGTTGTGCTATACTATGAAATTCATTTTAAAAAAGGCTCATTAAGAATATACCTCCTATGCACATGAAAAAGTGGAGAATATCTGAGCTTTGTGTGCTAAAGAACTTTCAAAATGTTAATAAAAAGTTTATTTTAGAAAAGATTCATTAAGAGTCTAGAACTCTGTCCCCATGGAAGAGGGTAAAGCATATCTGAGCGTAGTGCACTAAAATATTTTCAAACCAATAACTCAGAAAAGCATGACTTATCATAATCCTCCTTCCAAATCACATGTCATATATAACATATATGTTAAAGCATACAGCATATAAAAACATACCTGGCAAGCCCACGATATTTAGATATTCCTCTTGAGAAACCACTGCTCTTTCTGCATCAAGCATCTATTATAAGCAACAACAATTCAGCTCCAGTTCAGCATGCATATTTGCAAAGTACATACACACCTTCGGAGAGATGCAAGGTATTCTTCTCTTGAGACATTTTGCATCTCTTCAAGATCTCTAGCATAATCTGTAACCTGCACCTCGCCATACTGTAAATTAGTACATACACAAGAAATCTACGAGGATAGAACTAAAAAAACTGAAAGATGGCTTCCCATAAAAAACTATTTAGTTCTTTGTTTGAAAATTTAATTTAATTTTTTTTATGAGTAAAGCAAGAGGATATTATAAACAAGAAACGCCAGCAGGGTGCTCCAAAGAATACAAGAAGTATGCTTGGAAATCTAATTTGAAATATACACTTAAAGCAGCATACAGTCTGCACTTCAAATATCTGGCGATAGAGAAAACTAAATGATATATTTCAAAACCCATATGTTGAATGAATCTGAGCTCATCAAATATCAGAAACAGTGAAAAACACAAGGACTTCTTTTGTTAATGGTTCATCAATTCAATAGTAAAAACTATATTCTATCTGTAAAAGAGGAATAGATGCAAAAAGCATGTATGATTCTAATACACCTGCAAAGAGAAAAGATCGGATCTGATTATCTTACCGGAAAATTAATGAGCGTCCCTGGGCCCCAGTATTTTAAAGCAGCAAGATCATACGCTCTAGCTGCAGCCTCCTCATCATCATATGCACCTACAATTTTAAACAATGGAGAAATAAAATAACATGAAATAACACAAGCATTAAAGGATTCAAAAAAAAAAAATGTAAGGACCAAGATGTCAACGTACCCAAGTAAACTGGCAAAATTGAACCAAACAAATTTCCGTGCAAAAAAAAAAAAAGGTGTCAGGTCTCACAAGAAAACCCAAATCCCACAATATTTAGTCTTATTATGTACAAAATGAAAACTAAACACAAAAATATACCTTGCTTTCCCTTCTTATTTTGATTTTGGTTCCAGGTACTTTTATCCCAAAGATGGGCTTCATAACGACCAGTCCATCTATGCCTTTTATTTCATAAAACCAATGCATCAGTGTGCAACTTAAATGAGATTTGAAACGTAAAATCAAGGGCAGCCCTACAAGATAAGCAGTTGCAGAGATATTCACTGAAAGCAAAGAAAACTAAAACAATCAATTGCAAAATGAAAAATATTGCACAAGCTGAAAACAAACAGTCACAAAAAATGAGAAATACCTCACTGGATCTCTCAGCACTTCCACTGGAGTTTACATGATGCCGAAGTCTCAAATAAATGACAAGGTGATCAAAGAAACAAAATCTTAACCTATTCTACAAACAACACTCTTACATACATCATCTCTGTAATAAACCATTTTCATCGATTATAGAAAAGAAAAAAAAGTGATGATAAACTTAACTTCCTAACATAAACCCCATGGAAAAGAAAACCACAAATTCAACTAAAACACAAACATGGATCCAGCTCAGTCAGTCCATATAATTACCGTTACATAGCTACACTAGATAACAGCCCCGGACAAAATCTACATTTGGACATACTGAATAAAAGTTTAGTGATCTTTTTAAGGCATTTATCAAAATTCTTTCCCTTTTCTTTGGTTCCCTCAGCAACTGAACAGAGTATAAAGTCAACCCAAGCACCTTTTATTTTTCTCCTTCAGAACTCATCGAGCAAGTCGTGTCACATTTTGAACTCAAAACTTAATTTTCGTTTCTTTCTTTTTTCTTTCCTAAATTTTCTCGGCAACCAAACAGAGAATCAAGTGGTAAAGTGAGTCGTCACTCTCCTCTTTCCGTTTGTCATTTTCAATTCAAAATTACTTTTCTCCTGTTTCCCCTTCCTAAACTTCCTCAGAAACCAAACAGAACGTAAAATTGCGCATAATAATGAATCCTACCTGGTAACTCCTCTATAAATAGAGCTGCGTTTCCCGGCGGCACAAGGAGGCATTTTGCTGATCCTCTCTTTGGCAGTACTCCCTCGCTCTTTTTTAGCTTTTTTCAATCCTCTGTACAGCAAGAGTTGATCACTCGCCACTGCTGCCTCGGAAGTTTCTCCTCCACCACTACCACTACCACCGCCACTCTCAGGTTTCAAACCAGGTTCAGACGAAGACGAAGCCATGGCTGAAACCAAACCAGAAACCCTAACCCTAAGAGAGAGAAAATCAGAACAAACAGAATGAAGAGAAACAGAGAGAAGACGAGAGAGAGATAGAAAGAGATTTGGCCGTTTCGTTTTGGTTTTATGCGTTATTTTTTTAACTCAGCGCAGAGCAAAACTACAGTGAGAGCAAGAAGAGTAGCCTGTGAACCAAATATGACTAAAATACCCCCGGTCATTCCCCAAATGACAATGCCAGAATTTGGGTTGAAAAGGGAGCGAAAAAAGCTCCAACGGCTAGGTTAGGTTGGAGGGATAACAATGTAATTTGGTTCAGCTATTTTCAAATGTCCCAGACCACGTGGGGCACTTGGCGCACGACATATGTCCTAGAGATTATAGATTGCCCGAAGAAAGGACGCCATTTCAATGGCTTCGACTTCAAAAACTACGTCGTTTGGCCTCAAACTGGTCATTACATTATGGCATGATAGTAATAATTACTGTCAGTGTTCAAACATACCTTCCTTTTTACCATATTTCAAACTTATGATCATGACACATGGGCCATGGCCCATGTATTCATAACAATGTCCTACAATTTGGATAATATTTGCCAAATTTCAACACACCATCACATCATAATTCACCGAATCTTTGAATATTTGAGCCCACTTTGTTTCATTAAATAAAAATAAAATATACACAACCGTGCAAGAAAACAGTTGTTTGTTTATTTTCTAGAATACAAAACAGTTTTTTAACTTAAAAAAATCAAGTTTATCTAGCTTTTAATAAAAATTATTTCAATTTTTTTATAAATAAATTTAAAATATTTTTTTAGCAAGGAAAAACAGAATTTTATTTCTCAAAACAATTGAAAAATGTTTTTTTTTTTTAAGAATGATTATCCAGAACTGATTTTTTTGAGAATCTCTTAGTTAAAAAAAAAATATACAGAACTGTCCAAGAAGACAGCTGTTTGTTTGTTTGTTTTTATTTTAAGAACACTTTTTTAGTAAGGAAAAACAGAATTTTATTTCTCAAAATAATTGAAAAATGTTTTTTAAGAATGATTCTCCAGATTGATTTTCTGAGAAGTACTTTTGAGAAAGTAGTCAAACAAGTCCCAACTCCAAACCTGAAAAATGGACTATGTAGGCCAAAGTTTATAAATCCCACAAGCTTTGAACTTTAATCGAAGTACCCAAAACAAATTCTAAAACCATGCTGTCTTGGGCTGGTTTCTCAGGACTCCCTCTATTGACCGACTTCAGCTCTGAAGATCGCTTGAGAAGAGCTTCATTCATCCATGTATTTGGAAGCAGTTAAGGCGACCTGTATATAAACTGTCTGATCTCCTGGTAAAGAGTTCCACAACTACCAGGCTCCTATCTTTTGTGCGATGCACCTCAGAAATGGTTGACTCTTCATACTTTGGTTCCATCAAGCAATGAGGAGGCAGGAAGGAGAGAATCATTCAGCTTTTTTGTTGGATTTTGATTCCTGGAATTTCTCTTCAGGGATTCTGTAGAATATCATGAAACCAACAGTGTGAGATTCATTTTTGAGGACCCAGCAAAGTGGGGAACCATGGAATGAAATGGGCATACAGAACACGATTAAGGATAGAAAGAACAAAAGAACAGGAGAGCCTGGCTTGAGGAATTATCTGGCATACCAATTCTTTCTTGTATGACAGCAGCATATTCAGCCCCACTGCGATTTTGTGCAAAGGAGGAGATACTGCGATACATTCCAACTGAAGGTTGAAGACCTGCTTCCTCCATCCATTGCAGTACCTACATCAAAATTTTGCTTGATGCTTTCATGCCTTTCAAGTATCTAATTGAAAAGGAATGAAGTGAAAGCTGGCATTGACTGTTGTGGCTGCAGAAGTTCTTCGTAGGGAAACGAAATTGAAGGGTGGCAAGTGGCATATCCTAGAATGTTTTTTAAGTGAATCAGCTAGACAAGGAGCATTTTCTAATAATGAAGAAGGAAAACATGGAATCCTCCCATAACATAAAATGGTGATATTTAAGTTTATTCCAACAATATATATGGAGGTTGAGCAAGATCAACTTCTGTATTGTCTTGTTATCGATCTAATTCTGAACCATAGAACCTTGCTTCAAAGAGACACAATTTTACAATTCAACAACTTTTGGGCAAAACTTTCTTTATAGAAGTAATTAAGGCTCTGTTTGTGAAGTGTCCTTAAAATAATTCTGAAAAATATTTTTTGAGAACTATTTTTTAAAATTGTTCTATGATTTTTGTAAAACAAAAGTTTGTTTAAGAACTTGAAATGTTCTTCACCTGTTTTCTATGTTCTTAACTATTTTTTTAAAATAACTTTTGTCATGGTGCTTTATTTTCAATCATTCACCATATTTGTACAATTATTTTTTAAAACAGTCATTTGAAAACAAGTGAAAACAATTGAAAATGACTAAAATATGTTAATAGAAAACATCATGTTTTTTGTTCTTAAAAACAGAAAATTGTTTTTGTTTTCTAATTGTCAAACATGTTTTTCTTTATTCTAGAATATAGAAAATTGTTTTAAAAAAACAGTTGCCAAACAGGGCCTCAATCTTTTTCCAAAAACAACCATATATTTTAAAGTTCCAGAATGGATAGTTTTACATATTCAAATATTTGCCACCAGTGTTAAGCACGCAACAAAGAAGCAATTGAATCCATACCATCAGTCAAACAACCAGGGCTACATGCAGGAAGGTCTAGTAGATGGTTACCTCAATGTATTTCCTCCAATTTCCAGCAGCCAAGAGATTCTTCAATAAAATCGAGTAAGTATAGAAGTTAATTTCAGCTCCTGATGCCACTATCTTGTAGAACAACTGCATGCAACAAGAGAAGGGAAGAATGTGCTATAGTATTGAAACATAAAATTATATTTTAAATAATATAAAATTGTATTTTAAATATTAACAATCAAAATTTTCTAATCCCATATGTCAACTTCTGCAATGTGAAATATCATCACATAAATACAAGAGAAATTCAAAGTACCTTCATCATAGTCTCAATCTTCCCACTTTTTCCAAGAAAATGCAGAAGCTGATTTAGAAGCCCAATTGACACGACAGAGATTGAAGGCTCCATTAATTTGATCAGACCAATTATTTCCCTCCATTCTCTCAATCTTTGACCAAAATTCAATTGTTAGTTTCTGGATGACAAAAATTTTGAATTATAGAACTAATGAAATAAGTAGAACATTTATCATGCCAGAAAAAGAATGCTCATTAAAGCAAAGTCAAAATGGATATTGCAAGTACACAGAAGGCACTCTCACCCTGAAAAAAGGATGGAGAGAGAAATACAAAGCAAAGAAAAAAAGGTAGAAGAGAAAAGGCACATATGACTTACAAGCTACAGGCTGAAACCATCTCAAAGAAACTTGAATTGTTAAAAGGGATCTTTTTCTCTCTCATAAACTCTGCCAAGACAAGTACTTTGGCAGGTTGGCCTCCTTTATTAAAAGCTCTCATCAGAGACGAACATGCAATAGAATCTGGCTGGACATCATCTGTTTCCATTTCTAAAAATAGTGCAGAAGCTTTTTCCCAATTCTCTGCAACACAAAGATTGTTAGGACTTTAGCTCAAAGGTACATCTCTCAGTTTTGTCTCTGATCACAGCAGTTTAAATTACAATTACCTGCAACATCATATGCATGTATCATTGCAGTATATGTAATAACATCAGGACGACAACCAACCATCTTCATTTTGGTGAACATGGATTCTGCTTCTGTGACTTGGCCCTGAGAAGCCATAACAAGAGAAAAGAAGAGAAAAATGAGACTTCCCTCAAGTTACAAGAAGACAATAAGAAGTGATCTTGCCAAAACACTTGCCTGTTTGCTGTAGGCACAGATCACAGATGAGTACACCTCCTTGGACAAGGGAATTTTCAAATCCATCATTTCATCAAGAAACCCAAGTGCCTCACCATATTTCGACATTTTACAGCAACCGCTTATTAACACATTGTAAGTAACAGGATCAGGTTTGACTTTCTTTGTTCTCATCGCTCTGTACAGACTTAAGGCTTTATCATATTCCCCCACACTCAGATAGCTTCCAATTGCTGAATTATATGCAGTTGTGTTCAACTTGATGCCTCGCAACTCAGCCGCTGAAAGTACAGACTTGATCTTTACCTTCTGACCACAGCGGCCACAGGCAGCCAAGAGGGTGCATATTGAAACAATGTTCGGTTGAACACCATTTCTTTCCATTTCATGTAAGATTTCCACAGCTTCAGTTAACAAACCCTTAGATCCATAGGCATCAATCAGTGCATTGTAACTTACTAAATTTGGCTTGCAATGGTTCCGCCTCATCAACTCAAATACTTTCATGGCCTTCTCTGGTTTCCCTGATTTCCCATACGCATTGAGCAAAGATGTATAGGATACAACATCGGGGTGGAAACCATTTTTCTTTATCTCATTAAATACTGAGAAAGCCTCCTTATCCATCCCATGTGAAGCATATGCACCTATTAGAGCATTATATGAAACAATATTAGGCTTTAGACCTTCTGCAAGCATTGTGTTAAATGCTGTTTGGCAATTTTCAATCTGGCCGCAAACAGAATACAGATGAATAATGGTAGTGAATGTTACAACATCAGGGTAGCATTCTGATCTTTTCTCCTTCATTGAATTGAAAATATCGATGGCCTTCCCATTCTGTCCAAGTTTTACCAGGCAGTATATCACAATATTAAGGGTAGTTGTGTCCGGACGGATGTTTGTTCCTTTCATTAGTTCAAAATAGGACAACACTTTTGAATACTGATTCCCCCTTTTATAGGCAGATAAAACAATATTGTGAGTCACGAGATCCGGGCCAACTCCATTTTCTGTCATTTTCTTGCAGACATTCAGAGCCTCTTTCCAATTTCCACTAGATCCGCATGCATTGATCAAGTTGTTATAGGTTGATCGACTTGGAGGAATCTGCATCCATATGTTACAGTTACAGATACATCTTCTAAAATTCATGTCAATGGATGCTAAGGACAACAACAAACATGAAATTAATAAATAATAGATTATCCAATTATCTAAATATATATATATATATATATATATATATATATATATATTCTGCATAGTCATACAGACTATTCAAGATTTTAGCACACAATAATACAGCAGAGTATAGTTGATGACTACTATCCATGAACCACATAATGACTAAATAAGTGACAAGCATGCATCAAACCAGATAAAATAAAAGGTTCTAGATAGTGTAAGGGCTTCCATCGCCATACAATTGGGAAAGGTTCAAACTTTTAAAGTGTTACTATAAATAGGATATGGTTTAATAGCTGATGCTGCATTCAGGATTTTTTTTTCTCTATCGCAATTAGCATATGATAGTATGCAATTTTGTCCAAAACACCCTACTAACTAAAGGACCAAAACATCTTTATTCCTTTGAACTGATACAGAATTGCTCAAGAGGATATCACTCCACATAACAACAATTTCATCTTTCAGGTCAAAGTCTCAAAGAGTAATAACTTCTCATTCTAAATATAAGAGCATTTTCCTTCCCAAAAGTCCAGTTGCAAACCAATTTCCTTTGACAACCTGGTATACTCCAAATGAGATACAAAAGCAAGAGTGGTCAAAGATGACTCGGTAGTTTCAAATCTCTATTTGAACTTTTAGAGAAATCGAAACCAAATTCTAGATCATGCCATATGTAAACATGAACACATTTTTATAAACTTAAATTTAAATTAATAAATGAAAATTATTATCTCATTTGAATAAAAAATAAAAATAAAAAAGCTGCAAGGAAAATGATATAAGATGAAGAAAATGAACGAGGCCAACAATAAATATAGACACTACAATAAATTAAAAACCAATGATCAATGATAAAGACGATATAGATTGACAGCTCCAATCATGAAAAAGGAAAAGAAGGAATCTCACATCAATAAAACCCATTAAGATTGATTAGGGAAGAAGAATGAGAATACACACAGCTGCACGGAGCATGTCATCCATGATATTCATTGCCCATCGCCATTGGCCAGCTCGACCATGTGCATTGATGAGGGCATTGTAAGTTTCAGCATCAGGCTTGCACCTACCATAAAAATTGAGATTTCTCTATTGAAGCCATCAAAGGAAAAGAAATCTAAGACTGATATTACATCAATGGCATGTTTGGTACACATGAATGAGGGGTGGGAATGGGCATTTCATTTCTTTTCTCCTTCAGTCCCATGTTTGGATAATTTGAATTGAATCAAATGTGATTCCAATAGAAATAAAATCTCACTTACATAGTTTTAAAAGGCACACTTAAAGTGCATCTAGGCTCAAGGCACAACTAGTACCTAGCTATAGCACCTTGCTTGCCAAAACATGCGCCTTGTTGAAGAGGCATGCCTTGTCTACTTTACTTTTCATTTTTAAACACTTGTATTCTTAAAATTTCTAGTTGTATATTGAAATTTATACACTTCCGTTACTTTTTTTGTTGAATGCTTCTTTTAAATGTTTGAAATCTTAATTTTTTTATTAACTGGATTGGATTTTAGATCATATTTTATAAAATTGATATGCATACTAGGTCAGGTTTCACTTCACTCAGGCATGCGCCTTGCACCTAAACTATAGGAAACTTTTGTGCCTTAGGTGTGTCTTGTGCCTTTTAAAACTATGCCCACTTATAAGTAGGATTTTAATTCTTCCCAATTAAGAGGTATTTTGATTCCCTAATGCAAGTTTAAAGAAAACTTTTTATTTTGATTTGTAAAAACACAAATTGTAAATTCAATTTATACAATGTAAACTAAATTAATTCACAGCTTATATAAAAATAAAAACAATTTTTTAATTACAAATAAATTAAGAATAAATAATTTTAATAAAATATGAATATTAATAATATAATAAAATCATAAATTATACTTTTATAAATATTATAAAAATATATATTAATATTAATTGATTTATTTTGTTAAAAATAAATAATAATAATTCAAAATTAATAACTTCTGATGTTATTTAATATTTATATGATTTTATAAATATTATAAAATTATGGATATTCACATCTTATAAAAGCATAATTTATTTTGTTAAAAATAAAGAATAATTATTCAAAATTAATAATTGCTGATATTATTCCATTTTAAATATATCTAAAAACAAATAAAATTAAATTTTTTAAGGTATAAATGAGCCAAAATTTTCATTATATGTATACATTTATTACTCAATTATGAGCATGACACTCTAAATTATTTTATTTAATCTATAATTAATTAAATAGTTTTTTGAATTTCAAATTATTCTTAAAAATTACAAGATTTATTAAAAAAATTTAAAGCATTAATTATATCTATTATTTTTATAGCCATTATATACATATTTTTTGAGTTTTAAATTATTTTTAAAAATTATTAAACTTATTAATAAATTCAATACAAAATTTCATTTAATTTAAAATTAATTTTCTCTAATCAAAAGAACAATTCTATATTTTACTTTGTTTTTTAAAATTATTTTCAAGAACAACAATCAAATAGTAGTATGAATTTTTAAAAACAATTTTATTTTTCAATCACACACCCAAATAGGTTTTTATTATTCGGTAAAAAAAAAAACTCTCAAGGACATTTTTTAAATGAAAATAAAAAATTATTTCAAATTCCGTACGATCTTAAATGATATGTACAATATTATTGACAATTCATTTCTTTTTGTTTTTTTTTTTTTTTTTATTCCCAATTTTACTTCACATTGAAGTAAAATCGAATTATAATTCCAACCTTCCTTCTGTGCATCTAAACCCGAGAATTGAAATTAAAGGGAATTCGACTGGAAACAAAATATCCATTCCCATTCCTCATCCCCGCATACCAAACACACCCCAAATGTAAGTGCTGGGACAATCTCCAAGTGTTTTTTTTTATCTAACCCAGAATTATCATTTGAATAACCAGTAAAGAGAATATGAAGGGGATGCAAGATCCAAACTGTAACAAGCATACCTCCACTTTTGCATCTCGAAAAACAAGCCGCGTGCCTGATCGACTATATTATGTCTAGCATGGAGCCTGATCATCATATTGTAAATATCATTCCGAGCGCAGTAGTTCTTTTGATTCTTCATCCACCGGAACACTTGAACGCTATGTTCAAGCGAACCTATTTGGGTTATCTCCTACGACAAACAAAAGCAAGAACATTACATTGGTTTCACTTCAATTCAAACTGTATCCAATTTGCTCCATTTCTTACCCTAATAAGAAGGGGGAAATTTTTCCTGGAGAAGCGGCCCACCCAGCGATTCAAGAGACCCTCTACATCGTCCCAGTGGTTGAGCTTCAAAAGCCTTTCAACCACCTCAGAAACGCTCCAATCCTTCTGAAACCTATCGGCTTCGACCCGCAATCTGTAGTGTTTGGGAATGTCGGCTTTTCGGAGTCCAGAGACATGGGTAGAGACCTGGTGCTTGCCGTTGTCGTAGTCGACGAACACCACCTTCTTCTTCTCTTCCAAAGCGCCTTTGCTCTTGGATTCCTTGCATGAAATTAGGGTTTTGTGGGTGGTGAAGGTGGGGTTTGAGGATTTGGGGTGAGGCGAGTGAGTTGAGTGGGGGAAATCGAAGATAATTGGGGATGGGTTGGGTGTGGACGACATGGAAAGATGCAACACAGACCCTGAAGGGATGAACCTTCCAAGATAGGTACTAAAAATTTGTTTTAAAAAAACAGAGGAAGGTTGTATTTGGCGTTTTCAAAATGGAAGGCTAAATAAAACATTAAATTGAAGGGATAATACCATATTTGGAAAAATAAGTTAAAACTGCATATATCTTGTTTTAATAATTTTACTCTTAAATTTCTTATCCAAAAATATTTTACCTGAAATAGGAATTAAAAATCTCATTTATATTTTATATTCAAAATAGAATGTCATACAATTTGGATTTTTCCACCCATTCAATCAATAACCCATGCCTGGTTTAAATTGTTCTTATTTCTTTTTAAAGAACGAAAAAACCTTCCAGAAAACCTTGGTACCGTTTTTGCATCTCTTTGACCAAATCCACTCACTATTTATGCGATTTTTTTGGTAAAAGTGATGTTATTATATATATATATTTTGAAGTAATAACAAAGAAAAGAAACTTTTAGTAGTATAAACGAAATAGGACCTTAAGAAGCACCTCATCGTCTTTTTGTGTTTTTTTTAAATTTCTATTTGTTATTTTAAAGGCAAATAAATAATTAAAGTATTAAGAAAGGTGTAATGTTGGATAAAACATTAGAAAGAATATGACAAGTAAAAAATAAGAAGTCTTCTTACCGAAGGCCCAAACCCAATTGCGTCTGCATTTCATACTAGCGTATTCAAATTGGATAAGATATTAAAATAGGAAACATTCAGATTGTTGGACTCATATGGGCCCTTAAATGATGTAGGAGAACGAGACACCTTATGATCGTGTAAGTGCTTCAAAAGTCCAAGTCATTATACTAGGTGGTATTTAGGAACCTGTGCTATTAAGTATTCCACAAAGTATAAATTGTGTTCTCTGTGTAAATATGTATGCTATTAAGAATTCCACAAAGTATAAATTGTGTTCTCTGTGCAAATATGCATGTATATATGTCTATAGTTACAGCCCAACTCTCAAAAGCAAAGATCAAAATATCAAATTTTTGCATGACACCAAATTTTCACGTTCTTGGTAGAGATTTTAGGTCATAAATATACATGATTTGTTAGCTCTTTAATTCAAGTTAGAGAATTGGTTTCTCTTCAACAATGATTGATGGCCATTTAGTGACATTACTGACTTTACCATATTTGCAAACATAAATTTGTTTAAATACCAGTCAAGATCATAAACAAGAAGCACTACTTAATTAAATATATTGAAAAATAAATGCAAACAGAATTATCTTGATATTTAAAATCAATACAATAAGAAAACAACAACCTAAAAGAGCAAGAAGAGCAAGAAAATTGAACATGCTCCCCTGAGTCACCTTTTATGAAAATCAGATTCGTGCTCGAGCATTTTATGAATGGTCATATGAACAAACTTCTAAAAATTAAGTCACAAACCAAATATTCTATAATGATAAAATGCGTACACAAAAAACATCCTTCCGAAAGCACAACCATTTCAAAGCAAATTCTTCATTGAAAAGCATATAGCACTGAAATGAACAATTAACCACATATGTATAATTCAACCACATTTGCATAATTCAACTACATTCAAATAGACGTATAGTTTTGGAAGACATGCCTTATCCAGGGGAAAAACAAATGGCACAATACAATAATGTGCTGAGAAACATCATCAGGAGGCGGATCAAAAAATTTGCCCCAGATGAATCCCTAGAGATATCAGAGTTGAAAATTTAAAAACTAGACAAAATATATAACAAACAACTAAAGATAAATACAAAATATACCTGCCATGCATTGCTCCAAATAAGAGTTAAAGGAAATGTCATTAAAGAAAATAAATTCGGCTAAAGCGCAAAAACCATTGGATCTAAAATCAAGTACTTGAAAACAAATTGTCAACAAAACAATCAATATAATGAGTTTTGTCCAAAATCTTGAATTATTATCTCATAAACCCCACTCCAAAGCCCAAACAATCCTCTTGCACACAACTTATGTAAATGCAGACAGATTGTTCCTACCCTCACGCTTCATTTTTTTTTCCCCTTCTTTTGTTAGCCAATTTGAATAGCCTTTTTTATTCCTTAAAGAGTAAAAGACCAAATTGACCTAAAACACCAATAACTGGCAGGTTTTGGGGCAACAAACCAAAGCTCACTCAAACAAAACAAATATGCAAACCATGGATACATTTTTTTTTATGGAAATCCTATTATTATCTGTATTTTAGCCATAGTGTATTTTATGATACATATATATATAAAATACACAATATGACACGTGATACCACAATACAACAAACAATGCATACACATTCAACTAATTTTCATAATTTTTAAGAAAAATCAATTTAAAAAATTTTTTGTTGCAAATTTACATGAAAGAGTAAAAGTAAGTAATACAGCATTGTTGTAACCAATTGAACTACAATCCTAGCGAAAGATCATAATGGTCAATATAAATGATCAAATAAACCGCACAAATTAATACTTGACGTACATTTCAAAAATCATACATCTTTCAAATATACCTTGCAAGTAAAAAGAAAAATCAATTCATGTTTCATGTTTTATAAGCTCAAAACCTACAATAAATAAAAAATCAAGAAACGTATACACAAAATAATAAGATAAAGCAAGGGAAACACAAAATGAAACGTTTTTCAAAGATGAGGCCATGCCCCTCATGATGACCATTTATTATAATTTTGTTTGATGCATTTTGCAAAAAGCTATATTTCTTAGATGGAAACAACACATCTTCATTCATTTGAAAATGAAAACAAAAGCAAAAGCATACCAACCTCACCTGAAAGTTTGGTTAGTATAATTATCAAAGCATTCTTATAAAGATTTTCATATTCTCAAAGGCATATAATTATAAAGCATTCTTACAACCCCTAGTATTCAGACTTTGATCGTTCATTCAGCTTATCCTCTTCAACAAGATAATGTTCAAATCATCCAACCAAGAAGTCTGATTCTACCTACACACAAGAATAATGAGAAAATAAAGGAAATGCAAAATGGAACTATCTAGAGTTAGGTGACAAAGAATTGACTTGTCAAGTGCTCATAAAAGAAATAAATAAAACAAATATCCACAACAAAGGGTAATCCTCATTAAAGGACCCCTTAGATATCCATGGATGAAAATCTGCCTAAAACAAATATCCTATAGAATATAGAGGGACTATAAGGTGAAAATTTTAATGCAAAAGACGTATAGCACATATGGAAGTGGCAAAAACCCTTGTTTTCCAAATATGAGCAAGATTGTGAGATAAATCCCATGATACCATCCAACAGTATTTTTGTTTACTGCATTTTGTATAGACAACAAATTTATAAAGAAAAAGTTATATGATGGGAAAACCTTTCCTGTTAACATCATCACTTTCTCCTTTAGTTGTGGGAAAACATGCAGGTTCTTGAAGATGATCATCAAAGCATTCTTACAACACCTAGTTAAAATGACATTAATGGGTTTTCAAATCCATATCACATTCATTCTTAAACTTTTCTTCTTTATATTATTTATGGTTTCTTTAATTTTCTATCTCTAAATAAGATATACCCCCCCCAATCCTATCACCTAAGCTTTTAAGTTGATGAAATAGCAGTCATGCAACATATTTAATCTCCTTCACTGTTGTCATAGCTCCACACCATCAACATCATGGGTGCCTGCGCACGCATGAATTACCAACTCAGCATACTATGATTCATCTTATTTAAAGAAACTGTTAAAAGGCATGTAGATGCTACAAATAAAAACAAAAGCACAAATAAGATATCTCAAAAGGATGGAAAAATTTTATGTTGCTAACATAGGCACAAAAACAAAAAAAAAGGAGATGCCAACTTTGATGAAAGAAAAATAATTCATATTGAGGGTGAAAAAAAAAATACATGAAAGAAAAGAACTCATCCTCGTTGTCAACCTAGGTAACTCAAGCAAGCTATCATACCTATGTCCCATAGAAATCACAGTTAAATTAGAAAACAATTTTCCTGCCGAGTGCCCACCAAGTCATGCATACAACGAGCATCGAAAAGTGCAGTAAAATGCTCTACAACCAAAACCTCAAAACCACTCAAGAAGGACACACTGTTCAAGGAACAAACTCATATGCAATCTTATTGTAACAGAAGATATACATAGACAACAACCCCCTCATTCCACCATGTGCGCCTTTAAAAGGAAAAATCAATGAGCCTCTCTTCTCATTTTTAAGTGAATTTCAACAGTGTATTGAGTAGCTAGCAGGACCTAAAATCTAGTCAAATATGTGTATTCCCATATTCCTAAAACTAGCCAAGGTTTTGAGTCTCTGTTCAAGTGCTAAACTCAGATGCTTTTTTATCAAATGCCAACGTAGAATGATGAGTTGTTACTTGTTAACATAACCCAACCATCTTGCTTTGGGTGCAGCCCTGAGAGTTGCTGTATATTCAAAAGCTTATCAGGGCCATGGTCTCTTATGCATCCAACCATCGAGTTAAGGATGAAGAAGCCTACAAGCTGAGTGATGGATGATGGAATATAGCAAGCACAGTTGTGTTCCTTCCAATCCAGATTTTGTTTAGTGGCTTATGCTTGGGAAAGTCCCGGTCCCACATCTGATCACAATCTGCTCAGTGGCATCACTTATTTGCGATTTATTTAACATTTCCTAAAAAGTTCTTCAATGAGAGACCCTATATGTTAGTAATTATCACATAAGATCTTTGAAATAACAAAAACTTAATGCCCTTTTTTATGGAATGGATAGTTCTAAAAATCAAATGTTCCTAGATTTGGCTTTGAGATATCCAAGATTCATACCAAGAAGAGCAAATGTCTCATATTGAGGCATAAGAAGAAGAAGACGAGCATTCATATTACTTCAAATGCCACAACATATCATATTACTTCCTGCAAAAACAACAACAATAACAGCCAAAATTCTATGTAGCTCCTAATCTTCAAATGCCACAACATATCATATCACTTCCTGCAAAAACAACAACAATAACAGCCAAACGTACATGTTAGCACTCCAAATGACAACAACAACTAGCAGCCAAACACCAGTTAGCACACCAAATAATCTTGTCCCATCATGCTTATCTAAACTCAGATCATTGAGTATACTAATAGGCTGAGCTATAGATGTCAATATCTAAATCACTGATACTGAGATATGGGTTTCAGCCCAATCAAACAGATATAGCTGAAATCTAAATAAAGATGCAGTTCCATTTATGGCTATCAACAACCTTACTGAACCATGCCTCACAATATAACCAACTCTAGTAGAGACCATAACAAAATACAAACACATCATTTTCCTTCCAGTATTACAACCACCTCTGCCCAAGGCTGATAGATCGTTAAAGGTGAGACAAATTTGCTACCATGGAAAATATATCTCACATAGAACTTAAGAATATACAAAAATAAAATCACTGAAATTTTACCATAAGGTTGAATTCCAAAGCATACAAACTTAATATCCATCAGCATGCATATATGAACAACTGATATCTCAGAGCCATTCCTAGAGGAGAACCAAGGATTAAAGAGATTCCTCAAAAGAAATAAGAAATAGGAACTAGTATAATAACAGAACAATGAGTTCCTCTAGGATATGCTTGGTTCCCAAAAAGTATTCAAAAGATGGAGAAAATTACATATTGAAGAACATGATTTTCTCATATTTGAGTCAACTATGAAAGATACTAAATAAAATTAAACATAATTAAAAGTAGTGAGAAATTTATGCATTTGTAAATTCCTCAACACATGTTAAAATAATATGTATGTTTAAAACTATTTTTCATTTTCTATAATTTTTTCTTTCCTTCTACAAACATAGCTCTCTCTAAGAATCACTTTCATTGATTTTGTCATGTAAGTTTAAATTTCCGTTGGTACCTACAACATGTCCCTCAATTTGTTATGTAGCCCACAATGTGGTTTCAATTTACTTTGTGTTTTCTAGTCCTTATCCATACTGGTAGCATATACTATATTTCTATGTGTCCCAGTTCTCTGTTCCCTCCTCTTTTCCCTCAAATTCTTCAATAAATCAAACATTCTTTAACCCAAGCCTTTCAAGTTCCCAATACCTTCCATGCAGTAGGTCATACTTTACCGTCCAACATAGAAGCATGCCATCAGTATGTTGAGTGACCTACTATAACATTTGTTAAATGTGCAAAGCTTGGAAGTAACAATGTACTTGCACTACAATGTTAACCAATTTAGACAAAACACCAACAGATTCAGAGGCTAAAAAAATACAACTATGTCCTAAATTTGTTTACAAATTACAGACAAATCCAGGGATGTTAATTACTAACAAAGAGTTCAAATGATCAGATTGCTGCCAATCAAGGCAACTATGCTTATTCAAAGCTATTCCAATCCACCCATAAAAGTTTATATTAGTTGCATCAAATTCCTAGCCATCAAATACCAACTTCAAAGTATATATTCTCTCACACACATATATATAACATAATAATAACAATAAAGTAGAGTTAATGCCATTATTCCCCCGACATGCCACAATATAGCAAATAAGATTAAATCTTTGTTCTTCCTTCTTCTCCTCTGGAATTACAGGCATACGGTGTATACAGTTAATTAAATTAAAATTATAAAGCCAAATTACTTACCCAAACGGGCTTATGCCAATCTATCAGAAATTGAGAATTCCACATATCAACCTTGAAATCATGGATATTTTAGAATAAAAGAGGAATGATTTGTTCCACGTATGAAATTATAACACCAATCTCAATGAATATTTCAAATCATCCATCAGATGGTGCCACACCGTTTTCGGTCAAGACTTCAAATGATCCATTCCGAAAGATTGTATCCTCTTTTAAAGTCCAATCTGAAAGCATTCAATCAATAAAAAGAATGGTTCGTGTTGAAAGGGAAAAAGAGTAAACATCCAATCTGACAAGTTCATATAATCAATAAAAAATTAAAAAAAAGGTTTCGTATCGAAGGGAAAGAAACCTGAAACCACAAGCGTGTCCTTCTCACTATTAAAAAAATTCGACCATCTAAAGGTCACGTTCACCCATCTCCATGAAATCTACAAATCATCCAGCTCACCTATCACCGTGAAACCCTTAACTCATCCTCCTCACCGATCTCCGTGAATCCCATATATCATCTCCTCAATTGAGTCAATTCAGTAAATCATCCCTCTCTTGAGGGTAAGGTCTTGAAATAATCCTGCCCCGGAAAATCCTGACAAAAAAATCCTATGAGAAATCTTTCCATCGTCTTATAAAACCCTTATCGATCATCTTATATCATATCCGATCGTCTTACAAAAGCCACGAATCCTACCATATTCATACAGAATGCTGAAAGAAAAAAACCCTAAAACCTATCATCGATCATCATATAAAACCCTAGCCTAAAAACCCACCGCCTTCATCGTCCAAATCAATATCCTTTGCATCAACATCTCAACCCCTCTACCTGGATTTTATAGGTACCGGAATTTTCATACGTGTACTAAAAAGGCGGAGAGTCGACGCTGAACGCAGAGAGAAGACACGTACTGTAACGATGAGAACCGACGCCAAATGCACCCGCAGAGCCTATGGGTTCCATGCGCAGAGAGCTAGAGTTTAACGTACACGGTAACGATGACTAAAGGCTCCATGCAAGACACCATCTTTCTAAACTCCACCCTGGGCCTTAATTTCAGCCCAATTTGGCCCGCAACTGCGAAGTGGTAAGCGCACAACAATTTGTAAGCTATTCCAAATGGTTTTCATTCATATTTTTCATTAATGAATATTAATGAAAATCATAAATAATAATTAATTAATTAATATTTATTATAATTAATAATGTGATGACATTCATTAGTTCAATTATAATTAATATATATATATATATAAATTTTTTTTTAATTACTATAATTTTTCAAAAACACACATTGCCTTCGAGGAAAAGACAACATTTTCTATTTGGGACACTGAAACAATTTTCTTATTTTTCAATAAAGTTATATAAAGCTAAATCATTGTCCACATATTCAGGGATAAAAATATTTCTAAAATTTTTCAAATACTTTTTCCATTAAAATACCATTTCTTTTCACATTTTTTTTTTCAAATATGATATTCTTAATACTTCTACATATTTTCATATTATAAGTTAAACATGATGACCATCATACATGATATATTTAATTAACCAATTTTGATTTAATTCTCTTTTTTCAATATGTACACGAAATACAAGTGCCTTGAAGGTTAATATATATGATTAAAACAATTCATAAGAGCTTATCCTCGGTTTATGGAATTACTTAGAGAGATAGCACACATGGCCAAGTTTTCACACATCATATCAACATCATTCTATTTATGCAATTGATAGCAATACAAATTTCAGATAAGGAACCTGAACCATGGATGACTCACTGTTCAAGGAACAAGCTCAAATACAATCTTAAGTGTAACAAAATATAAACACAAACACGATCCCCCCCACCCACCTCATTCCACCATGGGCGCCTTTCAAAATGCAAAAACAATTAGCCTCTTCTCATTATTAAGTGTATTTCTACTGTGTGTTGAGTAGCATGACCTAAAATCTAGTCAAATTTGTGTTCCCATATTCCTACAACAGCACGCCCTATTCAAAAGCATATCAGGACCATGGTCTGGATCGAGTTAAGGATAAAGAAGCCTAAAAGCTGAGTGATGGATGATAGAGAATAGCAAGCATGAGTTGTGTTCCTTCCAATCCAGATTTAGTTTAGTGGCTTATGATGCTTTGGAAGGTCCTAGTTCCACATCCGATCCTAATCTGCTTATTTGTGTCACTTATTTGACATTTCCTAAAATTGGATTATAAAATCTAAACAAAGAAAATCTGAGTAATTATCACATAAATCCTCTTTTCTTACTTCTCACAACTCGCCTTGCTATGCTATCCATTGGGTGGGAATGGATAGTTATAAAAATGAAATGTTCCTCAATTTGGCCTGGAGATATCCAAGAGAAGGCATTCCTGCCATCAAGAAAAATGTCCCATATTGAGGCAGACGAAGAAGAAGAAGAAGAAAAATCATAATTCTATGTAGGGTTCCCTCTTCAAATTCCACAACACGTCATTTTTCTTCCTGCAAAAACAAATTGAAGAGCAGCCAAACACGGTAGGCACTCCAAATAACAACAACAATCAATAGCCAAACACCTTCTTTTAGCACTCCAAATGATCTTGTCCCATCATGCTTTATCTAAACTCAGATCATTTGAGTATATTAGGAGGATAAGCTACAGATGTCAATACCTAAATCACTGATGCTGAGTTGGGTTTCAGCCCAACCGAACAGATATAGCTGAAATCTAAATAAGATGCAATCCCATTTACTACAACATGAACAACATTAGTAGACACCATAACAAGTAGAGACCATAACAAAATAAAAACACATCATTTTCCTTCCAATTTGCCTAAGACTGATAGATAGTTAAAGGTGAGACAAATCCAATACCATAAAAAATATATCTCACATACAACTTGAGAATGTACAAAAATCAAACAAAACCCACCTTACACACCCAAACTTACCCAACATTAATTCATGATGCAGTGTCATAGATTATTGAAGTAGATAAAAAACATGAATTTCAAACCATACGAACTTAAAATCCATCAGCCTGCTATCGGAACAACTAATATCCCAGAGCTATAGCTAAAGCGCAACCAAGGGTTAAGAGATACATCAAAAGAAATAAGAAACAGAAACTAGTATAATAACAGAAAAATGAGTTTGAAAAAGTACTTAAAAAAAAAATCATGATTTTCTCATATTTGAGCTACTATGAAAGATACTAAATAAAATTGTATATAATTAAAATTAGTGAGAAACTTAAATATTTTCAAATTATTTAACACATGTTAAAATAATATATATTAAAGTTTTACAGTTAATTTTTTTGTTCCTTCCACAAACATAGCTCTCTCTAAGAATTACTATCGTCTATTTTGTCATGTAGGTTCAGTAGGTACCTAAAATTTCTCCCTCGTTTTGTCATGTACTCCACAATGTGGTTTCAATTTACTTCTTGTTTTCTAGTTCTTATCCATACCAGCATGCCATCAGTATGTTGAGTTGCCTATTATTAACATTTGTTAAATGTGCAAAGCCTGAAAGTAACAATGTACTTGCACTAGGATTATTTAGACAAAACACCAACAGATTCAGAGGCTAAAAATATATAACCATGTCCTAAATTTTTTAACAAATTACAATCCAGAGACATTCATCACTAACAAAGAGTTCAAATGAAATGTAATTAGATTGCTGCCAATCAAGGCAACAAGCTATTCCAATCCACAAAAGTTTATATCAGCAGGCATCAAATTCCTGGCCACCAAGAGTTCTATAACCAACTTCAAAGCATAACTTCTTAAACACATTTATATGATATAATAATAATAATAAAGTACAAATCCCAAGTTAATGTCATTATTCCCTCAAAATGCTACAGTATAGCAAATAAGATTAAATCTTTTGTTCTTCCCCTCCCCCCCCCCCCCCCTCCTCCCCAGGAATTACAGGCATTCCCCCGGTACACGGATGATTAAATTAAAATTATAAATCCAAAATATTAAACCAAAAGGACTGATACCGATCGATCAGAAATTGAGAATTCCACATATCAACTTGGAAATCGTAGATATTTTAGAATAAAAGAAGAAGAATGATTGATTCTACTATGAAATTTTAATACCAATCTTTCAAATCATCCACCAGATGGTCGCCACACCCTTTCCATCAAAATTTCAAATGTTCCACTCCAAAAGATCGTATCCCCTGTTAAAGTCCAATCTGAAAGTAATCAATCAATACAAAGAACGGTTCGTGTTGAAGGCGAAAAAGAGTAAAAATCCAAGCTGACGAGTTCATATAATCAATAAAAAGAATGATTCGTAAGGGGAAAGAAACCTGAAACCACGAGCTTTAAAAATTCGACCATCAAAAGGTCACTCCATGAAATCCATAAATCATACACCTCACACCTATCACTGTGAAACCCAAAACTCATCCTCCTCATCGATCTCCGTGAATCTTATAAATCATCCCCTCAATTGAGTCATTTTAGTAAATCATCACTCTCTTGCAGGTACGGTCTTGAATTGATCCTGCCCCGAAAAATCCTAACAAAAATTCTTTAAGAAATCTTTCCATCGTCTTATCCATGAATCCTCCCATATTCATACCAAATGATGGAAAATAAATAAATAAATAAATAAAACCTCTATCTGGATAGGCACCGGAATTTTCATACGTGTGTACGCACATAGACTTGTACTATATGCACAGAGACAACATGTACTTTACGCACAGAGACATGTATCGTACACGTCCAATACTGTACACAGAGATCAGACGCATACTGTAACAACGAGAACCGATGTGAAATGCACCCACAGAGAAGACGGGTTCCATGCTCAAAGAGCCAACGTTTAACGTAGACGATGCGTCGATGACCAGAGGCTCCATGCAAGATTCTCTCCATTCAAGAAACATCATCTGGAGACTAGAAATCTAAGAAGGATGTCAAAAATCCTTAAAGAAAATAAATTCGGCTAGAGGCAAAAACCATTTGATGCATATATAGAAATATCATTCAAAAAGAACATGTTTGACTCTATGAATCAGGCTCCTGAAAACAAATTGTCAAGGAAACAATCAAAATAAAGAATTTTGTCCAAAGCCTTTATCTTCTATTATTATCTAATAATTCCCCCACTACAAAGCCCAAACAATCCTCTTGCACATGACTTACCCCCTCCTTTTGTTAGCCAATTTGAAGTTTACATAAAAGGAAATCCTAGTGGGATCATGGATATATTTTTAATGGAAATCCTATTATAATCTGTATTTTGGCTATAGTATATTTTATGATACACAATATGACATGCCACACCACAATACAACAAACAAAACATACACACATACACATTCAGCATTGAAAAAAAATTTTGTTAACAGAAACACATTGCCCTCACAAGATAAGAATGAATTGAGCAAATTTATGTGAAAGTAAGATAGAATTAGTTGCGAAAGAGTTAAAAGTAAGACAAACAAGACAGAATTTCAAAAGGGGAAAACTCTCAAATCATTGGATTAGTTGGGATTGACGGGGCTCGAACCCGCAACTTCCGCCTTGCAATAGCATTGTTGTCACCAATTGAACTACAATCCCAAGGACAGGTCACAATGGTCAATATAAATAATCAAACAAACTGCACAAATTAGTACTTACATACATTTTGAAAATCATACATCTTTAAAATAGACCTTGTAAGTAAAAAGAAAAATCAATTCATGTTATATGTTGTCAACCCCACACACCACATCATATTATTTCCTGCAGAAATAACAAACAATTATAAGCCCAAAAGACAATGAATTCAAAATCATGAAACCTACACACAAAATAATGAGAAGTTTAAAGCAAGGGAAATACAAAATGGAACGTTTTTCAAAGATGAGGCCATGCCCTATATAAAGTATAAGATAAAAGCCAATAATTGCATATGAAAAAAGAAAAAAAAGAAATATAAGATAAAAGCCCAATAAGTGCAAAACACACATTTTCTTCATTCATCTGAAAATGAAAACAAAAGCAGAAGTGTACCAACCTCTACTTCTCTTGTCCTGAAGAATATATGCAAATTTGTTTAATATAATTATCAAAGCATTCTTATAAAGATTTCAAAACTCTCAAAGGCATATAATCATAAAGCATTCTTACAACCCCTCGTATTCAAACTCTGATTGTTCAATCAGCTGATCCTCATCAATAAGATATTGTTCAAATCATCCAACCATTCTACCTACACATGGAAATAATGAGAAAATAAAAAAATGGCAAAATAGAACTCTCTGGAGTTTGGTGGCAAACAATTGGCTTGTCAAGTGCTAAACTCATAAAAGGAAGTAAAATAAAAAAAATATCCACAACAAATGGTGATTCTCATTAGAGGACCCTTAGGTTGCCATAGATGAAAATCTACCTAAAACAAATATTTCATAGAAAGTCTTGGACTAAAGGTGAAATTATTAATGCAAAAGACAAGCACACAAAGCACATGAAAATGGGAAATGAAACCCTTGTTTTCCAAATATGAGCGAGATTGTGAGATAAACCTACGATGAAATGGGAAATGAAACCCTAGTTTTCCAAATATGAGCGAGATTATGAGATAAACCCATGATGCCCATTCCACAGTATTTTTATTTATTGCATTTTGTATATACAACAAAGGAGACCAACCTCTTCCAGTTAACAACATCACTTACTTCCTCCAGTTGTGGAAAAACATGCAGATACTTGGAGATGATCATCAAAGCATACTTATAATACCTAGTTAACCCAACATTGATGGAGATGAGTACATTGCCAAAAAACAAATTGGAAGAAATCCGAAAGATCAGGTTTCTAAACCCATACTTAGAAATAGAAAATAAAAGAAACCATAAATAATATAAAAGTTTAAGAATGAATGTGATCTCCCCATCTGATGACCCAAGCTTTTAAGTTGGTAAAATAGCTGCCATGCAACATACATTACTTCAGCATTATTGACATAGCTCCACTCTATCAACATCATAGATGCTATGCACAAAAATTGGGACATCTCTTAGCTAACCTGCACACACATAAATTACCAACCCTGCATCCCATGATTCATCCTATTTAAAGAAACTGTTAAAGTATATATGCTTCAAATAAAAACCAAATCACAAATCAAATATCTTAAAAGGATTGAAAGATGACATGCTGATACCAAAAAAAAAAGAGGGAACGGCCAACTTTGATTAATGAAAAATAATTCATATTAAGAGTGAAAAAAAATAAATGAAAGAAATGAACTTATCTTCATTGTCAACCTGGATAACTTAAGCTAACTATCATACCTATTTCCCATAGAAACCACAATTATCATTAGAAAACAATTTTCTAGCCGGGTGCCCACCAAGTCATGCATACCACATGCATTGAAAAGAGCAGAAAAATGCTGACATACAACTAAAACCTAAAAATCACTCAAGAAAAAAACAGCCCCTAATATAACTTCAAAAATCCATGTCATGTCAATATTGTTTATCTGATTGATAACAGTACAAATTCCAGATGAGGAACCTGAACCATGGATGACTCGCATGTTCAAGGAATAAACTCCAACACAATCTTGTTGTAGCAAAATACAAACACAGACATGGGTTAAAACCCCACATCCCACCATGTGTGCATTTCAAAAAAGCAAAAACAATGAGCATCTCTCTTCCCATTATTAAGTGTACTTCTACAGTGTATTGAGTAGCAGGACCTAAAATCTAGTCAAATTTGTGTTTCCATATTCCTACAACAACACTCCCTATTCAAAAGCTTATCAGGGCCATGGTCTGTTATAGGTGAGACAAATCCACTACCATAGAAAATATATCTCACATAGAATTTGAGAATGTAAAAAAACCAAATCACCAAAATTTTACCTCAAAAACTTGCAGAACAAGGAAAAAGCATCAAAAGGAAACCAAGAGAGGAAACAAAACCCACCTTACACCCCCAAAATTACCCAACATTAATTCATGATGCAGTGTCACAGATTATTGAAGTAGATAAAAAAACATTCAGATTGAATTTCAAAGCATACAAACTTAAAATCCATCAGCCTGTATATAGGAACAACTGATATCCCAGAGCTATAACTAAAGAGGAACCAAGGATTTAGGAGATTCCTCAAAAGAAATCCAACACCTTCCATACAGTAGGTCATACTTTACCGTCCAACATAGCAGCATGCCATCAGTATGTTGAGTTCCCAAAACGTTTGTTAAATGTGCAAAGCCTACAAGTAGTAACAATGTACTCGCACATTAACCTTTTTAGACAAAACACCAACAGATTCAGAGGCTAAAAATATACAACTATGTCCCAAATTTTTTAACAAATTACTGACAAAACCAGGGACATTCATTACTATCAATTGAAATGTAATCAGATTGCTGCCAATCAAGGCAACGCATTGCTTATTCAAAGCTATTAATCCAATCCACCCATAAAAGCTCATTTCAGTTGCATCATATTCCAACCCACCAAGTGTTATAATCTATCACCAACTTCAAAGCATGACTTCCTACACGCGTATGTATAATATAATAATAATAATAAAGTACAAATCCCAAGTTAATGTCATTATTACCTCAACATGCCACGGTATAGCAAATAAGATTAAATCTTTTGTTCTTCCTTCCTCTCCCCTGGAATTACAGCCATTCTCCGTATACAGTTAAATTAAAATTATTAAGCCAAATTACTTACCCAAAAGGACTTATTCCGATCTATCAGAAATTGAGAATTTCTCATATCAACCTGGAAATCATAGATATTTTAGAATAAAAGAAGAGGGATTCGTTCCACGTCTTAAATTATAATACCAATCTCAATGAATCTTTCAAATCATCTACCAGATGGTCACCCTTTCCGTCAAAACTTCGAAAGATCTACTCCCAAAGATTGTATCCCCTTTTAAAGTCTAATCTGAAAGTAATCAATCAATAAAAAGAATGGTTCGTGAAGAAGGGGAAAGGAAGTAAACATCCATTCTGATCAGTAATCAATAACAAGAACGATTCGTAAGGGGAAGAAACCTGAACCGAATTGATCCTGCCCCGAAAAACCCTGACAAGAATCCTATGAGAAATCATTCCATCCTTTTATAAAACCCTCATCGATCATCTGATATCATATCCAATCGTCTTACAAAACCCACGAAACCTCCCATGTTCATATAGAATGCTGAAAAAAAAACCCTAAAAATCATATCATCGATCACCATATAAAACTAACCTAAAAACCCACCGCCTTCATCTTCCAGATCAATATCCTTTGCTTCAATATCTCGGCCCCTCTACCAGGATTTTATAGGCTCCGGAATTTTCATACGCGTACTAAACGCGGAGAGCCGACACGTACTGTACACGGAGAGACGACGCGTACCGTGCGCTGGGAGCCCACACGTACTGTAACGACGAGAACCGACGCGAAATGCACCAGCAGATCCATGCGCACAGAGCTAGCGTAACACGGTACGCGATGACTAAAGGCTCCATGAAAGGTACCCTCTTTCTAAACTCCGCCTTGGGCCTGAGAATTTCAGCAAAATCTGGGCCCACATCTCCTAAGCATCCCAACTCCCAAACGGTGAGCCCGGATGGTTTCCGATGGTGTACTTGTCATTTTGGGAAAGTATAGCAATTTTTTTAAAAATATTTATTGAAATATGACACATTTAAAACTTTTGTTATTCTAATAAATATTTTAAAATTTTTATTCAAATAGACTCATATGGGCTCTTAAATGATACCTTATGATTAAAGTGCTTCAAAAACACAAGTAATTATTGTAACAACATGGAGATTGTTGTGCTTTTACCAGCTCCATTGTATCCTTCGAAAAAACAATTCAAAAATATACGAGAGAAACAAATCAACCAATAAGAACAGTTCCCTTAGTAACATTATTTACTTCACGATATTTGCATAGCATAAATTTATATAAATATAGTCAAAATTATAAACAAAAAGTACTAGTTAATAAAATATATTGAAAAATAAATGCAAACAGAATTATCTTGATATTTTAAATTGATATAGTTAGAAAACAACCTAAAAAAATGAAAGAAAGTAAAGAGCATAGAAGGCAATTGAACGTGCTGACCTAGAAGAGCAAGAATTTGATTTTCATACAAGATGAGTCGTAATGGCTACATTATGAAAGTTCCATGGAGAGCGAACTCCATTCTCCCAAGGAATATAACTTGGTCAAATGAACAAACTTCTAAAAATTACATCACAAACCGAATATTGCATGTAATGATAAAATGTGTATGAGAAAAACATTCTTCCAAAGGCATACCCATTTCAAGGCAAATTCTACATTGAAAAACAAACCAAAATGAAATGAAATGAACAAGTAACTACATTAGTATATTTCAACAACATCCAAATACAAGGAAAATGTTGGAAGACATGCCTTATCCAGGGAAAGACAAATGACACAGTACAACAATGTGCCGAGAAACATCAAATCAAAAAATTTACCCTAGATGAAGCCCTAGAGATATCAGAGTTGAAATTTCAAAAATTAGATAAAACAAACAAACAACCAAGGCTAAATACAAAATAATACCTGTCATATATTGCTCTAAATGAGAGTTATAAGGAAATGTCAAAGAAAATAAATTCGGCTAATCACGAATCAGGTTCCTGAAAATAAATTGTCAACAAGACCCAACTCCAAAGCCCTAACAATCTGTTGCACACCACTTACATAAATGTAAATACTTTATCCCTACCCTCATGCTTTCATTTTTTTTTCCCTCTTCTTTTGTTAGCCAATTTGAATATCCATTGAAGAGTATGGTTCACATTAAGGAAGTCCCAACGGGAACCTTGGACGCCTTTTTTACTCCTTAAAGAGTAAGAGACCAAGCTAAAGTTGGAAATTGACCTAAAACACCAATAACTAACATAAGTTTTGTGGTCAAACAAACCAAAGCTCACTCAAACAAACAAATATGCAAACTATGGATACATTTTTTTACGGCAATCCTTTTATAATCTGTATTTTAGCTATAGTGTATTTTATGATTCCGAGTATATAAATGATACAAAATATAACATGTGATACCATAATACAACAAACAATACATACACATTCAGCTAAAAATCAATTTAAAAAAACTTTTGTTGCAAATTTATGTGAAACAGTAAAAGTAAGTAATGCATAAGTCAGAATTTCAAAAGTGGAAAACCCTCAAATCATTAAAGTTGGGGTTGACAAAGCTTGAATCCGCAACTTCTACCTTGCAATGGCATTGTTGTGACCGATTGAACTACAATCCTAAGAAATGATCATAATAGTCAATATAAATAATCAAACAAACTGCACAAATCAATACTTGATATACATTTCAAAAATCATACATCTTTCAAATATACCTCACACATAAAAAGAAAAATCAATTCATGTTATATGACTTACAAATCCAAAATCCACAATGAATCCAAAATCATGAAACCTATACACAAACTAATAAGAAGTAAAGCACGGGAAACAAAAAATGGAATGTTTTTCACAAATAGGGGGTGCGATAACCATTTATTATACTTTTGTTTGATGCATTTTGCAAAAAGCTGTATTTTTTATATGGAAACAACACATCTTCATTCATTTGAAAATGAAAACAAAAGCAAAAAGCATACCAACCTCAGCATCTTTTCTTGTCTTGAAAATTTGTTTAATATAATTATCAAAGCATCCTTATAAAGATTTTCAAACTCCCAAAGGCATATAATTAATTATTAAAGAATTCTTACAACCCCTAGTATTCAAATTCTGATTGTTCATTCAGCCGATCCTCTTCAATAAGATTATGTTCAAATCATCAAAACATCACATTCACTCTTAAACTTCTGTTCTTTGTATTATTTATGGTTTCTTTTAGTTTCTGTCTCTAAGTATGACCAACTCCCCCATCCTATGACCCAAGCTTTTTAAGTTGATAAAATAGCTGTCATGCAGCATATGTTATTTCCTTAAACGTTGTCATATCTCCACTCTATCAACATCATTGCTGATAGTCTGCACTTATCCACAACAAATGGTAATTCTCATTAGAGGACCCTTAGGTTGCCATAGATGAAAATCTACTAAAACAAATATTTCATAGAAAGTCGTCAACTATAAAGGTGAAATTATTAATGCTTTTGACAAGCACACAAACCACATATGAAGATGGAAAATGAAACCCTTGTTTTCCAAATATGAGCAAGATTGTGAGATAAACCCATGATACCCATTCCACAGTATTTTTATTTATTGCATTTTGTATATACAATAAAGGAAACCTCTTCCAGTTAACAACATCACTTACTTCCTCCAGTTGTGGAAAAACAAGATGATACTTGGATATGATCATCAATGTATACTTATAACACCTGGTTAACCCAACATTGATGGAGATGAGTACATTGCCAAAAAACAAATTGAAAGAAATCCAAAAGATCAGGTTTCTAAACCCATACTTAGAAATAGAAAATAAAAGAAACCATAAATAATATAAAAGTTTAAGAATGAATGTGATCTCCCCCATCCTATGACCCAAGCTTTTAAGTTGGTAAAATAGCTGCCATGCAACATACATTACTTCATTGTTGACATAGCTCCACTCTATCAACATCATAGATGCTATTTGGCACAAAAATTGGGACATCTCTTAGCTAACCTGCACACACATAAATTACCAACCATCCCATGATTCATCTTATTTAAAGAAACTGTAAAAGTATAGATGCTACAAATAAAAACCAAATCACAAATCAAATATCTTAAAAGGATGGAAAGATGGCATGCTGCTAAAAAATAGGCAACCAAAGAAAAAAAAGTGGGAGCAGCCAACTTTGATTAATGAAAAATAAATGAAAGAAATGAACTTACCTTCATTGTCAACCTGGATAACTCAAGCTAACTATCATACCTATTTCCCATAGAAACCACAATTATCATTAGAAAACAATTTTCTTGCCGGGTGCCCACCAAGTCATGCATACCACATGCATTGAAAAGAGCAGAAAAATGCTGACATATAACTAAAACCTAAAAATCACTCAAGAAAAAAACAGCCCTTAATGTAACTTCAAAAAATCCATGTCATGTCAATATCATTCGGTTTATCTGATTGATAACAGTACAAATTCCAGATAAGGAACCTGAACCATGGATGACTCACATGTTCAAGGAACAAACTCAAACACAATCTTGTTGTAGCAAAATACAAACACAAACATGGTTAAAACCCCTCATCCCACCATCTGTGCATTTCAAAAAAGCAAAAACAATGAGCCTCTCTCTTCCCATTATTAAGTGTACTTCTACAGTGTATCGAGTAGCAGGAATTAAAATCTAGTCAAATTTGTGTTTCCATATTCCTACAACAACACTCCCTATTCAAAATCTTATCAGGGCCATGGTCTCTTAAAGGTGAGACAAATCCACTACCATAGAAAATATATCTCACATAGAACTTGAGAATGTACAAAAACCAAAACACCAAAATTTTACCTCAAAAACTTGCAGAACAAGGAAGAAGCATCAAAAGGAATCCAGGAGAGGAAACAAAACCCACCTTACACCCCCAAACATACCCAACATTAATTCTATGATGCAGTGTCACAGAATATTGAAGTAGATAAAAAACATTCAGATTGAATTTCAAAGCATACGAACTTAAAATCCATCAGCCTGTATATAGGAAGAACTGATATCCCAGAGCTATATCTAAAGAGTAACCAAGGATTTAGGAGATTCCTCAAAAGAAATCCAACACCTTCCATACAGTGGGTCATACATGTACTTCGAAATAGAAAATAAAGGAAACCATAAGTAATATAAAAGGTTTAAGAATGAATGTTACCCAATGGAAAAATGACAGGCTGCTAAAATAAGCAACAAAAAAAAACGAGGGGCCAACTTTGATGATAAAAGAAAAATAAATCATATTGAGGGTAAAAAAAATACATGAAAGAAAAGAACTTATCTTCATTGTCAAACAAGGTAACTCCAGCAAGCTATTATACCTATTTCCCATAGAAACCACAATTATTATTACAAAACAATTTTCTTGTCGGGGTGTACCCACCAAGTCATGCATAAAAAAAAGCATTAAAAAAAGTAGAAAAATGCTGACATACAACCAAAACCTCAAAATCACTCAAGAAAAAGACAGCCCTTAATATAACTCCAAAAATCCATATTATATCATTATCATTCTGTTCATCCAATTCATAGCAATACAAATTTCAGATAAGGAACCTGGAACCATGGATGACTCAAAAATCCATATCATATCAACATCATTCTTTTTATGCAATTGATAGCAATACAAATTTCAGACAAGGAACCTGAACCATGGATGACTCACACTGTTCAAGGAACAAGCTCAAATACAATCTTAGTGTAACAAAATACAAACACAGACACCGTTAAAACCAACAACCCCCCCTCATCCCACCATGGGCGCCTTTTCAAAAGGCAAAAACAATGAGCCTCTCTTCTCATTATGAAGTGTATTTCTACTGCATGTTAACTAGCATGACCTAAAATCTAGTCAAATTTGTGTTCCCATATTCCTGAAACAGCATGCCCTATTCAAAAGCATATCAGGACCATGGTCTCTTATGCATCCAAGGATCGAGTTAAGGATAAAGAAGCCTAAAATCTGAGTGATGGATGATGGAGAACAGCAAGCATGAGTTGCGTTCCATCCAATCCAGATTTAGTTTAGTGGCTTTTTCTACTGCATGTTGAGTAGCATATCACCAAAAATCTAGTCAAATTTGTGTTCCCATATTCCTACAACAGCACGCTCTATTAAAAAGCATATCAGGACCATGGTCTCTTATGTATCCAAGCATCAAGTTAAGGATAAAGAAGCCTAAAATCTGAGTGATGGATGATGGAGAATAGCAAGCATGAGAGTTGTGTTCCTTCCAATCCAGATTTAGTTTAGTGTCTTATGATGCTTTTGGAAGGTTCTAGTTCCACATCTGATCCTAATCTGCTTAGTGGTGTCATTATTTGTGATTTAACATTTCCTAAAGTTGGATCATAAAATCTAAACAAAGAAAATCTGAGTAATTATCACATAAATCCTCTTATTCTTACTACTTCTCACAACTCATAAATGTATTGGGATCATGTGTAAAATCTCTACGCCTTGCTATGCTATCCATTGGGGATGGATAGTTCTAAAAATCAAATGTTCCTCTATTTGGCCTTGAGATATCCAAGAGAAAGCATTCCTGCCAACAAGAAAAATGTCCCATATTGAGGCAGAAAAAGAAGAAGATAAACCATAATTCTATGTAGGACAATAAAAAATATCCCAAATTGAGGCAGACGAAGAAGAAGAAGAAGAAGATAAATCATAATTCTATGTAGTGGTCCCTCTTCAAATTCCACAACACATCATATTTCTTCCTGCAAAAACAACAACAATAGTAGCCAAACACGGTAGGCACTCCAAATAACAACAACAATCAACAGCCAAACACCTTCTGTTAGCCCTCCAAATAATCTTGTTCCATCATGCTTATCTAAACTCAGAGCATTGAGTATATTAGGAGGATAAGCTACAGATGTCAATACCTAAATCACTGATGCTGAGTTGGGTTTCAGCCCAACCAAACAGATATAGCTGAAATCTAAATAAAGATGCAATCCCATTTTATATAGAATAATTGTATTCTATTCTGTGATTAAAGAATATACATCAGTGTCTTTATATAGGAGGCATATGTGTGCGGTACAAGGGTGTGGTACAAGTGTGCCGTACAAGTACTATACAAGTAACCTAACTGGGCCTAGAGCCCATAACATAATATACTTTAACAGCCCCCCTTAACTTCAAGGTGGATGTGAGACCAACTTGAGGTTGTCAACTAAATCACGAGTGCGTCTCTTAGGAAGAGACTTGGTGAAGATATCTGCAAGTTGATCTTTGGAGGAGATGGAGAAAAGCTTAAGAGTACCATGGACAAGATGATAACGGATAAAATGACAATCAATCTCGATGTGTTTAGTCCGTTCATGAAAGACATCATTGTGAGCAATATGAATAGCACTCTGGTTGTCACAATAAAGAGGAGTAGCAGAGGAGGTGGATACACCCAAATCCTTAAGAAGCCATCTTAGCCAAAGGAGCTCAGATGTGGTATCAGCAAGGGCACGATATTCTGCTTCAGTACTGGAGCGGGCCACAAAAGTTTGTTTCTTACTTCGCCAAGAAATCAAAGAAGAACCAAGGAGGAAGCAATAACCTGTAGTGGACCTGCGATCAGTAGGATCTCCTGCCCAATCAGCATCTGAGAATGCACGGAGTACAAGAGGAGACTGAGCTGAGTAGAAAAGGCCATGAAAAAGGGTACCCTTCAGGTATCGAAGAATGCGCAGAACAGCAGCATAGTGAGTTGATCGTGGAGCAGACAAATACTGGCTCACCTGATGAACAGCATAGGAGATGTCTGGACGAGTAACTGTGAGGTAAACTAAGCTGCCAACCAATCATCTGTAAAGAGAAGGATTATGTCTCCTATATAAAGGCACTGATGTATATTATTTAAAAACAGAATAGAATACAATTATTCTATATTTATCACATGGTATCAGAGCCACTGCTCTGACCTTTTCTTAGCAGTCTTGTCTTCATTAGTGTGACTTCCTTTCTTTCACTAAACGCTTCCGCCATCACAACTGCCGCTGTAGCCTCTTGTAGTTGAACCTCCGACGTCATCCAGTCGTCGTCCTTGGGTTCCGGACCTGCAGCCGCCGTCGTTAAGAAGTTTCACACTGCACAGACCACTGCTCTTTGCATCACCGCTACGAATATTGCTCCGATTTCATTTTTGAAGGTACCACTGAGATCGTCCAGCACCGATCTACACATTCGTGGATATCTCGCCTCCATCGGAGACCGCACGCGCCCCCACGCGCTGCTCAAAGATTCTGCGGCGCCTCCACGCGCTGCCACGCGTCATGCCTGGTCTGCTGACGTCATCATCTCTGCCACGTCAGCCCTAGCTGCGTCAGCATCCACTGATCTGCTGACGTCATCTTCAACCGTTGTCCGTTGACCGTTGATCAGTCGTTAGCCGTTGACCGTTGACCAGTTGTTGACCGTTGACTTTTCGGTTGACTTTTTCCCGCCAGGTTCTCCTTTCCCAGTTTTTCGTGTAGATTTCATTTCTGCAGTCGGTTTTTGCATATTGTGTCTCTAAATGGATAAGAAGGATGTTTTTCTTCCTCGCCCCATCCATACTGTATTGGAGAGGAATAAAAATTACTTATCCTGGTCTCAAGCTATGCACAGTTTTCTTAAGAGCCGCATGCTCTGGCATTATTGTACTGGTGCAATGACTATTCCTGTCAAGGGAGCAAGTGAAGAAGATGTTGTCTTTCTTAGTCGCATGATTGAATGGGATAGTCATAACCACATGATCCTCACATGGATCCGGAACACTTTCATTCCCTCTATTTCCAATCTATTGGGCAGCTTTGACGATGCAAAATCTGCATGGAATATGTTGACCAAAAGGTACTCCACTACTCATGGATCCATGAAATATCAGTTAGTGGTTGAATTGCATCAACTCAGGCAAGAACCGGGGCAATCCATCAATGACTATTATGATCAGCTTCGCTTCATTTGGGACCAAATTGACCTTTCTGATCCAACTTGGGCATGCTCAAAAGATGCTCTGCAATATGCTTCCATCAGAGATGAATTTCGCCTATATGAATTCTTGATGTCACTTCACAAGGACTTTGAGCCCATTCGTGGTCAGCTGCTAAATTGCAATCCTGCTCCCTCTCTTGATACTGTTGTGAATGAGTTGGTTAGAGAAGAAGCTCGTCTTGCAACCCTTCAAGCCCAGAATAAGCTCAATGTTTTGGCTATTACTCCATCTACTCCACTCATAGAGCAACCTCAGCAATTCGGTGATTTTTCTGGCTCTAGCGATCGTCGCAAGCAAACCAACAAGAAGTTCTACAACTATTGCAAGCGTCCTGGCCACACCATTAAGACTTGTTACCGTCGTAACAAATCTACTGCTGCTGTTGCTAATACTGAACCTACTCCGCCAACGGTTTCCACGTCCCAGTCTTCTGGATCTACTATCAACCTCTCCTCCACTGAACTACAGGAGATCATAGCTCAGGCTGTTCGTATGGCTGGTAATGCATCTCTTTCCACTGCCTTATTTGTTCTACCTTGTAAGTCTCAAACTTGGCTCTTTGATTCTGCCTGCTGCAATCACATGACACCTCACTCATCCCTGTTCTCCAACCTTGGCCCTGCACCACATCCTCTAAATATTCATATAGCCGATGGTTCCACCATGCATGGAAATAGTCTAGGTTTTGTTTCAATCTCTACTCTTTCTGTTCCTGGAGTCTTCCACGTACCTGCCCTATCCTATAATTTGTGCTCTGTGGGACAATTAGTTGAACTAGGTTATCGCCTTATTTTTTACTATTCTGGGTGTATTGTGCAGGATCCGAGGACGGGGCAGGAGCTTGGGACCGGTCCTAGAGTTGGGCGTATGTTTCCCGTGAACAATCTTCATCTTCCACCTGTTGCTCCTGTTTCTGTTGCTGCTGCAGCAGCTGCAGTTTCTTCCTTACCTTCTCTTGCACTTTGGCATTCTCGTCTTGGTCATGCACCATCTTCTCGGGTACAACAGTTAGTGTCTAGAGGTCTGTTGGGTTCTGTGTCTAAAGACAATTTTGATTGCACTTCATGTCAGTTAGGAAAACAACCAGTTTTGCCTTTTAATAACAGTGAATCCATTTCTAAAAGTATTTTTGAGTTAATTCATTCTGATGTTTGGGGGCCTTCTCCTGTTGCTAGTATTGGTGGATCTCGATATTTTGTTGTTTTTATTGATGATTATTCTCGTTATAGTTGGATTTTTCCTATGAAATCTCGTTCCGAAATTTTATCAATATATAGCAACTTTGCAAAAATGGTTGAAACTCAATTCTCCAAACGTATCAAAACCTTTCGATCTGATAATGCTCTTGAATATACTCAACATGCATTTCAAGCTCTGTTAAATTCCTATGGCACTATACATCATCTAACTTGTCCAGGTACCTCTCAGCAAAATGGTCGAGCCGAAAGAAAACTTCGTCATATTCTTGACACTGTTCGTGCTCTACTTCTTTTTGCCAAAATTCCTGCCCCATTTTGGGGTGAAGCTAGTCTTCATGTTGTTCATGCAATTAACCGCATTCCAAGTGTTGTCATCCATAATCAGACTCCGTATGAGCGTCTCTTTGGGTCACCCCCTAACTATCATCACCTTCGCTCCTTTGGATCCGCTTGTTTCGTTCTTCTTCAGCCTCATGAGCACAACAAACTTGAGCCTCGATCTAGACTCTGTTGTTTCCTTGGTTATGGCGAAACTCAAAAGGGGTATAGGTGTTATGATCCTGTCTCTCATCGTCTTCGTGTTTCTCGTAATGTTGTCTTTTGGGAACATCGATTGTTTGTTGAACTCTCTCACTTTCGTTCTTCCTTGACTAACTCCTCTGTTTTAGAAATTTTTCCCGATGAGTCTCTTGTTCCTTCTACAAATACTTTTGATCCTCATTTGGACTTCTCTCCAGATATCTTTGATGCTTCTCCTAGACAGGTTGCAGATGAACAGATTAATAACGAGCTACCCCACTTTGAGCCTGGGTCCCCTGCTCCTGCTCTGCCTGAAGATCCTCCACAAGACATTCCACCTCGCCACTCAACCCGGGTAAGATCCATTCCTCCACACCTCCTTGACTATCATTGTTACACTGCCCTTGCTACACTTCACGAGCCTCAAACCTATCGTGAGGCCTCTACTGACCCTTTATAGCAGATTGCAATGAAAGAGGAACTTGATGCATTAACCAAAAACCATACTTGGGACCTGATTACTCTCCCTCCTGGACAGTATGTGGTTGGTTGTAAGTGGATCTATAAGATCAAGACTCGCTCTGATGGATCCGTTGAGCGCTATAAGGCTCATCTTGTTGCCAAAGGTTTTACACAAGAGTATGGGATTGATTATGAAGAGACGTTTGCTTTAGTTGCTCGTATCTCATCTGTTCGTGCTCTCTTAGCTGTTGCTGCTGCTCGTAAATGGGATCTTTTTCAGATGGATGTTAAAAATGCCTTCCTTAATGGGGATCTGAGTGAAGAAGTCTATACGCAACCTCCTCCTGGTCTCTCTGTTGAATCAAACAAGGTTTGTCATCTTCGACGTGCACTTTATGGTCTAAAACAAGTCCCACGTGCTTGGTTTGCCAAGTTCAGCTCCACTATTTTTCGCTTGGGTTACACCGCCAATCCATATGATTCTACCTTATTTCTTCGTCTACTGATAAAGGCACTATTTTGCTTCTTCTCTATGTGGATGATATGATCATCACTGATGATGACCTTAGTGGCATTCAAGAACTCAAGGATTTTCTCAGTCAGCAGTTTGAGATGAAAGATCTTGGACATCTCAGCTATTTCTTGGGTCTTGAAATTACTCATTCCACAAATGGTCTTTATATTACTCAAGCCAAGTATGCTTCTAACCTGTTGTCTCAAGCTGGACTCACTGACTGCAAAACTGTTGACACTCCAGTTGAACTTAATGTGCATCTGACACCCTCGGGGGGGAAACCATTGTCTAATCCTTCTCTTTACAGACGATTGGTTGGCAGCTTAGTTTACCTCACAGTTACTCGTCCAGACATCTCCTATGTTGTTCATCAGGTGAGCCAGTATTTGTCTGCTCCACGATCAACTCACTATGCTGTTGTTCTGCACATTCTTCGATACTTGAAGGGTACCCTTTTTCATGGCCTTTTCTACTCAGCTCAGTCTCCTCTTGTACTCCGTGCATTCTCAGATGCTGATTGGGCAGGAGATCCTACTGATCGCAGGTCCACTACAGGTTATTGCTTCCTCCTTGGTTCTTCTTTGATTTCTTGGCGAAGTAAGAAACAAACTTTTGTGGCCCGCTCCAGTACTGAAGCAGAATATCGTGCCCTTGCTGATACCACATCTGAGCTCCTTTGGCTAAGATGGCTTCTTAAGGATTTGGGTGTATCCACCTCCTCTGCTACTCCTCTTTATTGTGACAACCAGAGTGCTATTCATATTGCTCACAATGATGTCTTTCATGAACGGACTAAACACATCGAGATTGATTGTCATTTTATCCGTTATCATCTTGTCCATGGTACTCTTAAGCTTTTCTCCATCTCCTCCAAAGATCAACTTGCAGATATCTTCACCAAGTCTCTTCCTAAGAGACGCACTCGTGATTTAGTTGACAACCTCAAGTTGGTCTCACATCCACCTTGAAGTTGAGGGGGGCTGTTAAAGTATATTATGTTATGGGCTCTAGGCCCAGTTAGGTTACTTGTATAGTACTTGTACCGCACACTTGTACCGCACAGTACTTGTACCGCACCCTTGTACCGCACACATATGTCTCCTATATAAAGGCACTGATGTTTAGAAATATAGAATAATTGTATTCTATTCTGTGATTAAAGAATATACATCAGTGTCTTTATATAGGAGGCATATGTGTGTGGTACAAGGGTGCGGTACAAGTGTGCGGTACAAGTACTGTGCGGTACAAGTACTATACAAGTAACCTAACTGGGCCTAGAGCCCATAACATAATATACTTTAACAACCCCCCTCAACTTCAAGGTGGATGTGAGACCAACTTGAGGTTGTCAACTAAATCACGAGTGCGTCTCTTAAGAAGAGACATCAAGAATTCATAGAGGCGAAATTTATCTCTGATGGAAGCATATTGCAGAGCATCTTTTGAGCATGCCCAAGTTGGATCAGAAAGGTCAATTTGGTCCCAAATGAAGCGAAGCTAATCATAATAGTCATTGATGGATTGCCCCGGTTCTTGCCTGAGTTAATGCAATTCAACCACTAACTGATATTTCATGGATCCATGAGTAGTGGAGTACCTTTTGGTCAACATATCCCATGCAGATTTTGCATCGTCAAAGCTGCCCAATAAATTGGAAATAAAGGGAATGAAAGTGTTCCGGATCCATGTGAGGATCATGTGGTTATGACTATCCCATTCAATCATGCGACTAATAAAGGCAGCATCTTCTTCACTTGCTCCCTTGACAGGAATAGTCATTGCACCAGTACAATAATGCCAAAGCATGCGGCTCTTAAAAAAACTGCGCATAGCTTGAGATCAGGATAAGTAATTTTTATTCCCCTCCAATACAGTATGGATGGGGCGAGGAAGAAAAACATCCTTCTTATCCATTTAGAGACACAATATGCAAAAACCGACTGCAGAAATGAAATCTACACTAAAAACTGGGTAAGGAGAACCTGGCGAGAAAAAGTCAACGGTCAATGGCTGGTCAACGATCAACGTCTGGTCAACGGTCAACAGTCAACGGCGAAGATGACGTGGAGATGACGTCAGCAGATCAGTGGATGCTGACGCAGCTAGGGCTGACGTGGCAGAGATGATGACGTCAGCAGACCAGGCCTGGCGCGTGGAGGCGCCGCAGAATCTTTGAGCGGCGCATGGGGGGGCGTGCGGTCTTCGATGGCGGCGAGATATCCACGAATGTGTAGATCGGTGCTGGACGATCTCAGTGGTACCTTCAAAAATGAAATCGGAGCAATATTCGCAGCGGTGATGCAAAGAGCAGTGGTCTGTGCAGTGTGAAACTTCTTAACGACGGCGGCTGCAGGTCCGGAACCCAAGGACGACGACTGGATGACGTCGGAGGTTCAACGACAAGAGGCTACAGCTTGAGAATGTACAAAAATCAAACAAAACCCACCTTACACCCCTAAACTTACCCAACATTAGTTCATGATGCACTGTCATAGATTATTCAAGTAGATAAAAAACATGAATTTCAAACCATACGAACTTTAAAATCCATTAGCCTGATATAGGAACAACTAATATCCCAGAGCTATAGCTAAAGGAGAACTAAGGATTAAGAGATACCTCAAAAGAAATAAGAAACAGAAGCTAGTATAATAACAGAAAAATGAGTTTGAAAAATTACCTAAAAAAAAACATGATTTTCTCATTTTTGAGCTACTATGAAAGATAATAAAATTGAATATAATTAAAATTAGTGAGAAACTTATATATTTTCAAATTATTTAACACATGTTAAAATAATATATATTAAAGTTTTACAGTTAATTTTTTCTTCCTTCCACAAACATAGCTCTCTCTAAGAATTACTATCGTCTATTTTGTCGTGTAGGTTCAGTTGGTTCCTAAAATTGGTCCCTCAATTTGTCATGTAGCCCACAATGTGGTTTCAATTTACTTCTTGTTTTCTAGTCCTTATCCATACCAGCATGCCATCAATATGTTGAGTTGCCTACTATTAACATTTGTTAAATGGATGACTCACTGTTCAAGGAACAAGCTCAAATATAATCTTAAGTGTAACAAAATATAAACACAGACACGATTAAAACCAACAACAATAAACCCCATTCCACCATGGGCGCCTTTCAAAAAGCAAAAACAATGAGCCTCTCCTCATTATTAAGTGTATTTCTACTGCATGTTAAGTAGCACGAAAAAAATCTAGTCAAATTTGTGTTCCCATATGCCTACAACAGCACGCCCTATTCAAAAGCATATCAGGACCATGGTCTCTTATGCATCCAATGATCGAGTTAAGGATAAAGAAGCCTAAAAGCTGAGTGATGGATGATAGAGAATAGCAAGCATGAGTTGTGTTCCTTCCAATCCAGATTTAGTTTAGTGGCTTATGATGCTTTGGAAGGTCCTAGTTCCACATCCGATCCTAATCTGCTTAGTGGTGTCACTTATTTGTGATTTATTTGACATTTCCTAAAATTGGATTATAAAATCTAAACAAAGAAAATCTGAGTAATTATCACATAAATCCTCTATTCTTACTTCTCACAACTCGCCTTGCTATGCTATCCATTGGGTGGGAATGGATAGTTATAAAAATGAAATGTTCCTCAATTTGGCCTTGAGATATCCAAGAGAAAGCATTCCTGCCAACAAGAAAAATGTCCCATATTGAGGCAGAAGAAGACGAAGATAAACCGTAATTCTATGTAGGACAAGAAAAAATGTCCCATATTGAGGCAAACGAAGAAGAAGAAAAATCATAATTCTATGTAGGGTTCCCTCTTCAAATTCCACACCACGTCATATTTCTTCCTGCAAAAACAACAAGAAGAGCAGCCAAACACGGTAGGCACTCCAAATAACAACAACAATCAATAGCCAAACACCTTCTTTTAGCACTCCAAATGATCTTGTCCCATCATGCTTATCTAAACTCAGATCATTGAGTATATTAGGAGGATAAGCTACAGAAGTCAATACCTAAATCACTGATGCTGAGTTGGGTTTCAAGCCAACCAAACAGATATAGCTGAAATCTAAATAAAGATGCAATCCCATTTACTACAACATGAACAACATTAGTAGAGACCATTACAAAATAAAAACACATCATTTTCCTTCCAATTTGTTCTCACATACAACTTGAGAATGTACAAAAATCAAACAAAACCCACCTTACACCCCCCCAAACTTACCCAACATTAATTCATGATGCAGTGTCATAGATTATTGAAGTAGATAAAAAACATGAATTTCAAACCATAAGAACTTAAAATCCATCAGCCTGCTATCGGAACAACTAATATCCCAGAGCTATAGCTAAAGGGGAACCAAGAAGGATTAAGAGATACATCAAAAGAAATAAGAAACAGAAACCAGTATAATAACAGAAAAATGAGTTTGAAAAAGTACTTAAAAAAAAAAAATCATGATTTTCTCATATTTGAGCTACTATGAAAGATACTAAATAAAATTGAATATAATTAAAATTAGTGAGAAACTTATATATTTTCAAATTATCTAACACATGTTAAAATAATATATATAAAGTTTTACAGTTAATTTTTTTGTTCCTTCCACAAACATAGCTCTCTCTAAGAATTACTATCGTCTATTTTGTCATGTACTCCACAATGTGGTTTCAATTTACTTCTTGTTTTCTAGTTCTTATCCACACCAGCATGCCATCAGTATGTTGAGTTGCCTACTATTAACATTTGTTAAATGTGCAAAGCCTGAAAGTAACAATGTACTTGCACTAGGATTATTTAGACAAAACACCAACAGATTCAGAGGCTAAAAAAATTACAACTATGTCCTAAATTTTTTAACAAATTACCGACGAATCCAGGGACATTCATTACTAACAAAGAGTTCAAATGAAATGTAATCAGATTGCTGCCAATCAAGGCAACAAGCTATTCCAATCTACCCATAAAAGTTTATATCAACTGCATCAAATTCCTGGCCACCAAGAGTTGTATAATCTATAACCAACTTCAAAGCATAACTTCTTGAACACGTTTATATGATATAATAATAATGATAAAGTACAAATCCCAAGTTAATGTCATTATTCCCTCAACATGCTACAGTATAGCAAATAAGATTAAATCTTTTGTTCTTCCTCCTCCCTCCCTTGGAATTACAGGCATCCCTGGTACACGGATTAAATTAAAATTATAAATCCAAAATATTTACCCAAAAGCACTGATACCGATTAATCAGAATTTGAGAATTCCACATATCAACCTGGAAATCGTAGATATTTTAGAATAAAAGAAGAATGATTCATTCTACTATGAAATTATAATAACAATCTCAATGAATCTTTCCAATCATCCACCAGATGGTCACCACACCCTTTCCATCAAAATTTCAAATGATCCACTCCAAAAGATCGTATCCCCTCTGTTAAAGTCCAATCTGAAAGTAATCAATCAATAAAAAGAATAGTTCGTGTTGAAGGGGAAAAAGAGTAAAAATCCAATCTGACAAGTTCATATAATCAATAAAAAGAATGATTCATAAGGGGAAAGAAACCTGAAACAACGAGCTTGCCCTTAAAGTATTTAAAAATTTGATCATCTAAAGGTCACTCCATGAAATCCATGAATCATCCACCACACCTATCACCGTAAAAGCCAAAACTCATCCCCTCAATTGAGTCATTTTAGTAAATCGTCACTCTTTTGCGAGTACGGTCTTGAATTGATCCTGCCCCGATATATCCTGACAAAAATCCTTTGAGAAATCTTTCCATCGTCTTATCTATGAATCCTCCCCCTACTCATAGTAAATGCTGAAAAAAAAAAAAAAAAAAAACTCTAAAATCCTATCATCGATGATCATATAAACCCAACCGCCTTCATCTTCCACATCAATATCCTTTGCATAAACATCTCAACCCCTTTACCTGGATTTTATAGGCACCGGAATTTTCATACGCATGTAAACACATAGACGACATGTACTATACGCACAGAGACGACATGTACAGTACTGTACACAGTACACAGAGAGTCAACACATGTTGTAACAACAAAAACCGATGCGAAATGCACCTGCAAAGCCGACAAGTTCCATTCTCAGAGAGCCAACATTTAACGTAGACACTCCGCAATGACTAGAGGCTCCATGCAAGATACTCTCCATTCAAGAACCATCATCTGGAGACAAGAAATCTAAGAAGGATGTCGAAAATCCTTAAAGAAAATAAATTCATCTAAGGGGCAAAAACCATTTGATGCATATATAGAAATATCATTCAAAAAGAACATGTTAAACTCTACGAATCAGGCTCCTGAAAACAAATTGTCAAGGAAACAATCAAAATAAAGAATTTTGTCCAAAGCCTTTATCTTCTATTATTATCTAATAATTCCCCCACTACGAAGCCCAACAATCCTGTTGCACATGACTACTTACCCTCCTTCTTTTGTTAGCCACTTTGAAGTTTACATAAAAGGAAATCCTAGTGGGATCATGGATACATTTTTAATGGAAATCCTATTACAATCTGTATTTTAGCTATAGTATATTTTATTATACATATATGATACACAATATGACATGCCACACCACAATGCAACAAATAAAACATACTCACATACACATTCAGCATTGAAAAAAAAATCTGTTAACAGAAACACATTGCCCTCCCAGGATAAGAATGAATTGTGCAAATTTATGCGAAAGTAAAATAGAATTAGTTGCGAAAGAGTAAAAGTAAGACAAACAAGGGGAAAACTCTCAAATCATTGGATTAGTTGGGACTGACGGGGCTCGAACCCGCAACTTCCGCCTTGCAATAGCATTGTTGTCACCAATTGAACTACAATCCCAAGGACAGGTCATAATGGTCAATATAAATAATCAAACAAACTGCACAAATTAGTACTTACGTACATTTTGAAAATCATACATCTTTCAAATAGACCTTTGTAAGTAAAAAGAAAAATCAATTGTCAACCCACACACACCACATCATATTATTTCCTGCAGAAACAACAAACAATTGTAAGCCCAAAAGACAATGAATCCAAAATCATGAAACCTACACACAACAAATTAATGAGAAGTTTAAAGCAAGGGAAATACAAAATGGAACGTTTTTCAAAGATGACGCCATGCCCTATATGAAGTATAACAAAAAAGCCAATAATTGCATATGAAAAAAAAAAAAAATATATATATATATATATATAGGATAAAAAGCCCAATAAGTGCAAAACACACATCTTCTTCGTTCATTTGAAAATAAAAACAAAAGCAAAAGTGTACCTACTGCTTCTCTTGTCCTGAAGAATAAATGCAAATTTGTTTAATATTAATTATCAAAGCATTCTTATAAAGAATTCAAAACTCTCAAAGGCATATAATTATAAAGCATTGTTACAACCCCCTAGTATTCAAACTCTGATTGTTCAATCAGCTGATCCACTCCTCAATAAGATATTGTTCAAATCAACCAACCATTCTACCTACACATGAAAATAATGAGAAAATAAAATATAAAAAAAGGGAAATGCAAAATGGAACTCTATGAGGTTGGGTGGCAAACAATTGGCATGTCAAGTGCTAAACTCATAAAAGGAAGTAAACTAAAACAAATATCCACAACAAATGGTAATTCTCATTTATGGACCCTTAGGTTGCCATAGATGAAAATCTACCTAAAAGAAATATTTCATAGAAAGTCGTCAACTATAAAGGTGAAATTATTAATGCTTTTGACAAGCACACAAACCACATATGAAGATGGAAAATGAAACCCTTGTTTTCCAAATATGAGCAAGATTGTGAGATAAACCCATGATACCCATTCCACAGTATTTTTATTTATTGCATTTTGTATATACAATAAAGGAAACCTCTTCCAGTTAACAACATCACTTACTTCCTCCAGTTGTGGAAAAACAAGATGATACTTGGATATGATCATCAATGTATACTTATAACACCTGGTTAACCCAACATTGATGGAGATGAGTACATTGCCAAAAAACAAATTGAAAGAAATCCAAAAGATCAGGTTTCTAAACCCATACTTAGAAATAGAAAATAAAAGAAACCATAAATAATATAAAAGTTTAAGAATGAATGTGATCTCCCCCATCCTATGACCCAAGCTTTTAAGTTGGTAAAATAGCTGCCATGCAGCATATATTACTTCATTGTTGACATAGCTCCACTCTTATCAACATCATAGATGCTATTCTGCACAAAAATTGGGACATCTCTTAGCTAACCTGCACACACATAAATTACCAACCCTGCATCCCATGATTCATCCTATTTAAAGAAACTGTTAAAGTATATATGCTTCAAATAAAAACCAAATCACAAATCAAATATCTTAAAAGGATTGAAAGATGACATGCTGATACCAAAAAAAAAAGAGGGAACGGCCAACTTTGATTAATGAAAAATAATTCATATTAAGAGTGAAAAAAAAATAAATGAAATAAATGAACTTATCTTCATTGTCAACCTGGATAACTCAAGCTAACTATCATACCTATTTCCCATAGAAACCACAATTATCATTAGAAAACAATTTTCTTGTCAGGTGCCCACCAAGTCATGCATACCACATGCATTGAAAAGAGCAGAAAAATGCTGACATACAAATCAAACCTAGAAATCACTCAAGAAAAAAACAGCCCTTAATGTAACTTCAAAAAATCCATGTCATGTCAATATCATTCTGTTTATCTGATTGATAACAGTACAAATTCCAGATAAGGAACCTGAACCATGGATGACTCGCATGTTCAAGGAATAAACTCAAACACAATCTTGTTGTAGCAAAATACAAACACAGACATGGTTAAAACCCCCTCATCCCACCATCTGTGCATTTCAAAAAAACGAAAACAATGAGCCTCTCTCTTCCCATTATTAAGTGTATTTCTACAGTGCATTGCGTAGCAGGACCTAAAATCAAGTCAAATTTGTCTTCCCATATTCCTACAACAACACTCTCTATTCAAAAGCTTATCAAGGCCATAGTCTCATACAGGTGGGACAAATCCACTACCATAGAAAATATATCTCACATAGAACTTGAGAATATACAAAAACCAAATCACCAAAATCTTACCTCAAAAACTTGCAGAACAAGGAAGAAACGTCGAAAGGAAACCAAGAGAGGAAACAAAACCCACCTTACACCCCCAAACTTACCCAACATTAATTCAGGATGCAGTGCCATAGAATATTGGAGTAGATAAAAAACATTCAGGTTGAATTTCAAAGCATACAAACTTAAAATCCATCAGCCTGTATATAGGAACTGATATCCCAGAGCTATGGCCAAAGAGGAACCAAGGATTTAGGAGATTCCTCAAAAGAAATCCAACACCTTCCATACAGTGGGTCATACTTTACCATCCAATATATCAGCATGCCATCAGTATGTTGAGTTCCCAAAACGTTTGTTAAATGTGCAAAGCCTGCAAGTAACAATGTACTCGCACATTAACCTTTTTAGACAAAACACCAACAGATTCAGAGGCTAAAAAAACACAACTATGTCCCAAGATTTTTAACAAATTACCGACAAATCCAGGGACATTTATCAAATGAAATGTAATCAGATTGCTGCCAATCAAGGCAACTACGCTTATTCAAAGCTATTAATCCAATCCACCCATAACAGTATTTATTTGATTTGCATCATATTCCTACCCACCAAGTGTTATAATCTATTACCAACTTCAAAGCATGGCTTCTTACACGCGTATGTATGATATAATAATGTACAAATCCCAAGTTAATGGCATTATTCCCTCAACATACCACGGTATAGCAAGTAAGATCAAACAAATCTTTTGTTCTTCCTTCCTCTCCCCTCAAAATCTCGAAATTACAGCCATTCGCCATATACAGTTAATTTAATTAAAATTATTAAGCCAAATTTCTTACCCAAAAGGACTTATTCCGATCTATCAGAAATTGAGAATTTCACATATAAACCTGGAAATCATAGATATCTTAGAATAAAAGAAGAGTGATTCGTTCCACGTATGAAATTATAATACCAATCTCAATGAATCTTTCAAATCATCTACCAGATGGTCACCCTTTCCGTCAAATCTTTGAACGATCAACTCCCAGAGATTGTATCCCCTTTTAAAGTCTAATCTGAAAGTAATCGATCCATAAAAAGAATGGTTCGTGTTGAAGGGGAAAGGAAGTAAACATCCAATCCGATGAGTAATCAATAACAAAACGATTCGTAAGGGGAAGGAAACCTGAACCGAAATGATCCTGCCCCGAAAAATTCTGACAAAAATCCTATGAGAAATCATTCCATCGTCTTATAAAACCCTCATCGATCATCTGATATCATATCCAATCGTCTCGCAAAACCCACGAAACCTCCCATATTCATATAGAATGCTGAAAGGAAAAAAAAAACCCTAATAATCATATCATCGATCATCATATAAAACTAACCTTAAAACCCACCGCCTTCGTCTTCCAGATCAAGATCCTTTGCTTCAACATCTCAGCCCCCCTACCTGGATTTTATAGGCTCCAGAATTTTCATACGCGAACTAAACGCGGAGAGCCGACGCGTATTGTACGCGGAGAGACGACACGTACTGTACGCGGAGAGACGACGCGTACTGTACGCGGAGAGACGACGCGTACTGTAACTACGAGAACCGACGCGAGATGCACCAGCAGATCCGACCGGTTCCATGCAAGGTACCCTCTTTCTACCGGAATTTTCATACGCGAACTAAACGCGGAGACCCGACGCGTATTGTACGCGGAGAGACGACGCGTATTGTACGCGGAGAGACGACGCGTACTGTGCGTTGAGAGCCGACACGTACTGTAACGACGAGAACCGACGCGAGATGCACCAGCAGATCCGACGGGTTCCATGCAAGGTACCCTCTTTCTAAACTCCGCCTTGGGCCTGATAATTTCAGCAAAATCTGGCCCCGCATCTCCTAAGCATCCCAAGTCCCAAATGGTGAGGCCGGACGGTTTCCGACGGTCTACTTGTCATTTTGGGAAAGTATAGCAATTTTTAAAAAATATTTATTGAAATGTGATACATTTAAAATTTTTGTTATTCTAATAAATATTTTTAAAATTTTTCTATAGTTTTCCTAAAAACCCTCGTAGCCTTGAGGAAAAAAGAGGAAAAGATAAGCATTTTCTATTTGGGACACGAAGATAATTTTCTTATTTTTCATTAAGGTTATGTAGATTTGTCTCAAGTAACATATTTTACTCTTTATCACAAGTTTATAAAAAATGTTTTTTAATCATAAGATTTATATAAAAAAATTAAAAAATCTTCTTGCAATGATAGTTTTCAAAAAAAAAAAAAAAAAAAAAACCTAAGTTAGTATCGTTTCATTGTTCTCAAATAATTTTTATATTTGGCTACGAAAATAATTATTTATTAATATTTCTAAAATTTTTAAATACCTTTCCCATTAAAATTAATATTTATAAATTTATTATAAATTAATTGTAATGAATATCGTATATGATACATGTAATTACCTAATTTTGATTTAATTATTTGTGAACGGAATTACTTACTATGGTAACATGCTTGGTTGATGGAATTACTTAGAGAGATAGCATACATGGCTAAGTTTTCATATATCTAATTAAAATTTTACCCTAGCTTTCTTGTTCGTCAATTGATTTAAAATTAATTAAATTGGTAGTATCAAACAAATGAAGTCACAAAGAGACCATTTGATATAGATAGCAAAGCATCTATAAATCTCTTAGCAACACCATTGATGTAAAATTTTGAGCAAATAACAACCGATAAAATCCATCAAATATGGAAAAAAAAAATACATAATTTTTTTATGATTATAGCTCATTTATCTATATCAATGTTCGATTGATTATCTCGACCTCATGTTAAGATCATAATTTGGCTTTTTCAAACTTTTTTTCTCAGCCTTCGTGAGGTGTCATGTATATGAAGATGCAAACCAACGTACAACATGATTTTATCAAAACGATGATCAAGACACATGGTTAAAAATATTTCAAATTTTAAAGTTCTTAATATGTGCATTCATGTATTCTTAAGTTTCAAGACTAAGTTGTTGTTTAATAAATTAAATAATAGTTTAGTTTAAGTCATTAAATATGTTTCATCAAATAACTTAAAATATAAAAAAAAAAAATTAAGTATTAAATAAATATAATTAACTTATTATTAAACTCACGTCTTCATTTTAACATTCTTACTCTCGTTTATCTTAATTACCTCAACGATTTTATTTGCTATTCTATGACATCCACTATTTTTCAACCTTGTTTGTATTTATTATGATTTATGAGGATAAATATATTGATTTTATGATTTAAAATTAATTTTATCAAATAACTTTAATACTTAAATTAAGAATTAAGTAATGAACTTTAATGTTATGTCGCACATTGCATACATTTGAACATTCTTCCTCGTCCTCCCACCATTTTCTTCTATTTCTATCTTAATTTTTAGTTTTATTTAGTCATTGCACTTTTTCTACTTTAAACACATATTTATTCGATAAAAAAAAAAGGTAAGCACTATTAAAATTAAAAACTAATTAGTTAAAAGAATGAAATAATTAAAAAAAATTGTGAATCTAACCCCTATGGTATTTTTATTTTAAAAACAATTGATTTTTCATATACTTCAAACAAGGTACATAACTTATCTCATTTAATTAAATATAAAATACAAGAATAACTTTTTATTACCATTAATAATAATCATTTTACACAAAATATAACAATCTTATGTTGAGATAAGAGATATATATCTATATATCCATGGATGGTAGATTTTTCTATATGAAGGATTTGATTTAAAAAATAATAAAAATAAATAAATAAATAAATAAAAATATATGCATATAATTTGGCAAAAAATAAATAATACTAATACACAGTATTATCTAATATAATTTGTAACATATATTAAGATGATTTATATATTCATTAATTTAATACAACGTTTTATTTATAAAATTTAAATATTTTAATTTTTAAAAAAATTACTTACTAAAGTATAAATTGTTGAATAATTTTCAAATAAATATGAGAGAGATTTTGTATTTTTCTCACATTATGATGTAATATATATATATATATATATATATATATATATATATATATTTAATTTACATGAACATGTCACCATGATTTTTGGTAAATGCATTTATGTACACGGAGGGATTAGAAGGTTGCATTATTAATAATTGATATAAGCGAGGAAGCCAATTTTGATTACCAACGACATGAGTCGGTATATGGCTTGCTTTAATTTAAAATCATTCAAATTATAATACTATTTAAGTGTTCGATTGTATTGTTTTTATAAATAGTCACCTATTTCATCACAACTCATCTAGAGAACTTTATTACTAAAGAAAGTTGATGTGAATTTCATGTATGGTGAAGTGTGAATTTCAAAACAATTCAAGTCCGTTAAAATTTGATATAAAGTTCAATACAATATAAAGTGAAGAAGCCTGGTGAAAAAATTAAAGAGTAATAAGAGTGATTCTAAAAATACCCATTTAGGTTTTTGTTTGTTATTTTTCATTTTTTGTATCTCTCTCATTCAAGAAGATCTCTATGTTTAGATATTACTAACTTAAAATCAAAATTTAATTTTTTTTTTTAAATATGTTTTCAATTTATTATAAGACATAATAATATTAAAATAATTTAAAAATTAAGAGTTTGTTTATAAAAGATGTTTTTAACATTCATAATACTTTGAAAATTTTATCAAAATAATTGTTTTTTCAAAATGTTTAAAAAATTAAAAACGCTTTACAAAATTATCGTAAAATAAGTTGCATAGTTATTTTGATACTAATTTTAAGGAGTTCCTTAAACCTATCTATCATTTAAAAAAATTGATCAAAACAATTATTTTCAAGTGTTATAAATGTTTTTATTTATATAAAAAAATTTAAACAAATTTTAAAATTATTATTTTTCAACTTAATTCTCTAAAAGTTATTATATTTATATAAAATTATTATCGTTATTATTATTTAAAAAATAAAAGCGTATTCAAGTATATACTTCAAATATAAAATTACTATTATTTTTAATTTAAAAAATGAAAAAGAAGAAACCCTATTCAACTGTATGATTAAAATATATTTTATCTTGTAAAAGAAATTTGATCATTATAAATTATATTTATGACTTTTTATTAGATTATAATAATATATTTTTTTTAATTTTATAAAAAGAAGCCGTGAATGCAAGCTATGTTATATAGAAACTTCTAATTTGAAACCTAAAATTATAATCCATTTATTTATTAGACGTCTCAGATAACTACAATTTGTTTAACCTTTAAGGGTAGCTCAATTGGTCTGGCTTTGAGTTTGTTCTTTAATGGTTATCAGTTCGAGTCCCTTCAAAGTTATCGGAGGTTTACCCGGTCGTTAACTTTAGGGTCCTGTGTTGAGGTGTGCATGTAAGCTGAAAAACTACGGTTTAAATATATTTATTATAATTTTCAAACTTTTGAAAGTGTAACCTTACTATATTAAGAAATTTTACGAATTTCAACTTTACCAAACAAATAAAATAAAATTTTAAAAGTCTAGCAACGTTAAATTCAAAAGGAAGCCGAAGGGAGGGTTATGAGTTGAGGAGACGTAAACTTCAAAATCCTGAGGCGCTAAACCCCTAGTGTCTAAAACCCTAATCAACCGCCAGGAAAAACCCTAACGCCATGGAAGAAGATAATAATACAGAAGAAGAGCAACTGGCGGATGCCATCTTCACTGAAAAATCCGACATCTGCCAAGGCCTAATGAACCGTTACGCCAAATCCTCCGCCCCTCAACACCGCCACCTCATTGCCACCGCCGCCGCTGTTCGGTCGATCATCACTGCAGAAGCATTGCCACTCACGCCGCTATCTTACTTCGCCGCCGTTGTTACAACCATCGTCAACTCGTCCGAAACCCTAGATACGACGGGGATCGCCGCCCTCTCAACACTGCTTTCGATGGTGCTGCCTGCGGTGCCGGCGCAGGCTATCACTCATCCGAAGGCGGTGGAGGCGGTGTCAGTTCTGGTTGAGCTGTTGCGGAGCCGTGGGGAAGGCATGGCGGCGTCGAGTTTGAGGGCTGTGGTAAAGTGTTTGGGGGTTTTGGTGGGGTTCTGTGATTTGGAGGATTGGGATTCGGTGAGTTTGGGATTTGAAACGCTTCTCAAATTCTCAGTAGATAAACGTCCGAAGGTATGGTTTTGTCTCATTTTCATGGAAAATGATTTCTGTTTCGATTTTTCTATGCCTGTTTGTTTCGATAAAATATAGTTGCTTTTATAATTTTCTCAGAAAATTAATTGGTTTGAATGGTACTTTTGATGAATTTGTATCGTGATAAACAAATAAATTAATCCATAATATTGTCAGGTTTTAATCGACTTGTTTGCCTGATGGTTTTATTGGATTTTTTTTTCAGTTAGATAAGTAATCAGTAAAATATGAAGTATTTCAATTATTTATGGTCAATAAATGTTTAAATTTGTTTCAGCTGAACTCAAATAGTTAGTCACACAAAAAAGTCCAACAAACACCTACAAATCGAGTTTACAAAACCATTTCTAGGACTGTAACATTTAAATAGTTTGTAGGAGGCGTTTGTGGTGGAATCGAAGGTCTTCGAGGTAGAAGCCGAGGAGAGAAAAGGTAAGATCCATGTTGTTATCTCGGAAAGCAAGGGAGAGTTATTGTCTTGGGTCCGCTTGGGGCCGGCAAGCGTGGGGCTGGTCATTGAAGGGTTGATTCAGTGCATGAGGGATGGGAAAGAAGGAAGATGGGAGAAGGGTTGGAAGGAAAAAGGGAGGAACTATTCTCTGATGAGAGAGGTTAACAGGGCTGGGAGTTTTATCCGACTAGGGGTGACTAACATGGAGAAGAGGAGATTTGGCATTTGTATACCAAAAGGTAGGGGGGAAAAAGGGGGATGGGCTTCTAGGGTGGAGTCCTTAAGGAATGTGGGTCTCTGGTTCGAGAAAAAGGAAACCGAGCAAGAAGAAAGGGTCTCAGGCAGGTCGTATGTGGAAGTGGCCAAGGGCCCGAAGTGCAGGGATGCCACACGGGTCAGAGTGGAGACAAAGGAAGAGGAAATAAGAAGAAACGTAAGCAGATTGGAGCAATGCTTGGCAGGAAAATGGAACCCTAGATCAGCAAGAGAAGAGGATTTGGAGGGATTGGGGTGGTCAGTGGCAAAAGCGTGGGGTTTGAAAGGTAAATTAGGTATGGCTAGAATGGGTAAGGGTTGTGCCCTTATGAAATTTGAGATTGTGGAGGAAGCTAAGAGGGTTCTAGTCGGGGGTGAGATCAGTGGGAGAGATTTAGCTGGGATTGGAGAAGTGGAGCCCGAAATTTGGATGTTCTTCAGAGGGTGAAGATAGTAAAGAAGCTTAGGTGAGGATTTTGGGCCTCCCAATTTCGTTGTGGGTGCCGTCGATTCTGAGGAGAATGGGGGAAGCGTGTGGTGGGTTTTTAGGCATCGACCACCTAACGGAAAGGAAGGGGAGTTGGAATGGGCCAGGGTTAGGATAAAACTGAATGGGGAAGATTTGCCGAGCACCTTGGAGATCGGGGTGGAGGGGGAAGTATATGCGTTGTCTTTATGGTGGGAGATCCCGTCGTCGCTGAGGAAAAAGCAGGGGGATGGCCGAGATGGGTATGGGCGGCAGAAAGGGGAGGTTAGGGGTGATGGTGATTCACGCGCGGGGGGGGCGTGTGGGAGAAATGTCGGGCGGGTGGCCCAAGGCGTAGAGTCGGTCAGCTGACGTGATGAGAGAACAGTTGGGAGGCGACGGCAAAGACGAGTTTGAAAGCTGGGCTCAACTCGGGCAGGTGACCCGGCATAGTTCAGGCTCCGCGGGGGATGGGTCGGGCTCATTTGACCCGGGCGTTGGCCCCGTGGGCTTGAAGCGGGATTTTGGGCCAACATTGCAAGGCCCGCTTCTTTCTAAGGGGGCTGAGCCGGTTACAACTGGGCCAGAGTGTGGGCCGACTAAGGGACGGGCCTCCGATGGTTTGGAACTCTTGTCTCATGGGCCTGCTATAATGTTAGGGGGCTGTTTGGGGCACTCTCAGGCCCAACCCCTTGTCACAGGCAATGCAGCATGCCTGGGCCACAAGCTGGAGATGGAATTTTTAAAGTGCAAAGAGAAGGAGATAAGCGGGAAGCAGCAGCCGACACCCCAGTGTTCAATGGCAGAAAGCGTGATGGTGGAAGAAGCCTTAAGGTATGGGACTGACTCAAACTTGTGGGATTTAAGGGTTGCGGGATCCTCCTCCTCTTCTTCTATTCTTTTTGGTCGGACTCCGGAGAGGGAGTTTTGCGACCACTCTGGGGAGTTAAGGGCGAATCTTCAAGAAGGAGACAAGGAGAAGTTGGCAGCTGCAGGAGGGTCTACAATGAATGGAGAGGGCTGCTGGGACTTGGTTGAGGTCAATTGCGAGGCAATAGAGGTTCAAAATCCAGATTGGAATCCAGTTCAGGATGGGTCTCAGGATCCCAGGGGCGAGAAGGAGATGAATTGGGAGGAGAGTAGCCTGGCCAAATTTAGCAAGCTGTTGGGGTTTTCAATAGAAGGACTGGAAAAGGAAATACTGGATTTCTTGTCCAAGATTAGAAAAAGGCGGGAAAGGATACATAGCAAAGGGATGTTGGAGAAATCAAAAATTGAAAGGGAACTCAAGAGGTTGGAGTGTTCAGTTAAATATAAGGGGAGTGTCAAGAAGAACAGTCATCTAAAGAGCAGAGGGGGCCAATTAATGATCGTTTAATGAATCTCAAACTTTTAAGTTGGAATGTGAGGGGTGCTAACGACATTAATAAAAGAAGGATAATTAAATCTGTGGTTAGAAAACAGAAGGTGGACTTGTTTTGTATCCAGGAGACAAAAATTCAGTTAATGACTGAAGGGGTGGTGAAAAGCTTAGCGGTGGGGAGATTTTTAGACTGGAGAGCTCTTGAAGTTGTTGGAGCAGCTGGAGGTGTGCTGATTTGTTGGGACAAAAGATCCTTGGAAATATTGGAGTGGGAGGAGGGACAATTTTCAATTTCTTGTAAATTCAGAAATGTGGAAAATGGGGTAGTCTGGGTGTTTACGGGCGTTTATGGACCTTTTTCCAAAGAGGATAGGGAGTGTCTTTGGGATGAATTGGGGGCTATCAGAGGTATTTGGGGAGAACCCTGGTACGTAGGGGGAGACCTTAATGTTATTCTATCCCAAGGGGAAAGAAGCAGGCAAGGGAGGGTTACCTCAGTTATGAGGAGGTTTGCTCAGGTTATGGATGACCTTGAGCTTGTGGACCTTCCCCTACAAGGAGGATCCTTTACTTGGAGTGGGGGGCTTCATAATCAAGCCTGGGCTAGGTTGGACAGATTTATGGCTTCTCCCAGCTGGCTTGATCAGTTCAGCAATGTGTCCCAGAAAAGATTACCTCGGCCTATTTCGGACCATTTTCCAATTTTAATCGAGGGGGGTGGTAGAAGAAGAGGTCCTTCACCTTTTAGGTTCGAGAATTTGTGGCTGAAAGTGGAAGGGTTTAAAGACCTCATGCGGAGTTGGTGGCAAGGGATGTCGGTTAGTGGAAGGGCTAGCTATAAGCTGGCTACGAAATGAAGGTGATTAAACAGAACCTAAAATCATGGAATAGGGAGGTGTTTGGAAACTTGGAGAGTAATAAATTGGTTGCCTTGCAACAAGTGGAGTACTGGGACCAAGTGGAAAGTGAGAGGAGACTGACAGAGGAGGAAATCTCCATTAAAAAAGAAGCAAAGGAAGAATATGCTAAGTGGGTTAATTTGGAGGAGATACACTAGAGACAGTTATCAAGGGAGCTTTGGCTAAGAGAAGGGGATAGAAATACGGGTTATTTTCATCGAATGACAAATGCGCACCATAGGAGGCATACCATGGATAGAACAAAAGTCAGAGGGGTTTGGCTTTCTGAGGAACAAGAAGTAAGGATGGGAATTGTAGATGCTTTTCAAAGGTTACTAACGGAAGACTCGGAGTGGAAGGCGGATATAGGGGGGTTAAACTTGAACCAGATCAGCTAGCAAGAAGCGGACACTTTGGAACGTCCCTTCATGGAGGAGGAGATCAATTCGACCCTTATGGACATGAGGGGGGACAAGGCTCTAGGCCTGGATGGCTTCATGGTGGCCTTTTGGCAATTCTACTGGGAGTTTGTGAAGGAGGAGGTGTTACAGATGTTCAAGGAATTCCATGAGCAGAACGCCTTTCTCAAGAGCCTCAATAACACATTTTTGGTTCTTATTCCAAAAAAGGAGGGGCGGAGGAGCTGGGGGATTTCAGGCCTATCAGTCTCCTGGGCGGGCTGTATAAACTCTTGGCCAAGGTGCTAGCCAATAGGATTAAAAACGTGATTGGTAGAGTGGTCTCCTCAGATCAGAATGCTTTCGTCATGGGAAGGCAGATTTTGGATGCATCTCTAATTGCAAACGAGGTGATCGACTCATGGCAAAAAAGAGGAAAGAAAGGCCTGATCTGCAAATTAGATATTGAAAAGGCGTATGACAGTGTTAATTGGCAGTTCTTGATGAGGGTTATGCAAAAAATGGGGTTTGGGGCTAAGTGGAGGGATTGGATATGGAGCTGCATCTCAACTGCTAAATTCTTAGTTTTGGTCAATGGAAAGCCAGCTGGGTTTTTTTCTAGCTCAAAGGGGCTACGACAAGGTGACCTGATATCCCCTTATCTGTTTGTCATGGGAATGGAGGTGCTGAGTGCCTTTATTTGAAGGGCTGTGGAAGGGGGCTGCATATTCGGGTGCAAAATTTGGAGAGGCAGGGGGCAGGCTGTTAACATTTCTCATCTCCTCTTTGCGGATGACGCAATAGTTTTCTGTGAGGTTAGGAAAGATAACATGACGTATTTGAGCTGGATTCTATGTTGGTTTGAAGTCGTCTCAGGGCTGAGAATAAATTTGGCTAAAAGCGAAATTATTCTAGTAAGGGAGGTGGAAGGGATCCTTGAGATGGCTGTGGAGTTGGGTTGCAAGGTAGGGCAGCTGCCATCAACTTACCTGGGGCTACCCTTGGGTGTGCCTAATAAAGCCTCTTGTGTGTGGGATGGGGTGGAGGAAAGGATGAGGTGGAAATTGGCCCTTTGGAAACGGCAATACATCTCCAAGGGCGATAGAATCACCCTTATAAAGAGCACTTTGGCTAGCATGCCGCTTTATCAATTGTCCCTTTTCCATATGCCTAGGACAGTGGTAAGAAGGCTAGAAAAGTTGCAAAGAGATTTCTTGTGGGGAGGGGGAAGTACGGAAAGAAAAGCCCACCTAGTCAATTGGGAGAGGGTGTGTGTGGGTAAGGAAGAGGGGGGGCTTGGTTTGAGGAAGTTAGCCCCCTTGAACAAAGCTTTGCTTGGAAAGTGGGTGTGGAGATTTGCTTGGGCCAAGGACGAGATGTGGAAACGAGTTCTTGTGGCAAAATATGGGTAAGAGGAATTTGGGTGGAGGACTAAAAAGGCAAATGGGGCGTTTGGTGTTGGGGTTTGGAAGGAGATCTTGAAAGAAGCTGATTGGTGCTGGGATAATATGACTTTTAAGGTGGGAAAAGGCACCAGAATTAGGTGTTGGGATGAACCTTGGTGTGGGGATGTGGAGCTGTCTCGGAGGTTCCCTCAACTCTTCACTGCGGCTGCCCAAAGGAACGCCACGGTGGGGGATATGTGGGACCAGAATTCTGGTCAAGGAGGGTGGAATCTAAGGTTCATTAGAGGCTTCAATGATTGGGAGCTGAACATGGTAGGTGAATTACTCCAAATCTTAAGGAGTCAAAGAATTACATTGAAGGAAGACTCAACATTGTGGAAGGGAGGAAAAAAGGGGAAGTTTGGCGTTAAGGAAGCGTATGGTTTGCTGATCAGCCCTAGTGTATCCACGTTTCCTAAAAAGGGCATTTGGGTGGAGAACGTTCCTTCTAAGCTAGCGTTCTTTGCGTGGGAAGCTACTTGGGGGAGGGTTCTTACCTTTGATAGGCTTCAAAAGAGAGGATGACAACTTCCTAATCGTTGTTTTTTATGTGGTAGTGATGAGGAAAATGTAAATAATCTTCTTATTCATTGTACAGTGGCTAGAGTGTTGTGGAGGATTGTTCTGAGTTTGTTTGGTGCCCAATGGGTCTTTCCAGAATCTGTAAAGGAGGTGGTTTTTAGCTGGAAGGGTTCGTTTGTGGGTAAAAAGAGGGAGAAAATATGGAGATCCATTCTGTTATTTATTTTTTGGACGGTTTGGAAGGAGAGGAATAGATTAGCTTTCAAGGGGGGGGGGGGGGGGGGGGGAGTTAGCTATTCAGAAAGTTAAGAATTCTTTTGTTTGTAATGTGTGGAGGTGGGCTAATTTGTATAGCGGTGCGGAGCCTCGCTCCCTTATAGGCTTCTTGGAGTGGTTAGCCTCCAGTTAAGGGTCGGTGGGTTTTTTGTTTCTTTTGTCTTTTGTTGAGAGGCCTTCGTCGCCCTGTATACTCCCTGTATGCTTTGCGGTGTTTTGCCTTTTGCTAATATATGTGTTTATTTATCGAAAAATGTTACTCCTAGTATTGTCCTAAGGGACTGACCTGTGGAAGATGTCAATAGTAAGTCAAAGCGATTGCTTTTACCAAATTTTTTAAAGTGAAAGTATTGAATGGATTATTTCAAAACTCAAATAAAAACTCAAACTAGAAAACTAATTCTTGATTTCTACTTCAATTGATTGAAGTTTGGGAGCTCCACAATCTATCTTCAGGTATAGAACTTTGAAGCAAACAAGGGTTTTTAAGTTAAGGTGATCTTAGGATTTGTAGAATTCTTGGCTAATTGAGATCAACCTGAGTTCTATTGCCCGAAATTGCATTTGAAACCTAATTTTTCCTTTAATCCTGAATCCTAATTACCATTTGATGATTGAAAATTAATTCGGTTTCAAGTGTTGACTTTTCAATCTTTACTTCCCTTGTAGATTTGTCATAGGGTAGGTAGTAATGAGAGAGATAATTGCGATAACTAGGGATCAAGATGTACCAAGATTCTTTAGTATCTAGTAGGGATCTATCGTATTATAATCTCATTAATGTTGCTTTAAACCATTCATCGACTCCATTGTCAATCTCATTTTATTCATTATTCCTCCTAGTGTCTAACCCTAGGCTTTCATGTTTCACACCCTAAGACCGGTTTTTGGCTTTTCATGGAGGTGTTGTTACTCACAAAATCCATAAAAGAAACTAGAAACAATGATTAAATTGAAAACATAACAAACCTAAAGGGTCTTCAATGTCTTATCTCAAAAGAAAGCTTGAACAATGAATGAACTAATTGAACTCCTAAACCCTAAAACAATTGAGTTTTAATACAAACGTAATACCTAGACATGTGGCAAATTCCTATTGTCCACTTTTATAAATGTACTATAAAGTCAATAAATTATGAATTCTAAAATGATCTAGGGCATTTTCGAATTCAGCTTCTAACCTCTATTTCTCCTATAAATTTTTGAATTCGAATTAATGTTCTCTCATTCGAAATGGGCTTTGTATTTGGAATTGGACTTTTGCCTATGCTTCCCTTGCATTGTTCTGACTTCCAAAAGATCAAAACTTCAAATTCAAGCTGTAAATTTCGAATTGGGCTTTGCTCTTTGTCCAACTCTGCTTCAAATGGTTGGATCTCTCTCATTCCAACTCCAATTTGTGCACCATCCAAAGTGTTGGATTCCTGTCTTCTAAAGGTTCTAATCTATATGCAGCTATCACTAAGAAACTCACTAGAAACGTTCCAGAATGTAGTTTAAAGTCAGGGCTGATGCCGATGCACTTGTTTGAGTTCTAATCCCCTTTTTAACTTTAAAAAGACACTTCAAACCTTCTTCCTTGTGGTTGTTTGCTCTCTAACCATCTTCATAACTTTTATTTCTCATCTATTATGCTCATGCCTTGTCTTTATGCTATTGCTTAGACTGTCATTATATTCCACAAGTCTCAAGTCTCTTCATTTGAATGGTTGGCTCCCTTTCTCTACCTTGTCAAAGATGACCTTTTCACTTTGCATTTGTTCATCTCTTTATCCTAAAATTCAGCTCAAATAGGTGTTAACTCCATAGCTAGGGTGCTAGCACCGATTCATGTTGAGTTGGGTGATTTGAGCCTTTTATATTGCGTAAATTGTAATGTTCATGTTTCATTGAAGTATGTATTTGGGCTCTAATCAAATATCTATCAAAACATTTGAATGTTCCTTAAGAGGATGTTTGAATGTCTGCCCAAGAACACTCTTAAATGTCTCTCAAGAGGATGTTTGAACATCCCCTGTGGGACTTTAAAACATCCACCCATATTTTTCGTTTTTCTCCTATTTTTTTATTTCTTTCTCTAAATTTCCGTTTCTTTTAGTCATTTACCATGTCTTAACACTTTCAACACATACACGCTTCAAATGAATTCAATTCTTGAATAGCTTGAAGTTAACTACAACAAATAAGACCCTCATAACATAAGATGTATCTGATTTAGTGCAGTAATGGAATAAAATTGGCATCCTAATCTAATACATCAATAAGCTAAGTGTTTTCTTTTTACATATCTAATGCATGTGCCATTGTTTTTAATGTCAAATATTTTCCTTATCTTTTTCTTTTTTTAATTTTTTTTATTTCATTGTTGCAGGTTCGAAAATGTGCTCAAGCTTTTCTTGAAAGGGTTTTTAAGTCCTTCCAGTCCACCACGGTTACAAAGGAGGCGAGCAAATTGGTACTTTCTTTGTTCAAAAGTTACATGCCTTTGGCGGTTAGGTTAAATTCTTTGAAGACTGTTGATGGATCTAAACCTGAGAATCTAGAGATTCTCCATATGCTGGGTGTACTGAAACTTATTGTTCCATATCTTTCTGTCAAAGTTGGTTTAAAAATACTTTTGGAACTACTTAAGCTCATGAATGCTCAGTTCTCAGCCCTTACAAGGCACATCCTTAAAATCATTGAAGCCCTTTTTGAAACTTCAAGGGTGGAAGTTATCATTCCAGAGGCAGATAACATTATAAGTTCTCTTTCATCATATGTACTTTTGGGAGAAAAGAACCCTGCAGACACTGTCATCTGTGCAGCAACTGTGTTAAGAGGCACTCTTGACAAACTTGATGCCGGTGAACGGAGTGCATGGATCAGAAATCTTCCTTTAGTATTTCGTTCTGTTGCAGGTATGTCTTTTATTGTCTTTATGCAGATCTAAACCTGATATTATAAGAGTATCAATTGCATTAGCATTCTAATTTAACAGTTCTTAGGAGATAGTGATGAACTAAATCTTTTTAAAATTCATTTCTAATTATAATTTCTCATCTTGTTGGTTATAACTGGCCTTTGCATGCCTTGTATACTACTTCTGTACTTGGGTTGGGCTCTTTTTTTCATTAGACGCTCTTATCATGGAGTCAATTATCTCATTTTGCCTATCAAATAAAAAAAATATCGCCATTCATAGTTGGTATAGGTTGTCTTCTATTTTTCCTGAGCTATGTACTTTGTTAATTGTTATTTTACTTCAAGTTCCTTCTCAAGCTTTTAAAGTCGTTTTGTATGTAGAACACTTAGAATCAGCTAATCACATGTTAATCCATTGTGGAAAGGCAAGGGGCCTTTGGATTTTGTTGGTTTCTCTCTTTGACTTGGGCCCTCCCTTTTTTTATGAAAGATTTGCTAAAGGGATGACATGGGAGTTTTGTTAGCAAGAATTGAAAAAAGATTTGGAGGACAACCCCTCTTTGATTGTTTTGGATGATCTGGCAAAAGAGGAATCATAAATACTTTGATGGAATTCAACACTTAGATCAAGTGCTAAAGGAGTCTCTTATATTTCTATCCTTTTCCAATGGACTCACCAACATATTCAAGATGGTCCTCTTTCCTTGTTAGATTTTAGTTATTGGTTGAGTGTGTGTTAATGAAAGAGTGTTTTGTGTGCTTGTTTGAGGGGGTTCTGTATGTTGTTTTGGCAGCCTTTGTATACCTCCAGTGTACTTGGGGTGTGTCCCCCACTCTTTGATGGTGTCTTTTATATATTTTTGTTTGCCTATTAAAAAAATGTAGAACAGTCTCTTTCACAGTCCTTTGCAAATATAATTTGAATCATCTTTCCAGTCACTTTTCATGATTGCATGCCATCAATCCTGGAAGGAGTACAAATAGGAATAGATTTTTTATTTATATTTATTTATTTATTTTTTGAGCCAGTTACAAAATTTTGTGTAGAAGAAACCATTTTTTTTAACAGGCAGTGTAGAAGAAACTACTTATTCAAAGAACTTGGGTTAATCTTCTATTTCTTTTCCATGGCTAGCTAGCCTTGTAATATTAGGATCTGGAATTGCTCCCTATTTCAGAATTGTGCTTATATGATATAGTAGCTACTTTGGCATGTATTCAGTGTTCTGGAGTTACTCTTTGCTGGTTGCACTACATTTTTGGGAGAAAGGAGAGAGAAGAAAAGAAAAGAAGTGGCTTGAGTAAGGTTGCTGTCATCAATGAAAAAAATATGATTCCAGAGTTTACTTTTATGGTCATGAGAAGGGTGTTAAAATCTCAGTTGGCATGGAATCATTTCCACTTGATATATCAACACAGAGATCAACTCTACCTCCTGATGGCACTAAATATCACATTTAAGTGAAGTAGTTTTGACAATGTTTCTGGTGATTCTTCTTTGTAATGGATTAGCAGAGAAATTTGCTAGCATATTGCTCCCCCATACAAAGTTTCTGCCACCATGTTATGAACATGTGATATGGTTTTATTCTAGTTCTTCACAACCTTGTTAATCTCCACATATTGTTTGATAGATTTGAAGGCTCATCTTAGATAAGAAGCAATTTCAGTTAGTTTGTACAAAGCAATTCTATGAAATGGTCTTTTGTCATTATTAGAATGAAACTAAACTTCTTGAATATTAAGGCTTTGTTAAGTTCTTGAAAAGAACAAGGAAAGAAAAATGCTAAAAAATGGTTTTTTATTTTTTTATATTTTTATATCACTATAAGCATTTTGAGTTTCCTTCTCCTCATTCTTTCCCCTAACCAAATGAACTGAGAAATTAAACAATCAATGTGTGGTTTTAAGATCTGAAAAATATTTAAATTGAAGAGCCACTCATGGTAATTATGTTTTATAGCTATAAGTATTTCTTGATTGAGTCATTTGATGCAGATATGTATTTCTTCATATTTAGGTAATGCAATCTATGTTTAATCTCTCTCAAGGTTATTGTTTTACAGTTTTTTCATGTGTTTTTTCATCCATACTGCTTAAATTCATGTTTTCTGTGCTGGGTTTTTTAGGGCTTTTAACTTCTGAGGCTAGTACTGCTTCACAGGCTTCGACTATTTTGAAGGAGTTGATCAAGCACCATATGGATCAAAGAACTTTGTTGATCAATGGAAGTATACCATTTCAAGATGCTTCAGAGAACACGGAATCAAGTGCAATAAAGTCCATATGTGCTGTCTTTGAGAATGCACTCAACACCTGTGATGGAATTCCAAATGAACATGTTCTGGATGTCATATCTGTTTTGTTTCTCAAACTTGGTAAGTAAACATTGTTGATTTGCTAGTGTAGAGTATTCCCAAATGTATAATTGAATGCATGTCATTTCAATATGTTTCCCCTGCTTTTGAGAGATTGTCATTTGGTGGTGTTATATTATTCTATCTATTAGTTGAAAGGTAAAGAGCACAAATTACATCAGTCGAGTTTCTCCTGAATATCTTGATACTTGCTATTGAGGTTCTAGCTGGCTAATTACAATGTTTTTCCAATTGTCCTTATTCAGTAATGAGTAAAAGCCTTCTATGGAGAGATGTATGTATTTTGAAGCCAGCTTTATGAATTTGAAAGTCATGTTCCATCTTGCATGAATTGTGGTTGTTTTGGCTCTTACCCCTAGAAGAAGTTAGCCACTCACAAATATGTGATTTGGATTCTGGATGAGTTTTTAGCTTTCCGCCTTTTCAGTCCTAGCCTTGTTAGCAACTGAGTTTGGGGTTTGCCTAGGCCTGGCTCAATAATGTTTTCTATCCAATCCCCAATTTGGGGACGTCCAAATTTCCCAAATTGGTTTTCCTTCTAATGTTATTTGATATTTTATGGTTTCATCAAAAGTTTTTTCCTTATCTTTGCAATTAGTTTGGAGGTCTTGATGATTGTTGGTTATCATCCTATAGAGGTTCGATGATATCTAATTGCTCCACCATGTCTCAAGTGAGCTTGAATTTAGTTGATGATCTACTCATTTGGTGCCCCTTTGGTTTATTCGTAATAAGTTTCTGCTTAGAGATTGTGTAATTTTGATTTGGTCTGACTGTGAGGGTAACCTTTTATTTTCGGTTTTGGTGGCTTGGTTTGGGAAATGTATGAAGTGTTGGAAGTTAATCCCTCATTTCTATCTATTGAACTATATAGAAGGGATAACATAGATGAATCTTCTCTAAAGTTTTCGAATCCTTAATGCAAGTGGTGGCTAGAATAGTTAATATTTTCATTATTTATTAATTATTCATTTTGGAAGAGTTTAAAGATCTCATTGCTTATTCTACACCATGGTTAGACCTCTAATTTTTCCTTGCTAGTGTGATAGGATCTCTTATGTTGTGTGCTTGCCATTTTTCATTAGTTTGTCTTTGGATATTTTTTATTAATGTCTTCTTGTCATCATATGAATAATAAATATGAAATCAACTCATTATTTTTTGTTTTTTTTGTTCTTTGGTTTTTGGTTTAGGTGAGATGTCATACTTTTTTATGAAGGATATTGTACTAAAACTTGCTGATCTGACATCCTGTGCAAATGGGGACATATCTGACACAAGGCATGTAAGTGCTTATAGATTTTTTTTTTTTAATTTGTTTGTTTGGTTCATATTCAATCCTATACTCACAAAGGCTTCGGTGTGGTATAATACTCATATTTATTTTTATTATCCATGTGGCAAGGGGCTGGGGAAAGGAGTGGTTCCATGTAACAGCCAAAAAAAAGAGTAACCTCATTTATGTAAGGGATTGTTTTATCATACCAAAATCCACTTTTGTGATTTGGCCTTGGAGTGAACTAAATACTTGTTGTTAGTACTCCATGTAGTTGTTAATAAATTCCTTAGAATTTTTCTCAAGATCTAGGTGTTTGACTGAAGAGGGTGATGTGTACCATAATGAGCTGTTGGGATTTTCTTTTCCTAGGAGTTCCATTTTGAAAGTGCTGCTGTGTGCATGTGGGAACAAATTTGAATAAAGAAAGAAAGGCAAAACTTCCTTAAAACATATCGATTTTCTTAGGAGAAATACCAAAGACTGGGGCATTTAAGATGTTGATTCTAGGAAAGGCTAAAAATATAGTTAATAAAGAAAGACAACACTCTTGTTTATTCGATCTTCATTATCATCTCTTTTGAAAGTCAATAATTTATTAGTTCTTCAAACCTGATTCTCAAAATCATAACAAAATTTAATTTGGGAATAATAGGAACTAACTATAATCAAAATTGCCAGAAGGTAAAATATCTAATTACCAACTTACCAATTTACTTCATATCCCTTTTTGTTATCCCCAATTTGGTCGCTGTGAGATTAGAAAAAAATCATAGGGGATATCCTATGGGGAGGAGGGGCTCTCGATGATCTATAAAGATAAAAATAGGGGGTTTGAGCATTAAAGAGTTCTCCATTCTTAGTAAGGCTTTATTGGGTAAATGGTGTTGGAGATTCACTTTGGAGAGGGATATGCTTTCAAGAAAGGTTGCAGTGGGAAAGTTTGGACGAGAGCTAGGAGGATAGTGTTCTCATGTAGGGATTGGGTAGGAATTTTTAAAGCTAAAACAAGATTTGAGATTGGCCATGGGAGAAACATAATTTTTTTTAATAGGTGCCATGGGAGAAGAATAAAATTCTGGCATGATGTATGGTGTAGTAACGTTCCCTTGATGTACTCTTTTCCATCGCTATTCTCCTTTGCAACTTCTAAGGAGGCTTGGGTGGATAATGTTCAGGAGGTAGAAGGTGAGATGGTGATGTGGAACCCGTGCTTCTCAAGACATTTTCAAGATTGGGAGATGGATAATGTTGAGGAGTTTCTTTGAGGAGAAAGTAGCAGAGAGAAGGACAAGATGGTTTGGAAGGCTAGCAAAAGTAGGGAATTCTTGGTGAAGTCTTTCTACTCTGCCATGGAATTGAAGAGTGAAGTGTCTTGGTGTGGGGCTCTTGGGCTCATATTTGTGTGGGAATCGGCTTGGGGGATAATTATTACCATGAACCAACTTAAAAGAAGAGGATGGTTTTTGGCAGGTTATTATTGTATGTCTAACATGCAGAAGAATTAGTAGACCATCTCCCTATCCATTGTGGGAAATCTAGAGAGCTATGACATTTCCCTATTCTCTTTATTTGACATTTCTTGGGTTTTCCTATATTTGGTGAATGACTTGTTAATGGGTTGGAATGGGAGTTATTTTTTGGTTTTTTTTTTTTTGGGACAATTTGGAAGGAATGCAACCAAAGAACCTTTGAAGGGGTGCAACACATTAACCAGTCTCTCAAGGACTCCCTTATATCTAATGTATACATATGGTCTCGGAGTTCATTTATAGTTGATGGTCAAATTGGTCCACTATCCTTGATAGATTTTATTGAGGTTGAGCTCTAGGTACTAGATTGGGGTTCTAGTTGTACTGTAGATTGCTTCTTTTTGTTCTCTTTGGGCTTTTTGTTCCAAGGTTTTTAAGGGAACCCCTCTTATTGTGTTACAACTTGATTGGTTAGCGGCGTGTAATTCCGATGGGTTGGTTTAGCCTAGAGAAGTTGTTCGTTATTACAGTGTATTTTCTTGTTTTCGGTTTCTTGTAGACTAGTTTTCTTTGGTGGGAGGATTCCTCATCCTTCTCTTGTACTTCTTTTTTCTATTAATATATTCCTTTGTCGTGTCCTATCAAAAAAAAAAAAAAAAACTTCCAGTGTCCTGTGCTCACCCCTTTTTGATTGGCACTTCTAGTATATTTTTATTCTTATTTGCTGATAAAAAAGTACTGCCCTCAACTTTTACAGAATTAAAAGAGACAAAAGTATAGTATCCCCAAACAGCTAACTTTGTAAACACATTTAGACTCAAAAAGGAAAATATACAGCAATGCCAAAATAAATAATTCCCAAAACATATTTAGGGTTTTCACTTATGGATCATTGCTGCTTTTCCATCTATAATTGTGATTTTTGGCTGACAGACAGTAATATCCAAACATTCCATAAACTGTTGGATTGGAACCATTGGCACTAGGATGACAATGGTTTAGATGCTACCCATGCTATATCTCCAAGAATTCATTTGATTGGATACTCTCTGGTGAATTGACAAGCTGCAGCATTTTATTGTTGAGATTTGAGAACAAAATGAAAACATTAGTTGTATATGTATTTATTTGGAAGCTCTCTCAGAAATTCAACAAGCCATGGGAGTTTTATCGAGAACAAAATGGAAACTCGTGAATATGTGGGCTTTCTCGGGAATTCAACAAGTCATGGGAGTTTTATCAAGAACAAAATGGAAACTTGTGAATATGTGGTATTTCAGTCCGACAGTCAGAGGGTAACATCAACCCTGTCAGAAGGCTGGTTCCTTGTACCTTTCTTTCTCACATCAAATGCCACCATTGAATTAGTTCTTCTGTCGAACTTCTGGTTCTTCTTGGATAGAGTAATTCCTCCTCATTTCCTATTTGTTTGCCTTTTTTGTTGTTGTCTCATTTCCTTTCTTTATGGTTTTTCATTTTTTCCCCAGAACTTCAATGTTTTGAGAGATTCAGATAAACTGACCCAAACAAATTGTATCCTGGCTTTATCTCCTGGAAGAATTGCACTTGTATGGTGCCTGCTGCGTCGGTATAATTTAGGGTCTTAAACATAATTTAGAGTAACATCATTTACCTTTGTGGAGGAGATAAAATTTGTACTCTTTTCCTTTCTAGAGTGGCTTGATTGTCCGAAGTGCATCCTATCTCCCAAAATGGTTGAATGCTTGGATGATAGCTACCTAGGATGTTAAAACTAGTGACATGCTCCTAAAGGGAAGGAAATATACTGTCTGAAGCATGTGGACAATGTCTTGAAATGGGAGCATCTTTGTTGATCATAATGGCCCATGTTATCTGGCTCTTTATGATGTCACTTTTGTTTCAGCAAAATGTTGCTTCCAGATATGAGGAAATATATTGTGATATTAAAATCATTGAATGAGAGCATTCTATATAGGTAAAGATCCTCCTCGTGATGTGGTTCATTTTGCCTATTTAATTACTACAGAAGTTGAATGAGAGCATTCTATACAGGTAAAGATCCTCCTTGTGATGTGGTTCATTTTGCCTATTTAATTACTACAGAAGTAGTGACTTCTTCCATGTATCTTGTAAAACTCTTATACCTTTATAATGAAAATGTGTTTGTTTTTTATTTTTATTTTTTTAAAAAAAAACTTGTAAAAACTCTTCATGTGAGTAATGTATGTTTAAACTCTTTGCCCTCTCAGGACCTAACTTAAGTGGCAACAGGTTGGTGCAGGGATGTGGGAGGTTCTAGATTCAGGTTGAGTAGGAGCCCAAGAATTTTTTTTTAAAAAATGTCAACGATTTGTGTGTGTACTCTATGTGCAAACAGTTAAAAAATTTTCTAGTACTTAAAGGAGAAAGCTTATGCTTGCTTTTCAGTTTCCTTTAAATTCAATAAGTTTCTTGTTTTGCATACTGTAGATTATACCCTTGTTCTGGGAGAAAGCTCATAATCTTGTTCGGGTGTAGTTTCCTTTAAATTCAATAAGTTTCTTGTTTTGCATACTGTAGATTATACTCTTGTTCTGGGAGAAAACTCATAATCTTGTTCAGGTGTTCAGGGAGGGTGATTATGCTATTTTTGTTTGACCTGTGTGGTCTACTTGCTTCTTTTATGGTAACATGCAGATTTTAGTTAACTTTTACCTAATGTTGGCTTAGTGATCAATGTCTGTTTGTTACGATTTGCAGCTTCAGGAATGTATTGGATCTGCTGTTACTGCATTGGGACCAGAGAGGATACTTACACTGTTACCGATCTCCCTTGATGCTGAAAATTTCACTTGTTCAAACATTTGGTTGGTACCGATTTTGAATAAATATGTAGTTGGAGCATCACTAAGGTATTTTATGGAACATATCATGCCTCTTGCAGAATCTTTTAAACGGGCATCTCACAAAGGTATCTGTTCAAACTACTGAAGGATAATTTCTTACATTGTTTACGATTTTCTGGGCTCTTTATTGATTTTAATTTTTCTCAGTTAAAAAGTCTGTAATTGGAGAAGATCTGCAGGCTCATGCACATGGTCTTTGGGGTCTGTTACCTGTGTTCTGTCGCTATCCAACTGATACTCGCCAAAGTTTTGGATCTTTGACCAAACACTTAATTAGCTTTCTCAAGAAGAACTCTTTTATGCATGAAAGCATTGCTATTTCCTTGCAGGTTTTCTCAATGTGCTTTCCTAATAACTATTTTATCCCTTAGTTATGATTATAGTTCTCATTTTCTTCTTAGGTTCGATGGATGCTTATTAATGTGTGTGGTTCCAATTCTTTTCTCTTATAAATGTGTTATCTTTCTCTGTTTTCTTTAGGAGCTTGTGAATCAAAACAGAAGTATACTTAGATCTAGTGAGGGTGATTGTGAGTCAAATACCTATGCAATAAAAGATTCTATGATACAATCCAGTAGTGTGGCTTCTTATTCAAAGAAAACTGCAACCAAAAATATCGGGGCTTTAGCGTCATGTTCTATGGAGTTGCTTCAGGCGCTAACAGATCTGTTCTTTGGTTCACCTCCTGAGAAACGCTCATATTTAAAGGTTATCGTCTCATTGTTTAGTTTAAAATATTTTATATGTTCTCACTCACCCCTATTATTTGAAATAGTTGAGATGTTCTTACTTTCTTTTATTTTTTTTGAGTTCCAAGATTTTTTGCCACTGGAATTATGTATGTTCTCTCCTTTCGTTTCTGTATATGGTGAGGCCTTTGCTGATCGGAGTTGCATTTTGTTATATCTCCTCTTTTTTATCTTATATTCTCTATTTCTTTCTGCTTTATACTGATAAAAAAGAAAAAATCTCTATGCCTTATCTTTAACTAGTTTAACAGGACATTCATCTGTTCAGGGGCTGTAGAACATGGTGCTTTTTGTTGAATTATTGCTCATGTGTTTTGTTAAATTCTTCTGCTTTATAAAGTTTTGATGGTCAATCTGAAAGTCTATGTGAGATTAACGATTTTTTTCTTATCATTTTCTACAGGATGCTATTGGATGCTTGGCATCTATATCTGATTCTTCAATAACCAAAAGAATTTTGATATCATCACTTGAGAGGCTTGAGCTTATAAATGGTGTGGGTGAATTTGAAAATGTAGGGAATTCAAGTACTACAGAGAAAGATACGCAAAGGTGATAACAAATTTAAGATTGTTTTTTCTTATAAAAAAGGAAATACAATGTGGCTTTTGTTTGAGTTGGTTTTCCTTTTTGGATGCTGAAGTTCTAACATTCACCATTTATATATGTTAATGTTGGACCCATAATTTGGATGCTTGAATGTTGTCTAAATAGTCATTGAAATGTTTTTGTTTGTTTTCAGGACAAATATGTAGAACCTCTCCATATGCATTTTTGAACTGTATGTTCTTCTAATTGCTGAGAAAATAGGATATTTTGAATTACATTAATCATAACGCTGTAAGGTTTCAATTAGTGTTCTTTAGTTGAAATAAGATTGTTATTAAAGAAAGAGGACTCATGATGGAAGGATGGGTAAACCTTCAAAAGGAACTAAAAGAAAAATGTAACTCCACTGTCAAGAAATAATTGTTACAAAGCAAACCTAACAAAAAACTCTTTAAAATTTTTTCTAAGATAATATCCAGGGATTTGCACCCCTCCTAGAAAGGGATTGAGGCTTACAAATTGAAGCATCTTCCATGCCTCTGGTTTTAAAATTTGAGATGTCTCCAACAATTAGATCATAGAGACCATAATCCTGCTCCTGGGAATGGCCTAGGAAATGACCAGTTGACCACTGAAGAATCTACTTCAATTGATGAGATCCCTTACACCATTGAATAAGATTCTCTTAGATCTTCCAACCAGGCTGAAATTCAGCATTGATTGCAAACCAGTGCTAGCTAGCTTGGAAAACCCAGAATATGTCCCCCTTATGGCTGTCAATGTTCCCCAAATTTCTGGTCCTTCTTTGGTTGTAGATTTTGTGGATTGGGTGGGTTCTTTTTGAGGGGGGCGTGGTTTTTTCTTGGTCCTTTTATTTGCGCTTTTAAGCGTTTGTTGTATACCCCCCTTTGTACTTCGGAGTGCTGTTTTAGCCCTTTCCGTTTATAATAATACACTGTTGCTTTACTCATTTAAAAAAAAAAAAAAAAAAAGTTCCCCAAATGCCCAGCCCAGACTAATCCTGTAATCACTGTCAAAATATAAACTTTAACCTACCTAGATCCTAATTAACCAATTGCTAATCATTGTGTGTTAAAATCTAGATTACTTTGTGTATCATTTCCAAGACATTGTGATGTCTCTGATTTTCTCCCCATCTTCAGCACTCTTTTCAGGTTGGTGGAGATGAAACCAATGATAATTTATATTGGAAAATTTGACTGCTGTCAACCGAGATGGTTGCAGCTTCCCTTTATACATATAATATAGTATTGTTCGGCACTACTTCATTGTAGCCCATTTCCAATGAAAGCTTCCCTGCTCCAATGATGGGGAGGGCAATGCCATGCCTCTACACCAATAGATGGCTTCACATGGTTGCCCACTAGGCAATTCTTACTTTTGATAAATAGAAGACAGTTGGTGTTCCATTCAGGTGTTCCTGCTTCAAAATACATTTTTTATTATCAGCACCATCGTACATGTAATTTTGTGTAATTGGATGAATTTTCCAGAAGAACATTGTGTGAGGAATGGAATGGACTAGTGGTGCAAGAACAATGTTAGATAACACATTGCATTCTTGTATGCTTGTATTCTTCTTTTTTATTTTGAAAATGAATGGATAACAGTGTAGCAATTTTAATTTCATACAGGCGTGTAACAATGGAGCTAGCATCTTCTCTTGTTGAGGGAGCTAACGAGGATCTTATTGATTTAATCTATAAGTTTATTAGGCACACTTTGCTGGTATGTTGCCTTCTCTAAACACCTTGATAAGTGCTTGTTCTGCCTCTAGTGAAAGCTTGTAGGAACATGGATATAATACTCGATAAACACGGGCTAAAATCATTCATGTATTTTTGGCTTTTTTAGACAGCTGATGAGGAAGGACAATGTAAAGCGTACTATGCTTTGAGCCGAGTTCTGGAGGTCCATATTTGCATTTAGTGCTTGTTAGCTGTCATATTTTTTTTTTAATTTAACCTTTTTTAAAAATTAATCTCTAGTGCTGGGGTTTATGCTCTCTCTCTCTCACCAGCTTTTTTTAGTGTTGTGATACAGGAGCATGCTTGGTTTTGTTCTTCACAATTTATTGAGCTGGTAGAATTATTACTTGGTCTGAAGTCGACTGACGATATCACTTTGCTTAAAAGTCGCTTTGCTTGTTTCCACATTTTATTGGTCCATGCATTGAAGGTTAGAGTACTCTCTTTGTATAAACCTTAAAGCTTATTTAGCATTATAAATTAGTGTATTTTTGTAACTATGTTTTAATTCAGATTATAATTATGTGAAATAGGGGGGGAAAATGCTAATACTCATTCTGATCACTTGTTCATCTTTTACTTACTTAACAGTGAATCTTAGGATAACAAAATCTATTCTATAATCCAACTTTTAGAAGAACTAGATTTATTACAGAATCGTCAGTTCTTATACTTAATTTTGCACATATTTTACAACTAAAACAACCCAAGATGGTCACTGCAGCTATCACCAGAGGTAGAATGAAAAAGATATGACAGGGTAACAAGTTGATGCTTCTCCAGGCTCAACAATCTTATGAACTAGGCAGGATTCATTTGGTATGTGTGGTGTTGATTTTTCAGGGCCTGCTTATTATATAAGATGAGCTGTTTGATCATGTAATGCCTGTTCTGGAGCAAGCTTCCCTTACAACTGAAGCAGCTACTAACCTTATTGTCTTTATTTTTAGTTTTCTCTATCAGAATAAGATCAAGTTGAGTTGCAGGAGATTTATACTTTAAATATTACCAACATAAATGGAAAGAGATAGTGAAAATCTTATGAAATGCTTCGAAAGAGTGTATTGTGATTGAAAATCGTTGCATGCTTTGCCTTTTACACTTCACTTTAAAATATATTTGTAGTATTCTAGTCACTTTTGGTGACACAATAAAACTCTAAAAGGCATGAAAGAGCTTATCATAGATATCTTTCAAGCAAAATACATGGCAAAAGTTGAGATTTGTAAATTGTGTTGCAAGTTGGGTGGATGTATTGTGGTAGTCGCATTTATTTTTTGGTCTTAAAGCAATAATGGCCCATGCAATGGGAGTTATGGAGGGGCGGTTTTTACCTCTTCACAATACCTAGAAACACACACAATAACAACATTTTGAAGGAATGCAAGTTGGCTTGAGAATTTCCAATGTAAAAGGAATGCTTGGGTTTGCCTTTGAGGGCTCCTCACAAATTAATGAGGGTATGAGACTTAGTGGAGGAGAAGATTTTAAAGAAATTTAGCCTTGTGGATGAGATAATATCTATCAAAAGGAGGGAGACTCACCTTAATCAAAAGCACATTGTCAAGTATGTCGATACACTTCATGTTCCTTTTTACCATTTTGAGGAGGGTGAGCTCAAGACCCAAGAAATTCCTTTGGAATTTCCTTTGTGGCATAGGGGCTCTAGAGAGAAAACCTTACTTGGTTAATTGGACCATTGTTTGCATGGGAAAAAAGGGTGGGGGGCTTGGCATCAGAAAGCTCCATATTCTTAACAAAGCTCTTTTAGGTAAATGGAGTTGGAGATTTGTGTCCAAGAGAGAGTCCTTTTGGAAAAAGGTTGTAGCTAGAAAGTATGGGTTTGAAGAAGGGAGATAGTGCTTGAGGGTGGTGAGGAATGGCTATGAGGTGGAGCTGTGGAGGGCTATAAAAAATGGGTGGGAAGTCTTTAAAAATAGATGCTACATTTGGAAACCTTGGGTGCCAATGGAAGGATCTTAACTCTTGATTAGCTTAAAAGGAGGGGTTGGAGTTTTCCTAACAAATGCTACATGTGTAAAGGGGATGAAGAGTCTATTGATCACTTGCTTCTTCGTTGCTGCATAGCAAAAATTTGGTGGTAGTTGGTTCTCTCCTTGTTTGGAGTGGCTTGGGTAATGCACTACTCCTTCAAAGATGATCTTTTGAGTTGATTAGCTTAAAAGGAGGGGTTGGATTTTTCCAAACAAATGCTACATGTGTAAAGGGGATGAAGAGTCTATTGATCACTTGCTTCTTTGTTGCTTTATAGCAAAAAATTGGTGGTAGTTGGTTCTCTCCTTGTTTGGAGTGGCTTGGGTAATGCACTACTCCTTCAAAGACGATCTTTTGAGTTGACATGGTTCTTTTATGGGAAATAAGGGAAAGAAAGCCTGGATAGTTGCTCCTTTGTGCCTATTTTGGATATTATGATAGGAAAGAATAGGAAGGTGTTTTGAAGGCATAGAGCAGTTGGAACAAGTGATTAAATCTTCCTTTATGCATATCATGAATTGGGTTAGATTGTATATAGATGATCATGTTACTTCAATGGTAGACTTTGAGACTAGCTGAGCTCGAAGTAAGCATGGGGAGGTTGTTTTTTGTTTTTCCTATATTTTGTTTGCCTAGTTTGGTGCTCTTTGTGTACATTGTGTGTACCTTGCAATGCCTATTTCTGGTACTTTCATTATAATATTTGCCTTGTTTGCTTTTATATATATATGTATATATAAACTTCTGGTCTACACAATTAACGACACTGGTTCTGTAAAAGCCTTTTTTTGTTTTTTTGTTTTTTTTAATGATTCTACTTTATGCATGTTCACATACATCAAAGTAGTCTTAGTAATATTGTGATTCAGGTAAATATTTAGTTCATTGAGTCAGGGACCTCATATCTATGTTGGAGTTATGAACAAGTTTGATTGTGTTAATACTTTGGTTACTGTGTCAGCAACCTCATAGCCGTGTTGGCTTTGATCAAATCTCTATGGCCTCCTTGTCTTTTTTTAGCTTCAGTAAAGAAATGCCACATATTGTGTTGGCCATTGCAATGAGCGTTTTTGACGATATATGTTGGAGCAATGCCATTCTTTCTTGTAATTATACGCATTCATCATGGTATATTTTCTGTGTTCTTGTTCAAGCAACCTTTTCTTTGGTAGAATTCCTCAATATATTTGAACTTTTGCCTTTTGACATGTATGTAACATAGGCGCTTTAAAATCCAGAAATTTTCTCAAGCAATACATTTTCTTTTCTGGAGTTCCTATAGATTTTTATATCTTTGGTGCATTAATTTTGTTCATATTTTAGTTCATTGGCACAAATTCAGGATTGTTCCCTTACTCTTTTAAAATGCTTTGTGCAGATGAGCTTGGAGGAGGAGAATACAAAAGCTTTTCTTATTCTCAATGAGATTATTCTCACATTAAAAAATGTAAGAGCTACCTGTAGAATTCTAATATGATTACCATGCTCACTTCCATTTCTCATGCAAAAATAAATCTCTCTCTCTCGATTTATTTTAAAAATAATGTTAAGATTATAACATTCATGTTTGAATCCTAACTACCTCATGCAAATCTCCAAATACATGAGGCTTGACCCTAGTGCATTAAGGTATTAAAAAATGTAATACTTCACTTGTACTGCCCAATTATGTGTTCAGGATGTTTTTTAATGTATTTGAAGTTGTTTCCACTGCATGAACATAACTAAATCATTGAGTTGGTTTTTTCCTTTATTCTAATGACATTGTGTTCCTTAATTTAGAAACGTGCTAGTATTAGAATAAGCTCCTAAGAAGTCTTGTACCTTAAGCTGTTGGAACATGAATGAAATTGTAATAGCCAACAGTGATTTTGGGGTTTAAGTTATCATGTGCTTGCTTTGACCCTTCCTCTTTTTTTTTTTTTGTGATTTTTGTATTGTAACATGTATGTCAATGAAAATCGAGTTTTATTCAGTGTATTTAAAAGAAAAAATTATTTCTTCTGATCCTCTTGTGTGTATGTCCTCTCTTGAAGTGTCCTTTGGGTTAGAAGAATATTTTAAGTGAGTATCCAGGTTTTCTTCTCAGTGTTGGTAATGATGATGATGAACTTTCAGGCTGGATAACTTCTTAATTTCAGTTTCTGATGTAGGAAGTCTCCACCATTTGGGTGACAAACTCTAGACATAATGATATCCCCCATTTGATGTTAGAAAGTTGATTCACTTTAAGATTGTGTAGCTTCTCAATTTCTTGAATTAGGAAGTCTCTCATTTGAGTTGTAAACTCCAGACACAATGGAAGATGTTTTAGAGGCACAAACATTGAGGTGGTCATCCAAACACACTTGAAATTCCTGCCATCAATTTTGTTGAATCTCTGTATTCATGTCTATTGGGAAGTTACGTATAAATGAGAGGATTCTAGTTTAAATTAGTTAGATGGGTGCCTGGTTAGTTCTCACTTCTGAACTATTTATTTCATCACTAAACATTTTGGGTTTTGAGGGTTGCTCATATTTGTATTGCAGGATCTAGTTTTCTCCCCCATGCTTGCTCCTTGTTATCTAACTTCTTCTATTGTTGTATGGTGTAGCCTTTTTATTTTTTATCAGAAACGAAATATATATATTGATAATAGTAAAGTTCAATAGAAGGATGAGAGGTATTCCCACAAAATAGAAAACTTGATCAAAGTAAGACTATACTCCTCCACTATACAATGATAACTACAGATGAAAACATGTACAAAATATCACAAGAAACAAAAATCAAACTCTCTCAAAAGTTATCCACTTTGGAGAAGTACAATTTCTAGATAAGCGAGATTGTGTCGGAAGTTACAATTATAAAAAGATAGATAGGAATTACCAAGGATGACTGAGATGATGAGATTTCTTACTGAGACAACTTTATAAAGACCTCAAAATTATGAAGGTTTGGTTATTTGACTTGTTTTTGGCATAAGGGCAATGAAAGTGGTCTTGGTGCTTTGATTTATTATCCCATTACTGTGGAACTCTGAAAACACTCTTGATACAATGCAATAGTAAACCCATTAGGGCCAGGTGCCTTCTCCTTGTTCAATAGGAAAACAGACATGCACACCTCCTCTTTAGAGAAGGGATGGTCTAACTAAGTAGCACTCTCTCCAAAAATGGGTGACCACTATGAACATTCTGTTCTCCAAGAAACACCTGCAGGTTTTGAGTAGAGCTTTCCAAAAAAATTCAAAATCTCCTTTGATATATTTTCAATGTTTTTTAGAATCACCCCCTCTTTAGATACCAAGGATTTTATGAATTTCCTTTTACACCTCCCATTGGCCACTCTATGAAAGAACTTAGATGTGTAGCCTTTGTTGTTGCTTTCATGCTTTTAAGGTGGGAAGCAATCTTAGTCCCTTTCCTTCAGTCTTCTTAATCTCTATATATACACGTGTTTTTCATAAAGAAATCCTTTTATATCTGAATCCTGTCCTCTTTACAATAATTTTGTTGGCTTCATGACAAAATGATGTTCTAATGATGCATTTGTTTTCTAATGTGCAGTCAAAGGAAGAAGTTAGGAAGGTAGCTTATGATATACTCCTTGTGATAAGCTCCAGCCTGGAAAACTCATCATCTCTCAGTTCTGAAGGGTCTCATCAGAAGCTGATAAGTATGGCAAGTACTTTACTGATCCTACTTTTAACAAATAATTGAATTATGTGGCTTTCTTTTCCATGCTTTCTGTAATTTTTTTGCTTCACCTTGTTTTGTACTCTAATTTTCATTAATCAATTATCAATTGTGTTGATGGTGCAGCACCATCTGTTGGAGGAAAATTATAATAAGAAAGTTGAACATATTTAATACAACTCTTTCACTCTAGGAAGTCTTCCCTTTGGAATCCTTCTGATTCAGATAGCACTACTGTTGTAATCGATTGATTTAAGTCCATTTATTTATGTATTAGTTTCATATTTTTTATTTGTTGGAAAAGCTTTACTATTATGGGGTAAAAACTGTCACAGGATTGAAATGGGAACAAAATTCTTACAAGCAACCTTTGTTGGATATATTGGTGAACTCTGATTTTGTTTCCTTGCTTCTATAAATCCTATTATGTAATGCATAGTTTTGGTAATTATGACTATTAATTAACTGTTTTGACCTATTGATACTACTGGTTGCTAAGAGCGGCTACTGCTTCGTTTTTAATGACTAATTGTTGCATAATGTTCAGATAATGGGCTACCTTTCTGGTTCATCTCCTCACATAAAAAGTGGAGCAGTGTCTGTGCTATCTGTACTGGTATATAAGGATGCCAATATTTGTACTTCAGTACCTGATCTGGTCCCTTCTGTTTTAGCTTTGCTGCAGGGGAAAGCTGTTGAAGTTGTAAAAGTGAGTCCCCGACTCATAATCCAGATTGTTGTTTTGTAGTTACTCATAATGCTCATGAGTCGATTGTTACATGTTAAACAGGCTGTTTTGGGCTTCGTGAAAGTAGTGGTATCCTGCTTACAAGCTAGAGACCTGCAGAGTTTTCTTACTGATGTACTCAATGGTGTTCTCCCATGGTCATCTGTATCAAGAAACCATTTCAGATCGAAGGCATGTGCAAATTTGCCTCAATTCTTTTACCCTACACTTGCTCATCTCTTTCTATATTTTGTTGCCTTAAGTAGTTTCTATAAACATGCATGTCCACTGTAACTACAGGTTACAGTCATACTGGAAATTGTGGTAAGGAAGTGTGGTTCTGCTGCAGTCAAGTTGCTTACACCAGAGAAATATAAGGGTTTTGTCAAGACCGTTCTGGAGGTAATATTTCTTCCAATCTTACCTCTTCTTTTGAAAAGACCAAATAATAATGGGAAAATAAAAAACTATAAGGGTTGCCTGTTCTTTTTTTTTTTTTCTTTTTTTTTTATTTAATGCAAAATTCCGATTTACCATGTCTACCTTAATGCAGAATCGGCATAATAGCAAGGGAAGTTCAAAGGAAGCTGATGATCCTGAAAAGGAAGAAAAACGTCCAAATGCATCTTCGAGGGGATCTGATTTTACATCTTTGAGGCAGCAGAAGAGGGGACACAAAGAATTGGGTTTTTCACCTAGAAAGAGGAAGAGGGAGAAGCAGCCAGATGGCATTGGCAGTGGCATGAAAAGGGTTAAGAAGGCCAGGCATTCAAATTTTCGTAATCATGAAAAACAAACTGAAGGCCAGGCAAGAGGAAGTGTAAAGAAGAACATGAAGAGGAGTTCGAGAAGAGAGGCTACCAGTAGAGGGGATGGGGAGAGAAAGAAGATGGCATGGAAGAAGCAGAAGAAAATTCATAAATGAGACTCTGAAATGGCGAATTTGTTTTCTCCCCTCTCCCCTCTCTCCTCACATCAATTTTTGCTTTACAGACATCTTAACAGGGCCATGGGACTTGGCCCTCCGATGGATTTATTTATTTTTTATATATTAATTTTATACTCCAGTCAGTTATGTAACATCTAAATGCCGCCACTTACTCCTAGTTAGTTTTGAGATGAACTTCACAAGCAACACTTTATTAAATTGATTAATAATTAGTGACTAAATTATTAAGATTCTAATTTATTTATGCATTTATTTTTATTTTCATTGGTAATGAAATAAAATTATGAGAATTGTTATTAAATATCGTTGTAATTATTTTGGGAAATAAGGTTTTCTGAGAAACTCAATTATAAAAATTAATTTTCTCAAATATAAAATTAAATTTAAAAAAAATAATAACTTATATTTATTTTTTTTTAAAATAATTTATTTTCTAATAAAAATTTCAAAAAGTTTACCAATTTTTTATAGTTGAAAAGTCTAGAAAGTAAAATAAAAATAGTTTAAGGGTATAGTGATGTGAGAATTGTTTTTAATATTTTTTTAATACTTAAAAAATAAAAATTTTCAAATGTTAAAAGGACTAAAATCATTTTTTAGAATTATTGATAAACATGCTCTTAAATAAGTCCATGCTAGTCATCAAATATTTATTATTTTTTTGAAAATAATTCAATGATTCCTTTTAAAAATAAAATAACCTAAATTATAAACAGTACGAATTTTTTGAGGACAAAGAAGATGATATAATTTTTATATGATGATGATATATGTATAAGAAATTTATAGTTATTTTTTTTATGTGAATGTATCAATAGTTGGGGGATCAACATATTTATGAGTGTAAGTTGCCCTGATTGCCCCTCATATTTTTGTGCTTTAAAAATCCCCCAAAATATCCTCAATATTTCCAAAGAATGGCATATATATATTTGTCTTTTTTTTCTTTGACATAATTTAACTCTGGATGATACAAATTTTTTTGGTGTCCACCATTGTCTTTCATGTCTGAAGTGAAATCTATTGTGACGGATGCAAAGAGGACCTGCAAAACAAAAGAAAAAAGGCTCCGATGCCTAAGTCAGCAAAAGAATAACAAATGCCAAGGCTAGATTTGGTTCCAAAAAAATATTTAGAAATGAAAAAATGGTTTATGTTTTATTATATTATGAAAAATAATATAATTAAAATTGATTTTAAATATATTTTTTATTATTTAATCTTTTTATAAAGTAGAATAAAAAATATTGATTTTAATTTTTTTTATTTTTTTTATTTTTTTGGAACCAAACATAACCTCGACATAATTGTAGGAACCACAAAATTATTAATGAGTAACTAATTGTAAGTAAGAAATACTTCTTAAATTTGTCAAAATCTTATGATATATCCACATAATTAATTGTTATATCTAAAAATCATTACAATTCAAATTCAAGTTGATAAATCTCAATTTCATCACTATAATCCCTTGAAAAAAATATGAATTTAGTCCAAGTTCACTAAGAATTCAAAATCTATAAATCTTTGTATCCAAATAATTATATAAACTTAAGACCATCTTCAAATTCAATCAAAAACCTATCTCCAAATATTAATAGAAATCCAAATAATCATATAAACTATGACCATCCATCTTAATTTCTTCAAATTCAACCTGTGTAAATGCTAAATTTATAAAATCTTCCATCAATATTGTCCAAATTCGCTAAAATAAAAATCTTAAGTTTCTAAAAAAAAAAAAATTCATAATTGACCACAAATTCTGAATGTCTCCAAATAATTAATTGAATAAATCCTCAAAATAAAATGCTATCAATATCTACAAAAAGCATCTTCATATTTCCAAAAAATGAATTGTCTCTTCAAATACTCCCTTTAAGTCCAAGTTTTCACCCAAATAAATCTCAATTTTATCCTTTTCTTGTTGTAACACCAAGCAAATAAATTTTGTTGTCTCCCAATAATTCATATGCATATCCCAATTTCTCCATGAGGGAATTCAAAATCTATTTTCAACTATTAATAGAAATCCAAGTAATTATATAAACTACCATCCTAAATTTCTTCCTATTCATGCAAAATCATAAATAAGTCCAACCTAATCAAATCCTAACTTTATAAAAATACTAAAAGTCTCCCATTATATATCTTAAAATTCTCTTCAAATTTATGAAAATCTTTCCCTAATCTTCTCCAAATATCAACACAAATTCCAAATAATTATATAAACTAAGACTAAGACCATCCATTCCAAATTATTCCTAATTTCTTCCAAAATCACAAATAAATCCCAAATTTATAAAATACTAAGTTATCAATGTCTCCATCAAAATCTTCATATGTAGATGAATATCTTCCAATAATTTTATATTTAAGAATTATATTGCCTACTCCAAAACCGTCCAAATAAAAATTTCTCTCAATTCTCCTGAAAAACATAGGCATTTACAAAATAACTACCAAAATCCAAATTTACAATTATATAATTAAATGACCAAAATTTAATATCTATGTATAGAACTCAAAATAGAAATCCTTGTTTTCTATCCTCAATAAACTCATAAAATAACATTAAATCCTAAAACTTTCACAATTGCAAGTAATTGGAACATTCAACACAATCAACCCCAAATTGCAAATAATATTATAATAATAAAAAATTGACATTACAATAGAAATTTAAGAAACCAAAATTAATTGAAAAAAAGGAAAAAAAAAAAAGACAAAGAAGAAGAAAAATTCGGACATATGCATGAAAAATTTGGAAAAGAAATAAGGAAAAACCTTTGTTTTTTCAAACTTAAAAGATAGATATTGTTTAAACATTTTTAAAGTAATTAAAAAAAAACAAACGGATAAAGAATAATAAAAAAATTTACACATGCATGAGAAATTCTGAACGAATATGAGTTGAAATGAGTGTTTTTTTTTTTTTCTACTTTAAAGGTATTATTTAAGCATGTTCAAAGTTGTTTTTGTTTGCCCAATTTTTAAATTTTTATTTTAAAGTAGAGAATAAAATCAATCTTTTGAGAAGGATTCATCTCATTGACATTCACTCATGGATTTGATTCTTTCAACATTCATCGAAATTCAAATAACCCAAAAATAAATTAAAACTTAAAGCTCAAAGTGTGAAATATTTAATAGCCTAATGTCTAAGACTAACAAAGACCAAGCCTTATTTCCCAAGTAATAAACCGAATAATAATACAAATAAATACCACTAGATTTGATAGTAAATGTTAGCACAAGTTCTGTAAAGCCACATGACTATAGATATTGCCATGATCATCCAAAATTCACCAGATTTGATTCTTAGAAATGTGAATCCAAGACTTGTGTGTGGGGCTTTAATTATTTTCTGCCCCCCTCTCAATTTTTCATTAATGCTCATTTCTTGCTCCCTTTTTCTTTTTCTTTTTTTCTTTTTTCTTTTTTTTCTTTTTTTTTTCTTTATTGAGAAATGATGGCTTACACGCTTGGTTGATTCATTGCCCCCCAAGGTAGCCCTTTTCATCCTCGGGAGTGTTTCCTTCTCTTTGAGGAAAAGTGACGGCTTACACACCCAAATGATTCATTGCCACTCGAGGTAGCCCTTTTCACTTTTCGGAAACTTAATTTTTGTATGAGAGGGGAACATATTTTATATTAGTCTCCATGCACACTCATCATACGCTCACATTTTCCTTGAATCTAGACCGGATCATCGAAAATAATAAGGAACAATTACCATAGTTGTTTGTCTACACATTACAAGTGTCATATTACAAAAAGATGAGCAATGTTTATGTGCATATTATTTCAACTTTATTGTAAGGAAATAAAACTTGGTCTCTCTTAAAACTTGAACATTTGACTTAATCTTTTACAATAATTCAAGCTAATTAAGTATTTAATCAATTTTTGAGGAATTTGAATTTAAATGAAAAACAAAAGTTTCATACCATGTGTAATTCTAAATTAAAAAATAACATCACTGAAAAAAATTGGGATATTAAATATAACTTTGAAACATGCTTGATATAAATTTTTCTTTTTTTAAAATTGTTTTATTATGGTATTAAAAAGAACAATAAAATGAAAAAAAAAAAAAGTAACTGAAAAACATTAAAACCAAGAAATGCAACTCTAAGACATGCTTAGCATGTCTTTTTTTTTTTATTCTATTCATAAAAAAGCAAAAAAAAAGAAAAAGAAAAAAAAAACATAAAAGATACCAACACTACAAAAAAATCAAAAATAAAACTAGCCTTTTTTCCCTTTTTTTTGTAAAAATTATTTTATTTTATGAAAAAAAAACGAAATAATAAAAGTATAACTCTAATACATTCTTGACATGTTTTTTTTTTTCCTTTTTCATTTTTTCATTTTACTGATAAAAAATGCAACAAAAATAAAAGGAAAACTAAGCAGACAAAAAAAATATAAACACAAAAGACCCAGACTCAAATAAAAAGAAGGGATATTAGCAAATATATATAGCAATTATTATGGTAGAATAAAAGCAAAAATAGCAGTTACATCACCCATTTTACCACCCTTGTGTCGCTTTCCAGCCTGCCATGCAGCTTTCGAATAAGGAGTAAATCGATATTTATCGATCGATCTCTCAATCGCGTTTTTGGCTATCTCCGCTGCTATCATGTCGGGAGATGGAGCTGGGTCTTTTCGTATCTCCTTTATCACAAGATCTTTGATCTCATGAGTAAAGAGATTATTGAACAATCCTGCACTTCCTGCTATTATTATGTCTCCAGGTTCTAATTCCGTGAGTTTGATTTCCTAAAAGGATTGCAAATTGTTAGTTTGTAAAAATAAAATTTAAAAAAAAAAACTCACATAAAAATTAAATTAACAAACCTCTAGAGAATCATTAGCATTCCCTAATTGATAAGGAGTTTTATAAGTGTGTTGTTGTACAGGAGATTCATATAAAATTTCCTCATTTCTCAGGAGAATGAAGCCATTATCTCCAATGTTTACAGCATGCAAGCACTAACCAAAGAAAAAAAAATGTGTCATGATTAGTGAATAAGTAAAAAAAATAAAAAAATAAACAAATAATTAAGAAAAATTAACTACTTCACATACCCATTCATTCAATGTTATAATACATGCTGTAGATGATCCTGGAACCTTGGTCTCCAAATAGGCATGATTGAGAAGATCTATGGGATTGATTAATCCCTTGATCTTATTAGCTATGTGGGAACAATTGTCCGCTAGATCCCTCACAAATTGACAAGATCCATGTGCAATCACAAATGTTTGTCCAATTTTAACATGGACATCCTTTTTCGTCTTGGGATTCTTCCCATCTTTAGAGGATATGAATTTTGATCCCGATATCATCCTCATGCTGAAAAAAAAAATCATTAGACATGATTATGTAAAACAAATAACAAAAAAGAAAAAGAAAAACTAAAAATAACAAGATGAACACAAAAGAACAAAAAGAAGAATATCCAACAAAATGAAAAAAATGAAGAACCAGAAATCATTAGCTAAATATTAGTTTTTTTTCTATTTTCTATTTTTTTTTCTAAAAACAATCTACATTTAAATTGTTTCCAAATTTCTTACAATATTTGAAAAGTTTTTTTTTTTAATTCACAATTTAAAATTTTTTTTCCAAATTAATTTTATTATGTGAAGATAATTTCTTTAATATTTTCATTTATATTTTTTAGAAAATAATTTTCCACATTATTTCCTTAGCATTTTCCCGGGAACCAAACATATATACCTGATATATATACATATAATTTTTCGATAGACGGAAAATTTCGGTAATTATCGGTATTTTTACCGATTTTTCGGGAAATTTCCCGACATTTCCTACCAGTCCAGTCCAGCCCGCGCACAGGATACAAAATCTGCCCATTTTTTTTTATTTTTTTTTAAAACATAAGATGTTATTTGGTAATCTGATCATGATTTGCAGGCAAAGGTTGTGCTTTTCAGCCTACGAACATGAAATTCAAATCCAGTGGCATAAAAGCAAAGAGACCCTTAGAACATATCCAGAAAACACAGGGAGCAAAAAAAATCAATTTTTTTGGTTTTCCTTGGAGGTTTTGCATGGATTTTCTCGGAAATCAAACAAGGATGAATTTTCCCGGAAATCAAATGGGGGATGGATTTTCTTGGGAATCAAACGGGGGATGCAAAAAAATAAAAAATAACATGATTAGTACCTGCGAGGACTGCGAGGATTGAGAGTGGCAGGGGAAAATAGAGTCTTTTTAGGGATGCCTCGAGTGAGAGAAGTGGGCGGCAGGCCTTTTGAGTTTTAGATTTAGGTGGTGTTTGATTTTTTACTTAATTATGAATGGGACTTTAATTTAAATATTAGGTTGGTTAGTATTTTATTTTTATTAAATATTAAAAAATAAAAAAAACCAATATTATATTAGTTTTATTTTTTATTTTTTTTTGTATGTTGGTGTCTTTTATGTATTTTTCCTTTTCTTTTGTTGCTTTTTTTATTAATAGAATATAAATATAATTTAAAAAATTAAAATATAAATATTAATGATAATAATAAAGTTCTAATATTTTATAAATTAAAATTAATTTGATAAAATAAATAATAAATTATATATTAAGATCGTCCTTCCATATAGATATTTTTCATCATAACAATATCTATGTCAATTACATTTATAAAATAATTTTAAATTATGAATTTTTATTTATTTTATAATTTTTTAGATTTTTTTCAAATATTTTCATAAAATTTAAATAATTTATACTTTATCGATATTTTTATCAAAATATCCATATTTCTATGATATTTCCAATATTTCCATATTTACGGGTATTTCAAACTTTGTTTTAATAAAGGTATATTAATATTAGAAAATAATGAAAACTAGGCAAATAGTGAAAAATATTAATATTAAAGAGGATATTTATAGATTCATCTAATTATTTTCTATTTAAAACTCTATTAAGATATATAAATCATAGTATAATCAAAAGAACCACTTTATTTAAATCTTTTTATTTGACAAGTCTCTAAAAAAAATTATAAATCAATTAAACACACTTACCTAAAATTTTCTAAAAGAATAAATTTTATATAAGGAATAAATCTATTTGTTAGAAAACTATTAAACATGTTTATCTAAAATCTCATCCAAAGTAACAAAATTTGAAACCAATCTCAAGGGATATAAATAAAACTAACGATATATTTAATAAATAAGAAAAACAATATGTATATGAGGAAACAATACGTATATGAGGCATATTTAATATCATAAAAAAAGAGGCAGATTTTGGACTGCTCACGGTAAAGATTGATCCGAATTAAAACTTGGGTCATTCAAAATATTCTTGGTTTTTAAAGCTACCACATTCATGACATTTGTAAATAGAGCACATGAATCCAAAGAAGAAATAAAATTTTCCCTTTTTAAAAACTATATATATATATATATATATATACATATATTTGTGTGCAACTCACTTTTTTCTTTTTTTCTTGTTATATAAATTATTATTATTATTATTATTATTTTATTTTTATTTTTATTTTTATTTTTGTCGAACACTATCCCACACCCACCAATTACTCCACATGCTCTTCTCTCTGTCATGATGAGCAGTTAAACTTGTGTTTCTACTTGGTAAATTTTACAATCTTCATTTCAGTTTAGTGAATCTCTTATTTGGATGGAAGGAATCATGCACTCAATTTAGTCAATGCCTCATGATATCAAACCATATCTCTTATTCTATCCAAATTTGTAAAGCATATCATTGTATATACTAAAAACAATTATGTCTTTGATACTAAGAAATTAAAAAAAAAAAAATGAAGGTAAATTATGTTACTCTCAAGAGATGATTTCTCTTATGCATAAATTTTTGTTATAGTTCAAAATCTGACTTTAGTATTGGATAAATACCTGTCGAAAAATTGTCTTGAACACCAGAAAGCAATCAAAAAGTACTTGATCAAGATACTTAAAACTCACCAACAAGACTATTATTTATAGGCAACTTTATTGGTAAAAGATAAAAATTTCAAACTAAATGGATAATTATCTTCATTTTGTTTTTAATCAATATAATTTAATAACAAATTTTGAATTTAATGGAATCTTATCTACTTATTTATCCTCTTTTTTATTTAACCGAATGATGAATTTTAAAAACATTTAAGATAATTTAGCTTATCTTCCTTATGAAATTTTAAGATTTTAAAAAAAATTATCATATCTCCCTCATGAAATTTTTACATACACAAAAAAGAAAATAAATTATTTGTAATATATTAGATCTTTTGACACTGTTATTACTATTTTTATGGTTATTATTATTTAATTAATTAAACTCAACAATATTAATTCATTATATAAACTAGAATTTACTATTTTTATGGTTATTATTATTTAATTAATTAAACTCTACAATATTAATTCATTATATAAATTAGAATTTATAAGCTCTAATAGTATTATTACTTTTATGTGTGCAATTGATTTTAATTTTTATAAAACAAAAAATATAAATAATTTCATAAAGTAGAAGTAAATTAATAAGGGCTCACCAACCCCATATTCATGTTCCAACAAAATTTTGATCTCATATATATATATATATATATAATTAAAAAAAGTTATTTAAAATACCTTCCAATAAATTTTTAATTCCTTTGTGGTATCAAGAAGAATGATGTGAAATATTTTTTTGATAATAAAAATATCCTTCAATCAATTTTTAATGACTATCTCACATCAATACTTTTGAAATTCTAAGAGTGTATTCTTAAGTTCCCCATCGATAAATCCCTTCTCTGAAAATAAATCTATTCCCTGAATTATGGGGATTAAATGAAATGAACAATACTTTTTTCTATGTGACAATTTTGGACTGCTCAATCCAACAACTCTAGCTATTAAGTGTTTCGATTTAAAAAAACAAAGTATTTTGACGTAAAAGAAGTTAAATTTCATTTAAAGGCCCAAAGTTTCAGGCCCAAGTCAGTTTTGCCATAGTAACCTCTTGAGGAGTGATAAGGCCCAATGCTGGAAACCCAAACTGCAATGCTCAGCAAATGGGCTGAAATTTTCTAAACCAAACCCAGCTCTTACATGATACACCCATTTTGTTTATTCAATTGGAAATATATTAACTTAGGCTATGTTTGGTACATCAGAATGAAGAATGGGAATAAAACTTTTCTTTCCATTCCTATTTCTCCTCAAATAGGAATGAATTTGATGGTTTCAATTTTTGTGTTTGGATACACATAAGAATCTAGGGTTAGAACGATTATTTGTCTTTTATAATATTCTTGGTTATTTTACGATTGCCATAACTATCAAATTTATAACATTTGTAAGTAGAACACATGAATCCAAAGAAGAAAATCTTCCCCATATATATATATATATATTTGTTTGCACACTTTTCTAAGGGCAATAAATCACCTGGGCTGGTGATCACAGCCAGCTCAACTCTTTTATATATATATATATATAAATTATTATTATTAGTTTTTGGAGTCCATAGATTGAAGTAGTATCGAATCTACAGATGGAGATATAGGATCTAGAGATGGGAGTAGAAGGTAGGTGGAAGTTGGGGGGAGGGGGGACATGACCCTTAAAGCTCTGAGAGAGGCTTCCTCTGCTGGAGAAATAAAAGTGGGGGGTGGCGGACACTGTCCTACACTATCAAGTCACTCCACATGTTCTTCTCTCTCTTAATGAGCGGTTAAAACTTGTGCTTCTACTTGTAAAATTTCCGATTTTCATTTCAGTTTAGTGAATCACCTGTTTGGATGCAAGGAAAAAGGTAAATTTAGTCAATGTCTCCTTATTCAATCCAAATTTGTAAAGCATATGTTATATTTTAAAACCATTTAAACGGGATATTATTTAAAAATATTTGAAGATAATTTAGCAAAAATATGGTAAACAATTGGGATTGTTTTACCTCGAAATTGGCTAAAAAAATGAATCCACAAATTCCAGAAAATGTAGAAGAGGTTAGATCTAAACAGAAACCCACCTCACCACCCAAGAAGCTTCCATTCTAAAACGTAGGCACAAGAGTATTTGCTTCCGCAAGCAACATGTGTTTGGCTTCATGGAAAATTCCCTTCTCCTCACAGAAATCAATGAGTCCCGTTTGGATCCATCTTTCTGTGTACATCATCTCACTTGATTCTACATTTCTACTCCTCAGTCCCTTTTGTCTTAATTGCTTCACTTCTTCGCTTATTCACGCTCCACTCTCTTGTTTAGGCGCGTGAATACAACTCAATTGGCAACAAAATTATTCAATTATTTCTACATTTAAAAGTTAAAAGTGTAATGGATTTTTAGATATTTTAAGACTTTATTATAAACAGAAAAAGAAAAAGAAAAACCCAAAGTGTATAACGGTTTGTTTAATAATTATTTAGAGAAATAATTTTTTTATATTTATGATTTAAAAACATAAAACCGTTTTCTAACTTTAAAAACACAATCAACAAGTCTCCATATGAGAATAAGTTCTATAATTTTTTTTAGGTGATTTATATAAAATGTTTTGATAAATAATTGAAAATATAAAAGTATGTTTGATTGTATAATTTAAAAATATTTTTTTATTTTTAAAAATAAAAAATTATTTTTAAAAAAATTATAACTTTGTTAGTCGTTATTCTTTTAAAATAATTTTTAAAAATAAAATAAAATAGATAACAATTATTAGAAAACAAATATGAGTTTTTTATTTATTTTTAAAAACAAAAGAAAAATATGACTTCATTTAGTCATATTTTTAAATTAAAAAAATAAAAAAATAATTTTAAAAAAACGTGACTGGTCTCCTTAAATTTTTCCAATGGCTTCTATGAAATGTTTTGAGAAATAATAAAAAATACAAAAGTATCATAGACTAAAAAGTTATTAAACATATTTATCTAAACTTTTTTTTATCAAAAATCTCTCTTAAAAGTAAATTTTATAAATGAAAAAAATATTTGTTAATAAATTATTAAATACACATACTTCAAATCCTTTTACTTCAAAATTTTCTAAAAAAATAAATGGAATAAATTTGTTTGTTAGAAAAAGTGAAATCCACAGGGAAAGTAAAAAAAAAAAAAAATTACTTCAATTTACTGTGGAGACCATGACGGGATAATGAAAACAAAGCTTTCAACATCAATGGGCCCAATGCACAGGTGTATATCTGTGAGGGCTTCATTTTGGGCCATTGGGTTCACTCTGCTATCACATCTCACCGTGTCGGCACGGCCCATTTCACTTAATCACGTGGACCATATCTAAAATTTTACCCTCGTTGTTGAAAATTCCCCTTGATGTTTCAGTCAATTGAATTTCTCATTAAATATGATTAATACCCAACAACAATAAATTTTTCGTTTTTCAACTAGTAGTTCATAATACTATTTAAATTCTATATTCAGTTAAAATTTTGTTTTGAAGAATGGGGACATTTTAACTAGATTTATAATTATTTTTATATAAATTTAGTTTTTTTACATCTTAAAGAGAAAAATATATGGGAAAAGTATATTAATTCTATGTTTGGTTCTTCAAAATTTTAAGAAAAAAATACGGGAGAAGGAAAAAAATAAAGAAAATAAAATATAAATTAAATTAAAAGTAGCAAATTATTTTTATATATTTAAACATATTTTAATTATTTTTTTATTTTTTACATAAATATTAAAAAAATTAGAATATATAAATTTCTAAGTGACTTTAATTATATTTCATCTTTTTTAATATTTTATGTTATAAGTAAAAACTAAGAAAATTATTTTTCGTAATATTTTTTTCTTCATTAGTGCTTTTGGAGTATTAAACAAAACAAAAACTTAAGTTACTTAACTTTACAAAAATTTCTTATCTACCCTTTTTTTCCTTTGGAAAAAAAACCATCCATGTATGAAAATTTTACATAAATTTTCCTATAATTGGTTTTGGTTTTTTTGGTATTTTTCTTGATAAAGCAAATAAGAAAAAATTATTTTATTTATCCTTTCTATAATTTTATTTTCTTCTATTTATACATTTTTTTTCCATCAAATGATTTATTTTTTTGAAAAAATGACTTGGAATTTTTTTAGGATTATTAATTATTGATGGGTTGAAAGGAAAAGGGGAAAGGGTATTAGAGCAGTGGACTTGAAGGAGAGTGGAGTGGAGGGAGCAAAAGAGACAAGGCAGACAGAGGTGAGAGATATAGAAAGAGGGAGATGAGTGTCTCAGCCAAGGCCAAGAGCAGTAGCGAAGGCTGGGGTATGGGTTTTCTTCTGGTCTTCTTCCCTGAAGACGACCCCATTATCAACAAGAAGAAGAATCTCTTCTCTTCTTCTTCTTCCTCTTCTTCTTCCTCCTTGAAATCCACCACGAGAATCCACAGCTCCAACATCTTCACCAGGGCGCAATCCACCATCTCCATCTGCGCCTTGATCGTCTTCATCACCCTCCTCCTCTTCACCCTCTCCACATTCGAGCCCACCACCATTGCAGCCTCCTCACCCCATTCCATTGCCTCCCGGAGATGGCTATCAGAGAAATCTACGGCCAGCAAGCTCAGTGCCACACCCAAGACCTCCAAACCCACCCGCAATTCCTTGTTCTCCACTACCTGGTTTCGAAAAGAGTGGAGGAGCAATTCGCTGAAATCATCCTCTTTTGCGTTACAAGGAATGGGCTGTTTGTACAGAAGAGGCACTAGAGCGATGAATGATCTTGTTGTCGGTCATGTGACTGAGGATGTTACTCAGGACCAGTTTCGTATGTTCTTGAGGGCATTGTATCGATCCTCCATCTCTGCCAAAACAGATGTTGTTTTAATATTTTCTTCATCGTCGGCGTCGTCGGAACTTGGGCCTGTAGTTCAGGAAGAGACCGAGTCGTTCTCGAGACTAGTTCGTCGCTACGGCGAGTTGAATAGCACGAGTGAGGAGTCCGGAGTGACGAGTTTCGATGTGACCCAGTTCTTGAAATTTGGAAAGAAGGAGAAGGAGAGGAGAGAGCCGTTATGGGGTCGAAGAATTCGAAGCAATTACAGCGACCCAAATAGTGAGGAAGGGGAGGAAGCAGAGCCGACTCGGTTGAGGTACGGATCGGTGGTGGGGTTCGAGGCCGCCGAGCTTGACCCGGAGAACTCGCTCGCCGGTTTCTTAGACCACGTTCCGATGAGTCTCCGCCGATGGGCTTGTTACCCAATGATACTCGGCCGAGTCAGGCGAAATTTCAAGCACATGATGCTTGTCGACGTGAAGAGTTTTGTGCTTCTCGGTGACCCACTCGTCCGAGTAAGAAGCAAAAGCACAGAATCAGTGTTTCTATGGACAAACCCAGAGACTCTTACACCCAAGGGGCGCAAGAACTCGGACAAAACTCAGAACCATCAGAAGCTGGTTAACTCGGAGATTATAATGGGTGGAACTCGAGGCGTTAGACGATTATCAAACGCAATGTTGATCGAAATAGTACGAGCAGCGATGCAACGCAAGGGTAAGAGTCCATTCAGTGAGTCAGTCCTCTTGAACCAGCTCGTCAGCAATGGGGTTCTCTCCAAGGGCGTAGATTTGACCATATCAAACGAGTCGGTTCCTGACTCGAACTCACTCGCCGGTGTGAACTCAAACTCAACTTCCTCCTTGTCTTTATCAAAGTATAGCGTGGTTCAACGTGGCAATAGTAATCGTGATCTTAATCAAATTATCATGAAGGACATATGTTCATCTACACTAGATTCTTCTGTTTATAGTGACTGTTAGCAGAAAAATAAAAAAAGAAAAAGTGATATGTATAATTTTTTTTTTTTTTTGTTTACCACAATTTTATGTGCTTAGAGAAATTTTTTGTATGATAATATCAGGTCAGGTCTATAATTTATATTGCCAAGAAACTCATCTTATGGAGTATTCCTTCACATATGCCATCTGGTGCTTCTTTTTGTTCTTTATAATAAAATAATGACCCATTTGTAAAGTAGAGATTTTGGAGCGTGAACGGCCAAAGCAAAGGCTGTGGTCCTGATTGGGTGCCGAGAAAGTGAACGAAAATGAAAGAGAAAATTTCAGAAAGAAAAAATAAAAAACTAAAAAGGGGATCATGGAGGGAATGTGAGGCAACTACGCGCAGGGAGTCACGGCCGCATTGATTAAACCCATGTGCCGTGGCTCTGGGCTTTCCCCGGGTTTGGTTGTGTGAAATTAAAAGTGTGTAAGAAAGCAAAAAACGTGTTAATTACCAGCATCTGCTTTCACTTTTTTGCCAGCTCCAGACAACAACCAACCAGAACCCGCTTCATTTTTCTACCCAACCAAACAACACACCCCGTGGTTCAAAAAGAAAATTAGTTTTGTAAGCCAAAAGGCCTGAGCTGTATTTATTTTGGGTTTATGAGGTTGGATACAGTGCAGTGCAGGTGTTTTGTGACTCCCAATACTGATCTTTTATTCATTTATTTTCGATTTTCCCCTCATTTCAGAGGCTGACAGATCCATTAAAGAGTAGAGGCTCCTATTTGACTTGTCTTTCTGGGTCAGTTGTGGAAGGATGTTCTGGTGAGCTTAGACCATTTTGTTAGGTGATGTACATAAAAAGGCAACTGAAAATGTTTTTGAAAATAAGTTCAAAAAATTGAGAACACTTCGTAATTTCAATCACTCTTAAAAATATTTTTTTTTAAACTAAAAATTAAAAAGTGGTTTTCTCTTTATTCTCTACCAGGGTACATTGTTCTTTTATACAATATAAAAGTTCAATTATTCTCTATTTTTTTATTAATGCTTGAAACATTTTTAAGAAAGTAATTAATAATACTTTAAATCTATTGTAAAAAATAATAGATTCTTAAAAACCCATTTTTATAAATAAATAAATAAATTTCTAAAAATGCTTTCCAAGTTTAAAAGACCATTTTCTGTTATAAAAAAACAAAAATTTTGTTTTTAAAACTCTAATGTTGTGTTTAGTAATATTTTCTAAAATTGTTCTCGAGCTATAAATTTTTATAATAATTTTTTAAAACAACTCTAATGATATTTTTTAAAATAAAAATATTGTTTGAAATTTTGAAATGTTTTCAACTTGTTTTTTATGTTTTAAAAAAAATTGATATATAATGTTTTATTTTCACTTATTTTTATTATTATTTTTAAATAAAAATTTAAAAAATAAGTGAAAATTATTAAAATATATTCTAAAAAAATATGCAATTTTTTGTTTTCTTATTATTAAACATATTTTCCTATTTTTATTGTTATTAAAAAAAACTGTTTTTTAGATAATCAACAAACAAGACCTTACATTTTTCCACCTTACCTTATGATACAAGATTTACCCACCATTTTATTATTGAATCCATGAAATGTTACACCAATTTTAAATCATCTTGTTACCGATATGGGTTTCAAACAAGTTCATTATTTTTTTATTTAATATGAAATACAATTTATCTCATAATAACTAATAATAGAAGTGAGATTCAGTACCTAGCTTCATAAACTTGTGTCACCTAGTGAAAAAAGTAGAAACCCCAGCTGAATGATGTCCCATATATATAGACACAGAAAAAACACTTATATGTTGTACAAAATATTATTAATAGTAACAAAATAAAATACATATTTAAGATAACAAAAAAAATGTGCCCAAAAAAAGAAAAAGGAACTTAGGATGCTGATGATTGAGAAGAAAGCATAGTAGAAGGCTAAAAGCCAAGTCCACCGACACCTATAATGGGTGCCACCGTGCCACAAGTAAATCTACAGAAGAAGTCATAAGAGAGAGCATTTTGTGATATTAGGTGGAGGGTGGCGGTGGCCCCTCCTAAGAGAGTGATGGTTGTAGATGCCCATCATACAAGTGGAAGTCTCCCCAGTTAGGAGATGGGCGTTCCGTAATCCAGATATAGGAGATAGGGTTCGAAAGGCTTTTTCAGTAGGCTGTTTTGTGGAAAGACTTGAAGCGGAAATTCCAAATTTGATGTGTGTGAAACCGCAAGTGAACGGTTGTGGGATGTTGTGGCCTTGGGGAGGGGGGGCTCCCACTTCCCTTTTTTGACACACACTATGGGAGACTTTGTTTGTGGTAATGCTGTGGGAATCATCCCTTCTTAAGTTTCAGCTCAACTCAACCCCGTGCAACACAATTTCCTTTAGTGAAATATTTGAACACCCCACGTTAGGTTTCAAAAAATTATAATACAACGTTGACCCAATAAAAGGAAAAAAAAAAAAGTTGTGGTTAGGTGGTAAGAGTCTCCCCTCGTGAAAAATCTTGTTTGGAAATCGTTCTTAAAAAAAAAAAATAATAAAATAAAATTTATTATAATGTTTCATTTAAAAGCTATCAATATTTATTAATTTTGTTCATATCTAACACAAGACTATTGGATTGATTGATAAAATCACTGTTAAAAAAAATAATTATTTTCATATTTAATGAAAATTAGATTAATGTAATAGGAGAACTTAACTCTTGTAGACTTTAGTATTAGGTGGTGTTTGTTTTTTTTACTTAATTTTAAATAGAACCTTAATACTTAATAGTGTTAAATATTAAGATGCTTATTTTTATAGTATTTTATTTCTATTAAGTATTAAAAAGTAAAAAAAGTCAATATATTATTTTTTTATTTAGAAAAAATTATATATTTTGGTTTTTTTTATTTAGTAAAAAGTTTATAATAAATCGTAAAAAAAATAGAAAAACAAATTGTTTTCAATAAAAAGCAAAAAAAAAAACAAATATCACCTTAGTTTTGGTGTATAAAAGTTCAGCATTTTAAAAAAAATTATTTTTTATATTCAAGTTTTTTTTTTTCAATAATAAAAGTCTAGGATGGTTTCCAAAAATTATATTTAAATATTCTATAAATAAATCCTAAAAACTGTTCTAGACTTTAGTATTGATCTTGGTGCGTCCTACAGTTAAAAAAAAAAAAAACCCTTTCCCGTTACAAAAGGCATTTTAGGCTTTGATTGTTGTGTTTGACCCAACTTTTTAATGTGTCAAAAACTCTTTCTTTGACTTGTTAAAACCTGAAAGAGCTTCGCTTTCTACTTAATTAGTTATAATTAAAGACTAAAGTGGAAGATGTTTAAATAAAAACGTTTTCTTTCTAGAAATTAAAAAGAAAAACTTTATTAAAAGAAGGGTTTTTTTTTTTTGTAAAATCGAAAACTTAAGGCTTAAGAATTTAAAAAGAGTTGATAATATCATGATAAAAAAGGATAAAATACAAAGGTATGTTTGACTGCCTTTCCCGAACTAGCTTAGAAAAAATATTTATTAAATTTTTGAAAAAAAAAAAAGAAGAAGAATTTTTTAGAATAATTTAGGGATCTTTTCAATTATTTTTTATAAAGTTTTCTAAATTTATTAAGAAAAAATGGAAAAAAAATGTTTTCAAATATAATTTTAATTTCAAAAAACATATCTTTTTTTGAAAAGTCACCAAATAAACTCGAATCTTGAATCTAGAAGAAGCTAACTTGGACCAAGATTTAGCTGTACAAAATAAACATGCGCCATAGTGTCGGTGGAAGTCTTAAGCATTTGAGAGGCGGTGGTATTGGGTATAGACGAATGGCCCCAACTAGGCTGAAATCTAATATCTAAATATATGTGGAGGGTGTATAGATGTACAGTACCTTGAGAATATATAGTTGGGGCCAGCATAAGATATCACACACAAATTTCTGAGACCCACATGCATAATATTGACTACTGTTGTCCTCTATATAATAATCGCTTTGTGTACGTGCTTCTCTGCTTTCTAAAGCGTCACCTACCCTTTCAACCTTACTTCTTTTTCCTTTTTCTTTTTTCTTTTTTTTTTTTTTCTCTCTTTTTTCTAATTTGATTCCTTCAATGATTAATTTCATTTCCCATACGTCAAATAAGGGTCTGTGCCAGATGTCCGGTAGAGTTTCATTGTTTTATATTTTGGGTTTTATTGTCTTGTATATTAATCATACTTCAATGGTCCAAAACACATGTCTATTACATTATTGAATTAGTATCATAGCATTTTCTTTTAAATTATTATTTAATCTATATTTGGTTATTGTATAAAAAGGAAAATAGAGAGACAAAAAAATATATTTAAAATAAATAAATTATTTTATATGTTATTTTAAATTTATTTTACTTATTTTTTATATAAATATTAAATAATTTTAAAATATATCAATTTCTAACTAATTTTAATTATATTTATTTTTTATTATTATTATTCATGTTGAAGCCAAATATGAAAAAAATCATTTTCTTTAAATTTTTTTTTTCTTAATACTTTTCAAAAACCAAACATACTCTTAATTTTGGACATGTGATGTAATATAAAATAATTGAATATATTTAAGACCTCATTTTACATAATTATTTTGTTTTCATTTTGAATAGAGGTTGAAGTCAAAATTGAAATGATTATATCAATGTTATATAAAGTTCTATCAAATATAAAATAACTTGATGTATAAGCTAAAATAAGACTTCTGCCACAAATAATATTATCTTGATTTTTATATTATTTTTAAAATATGATATTTTAATAAAACTATTTAAATAAGTATAGGTTATCAATAAAATAAATAAATATAGGTTTTATTGTTAGATTTTATATTTAAAAATAAAATTTTAAAATATTTAATAATTTTGATATCTAAAAAATAATAATAATAATAATTATATGCTATTTTATATTGACAAAGCAAGAGTTTTATATTTTTTTCCAAAATAAAAATAAACTACATTAAAAAATTTTGAGATCTACGTTTAAAGAGCTCCCTTCAAACATTGATTTTAATATTCTAGCTCTTCTAAATATAGTAAGGTTAATAATATAAGTCAATTTAAATAAAACCTTTCAAATTCTACAGTTTTTTAAAAATATGATTTTTATTTTTCTAATCAATGAAGGGGCTTTTAAAGTTTTTAAACTTTTAGACGTACAACTTGAATGAATAGCTTCAAACATAGATTATAATTAGATAGCTTATATCATTATAATTGCCAAGATATAATAATGGAATTTTTGTTTGATGATGAGACGGTGACACGTGATTGATTGATTAAATGGGCGGCACCTTTAGTGAAGAAAAGCCAAAAATTAAAGGATTAAAAAAAAAAAAGGTGAAAAATTCTTCCGAATTCCATTTTCATTTGATCACAAACTTTGAAAGATGCCCACAAGGAACAGCAAGGCTTGTTTTTCTTTAATTTTATTAAAGTTACTCACTTTGTCCTTTTTTTTGTTTGGCTTCTTTGTTGTATGATTGGGACGCCCTATCAACTCTTCACGAAAAACTAGTTTTATTTTTTTAACGAAAAAAGACAGACAGCTTATCAAATTGCTGTGTCGTGTTGGTAGGAAGATAAATGACGTGAGGTCGCCATTCATTCAGTTTTTTTTCCGGGAAACTACATCAAGTTTATTACGAGTTAACTTCAGTTGGCTTTAAAATAAATTTATTTCTTTTTCTGCTTTCTATCTTGTTGTCTAAGATATACAACAAATTTATCATCCTACCTATTTTTTCAACATCTGATGCTGTGTTTGGCAGTTTCTTTTTTTTTAACTAGAAATTGAAATTGAAGTAAAAATTAATTTTAAAATTACAGAGGAAGTCACGGGGATTCCTTAAACTAGGTCGATCCCCAACGGTTTTTATATGGCTCGGAGCCTAGAGATAGAAGGCTCAGCGGCACGATGTCGCCTCACGGTCACGGGTGGGTTATGTGGACTTATTTTTTCACAGGAGAGGAAATCGCTCTACATTATATATAGCGATTTGACACGATAACAGGGACTTGTGACGGTGAAATGTTGACTTCCACGCACAATGACCGCTTAATAAAAAGATAGCAATGCAAATAAAAAAAGTAAATATCAGTATCGTATCCTATTGCCTTCCGATCTTTGAGTCCGAGCCTCTCTGAAGTATAAATTATTTAAGACAGGGATGGACCCGATAAATGGTCCTGCGGATGTGAAATTGGTTGAAGGGATTCAAAGCTTGTTTGCAACGTTTTTAAGCTATGTTTGGTTCGAAAAATATAAGGAAAAATGCAGGGGAAAGAATATACCAAAAAAAAGTAAAAGAAAAAAAAAAAGAAGTAAAGTATAGGAAATAAAAAATAAATTATTTTTATTTATTATTTTAAACTATTTTATTTATTTTAAATCATTCATATAAATATTAAATAATTTAAACATATATAAAATTTTAATTATAATTTATTTATTTTTCTATTTTTCATATCACAACCAAACATAAAAAAATCATTTTTATTTGTATTTTTTTTCTTTCGCTAATATTTTTTAGGAACCAAACATAACCTTAGGGTTATTTAACTTTTAATTATTTTTAAAAAAAATTTATAAAGTCAAATATCTAAAATAATTTCTTTTAATTTATTATATATAAAAATTATAACATAAATTTTTGTATATATTTTTCATACATTTAATTGTTTCTCACTCTACTTCAAAAAAATTAATAAATGAAAAACTGATGACTCAAATTATAACATTGTTGAAAATAGTTCTTAATCATTTTCAAAATATATTCTATTTAAGAACTTAAATATAAAAATAATTTTTTCCTATTTATTTCTATAAAGATATCATGCACTTCTTTATAATACAAAAGTTTTCAAGATGTTTTTTATATTTTCAATCGATTCTCAAGATAACTTACCAAAAAGCATCTTAAATTTATTTTTAAAATCTGTTTTGAATCCAAAAATTCTTCAAAACATATATTTTTAAAATTATTTTTAATAATTCTTAAATGTTCTTTCAACCACTTCAAATTTGTATTAAAAAATTTATCTTCATAGTACAAGTTCAATTTAGGTTGATGGTTAACTCTATTTAATAAATAACCAATTTGAGTTCAATCTAATTCAACTTCTAATATGAAATACTCAACTTAGATCCAATCCAAATTAAATTTTCCAAGTTTGGGTTGATTTTAGGATGGTTAGACTAAAATTTGAGTTCATCTAATTATATAACTCAAAAATCCATTCACAATGTTTTAAAAAACTTTTATATATATATATCAAAATTTAAATAATAAATACCACAAAATTTCAAAATAATAAGAAAAACATAAAAATAAATTTATATATGTTTTATAAGAAAATGAAAAGATACATGATATAATATAATTATGGTTTGATATTTTTTATTAAAAAATTTAAAAAAATTATTATATAGGATAATATATATTATAAATATTCTAAAAATATTAAATTCCGTCCGAAGGTTAAGCTATGTTGTTCAAACCTTAGGTAATTTAAGTTTGGGTTGATAAATTAGGTTGGTTGGATTCATATTAGATTGGGTCAACCCGTCCAAATTACACCCCAACTCTAAGGCAATTTTTTAAAAACTGTTTCCAATAAAAAAAAAATGTTAACAAACAACCATTTTCCTGAAGAGTTATTAAAGAGGGACTAAATTATCTATACCCTTCCACCATGAACTAGAACTAAGTTTTGGCTGCAGACCCCAGTCCTAGTTTAGTAATAAGTATAGCCAACCCAAAAAGTTTCATGAATTAAAAATAATAAAAAGGAATAAACCCAATAATGATTTGGAGTGGTAGGTGCTTCCAGTGTGGCCCTGGCCCATCACCTTAACTGAGGTGGTTTTCTTTTTGCATACAAAAAGGGGCCAAGCGCCAAAAGGGATTAGCCCTAAAGATGTGTCACTTTAATCGAATTGATGTTTCCCTTCTTATCACTAAAAACCTATGCTTTCGACTCTTATCACTTTAATTACCAAAATGCATACATTTTAAATTTAAAGGTTTGTCCAAGTAGAGGAGCATTGACTCCAACTTCAAGTGGAGCACTTGATGCCATCGACTGGTGGTAAGAGCAATCCAGACAATAAAGGTGATTCAAAGATTGCAACCATGACTATTGAAATTTCTAAGTTGGGGCTTCATACGAAACCCTAGAAAATGGAGGTTGAATTATGAATTAATTTCGAAGTCTTTGGTCAACGAATGAAATGAGCATTAGTCCTAAATCAGAGCGAAGTGAGTCCAACCAGTATGAGAAGGCAGTTCGAGGTTCGAGTCGGCGGAATCGAAGATTAACCTGCGGAGAAACCCTAGTCACCGGTCCGAAGATTCTGGTAATTACGGAAATCAGTAAAGCTTTTTCCAGGTTGATTAAATAAATTCAAGCGCGTGGATCAAAATTATTAGAAGCACATGGAGAGAGAAAAAGCTAGAGAGCAACTGACGAGTTCGATCGGAAGCACAATCGTCGGCGAAATTGAAGCTCTGATAACTCCAAGATGATGATCCGAGTTGAAAACCTGAGGCTCCGTCTTATTACTCTATTTTGTTATATTCTTTTTGGGATTTGCCGTGACTTCTTTTCTGCAACAAAGTCGCAATTGATTTTCTAAAAGTTTGACCCTGCCGCATTAAAAAAATAGATTTTAAGGGTAGTTGCTAGATTTTTCCTTTTTCAAAATAAAATTTTATTTAAAAACTTAAATTTTAAATTTATTTGTTATTGATGTATTATGCATTTATACAAAAATTTAATAATTATCATAAATGTTTTTCATAATTTTAATTATTTCTTAAAAAATTTACAAAAAACACATTAAAACATTTTAACCTTATTATATATATATACAAAATATTTTCAAAACAATTCTAAAAAATTTGTCCACTTCAGAATTTGTCAAAACAAGTATTTAAAGTTTCCAAAAATAAAAATCTGTTTTGAAGGTACTTCATAACAAGCTCCTCCGATTTTTCAACCATACAAATGAATTTTCAGATTTTTAAATTTATTTATTAAATTTTGTCAAACACCTCATTTTTTTTCAAAAACACTTTCTACACTAAAAATGCTTCTTAGAACCATTATCAAATGTACTCTTAATAACAACTTAATAGTAAAATAAAAATATATTTAAAAATATGCAAAGTATTTCAGCATCTCGATGCTATATAAAATTTGCCATTTTTTCTTTAACTACACACAAAATATCAATATTTTTTTGTAAAACAATATCAATCCTCATTGTAAAACCTATACAATTTATGCAGATGAAACTGAAGCATTTGTTGACAAACAACAAAGAAGTCTGCATTCCTTATAATTGGAATTGAGTACAAATGCAAATACATATACACAATAATCCTCCTTTGACCCCCACAAAAATTAAAATTAACAGAGAAAAGGGAAAAAAAATAATCATTGAAGGAGTCCAATAATAACCACAAAATGAAATACATACCACAGAATAAAAGAATTTGATCTGCTTGCTGTCTTTTTAAAACTAGAGATCTGTCATCAAGAAGAGAGGCAGCAGCAGTTAAAAAGAGGAGCATAAAAAAAATTCACTCTTCAGGCGGGCATCATCACATAATCAAATACCAGAACTAACAACAGCTACTTTCATCGATACGGGCAAATCGAAAAATGCTTGAAGATATAGCAAGCCAGGCATGGTGTTCCAATAAAGCACATTTTTTTTTATAACAGAGAAGATCAAGAGAAATGAGGCATATTTTTTTTTTTTCTTTTTTGAAAGTTAGAAGGGTGCAGACGAAGAAGCAAGGAAATCACTTTTCTGGTTTTCTAGAAAAGATCGACTTTCTTCTTTGTCATGTCTTGCTTCCATTTGGGCAATTTATAGAATGCGTCTTTGGTCATCCCCAGTACGGTCTGGAACTCCTCATCTGACAGATAGGCCTGCGAATGCAAAGGGAAATTTTTTTGAAATTGCAAATAAAAACATGAGGAATTTAAAACGAAATAGTCATATTTAAAGTTGAACCAACCTCTCTTCGTTTAAAATCAATGCCAGTTACAGGATTTTCGGATTTAGCCTTGAGTTGATCATAACTGAATGTACTTTGACCAGCTTCAGTGCCAATGTCGTCCTGCTGCTCCTCCCGCTTTGGTGCTGAATCCTCTCCATTGCTTTCTGGTACAGCTGCAGCTCCCTCATTCTCGTTGGCATCTGATACTCCTTGAGAATCCTCAGTTTCAGAAACAGCCATTTCACTCTTTATTGCAGCTGCATGTGTTAAAATATGTATTTTCATTCTGTAATTCAGATCCCAGTGTACAAATACGAGAACCCAAGAGAAAAAGAAAATCAGGGTTGTATCATACAACTTCCAGGGCATGTTGAATTCACTAGGAAGAATCATAGGAGTTGGAGAGAAGGGGAGATTATGATAAATAATTGAAAATAATTGTGTTTCACTGAACAGATAGTGCCATTTCAAACAGATAAGCAGGACTATTGATGGTTCCCTTACCAGAAGGGCTACTCTCCGGGGGAGGAGGACTTCTACTGGATCGAGAAGGAGAGGCATCGGGTGACCGCTTCTTAGTTTCAGCAGTAAGAACGGATGAGAGAGCAGCTACTGCAGCTGCTCTCTGTGATGATCCCTGACCTCTGCCAGATGGCCTTGGTGCAGTAGTCCTGTTTCCAGAGGAAGGCCTAAATGCAGAGGTTAAGGCAGCCATAGCTGAAGCTCGTTGAGTTGGGCCCCCTTGATTCGATCCATTAGACCTATCTTGGGTCTGCAATAATATCGTAGAAAACCACAAAGCCACCTTATGAGTCAAGAATTTAATTTGGTAAATGAGTGACACAGAACTCTAGCATTTCACAGCCTTCACCCTCCATTACTTCCTTACCATAAGCATTGAGAAGGATATGGATTGCTTCTATAATGGCTACACATTATTGAGCTAGCATGTATTGGATGATCAACACCTTAGTGCAAAATAATATTTCAAAACAACAAAGGCTTATCACTAAGGTTGAGGTTTCAATTTGCAATGTAAATTTCATTAGAACCCTGGCAACATGAGAAGATGTTTATCCATGTGCTAAGCAATCTGTATTGGACCATCCACAGAAGAAATGAGAACTTAAAGCACAAAGAAGAAAAGAAAGAAGACAAAAATATTATTAACATTAAGACTTATAACTAATACACTGAGCACATTTCTTAAACAGAACTTAGTAAAATATATTTTAGAGGAGAAAATCAAGCATTTACCTCTGCAGCATGGCCTGCACCAAAGAGTAAGAAGACCTTCTTCTGAAATGAATTTCCTTGAACCTGCATTCGAAATGAAAACATGCTAAGTAACAAGATAGGAGCAACAGAATGCAAAAAATGAGCAAGGAGGGAAACAAGTCAATTTTTTTTTTTATTGACAGAAAGTGGGAAAAAGGTCGAGAGAGAAGAAATGAAAAGAAAAAGAAAAATCAAAGTTTACAAACGTTTGAGAATATTGTCAAGTGATCAAGAAATGAAAATTCAAAAGCATTTAAACATGGTATAAAATCATAGTAATTCATTTGAGCATTAACAAGTTCAATTTAATCATGAAAATGGATGCAGCTCATCTTTAAAATCTCATAACCTAGGCCCAGCTCTCTGGCCCCTCTATCAAAGCATATACTTGTTCATTAAGCTGGTGTTTCTCACCAACCTGAAAGTAGAGGCCATTGTTTCTCAGAACCACTCTAAGGAAAATTTAAATGAACATAATCATCACAGATAGATTTTGACCTTTTTTTTACAAGTACAGATAGTTTTTGACCTCCTACTGAGATGATTCAATCAACTCTACCATGGCCCTATACAGTGACTACAGCTAAGAAAAAAAATTTCATCAAACATTCCACACATAGAATCTAAAGGAAATTCATCTGGCATAGAAATGTTGACTACAAATCAAGGAGCAGCACATACAGTAGCTTTTGTGGAATCCCAAGAAAAGTATATAGTGAAGAAGCATGGTTCATTTCCTTCTGTAACCCTGTATAATGGTACATTTAGAGCCAACCCCTCCAGAGATGCAGCAACCTCAATGTATTTCTGCAAAAGAGCTTCCATAATGAATAAGATACATTATTGAAGAGTAATATTGAAAGGGCATAAGCTGCTTAAGCAAGTACCTGACCGATTTCAAAAGCACTCTGCTTTTCCTTGGGATCTACAGTCTGACCAACCCAAACAAAAACTTCAGCATGTGTATCAAGTATCAAGATATCCTCAGTCAACAGATCATCTTGATTAAAGTTGTAGATTTCCTCAACCTGAGATGAAATATCAAACAAAAGAATTAAAAAACAAAAATTACCTTCAACCTGAGTGGATGCTTTATTTAAAACTAGAATCTGAAGTCTAGAACACACCTCAAACTTCCCTGAGGAATCCACATGGCAATAGTCATCAGCCGGAAGGAAGAAAAAAAAATGGAGTTAGAAGAGATTAACAGCTTTATCAACAAGTTTTAAAAGCTCATCTAACCATTGAGGCAATTATATCGAGGTAGAAGAAATAAAAATGATGCAGCCCTTATGAATAAGGAATGTGACCTTTGTTGAATGAGAATGTGAATAAGTGGGGATCTCTAACAATCTCCTGGGACGCTTTTTTGCTTGTGTAATTCTGTTTTCCTCCAAGCGCAAACCAAAAGGCCGAGCTCTCAGTTCCTTCTTTAGCATGTTTCAGAGTTACTCCTGGCTGAATTATAAACAAGTGGATCTCAATTAATAAACCACAATATATACAATCTTGATCGTCAAACAATCTATTACAGAAAGATGCCCAAGGGCATGTTATCTTTTCTCCTTTAAGCCCAGTCATGGAACTTTGGCACTTCAACATTGTGGGAAAAAGCCAAATATATTAGTTTTATGACCGACTTTTTCTCAACTTAACAATATTTTGGAAAATTCTTGTTCATAATTCCCTGTTTAAACAAGAAACTAGGATCTAACTTCATACTTCACAAATGATGGATCTGCTACATACTTTACCCAAACCTCCCATACATGTTTTGTTAGGTTTCAAGAATCCCAAGGTCTAAATTTTGTTGAGAATAAACTTGTTCATTCCTCTCATTAAACCTCAATCTAGAAATAAAGAAATATGGAAGACTGAAGATTCTAAGTACTGTATGAATAAAGCTTTTTTCCAAGAAACAAAACCTTTAACAACATCTTTGGTATAAGATCATTAAAGGGTGGAAAGAATAACTAAAGCAAAGTTTTTTGAGCTTGCATAACACTTGCACGAATTTATATCACTTGAAAAGCCGGTAAGGTTAAATCCCATAATTCCTAAAACAATCATCAGATATTATAGATGTTTTGGCTTAAAATTTCCCAGAATTGGTTCTGCTTTATTAATCAAAATGAAAATTCCAAACTTGAAAAGAAGAATGTTCCATAAAGAGCATACCTTCAAAAAATCTGCAACCTTTGCAGCTAACTGCTGCTGCTCAAAGGTACTCTGATTTCCATGCCAAGTGAAAATTGAAGAACCAGATTGCAGAAGGAAACACTCATTAGAGTTTAACGAGGTTGCTGCCTGAGGAAAAAATACATGTATGTAAGGAAGGGCATTCCAAGAACAAACACTTCAAAAGTCCAATCTGGTGGCTGGACAAAACAACACCACAGATTTCATACTTAGAGACTGGTGCAAAATCTTTGACCACTGAGCCCACAAGAAAAACATTACAGAAGGTGATTATTTTAGAAAATGCTTTTGTTGGAACTCTGACGAGAAAATCTATTGGAGAACATCCCAACTTGGAGGTGGATCCAAGAATGAGATCCTGTTTGAAATTCTCATTCACTGAAATATTGACAAATACAATAAAGTAGTATGCATTCTTAAACTGAAAGAAAACAATAAAAGATGTATAAAATTTTCATTTCAACTCTTATTTCTATTTCTAATTTAAAAAAAGGGGAAATTTTTCATTTTGCAATTCCAGACTGGCCAGAGAAGATAAAACGAGGCCTACAGATACCTCAAAATTGTAGACAAGGAAAATGTTGCCTTCTTGAAACAAAAGACTGAATGGTGTGTTAAGTATAACGATCGGAAAAAGGGTTTAAGACAACTAACATACAGAATATAAAATGCTATTCTGATTCTGTATGGCCACAAATGGTACATACCGCATCAACTTGCACTACTTTGTTGTTATGCACAGAAGTTCCAGATATCCGAAGGAGAGCAATACAATCAGCAGTGTAGGTTTCATCGTTCAGACCTTTATCTGCTATGGATTTTTTGTAACCAGAGCTCATTCCACCCTAATAAATGAGGGGCAAAGCATTAAAGCAAAGCAATAAATTGTGCTTATCCAATTTCAAACCGCACATATTAGAACAGAGGTAATAATCAATACTAATATATAGGGTAAGCTCTTACATAAACTCAAGAAAGAGTACCTTTAAGACCACCATAGGCTGAAAGATGGCAACAAACTGTGGTGGCTCTTTTCCTTGAAATATACGACCCTGTAGGAAGCACCTATCATGAGCCACAGTCTAATCCATCTTTTAAACTTAATGTGAGATTAAAAAAATACCTGAACAGGCCTTCCCTTTAGTGAGTTGAACATGGTATTAGCCAGCCGTGCAGCCATATTTTGGTCTTCCTGAAGTATAACATAACCAAGTTATCAATACTATCACATTGAAGGAACTCTCTGTGGGTGTGCAACATGCATCACATGCTACATTTTTTAATATATTTTATAGATTCCTTTTTTTCTTAATAGTTAGCAGGTGATGATAGTATTCAAGCTCCTAGAAAGACTTGGACTAAGTTTGTATTAAGATCTCCAGTACACTGTGTTTGGTTATTCCAACCACTTATTTATTTATTTTATTTTTTGATAGGCAAAACCACTTTTTTAGTTTAAGAGAAAGGAGAAAAACAGTGACTTCGTGAAATTAAAAAAATTCCAAACCCTCCTAGAACTTCAGCAAGATAAATACCAGTTACTTGCAACTAAATCTCATGGGAGGCGAGAAGCATGATTTAAGGTTCACATAAGGGCATACCTGCATCTCAAGTAGATTGAACAGTTGAACCAAAAGGGTTGAGGATAGAAGGTGAAATAAGTTTCTTAAACTATTTGGATCGTTCTAATTTATGGAAAGCATCAGGAGAAACATGAAGGATGGGAGTTAAAATTTGAATACGCCCCAGATATGGCAGATTGGCAAGAAAAGTTCTGTGCATCCAACTGCAAATAGTGTATCTATAAATAAACAAAGACACATTTTTCACATGTCAAATTTGGTAAGTTATAAAATAGATAGCACTAGAGACCTAGCACAAGAAGCAAGGGATTAGAATGGAATGAGAAGGTTCTCCTTTGGATTCCAAGTTAACTAAAATGACCCACAAAAATTGTTATTAGAATAAATTTAAAACACAATTCAGGAAGGAAGATGTATCCTTCCCTTTCATTTTCACCCTTGGTAGGGAAAAAGGCCATTCAGTTACCTTTTTTTTTTTGGTGATAAGCAAGCCAATGTTTAGGTCACAATGGGCTTAAAGGAAAAGGAGAAACAAAAGTTTATACCCAGTTCCTAGATGCTACATGGGTCAAAAGAATGCCTCCAGTGGAGATAGCACTGAAACTGTTGGACCCCCTCCATAACAGTGAAATCTAGATTCTACATTTAAATTGAAAATTAAAAATAAAACTAAAAAATAAAGAAGGAAAGGAAAAGGACTAGCCTTTGTTCCACATTTATTTTTTAACCTCAGAACTTGGTATTTGAACTAAAAATTATTGCGAGTCAGATGTTAAAGACACATATGTTGAGTATTTCTACACATAATGCCAGTATCTTTTGTTTTCAATTATTTCAAACCCAGCATGAATTAATGTAAATTACCTCAATGCTCTCATTTCCAATCCAACAGCACAAGAAGTATTCTTCTTTTTTGTCACCTGAGTGGTAGGTATAAAGAACAATGTAGCAATCTCCACTATAAAATTTACCAATATCTTCTTTCAGCACTGGAGTCTTGGCACTGCCATTGATACGCCAAACCTGGAAAATTATCAATGTTCAATAATCTGAAACATGTTAATGTAAGCAGCATATATAAAGCAAATAATTCCCAGAAATCACCATCAAAGCAATGTCTGGCAGACCTCAATTTTTCCACCTGCTTCAAGCAAAGGTGGGACTTCCTCATTTACAGGAGAACCTTTTGACATGCCTTTGACGCCAACACCTTGTTGCTTCAGTAAAGCTACAATTACCCACAGATTGACAATTAATAATGTTACCCAAAAAACTCCAGTTAAACTAAGTATGAAAGTGGTCATTACCTGCTACTTTTCCTCTTCCTTCCTCAGCACCACCTGCTGCTGATCCTGATGGCCAAGAATCAAAGTTGGACTTGAATGAATGTGTCTCATACCCTTGAATAACCCGGGTTACACGAGTTGCCTTTGGTCTATTTTGGCTAGAAACAAATTCCTGAGGAAGAAAATTGGAGATGAGAGTTCGTTGTTATATAAAGAACATGGATAAATGGATGATAAGCTTCTACCTCAGCAGCTTGGCTGGCAGCTTTTCTATCCTCGACCTGTGTTACACGGCCAACCCAAACAAATACCTCAGCACCACAGTCCAGCAAATAGCATTTGTTGTTCTCCAACATAGCTTTGGAAAGTTCACCTTCAACAGCATTCACCTGACCATCCGTAATGCTACAAAAACGGTAATTAACTTAGCATGTAGATGACAATGAACCAATCATGACACTATCAGGCTGGTTAACACATTCTGCTATGCTGACTCCAAAATAAGAAAAATTATGGGATGAACATGCATAAAATATTAATTTATGGATGCAAATATTAACTAAAAAAAATGAACATGCCAATTCTATATGGAAGAATGTATAACTCAAATCACAAATAATACTAGCATAAACACTTTTATAAAGGATTATTGTTCAAGTGCCTTGGTTTGATGCTTAACCATGAACAGGCATCATAATAAATACAAATTGAGTTTTTATTTCACATTATATTCCTCTATGTTAAGGATCATGCAGTTTCATTCAAATCATATTTCTCTAAAGTAAGACTATAATATTCTTAAAGCTACCTGCTCCACAGCTTCAACAAGTGGATGCCTGTCACTTTGTATAATAGATACAACAGGGTCAAGAGAGAGAGACAGGCGCTTTATGTAAGAGATTCAGAAATAAGTTTAAACAGACCTCACAAGTTATTTTAGGGTGAGGAGTACAAGAACAGCTGATTGATGGTAGACAGGCAATATAAAAATACATATCAAAACCAGCTCTAATCTTATATAGAAGTCACCTAAATCCTCAAAACTTCAACTCCTGAACCACAAAGCACCAACAATAAACAAATTTGGACAGACTACAGAGACTCATTCAACTATATACGGTCAAACAATTTGGACTAGACCCTTTCTTTGTTCCTCTCACTCCTAACGCTTTTCAACCACACATGTAAAATCTATTAAATTCTTTCACATAAGAGGGTAACCAGTTAGATATTGTAGTAGTCTTCTCCTATTCTTTTGGGATATTCCTCCCAATAAACACCCACAGGGTATTTTACATTGTTTCTATAAAGCCTTTCTAGGTTGATTACTTTTATTATCCCAATTTCTCCTTTGGTACACACTACAATATCACAGTGTCCATATACTAGAAAGCTACAATTTCTCCGATGACAATGCAAATTTATGACACCATGTTCATCAACATTACCACGAGCAACTGGCAAATTTTTCTACATGTAATCAGCAGCATCAATGTACTTGTTTTCTTTTTGTTTTAACTTTTTTTTTTTCATTTTCTTTTTCTTTTTTTGGCATTGTCAGAAATCACCAAGGAAAGAGTTGCTTAAGGCATTATATTTGATAATGTCAAACTAAAAAGAAACAGGGCTCATAACCCTAAAATAACTTCTATATTAAAAGCTGAATACCCATAAAGGATAAATAGAAACCATAAAGGATAAGCATACCTATAAAGTTTAGCAGGGGTAGTTTCTGGAATAACATCATCTTCGGTGGCAACCTTTTTGCCAATGGGAGCAAAACCACCAAACAGGACCCAGAATTCACCTGAGTCAGACTCAGCAACCAGCTTTCCATCATCTGGCATTGCAAACATCATTTACGTTAATGAATGAAGAGTAGCAATTACAAATGTTAAGAATGAAAATGCAAATGAGCTCTGTTCAGAGATTGAATACATAAGTACTAAAAGCGAAGCTAACATCAGCAAGTTATTAATGCATGTGCTCTTACCAACAATTGCAACATCACACTTCCCCTCATGATACTTATCCTTGAAAAACTGAATTACTTCCAAAGCCTTGGCTCTTTCCTGGATATTGGAATTTGCACCATTGAACTGATAAATTTTATTTTCTGTGTCCAGGATAAACACATCATCGTGATTTAGTGAAGACCGAGCAAAGGGGACCTGCACAACCAAAATGCAGGTGACCAGCTGCAGCACAGTGAACGTGATTAGATCATGAAATACATGTTGGGAGAATATACTACCTGCTTCAATCTGACAACCCGTTTCCCTTTGCAAACATATAACCGTGTCTCAAACACTTCTTCTTCTGGTTTCTTAAATCCAGATGCAATACCCCCTTCCAGTGGTATGATACATGGTTTAAAGTATGACAAAAATTTGTCAGACTCGTAGCCTTGAAGTTCTCTGTGTTGTACTGCACGCCCTCCAAGAACAGTATCAAGCTCAACAGTTTTTATAGCTGCTGTTCCAGATTCATCCTATGATAAGACCAGAAGTTGCAATTTCAAGCATAAACGTTATTTTACTACAAGTGTAATTTCTGAATAAGAACAAAAGGAAGTAGTAATACCTGACTTGTATCTTTTCCAATCCAAAAGTGGATATCATACAGATAAGCTCCTCCCTTCCCAGGAGATGTCTGCAGAAATATGTGATGGCTTAGCATGTAGAGAAATTAAGTTGCAAGAATCTATTATTTTATTCCAGAAATGTTTTATTAAAAAAAATAAAAAATAAAAAACCGTTGACATTCAACAAAAGGTAGACCCTCTCACTCACATGTTTTATCTTTCCTTCACATATTTTATCTGTTCCCTTAATTTTCCCTCAGGAGAGAATGCATTCCAACTGATGCAATTTCTTTTAGATAGATAGAGTACAACCCTAGACCTTCCCCCAGCCCACCACGCCCCTTTACCAAGCCAGTGCATTGAAAATATATACCCTTTTTATAACGAGAAAATATATATAAAAATATTAATTTTATCAAACTGTCACATGTAATCGTATTTCTAAAACCCACCAGTTTGCTATGACATCCACTAATAATAAGTATCTAATCAACTTTAAAATATTTCAAAGAGAAACATACATCAATCATAACAGTTTAAGCCCTATAATTTTCACACCAGGGTATAAGACATCAACCGCAGGAAGTTTAAATTGAAATTTGAACATTCATGTGGGGGAATGAGCCGAGATAGTAGAACTCAAGCAAAAGAGAAAGTTGAAGACTACATGCACCTGCAGGACAATGTAAGAGTCCCCTGTGTAGAATTTACCATAATCGGACTTTGGCAAAGGAACTGGCTGAAAGTTCTCAATTCTCCATATTTCGGTGCCACTACAAGATGTTAAGTTCACAATTCCAGAAGCAAAAATAGCAATTAAGACAATAGCAGCTTGTTCAATATCTAGAACAATAACAGGAACACATGCATGCAGGAGCAGGGACACATAATTTCACAACTGGATGCAAAACTGTATTCCATCACTGCATTGGAAGAAAGATATAACTTCAATTAATTCAGTAATTGTGTTAACTGTGTATAGTAAGGATACACTCTCTGACCAACTCCCTGAAATGCAGGATCTAGAACTTTCCCAGAGCTAGACATCGTCCGAACCCTTCTTTATAAGTGTTTCTTTGAACAGGGACAAACCCCAACTTCTGGTGTCTATAAATTTCAAAGTGGGCACTGCAAGAGAGAAAAAGGAAGGTGTACAATAAATATAAAGAAAACACAAATATAACAGGTACAAAAAAAAATAAGAATCCTGTCTTTATGCATTATAGCTGCAACTAAGCAAAAAATCTACAACAAATGTTGGTCATAGAACGAAGCAAAAATGAAAGCTTACAACCATAATAATAGGCAATCAATGTTCTTAGTTTCCCTTCGCATTAAATAGAAATAAGCTACAAATAGGCACAAAATAACAAGTATAAACCAAAATATAAGGCTCTAAAAACAACTGGGTAAGAGTGGCATGTTTGTCTTGGTTTCATGGAGGGCAGCCACTCATAGAGAACACAAAGTTGTAGCAGCTTTACTGACCCTGAGATATATCTTATATCTGCAAGGCTAGCGCAGATAATATGTTTCTATACATAATAGTGCAAGTGAGATAAAATAAACACTAACCAATGCCAGGTTCATTAGCCAACCCAACAAAGCTTTCACATCAAAAAACCCTCTGCCAGGCTGGATATTTAGAAACAAATGACCATAATCATCCAAATGTGTGCCCACACAAGTTTAGAGCCTGCCATTTTGTTTCATATCCCAAGTGCTAGCTTGCCTCAGGTAGATGTCTTGTCTCACAAATTTCTTCTATCCCATCTACATGTCTTTTGCCTTGAACCTATAGCATTCCAGAAACCTAGATCTCCATGCTGGACACTCTTCTGACAAAAGTAATAATCAGTTCTTGGCTTTACTTCCCTTGATATACAGGTGGACCTTGCCACAGTAACATCTACCCTTTCTTCCCTCAACTTTCGTCATCAGCCTTCCATTAGGTGATATATGAGATTATAAATGATGAGATTCCAACATTGATTCATATACTCACAATATTAGGCCCAAATAAACTTCCATACTCCCTATATATTTTACTGGGAACTCTGTTAATTAGCAACAATAATTAATTTTGAAACACTACTTATGTTTCCACTAGGAAAAAAAAAAATCCACACGAGTGCATTAGACACTCGTTAGCAGACCAATTCTTAATTGGCAGTTGCTCCACTTCCATAACATCTCCAGAACTAATCTCATCAAAAGAGACACCCGCCAAGCATTCCATTTTTCCAATTATTATTTTACATCACTTTGTCAAATCAAAATTCTACTTCAGATTCAAAATCTTCAGGCACTGATCTTAAGAAATAATGATCTTGAATGTGCCTCTCACATCAGATATAGCCAGATCAGCAATGAAGAAGATTTTCATAAACCCTTATCCCCTATATGGTTGAAAAAGAACTGATGAAACAAAAAAGGAAAGAAAAACATCCAGTTCATCATTTTTAACCGTTTGGGTCCCTAAAAAATTAAATCCACGACTTAGATTAGCCAAACAATCTATAAACCTTAATTGAATTCATAAAAAATATGAATCAATTTTTTTGTATCTTTTCTTTTCAACAACTTCTCAACAGTGAAAAAGAACACTAACAACATATTTACTAATTAAACAGATTTCTTGATACCGAAAACATGCCTTAACATCAAGATTATCTCACTCTTACAGTCAATCACAGATGACGGATCAAATCACTTCCATTACAAACATAAAACTCCAGAGACAGCACACAAATTAAATCAGAACCCATACACAAAAATTAGAGAGATCAAGCAACCGAAACGCCCCATCATACGTCAAAATTCAAATCAATGCTTAGATCAAAGCTGAAATTACCAAAAACAACCAAAACCCATCAAAATTAAACCAAGATCGAGTGAACCTGATCACGAAATATTCCTCGAACCAGAAAACAGGAAGAAAGACACCAGAACAACAGATCAAATTACGAATTCAGAAACGAGAGATCCACGAATTAACAACGGACGATCGAAATAGAGTGACCGATAATCATCGGATGAGAATGAACCTACCTGATCTGCTTGTGATGATGGTGGTGTGAGTTTAGAGAGAGAGCGAGAGATGATGAAAAACAGGCATGGAGATGAATATAGGTTGCAGAGCTGTCAATATAGAGAGAAGAGAGAGAAGAAAGACTCGAAAAAAAAAAGTGAATAATTGCTATGTTGTTTCTCGCTCTAGCTTTTTAGGCTTTTGAGATTTCAGATTTCAGGGACTGGAGAGAGAAAATCGTGTATAATGAAAAGAAAATGGGGGAGAGAAATGGATTTGGGGAGACGTGGGCAAAACGACGTTAAATAAGGGCGAACGTTGAGATTTGGATTTTTTCTTTATCTTTTTCGGAAAGCTACAAAATTAATTGTATTGCCTATACAAAATCCCCTCGGAGTCTGTTTGTTTCGCCAGAAAGTGTGTGTAAACCATCTAGCAAAACATAAGTGGAGTCTGATAAAGCCTCGTTTGGAATACTTCATTTTTTATTGTTTCAACTCAAAATTAAATTAAAATTAAGTCACTATTTTAATACAATTATAATTTAATAAACGTGCAACCAAAAAACATATACTTTAGAGAAAAAGAAAACCTATTTTTAGATATGTTTTTATTTCTAAAATATCCCAACATTTGGGGTCAAATGAAGGATATGATTTTATTTTTTAAAAACAAAACATACTTCTAACATAAGTTATCAAAGGATGAAAACTTGCTAAGAATGCTTTCAAAAATGGTCCTTAATTATTTTTTTTAAATAAAATTTTATTTATAAATTCAATAATAATTTTTTAAACTTATTTTTTTATGAAATTACTATATCATATAAAAATTATTTATATTTTCAATTGTTTTTCAAAATATTTTAAAAAGTCTTAAAATGTATCACATATATTCTAAAATATATATTTTAAATAATAAATTTTAAAAAAATCAATCAAAACATTATCAAAATTATTATTATTTTTTAATTAGAAAACTGATGTTTAATATTCAAAAATTGTTCATCAAAATTAATTTTTTTGAACCAGAAAATTTTGAGTAGATTCAGAGTGTTAGCTAAGTAAACTTTTTATAATAAGAGGGCTAGTTATAAACCCTTTATACCATCCCATGGGGTTAGTGAGGGAAAAACCCTAATTGATAGAAAAAACCTCACAACCCCTTAAAATTATCTTACACTTGAAAGAAGTAGAAAAATGAATAAAAACATTTGTTTTAAGCTATCTATCAATTTGGAAAATATTACTAACAAATACTCTAAAATTATCATTGAGATTAAAAAGGGAGTTTTTAACCTCTTAAAACCAATCCAAATAGACCAATACCACAACCAACCATTTTTTGGCCCAAACAAACAAAGCCTTGTAAAAATCGAACTAATTGAAAGCTGGTTGATTAATACATCACAACGGCTTAAGATTGTGATGGGTGAGTGAGGTCCTGCCGGCCATATGGCTAAAATATTGACAGGGTTTTCAAAATAATTTTCAAAAAATAATTTTTAAACAAATTTTATAAATAAAATTATATTTGATAATTTAAATATGAAAATCATTTTTATCAGTTTATTCTCTTACCGTAAATTTTCAAAGTATTTTTTTATTTTTAATTGGTTTTTAAAAACTATTTCCTATTTTAAACAGATAATTACTTTTTAAATGGAGGATGAGCATTATTTTGTCACTAATTATAATTTATTTAAATAAATAAAATTAATTAATAATTTTCCAATTTTTGATAATATCCCATTTGAAATAACTTTTTTGGCTTCGATTTGAAAGTGAACAAAATCATATTTCAAAATAACAATTTTGACATATTATTAATAATTAATTAAATATGAAACACTTCTTTTATAAGCTAAAAATTATTACAATAAAAGATAATGCTATCCTAACTTGAAAATAAATTCAACTTTAAAATAAAATGATATCAACATTATTGACAAAGTTTTTGAAAATATTTATAAAAAACATATTTTTAAAATAACTTTTTAATAATAAAATTTTGTCGAAAAAAACAAATATTAAAAAAAACACAATTTTCTCATTTTTATTCTCCATTAATATGCATTGTAACATAAATTTTCTAAAGTATTTTTTTTTTCCTTCCATTTTTTTAATAATAATAATAATAATAAAAATAAAAAAATAAAAAGCAATCAAAAACAACTAAAACTTAATCTAAAAAACAATTTCTATATTAATTTTTTTTAAGGGTGTGCTAAATTTTGAAAATTTTTAAGGAAAAATTCATGGAAAAAAAATTTTAAAACGAAAAAGTTAAAAAATAAATTCAAAGCCTTTAAATTATTTTTATATGTTATTTTAAATTCATTTCATTTATTTTAAATATTTTCTATAAATATTAGATAATTTTAAAATATATAAATTTTAATTAATTGTAACTATATTGCACTTATTTTGTATTATAATAATTCAAAAAAATCACAATTTTTTTTATTTCTTCTATTTTATTTTATTTTTTTACTTTTTTTTATTTTCTTGATATTTTTTATAAATCAAACATACCTTAAGTTGAATAAGGGAAAACCATTTTACAAAATGTTGGGCATAAAATTTATTGCGAGGAAAAAACTTTGGATTATGATAAAATATGGTATTATAAATTATATAAATCAACAAAAATAAAGGAGTAAGGGTGGGTCCAACATCCATAAAGACCTGGTTGGCTAGGAACATGAATGCCACACACGAAAGGTCAATGAAGTTTTTTATGGTGGGGCAACCGGCAATGGGCCCTTCATTCCATGTCGTTTTTTAATTTCTTTACATCCAATGCAACATTGTCTTCGAGCACATTCTTTGACCATCCACACTACTTTTCATATGAATAAAAAATAAATTAATTAAATTAAAAATATATAGAAATGTACACGTTGGCATGCCATAAAAATATGGATACCATAATTTTGATTGTAGTCATGGAATGCCAGGTCTGTCCCAAATTCGGAAATTAAAGAGTTGTGATGACAGTCCAGCTCACATTAGGGCCGCCACATAGAATTATTTGCCTACTTTAACAATATTTAATATGTACTGTTTAGTATTATGAAAAGATTGTGTACTAAGAAGGCATGAGAATATTTTTATTGAAAACTAAACCTTAGGGCATGTTTGGCAACATCATTGAAAACAATTTTTGTTAAAATTTAAGAATAAAATATTGTTTGAAAGAGAAATCATAAAACAACTTCTATTTAAGATTTTTTTTTTTTATCTATATTATCCCAGTTTAGCTTTTTTGGTTTTAGCTTCAATCAATAAAATAAAATAAAAAACTTAAAAAAAAAATAAATTGAACCAAACAGAATCCAAACAAAATGTACCAACTTAGAATGGCTGTTAAGTTAGTACATTTTATGTACTAACTTACATAAAATGTAAAAGTTTTCAAAATATTATTAATCTTTTTCGATCATTATTTATTTGACAGAATTTGTAAAATTGTTTTTAAAAAACAAATTTAATATAAAAAATTATATTCTATATAATATTTAATGTTAAATACATTTTATCCTATTTTACATGTTTTACCCTTACCTTCTCATACTCAAAACCCGGTATTTTACTCCCAAAACTTATTGCTCTATCCTTCAATTATGAATATTTACTTTTAATGCATATTTACTTTCACAAAGATCCAAATGGAGACAGAAGCATTTATCTAAAATAAAGGGCATGGGTGACGGCTTTAATGCGATGGATTAAAAGTGGTACAAAATTAGATGGAGTCTTAAATTTTTTCTCCAAATTCCTAAATGAATTTGTCCTATCTGAAAATTTTTTCTACCTTATCCTATTGAGTCTTAAATTTAACGACGACTTTAATGGGTGATTTAATTGAGTCTTATATTTTTCTTTATCGTACTAAAAAATTACATTAAAAGGTCACAGTAATAAAAAAATCTACCTTATCCTAATTCATCATACTGAAAAATCTCCTTAAAAAGTACTGATAATGAAAAATAATAAAATATATACCTAATCATATAATTCTTATTTGAAAATTTTATGTTATTGATTTAGGGGATGTTTAATAAAACTTAATACTTATTACTTAATGACTTAAATTAATTTTAAGTTAAATTATGCTTAAATTGTTGATTTTAAATTTATTATTTAATTTTTACTTTAAATATTAAGATTGTGTGATAAAATTAACTTAAAACTTATTATAAATCATTAAATTAACATATTTATCCTTATAAATTATAATTATGAAAAAAAAACAAATAACAGTAAAAGTCATAAAACAACAAAGGAAATCGTATAAGTAATTAGATCAAATTAAATAAAAATGTAAAATGAAAATGTTGACTTAAAAATAAGTTAATTATTTTTACTTATCAATTAAAATTGTTTTTAACTTCAAGTTACATCATTAAGTTACTCTATTAAATATAATCAATTTATTTAATGATTTAAATTAAATTATTAAGCTAGTTTATCGAACATAGACTTAGTATCATACTAAACCTTTGATCAATGTACTAAAATATATGGTAAATACAAAATTTAAAATAATGGTATAAACATATGAGATCGGAGTATAAATAAATTATATTTAAATATAAAGAAAAATGATTATATTGCAAAGTAATGGATCTAGGTGAAATAAACGCATGACAATATATTTTTTGATGTAGAAAAAAACCATTGAACATCGTAATTTATATTTTGTGTGTTATAATAATTGTTCATTTTTTGATATTTACGTTCCAATTCTATTTATTCCCAAATCAAGTCTCCGGTTTAGCATTTTGATTTAGTAGTCTAGAGTTTAAATTAAAAGTTAGATATGGCATCAAAGGCAAGCCCTAAAATTTTCCTTAATCATATTACATGTCATTTTCAATGGTTTGTCACTAATGTAGCAAATTAAATTGATTGAATCTATGTACAAAAATGAGCCCAATATTTTTGTAGGGATGGAGACCGAAGAAAATAAACATATAAAGACAAACAGAAGAAAGGGTGGCTTTTCCTTTTAACCATTTTTTCATGCAGTTTGGCAGCTTTTAAGGCTCAAGGTGAACGTATCATGCGGAATGTGGTATTATATCAGCATTTTGCTCTGCTCCGATCGTGTCTGTGGCCCACTTCCATATCTTCCCCCATGTGTGATTCTTATGTAGAACGATAGATTTTGGTTACCAGCCACTTGTACTAGGCCCCACTAAAAAGGATATTTACATATAAAATAAAATAATAATAAAAACACTAAAATCAAGGGTACTGGAGACAGCTATTAAGAAAACATTTTTTAAAAGTAATTTTACAAATCATATATAAGCATTTATCTATAATACAATGTTCTAAATTAAAATACTGCATGAAAAAACACCTGAAAATTACCTTGAAAATTTTACAACATTTAAAAATACATTTATTCAAAATAGTTTTCAGTTGTTTTCTAAAACAAAATTTTATTTAAAAACTCTAATATGAAAAATAGTTTTATCAATTTATTTTCCATAAAGATATTTTACCTATATATATATATATATATAATTAAAAATTTATATATTTTAAAATTATTTAATGCTTACATAAAAAAATAAAAAAGGTAAAATGAATCTCAAGGTCAAAATGATTTACTATTATTATTATTATTATTATTATTATTATTATTATTATTATTATTATTATTATTATTTCTATATTTTATTTTAGGAACCAGACTTAGTTTTAGAATATATATGCTTTAGGAAAAGTGATAAAGAAATAAAAAATATATTTAAGAAAATAATTTTGTTTTTAAATAGTGTGAAAAAGGTGAAAGAAATATTTCAATAATATAATTTTTTTTACTATTTTTTTAAATAATAATTTAATATGTGTTTAGATATGTTTTATATTTTAAAAAACAAAACTAGTAATAATTCTTTAAAAAAAAATTGCATTAAAACAATGATGGTTTTAGAAGTTAATTAAAATTTTTTTAAGGTATTAAAAAAATTTGTACAATCTAAATTTAAAAAATTTGAAAATAAATTTAAATTAAATTAATTAAGGTGGTATTTATTTATTTTTGATTAAATGTAAAAAATCAAATAATTTATTCATATCTACTAATATAATAAAATGAATTTATTATTAATAGATTCAATTTAATTATTTTAATTAATATCATGTATTATTTTTATTTGAATATAAAAAAATTAAATATTTAACTAAAAAACAAATATCCCATTAATCCATAAGTTTTCAACTCGGGTTTTATACTTAATTTTTAATTGTAATCTTTCCGTAAAAAACCAAACTATGAAAAGTTTTGAAACTTTCCCCGGGGAAGCACGCATACGTGACTTCCTAAGTTTTGATTTAAAAAAGTGAGAAACATTTAATTAAAAAAATGTCATTTATCAGAGCCACTTTGTATTAAGTGTAAGTTTAGTGGTCGCATCAACGTGATTTTATCAGACTTCCAGCTGTGCACGTGTCATCCATCAACAGGCCCAAAAAAAATCAGACAAAGGACGCTTTGGGCGGTCGCAAAAATAGAGACGCAATAATACACCAGACCGAAAACGACCTCGACCACATCCCTTTTTCATTTTTTATTATTTATTTTTCTAAATTCCCCGCACATAAATTTTGATTTTGAAGATTATTACCTTGGACGAGGTTTTGACCAATGAAATAATACTTAGGCAATAATTAATAATTTATAAATTAATTCCGTATTGATGACTAAAAAAATTTAAAGTTCGTCTGAAAAGCTAGAGGTCCCCATTGACCGGAACCGGCCAATAAAAAGATACAAATATTTTCTACTTTTTGAATTGCAGGCTTTACAAAATCATTTATATATACTTTTTTTTTTTTTTTTACTATTTGGAAATTGAATGTCAAGTACCAACAACTAGGCTCGATTGAACTTAAAGATTGGTTGTTGGTGTTCAGAGATGCCCAACGGTCACACCCACCTTTATAAATATACTCCCTCGGGTGATAATTAATATCAGCCGTCGATTGAGTTGACCATCTTTCCATCGGGATTTAAGATGGGTAAATCCAGTATTTGTATTATGGTTGTTTATATGGGCCAGAGGTCTCTTGGCCCAATATTCACGGCTAGAATGTCGCAGAGTGGGCCCCTTATGAAGGCCCGTTCGACTTTTTGGGCTAGTTTGGCTGGCCTCGTCATGCTTTTATTATGGATCTTGCTTCTTGATTTTAAGGTGCGATTTTGAGATGCTTTTTTATTTTCCATTTTTTCCTTCAAAATAAAAATTTGAGACTGCCAATCTGATCGTTGCATGTCTATTTTTAATCTTAAATATTTTATTTAATTAGAAATTTGAAAATTGTTATAATTAATTTATCTTTAATAAAAATATTTTTAAAATATAGTTATCAAACCTAAGAATGGTTTTTACTTATACTCCTAATTGTTAAAGGCAAAAATTAAATAATAAAAAAAAAAAAAATAGTGTTTTATGAATAGTAAATTCCGTCCTTTACTATGACTCAAAAGCAAGAAGGTGACTCATTGCCCATGTGATAAAATGAAGAAGAAGAAAGGAAATTTACCTCCTGCCATCTCCATACACGTGGAAGACATCAAAAGCATAAAGCCTTCTTGAAAGCCCAAAGCCTCTATTATAAATAAGGCTCAAAGGCTTCCTTCCAAGGCAGAGGTCGGCAAGGGTTCAAGAGCTCAATAAGAGCTAGCTGCAAGAAAAAAATATTAGAGAGTTGCAAAAAATTCTGAGAGTTCAAAAATTTTATTTTGTAATTTTCTTTGAGTTAGAGTCATTCCTCTGCTGTCAACAACCTGTAGTCAACAACTCTCTGTAATCAAGGTATATTTCAATAAACAATATTTTCATATTCAAATATTTGTGTTATTATTAAATTTCTGCAATAAATTATACAGTATTAGACAATAATTATTTCAGTTTTTATGCTTGGAGATAATTAGACATAATTAATTATTAAGTGCATGAACTGTTGTATGTCCTGAATGCAAATGGTATCAGAGCCATTTTCTGCTTGAGAATCGAGTGGTGTTACGAGTTGGAACAGTAACTAATCGCATATTTAGTCCTGACTTAGTTCGGATTGAATTTCCTGTGAATGGTTTGGTCATCCTGTGATAAGCGGTGTTTAAGGGTTTTACTAATTTCATATTTTTACCAACACTCGTCTCAACCTATTTTTAGAGTCATCTTTAAGCTTTCTCTTAACTTTTATACCACTTATTGGTGGCATCTCAATTCTTAGGTTTTATGCATTTGATTGAATTAGATTTTGACTATCTCATTCTTGTATTATTGTTAGTAAAGCCAGAATTTTCTTTTCCCTTTTTTTTTTCAATTATTGAGTTACGCTGAAAAAATTTATACGTGTACATTTGGACACACCTCTAATTTTTTTATTTTTTAAAATAAAAAGTCATAACAATTTTTATGTAAGAAGTAAAAACTTTTTATACAATAAATATATATATATACTTAGTCGATATCTTTAAAAATCAATTTTTGAAAATTTTAAAGTTATAGTCAATGAAAAATTGTTAATGACTTAATTTTAAAGTTTTTTAAAATTATTAGTGTTTTGATATAACTCTTTAAGAATTATTGTATTTTATTTAAAATTTACTTTTTTTATTTTTTAAATAAAAAAATTCACACATAAACGAAATTTAAATTATTTATTTTATTTAAAGGTAGTGATTACTTCTCACCCATTAGTATGCAGCTCATGAATCAAATATGACGAAGAACAATCTACAAATCACTCAAAATCGATACTCACAACCAATAAAAATTGATGTGTTTTTTTCTTTCATTTACATGATTATAAATATAGAAAATGGTTTATCTACGATATTGAATAGTACTTTTGCGTTATTGGTAAAAAATAAAGACATTATTGATAAAGTGATCCCAACAATCTTTTCCCTCGTGCTTTGGTTCTCTTTGTTTATATACTTGTTTGACGGCTTAAATCTTATCATATATATTCAACGGTTTAAAGCCTTTGTCCCGTGAATATTGTTATAGTACCTCACCATTTTCCTGTGGAAAAAGGTTCGGATGGGGCAAAGAGAGGGCAGGGACAAGTCGAGGCGAGTTGGTCATTCACAAATCATAACAAAAAAGGGGTTGTCTGATTCCTGGGAAAAAGGCAAGGGAAAGCAACAAAAGGGCCCAAATCAAAGGCCTCATAGCATCATCTGGGCCCCAGCATCACTTATATTTTTCACTCGATTAACAATATGGGATTGCCTTTCTGCCCTTATCGCTAGGCAACTTACAATCTCCTCGTGCAAACAATACCCATATGCTATCTCGTGGGCAGTATTAGAAAAAAAAAAATAAAAAAAAATGGTAAGAACAAATCGAAATAAAAAAGTACAAAACTAAAGTGATATTTGTTTTGTTAACATAATGTTAAATATAAAATATCAAAATATTTGATTTTTTGTTAAATACTAAAAATAACAATTTTGAAACAATTAAAACACAATCTTAATTGACCTCACCTTATTAATACTTAATACTTAATAGGAATAATTTTTTTTTTAAAAACCTTAATACTTTATACTATTAAGATGTTTCTTAAGAGTTAAGTTGAATTAAATTATATTTAGATTTAAATAAAAAAACCAAACACCACCTTAGCCAAAAAGAATTTGTGAACTCCTTGGGGACATTTTTAAATAGTACATTATAATCTAAAGCTTAAAAATATGAAGTAGAAAGGCCTTTCAAAAAGTATATTAAAATGATTTATTTTAAATTTTTTCTTTATTTTCTTTTTCTTACCTACCCAAAAACTTTCGGTTATATTTGGTTATCGGAAAATTTGAGGAAAAATGTAACGGAAATAAAATAGAAAGAAAAATAAAAAAGAAAAAAAAATAGAGTTAAAAATGATAAAAAAAATTTATTTGTTATTTCAAACTCATTTTTTATTTTAATTAATCAATATAAAATTAAATAATTTTTAAAAATATAAGTTTTTAGCTAATTTTAATCATATTTGATTTTTCTTATGATATTTTATAGGGCAATTAAATATGAGAAAATCATTTTTTTTATTTCTTTTGTACTTTTTGGGACATAACCTTCAAGGAGTCAAATAGAATTCAGATTTGTAAATCTATGAAAAAAGAGAAAAACAAAAACACACAATCCAATATATTAAAAAAAAAAAAAAAACATATTCAGAATTCACTAAAATATTTCGTCACTCTTATTCTTTTTTAGGTTGACCCTTTTTCAACAACTTGGGCCTAGGCTTCATGGGCTTTAGATGAGAAGCCTGGAATTTAACCATTTCTCGCAACACATTGAGCAACCTACTCTCGATCTCAGGCCCATTCGGTTCAAGAAACCTCAAAGCCCGAGCCGCGGCCTCCATTGTACTGACGCAGCCACGAAAGGGTTCTTTCCGGAGAATCAACTCCGAATCGAATATGCTTCCGCCGGTTTCTCCAAAATCGCAATCTAAACAGGCCCTTATTGCAAAGGTGGACAAATACTCTGCGCTCGCGTCCACCATTTCTTTAGCGTGCTTCCAGGTGGCGTCGAAAAGGATTAGCACGGTACCGGGCTTCGGGTTTAACTGGGAAATGTGGGTGGAAGTGGGGCCAGGGAAGAGGTAGATGGCGCGAGGTAATTGGTCGGTGGAGGAGGAGGAGTGGAGGGAGTCGAGCATAGCGGAAGAGCCGTGGCGGAGGCGGCGGCCGACGATTGTGTGGGTGTTGAGGAGGCATTTGGTGAGGATTGGGACAGTGGAGAGCTTGTGGCGGTGCTCGTGGGGGTGGTGGAGGATCACGATTTGGGTGGCGGTGGAGATGGGTTCAGAAGGGAGTGAGCCACATAGGCAAACGTTCTCGGGTCGGCTACAGTTGTCGCATATTCGCCTCCGAGATTCTGACCCACCGTCGACGCCGGAGGAAGAGGCGGCGTCGGCGTCGGAGAGATCGAGGCGGGTAAGTTCACCTTCTAGGTCCATGCGGAGAGGAAGGGGGTTGTTGATGGCTTTTACAGGTTTGGATTGTGTGAGGTTTCATAAAAAAACGGTGTCGTTTTTTTAGCGCACGGCAAATATTAAGGGAAGCGAGATTGTTGAGAAAGTGGAAAATACTAGGGATAAAATAATCATTAAAACGGTGCGTTTTATGGAATAGGAAACAAACGCGCGCCTTAGAGATAGAGCTTGAAACGACGTCGTTGTAAGTGTTTTCTTATTCGCCACGGCCAATGCCATTTGTGATTTGCCCCATATAGAACCCCAGGTTTCTTTAGTAAGGATTCTAAGGAACCCAGAAACAGAGGAAAAAACGTCAGAATGACGACTTCCAATTTGGACATTTCTCAGTTCGATCACACTCCTTTTTACTGGTACTTGCTTTCTAGACCCGTATATATTTCCTTTTTTTTTTGGATATTTGAACTCTGATTGGTTGCCCATAAAATGCAGGAAACTAAAAGAAAATTTATAATCGATGAACAGTTTTCCTTTTTCCCTATGATTTCCCAGCACACGGACCCCTATACATAATTCAATCAGATAAGAATTTTCCTTCCACCCGAGTTATAAACTGGAAACCCGGGTAGATTTTTCCGTAGATTTCTCTGCCCACGATTCCATTCTGGATTTTTTTCCTTGGGTCTCTGTGAATTGATTGATATTGGGGTTCCTTGTTTATTGCGGACTTCTGTATTTTGTATTTGTACTTTCTTTCTTAGACCCAGTTCTGTTCTTCTTTTCTTGATTATGTACTTGTTGTTGTTGTTGTTGTCGTTTTTTTTTTTTTGTTGCCCTTGTTTTTTCTATCAACTGAAAAAAAAAAAAAAATTGTAGTGAGGAGAATGTATACATGCTTTGCAAAAAACTTGGCATGATTGGGATGGCGGATGCAGAGGGGTCTGATCTTTTTGCTGTTTTTATTTCCAATGAGAAGAAACAGGCATGTATCTTATGATTCCAGTTTCAATAACGAAATTTTTGTGTACAATTAAGTATATAGACCGTTAACTTCTAAAGATCAATGGGTTATGTTTTAATGACACAAAATACCATTTGTGATTATTTAAGTGACATCTTTGAATGGCATAATTCAGGTTCCATTGTGGCATCAGAAGGCTAGCAAGAGAGCAGATGGAATCATTCTCTGGGATTATCATGTGATATGCATTCAGGTGAGGAATTAATTGTTTTAATGCAAATATATATTGGAAGCCAACCGGAGAGTACTAGGAGGGCTGACAGGACACGATCTTGTAAATTAACGCTTACCTAAAGGGGTGTATAGTGGCTACTAGGATATGGTTAAAGGCTGAGGCCAGCCATGAAAAGACAAATTTGAGCTGAATTCAGCAATGTAGAGAACAAACTTTCTTTTAAATTAATTAGTTAATGGTATTGCTGAGTATGACATCATCTAAAATTATATAGAATTACAAATAAAGCCCATTCATTAAAAATAACCACAATGTAAATATGAATCAAGCATCATCTTACTTAGAGTCTTAGAGGGTGTTTAGTAAATCAACTTAATGATTTAATGACTTAATTTAAGTCATTAAGTAAATTAAATATGTTTGGTAAATAACTTAATATTACAACTTAAAGTTAGAAGTAACTTTAAGTATTAAGTCAAAATAGTTAACTTATACTTAATCTTAACTATCTTTTATCTCATTTACCCATGTTTAGTGAGGATATATTTTACAACTATGACTCTAAATTCAAAACTCATCTTTTATAGTAAATATTTTTATAATTATCTTATCCATCTATGATACTTTAAATATGAATGTCTAACAACTAAATTTATTGCCTAAAATTAGTGAAAAACACCAGGGTTTCTAGGCTCATGGACACCATAGTTATTTCATTATTTGTTTCCTCACCTGCTTTCTTATGATATCTTGGTATCACAATGAATTTTCAGATAAAGAAAGAAGGCAGCTCTCCTCCTCAAGTATGGGATTTAGATTCAAGTCTTCCTTTTCCTTCTCATCTAGATCATTATATGTCTGATTCCTTTCGGCCGTCATTTCAGCTTTTTTCCGATTATCAGAGGTAATGTAAGACTTGGCATTAGTGTGATGGCAGTTGGTTGTGTTAGTTTTCTATTTGAGGTTGATCATCTATTTGATAGTGAGTATCTACATACACTCCCTCAGGGTCTAGGTCAGGCTCAGGTTGGTCAATAAGGCTACCAGAACCACCTTGTTGTTTCCTTAAGCTTAACTTCTCTAAGCTGGCAGGGATTGGCAATCCAATAGAGCAGAATTGCCATATCTGCTTGACAGATTTTAAAAAGGCACTCCTATGGGGGTTAGGAATCTAATGGTGGAAGGGATTCGCCTGAACAGGATTCTTGGAGTTGGATCTCATGGGGGTAGTAGAGGCCATTGGAGGCATCATAGGCATCCAATGAACAAGATTCTTAACTTCCCTTTTCTTTTTCCCCCTGTTATCCAATTGTTTAGTTACCATAGCACTGTTGGGTGAACTGAAATACAAGAATTGAATCATGTGGAATTGATTGCAAGAACCTGGTTTTGTGATGAACAGGTTTTTCCGGATTGTGCATGCTCCATTATTCCTCCACTCCTTTGCATCTGATAGAAGACACATGAAAAACTCGGATGGAAACTGGATTTCTCCCCCTCCTGCACAAGATCCCATAGTTGCTGATGGTAAGAATACTTATTAGAACTTTGTGCCCATAAATTCTAAATACTTAATCTGCTTTCTTCTACTTTGGAAAACAAATGTCATGTGAACCAAGTTTTTTATGTTGAATTTCTGTAGAATACAAAGCACACTTTTCCTTTTGGATATGGATGTGCATCATCCTTCTTTGTGGTGTCTAGGTTCTGCAGTTCTGCTGGGCAGTTTGTGATTCTTGATCTCTTACTTGTTACATTCATTGCCTTTTGCATCTTTTATTAAAATTTTCTTCTACAAATGCCAAGGATCATGGATTTGGTTCCATTAAGGTCTCTCTGGATTGTAATAACAGTATGTAGAAGTTTTTCAGTTATGCCTTGAATTGATATATTCTTTGACCTACCTTTATGAGCAAGATGATAAGATATTGATGGAGGTACCTAGTAGGATGGGGGACAGGAAAGTGAAAGGTGGTCTTATTCAGGCTTGCAGGTGGGTTTTGGGATGGGAATGCAAGCACATATCATCTCTTTTTGTGGAAGATGATACTCTTTTATGTTGAGGGCAGCCTTGGATCAGTTAAAATACCTCTGATACATCTTGCTGTACTTTGATGTGGTTTCAAGTCTGAAGGTAAAAGTGAGTTAATTCTGGTGGATCTAGTGTGATGGGGCGACATTGTCTTATATTATTTGGGAATGCCACTGAAGCTTTCTTGTAACTCCCTTGTGGTGTAGGATCCAATGGTGGAAAGATTTGAAAGAAGATTTCCTACTTGGAACCAGAGGGGTTAGCCTAAATCCCATTGGAAATACCCTATGGAGCCTTAGGTTGTATGCTATTTCTACCTTTATTGTCCCAATTTCAGCAAGAGATGGGAAAAGAAGTATAAAAATATCCTTTGTGGGGAGTCTTCAAAGGGGGGCAAAAGTTTAATTTTGATTAGGTGGGAGATGGTAAGGATTATAAGTTTGGGAAGGCTGAACCATCTGCTGTACATGGTCGTTTGAAAATGGCTTAGGACACATATCATGAATGCTATTTTCTACCCATGCATTTCCATTTCAATAATGGCATTGCCAAAGGAATACGTTCATTTGGGTTACCTAATTGTGCAACCTTCTTTGTTGGTATTCTGATGATATTCTTCTATTTATGTATAAATTCGTACTTATGAGTGATTTCCAGAATTATGTATGTTCCTCTGGATCCTTGCTCATCCTGGTTCTTTTTATGCATAATATGTGTCCTAAGCCATTTTCAATAATAGGCTTTGTCTCTTACAAAGAAATTGAACGTATCCATGGTGTATTTCTTATACTATTTCTCCTATCTTTTTTTTCCCCTTTTGCTTTAGCATTTGTGGCATTTTAACTAATTAACTTGTTTTTATTGGTTAGTGATTGTGGTGATTGCTTCTTGTTATTAGTACATTAAGTGGTTTACACCTTCTGTTTAGATATCCCTTACAACTAGATTTGATTTTTTTTTTTTGGCTTAATTTTAAAATTTAATTCATCTAAGCTACAAAAATCTTATTTTAAATCTTTTATTTAGATAAAAATGTCAATTTTGTATTATCTAAAATGAAGATTTTGATAAATTAATTTTTTAAAATTTATATCACCAACAAGTAGCTGAAAATTGATTTTATAGAACTTTATTTATCTAAACTAAAAAAATATTTTTTTTATTTATCTGCTAAATTTTATTTTTATCTAAAATTTACATAACTGATGAATTTTAATATTAAAGAAAAAGGGAGAGGGGTGCTAGATTGAGCAATCTTTTCTTAACCCATGGAAACTCTTGTGTATTTGTTTTGCTCTTCAGTCCCTTTTGATAAGAGTGTCTGTATGGCATTGATTGGCTTCAGTAGCAGTTAATCAGGGCCTGTGTATTGTTCCATTCAGTACAAGAGTCTGATTACCAATATGTCTTTTAATTAATGATTTGTCTACAGACGGAAGCTTGTACAACCTGGATGAGTACATTAGGATGAATGCCGCTGATGCAGTCACAGAGGTTAAAGATGATACTATCAGTGCTGTTTTTACCCAGAAGTATGGGGTACTGGTAAGAGAAAGTCAGTTGGAGGAATTCTTTTCCCTGCTTTCTGGATGATTGGTGGTTGTTTTATGATGTTATTTAATATAAAAAATTGTTGCATTTGGCTCTGGAATTGCATGAACAATTTCATTTTATACATGAATATTTCTTCCTTGAGATTGTTTTTCTAGTGAATGTTCTTTGGCTCAAAATGGAAACAGGGAGAATTTTTAGGTCTTGTTTGCAAATGTTTTTTAAAATAATTTTCTATTCTCTAAAACAGAAAAGCACGGTTTAACAACCAGTATATTTTAAAAACATTTTGAAGTTCTCAAACAAGCTTTTGTTTTTCAAAACATCAAATAGTAGATTTTAAAAAACCGTCCTTTCCTAGAACGGTTCTTGAAAAGCCTCAGCTGCTTGACCTGTGTTTCTTCCGCAAATATGGACTTTATGAGTATCTTAATGATGTTTTAAAAATAATTCTTCTTAAAAAAAAAATAGTTTTTAATTATTTTCAAGAATAAAAGTCTTGTTTAATTAATTTTAGGAACAGAAGTCTTGCAGAGAACTCAGATATCAATAACTGTCTCATTTGTTTATTCTTCATGGAGCTATTATATATTCTCGAAAAATGCAAAAGTTTTTTCTCCAGCTATCTCATATAAACATACGAAAACACTTCAAATTTGATTCAAAAAATAATCCATTTTCAGAACAAAATCTCCAACAAATATTTTGTCAACAAAGAACAGTTTCCAAACAGGAAAATATTCTCCCTGCGAGCATCACCTGACCCTAACAGGCCGCATTGAGCTGCGAAACTAAAGGCCGTATTATCAGGAGATTTGTCTTCAAATCTTTTTGCCTTCTTTTCTGTTTGCAATTACATAAACCTTACCTTGGTCTGGTTAGGTTAAAGAACAAAAGAACTTGCCCTTGAAAACAAACTGGGCATCTTCAGAAGAACTCAAGCATACGGCTTCAGACCCAGTGGACTGTACATCACTTATGTCAGTAGGGTATGAATTCCAAAATCTTAGGATACATGGGTGACAATCCACGGCATCCACTTTCTTGGCTGTTTGCACCTCTTATTCATCGCAATTATTTCTCAGAAAACAAAGCTGAGAAGTGGGTGAAAAAATTCACAGGAAAGTCGTCTTACAGCAACTCTCCTGATCGGGTCAAATATAAGAGCATGTTCCATGTCCTGATGGCCATGCCTTGCAGTACCCATGTTTCATCCAGGTGCCACATTTTCCATTTCCTGCGCCTTCCACACACTCAGTAAATAGGACTTGATTCGATGGTGAAGATATTCATCCAAATCATATCCTGCAGAGTTCATTCTGTTTAAAAGGTCAAGGGCATGCTTCATTTTATCCTGCAAAATAAGAGACCTGAGCAATTGGTTGCAAATCCGAGGCATCAACATAAAACCTTTCTCCAAAGTGTAGAGGAATATGTCCACTGCCATCTCCAGATTCCCATCTTTACAGAGACCATTAATCAACATCACACAACTTGGGGGATTGACATCCATCTGGCACTCCTTCAGAACGAGAAATATCTTTAAAGCTTCCTCTGATCTTCTAGCTTGACACAGTCCAATGAGCCAGATGGTATAAGGTGCTATTTCAAAATTATTCAGCTTGAAGTTCATTTCAAGTAAACATCGAACCGCTTTTTCCAATTCTCCCTTCTCAAAATGTTCCTCTGCTAGTTTAAGTGTTTCATCTTCCTGACTAGGGAGGCTCCTCAGATACTTCAACCAGAGACTAAAAGCTACTGAAAGCTTCCCCTTGCGGCACGACCAAGTCATAAGACATTTGTAAACTGCTGAGCTAGGAGTACATCCATTCTTCACCATTTGATCTAAGACCCTAAAGGCATCTTCTTCTCTGTCAACTCTATGAAACCCATCTATGAGTGTACCATATGTGACAGAATCAGGGGAATGCCCCTTGAGTTGGAGCTCCCTAAAGAGCTTGAAAGCACCATTAATGTTCTTTGCCTTGCAAAAGCCGTTGATGAGAACATTGTAAGTCATGATATCTGGTACAACCCCACTGTCAGCAAGCTGCATGAGAAGCTTGTAGGCCTTGAGAATCAATCCCGACTCACACAATCGCTCCACCATTGTCTGAAGACTTGCAGTATCCATAACCCGATCAGCCCCTTGAGAGAGACGAAGAAACAACGAAGGATTTTTTCCAATCTCCATCTTGTAAAACAAATGGCGAGCTTCCTCAAGCTCCCCAGCCTTACAAAGTCCATCAATAAGAGCATTGAAGGTCATTATAGAAGGAGAGCACCCAAGATTCTCCATCTGGTTAAATATTTGTCGCGCCTCATCTAACAGCCCATTCCTGCACATACCACAAATGAGAATGGTGTAAGTGCAGGAGGTGGGAAAGCAGTCATTCTTTGAAATTTCAAGTTGAAGGGACCGAGCCTTATCCAAAAGACCCACATCACAAAACCCTTTAATCAAAGCATTGTAACAATAAGTATCTGGGGACAAACCCCTCTGTGTCATATCATTCAACATATTCAGTGCATAATCAACCATGCCTACTTCACAAAATCCCCGAATCAAAATTGTATACAAAACAACATCAGGCTCAATACCAGCCTTGAACATTTTCCTACACCACTCCTGCACTTCATCATATCTCTTCGCCCTAAACAAACCATCAATCAGACTACTATATCCCTTTATCCCAAGAACATACCCCTCCTTCTCAAACAACTGCAAGAGTGCAAAAGCCTCATCAATTTGACCCAGTTTACAGAATCCGTCAAGCAAAGCATTACAAGTAATCGAGTCAGGACAGCACCCACTCACTTTCATTGTATTCAGCAATCTATGGACATCATCAGTTCTTTTCGCTTGACACAAACCAGACAAAATTATTGTATATATCATTGTGTTAGGTGGTATACCTTTTTGGGTCATTTCATCGAACATTTTCAGCGCATCATCAGTCTTCCCATTTTTACACAAACCATTAAGCAAAATGACAAATGTAGCTCGATTTGGATTATAATTCAACTTCAACATCTGATTATAAACCGCTAATGCTAACAAAAACACCTCTTTTTGTACCATAACATGTAAGATGGAGTTGTAAGTGAACACATCAGGTTTGCAGCCAAAATCTTTCATCTTACCAAAAGATTCTACGGCCTTTTCAGCCATACCCGACTTTGCATAAGCCGCAATTAGCACGGAAAATGTGGGGGGAGGTATCTGAATGTTAGAATTCTTGAGCTCCTCGAGAATTTTCCAGTAGGTATCAAACCCATCATCCTTGGCAAGCATATCTATGACCAAATTATGCGTAACCCAGCTGCGAAAACTCCGTCTTCTCGTTGTCCATATGAAGAACCGAAAACCCAATTCAGGTCTTCGCTGTTCTCGCATAACATCATTCACGATTTCAGAAGAGAGAAATGGGGCTAGCTTTTCTAAGGCGTCTTCCATGGGGTTTACGGTCTCCATAACAGTGAGGACCTCATTGGAAATAGCGGCGCCTTGGGCGGTGGTGAAGAGGTTGGCATGCAGACAGCGAAACCGACTTTGCTTCGGAATGAAATGCAAGACGGATCGACAAATTTGAGGTGAGAGGTTCATGGTAAGTGTAAAATTGCAGAAACTCTCATCTTCGGATCGAGGCTAGGGTTTTAGAAGGGTTTTTGGATTTCGAGCGCAGACGGATGTTTAGAGCAGAGAGACTCGAAGGCGACAACGGGAGATCTAGGGCGTGTTTGGTTTGGTTTTAGAAAGCTGTTTGTGTTTTCCAGACGAAGGGAAACTTCCGTGTTCTGGAAATGAACATTCGTTTACAAAGGTTGGGCATTCTTGGACTTCTACCTGTCTAGGCCCAGTTCAAAAATTGAGTTAGAGAAATTGGGCCTGAGGCCCTAAAAGTTCTTGTTCAGGACCAGATGAGAGGTTGGGCCACGCGTGTTAATTTGTTGGGACACGTTATTGAAAACAGTTTGATAATGCTGAGAATTTGTTTTGAAAATATGATTTTCGTAACAAATTTATTTTTTTTTCAATTCTTTTTTAATTTATTTTTGTAAGCAACAATTGAATCTCAAAAATTATTTTTAAAAAGTATTGATTGAAAACGGTTTTCTAAAATATTATCAAACAAACTTCTTATTGACAAAATAAAAAATAAAAATAATTATTTTTTAATATACAAATATAATTTCCCACTAATGAATTTTTCCTGATAGAAGTGGAGAAAACAATAAAAATAAAATATATCTTTAAACCAAAGTAAATTCTTATTTAACAGAGCAGAAAGAATCAATTATGATTATTGGCTGTAATTATTAGGAGTTAAGAAAATATAAAATTATTTATTTTTCAAAAAATGTTGGAATATTCCCTCGGCTTCGAACCTTCGTATAAGGATATCCCGGCTTCCTCCACCAAGGAATAATTTTAGCTCTACTCTCAAGCAACAACCACCAATAATAAGGGCCTAATTTAACAAAATTTTGGGCCCATTCCCTAATGGGCCCACCAAACTAGTTTCATTATCAGACACTCATACCAGTCCAGAAATTCAGGCTGGTCCTGGCCAACAAGGAACCTTCCTTATCACAACCTAATCCACGCGCGCGTGTGTAGGCCCACCACCGCCCCTCAAAGTTTCGACCAAAGTGAAATTACCAATGAGGACATTCTTTATTGTAGAGATAGACTTATTCATGAGAACAAGACACTATTATTTAATAATATTTAGGTGCCAGAGGCTCATAGGAAAGCGACGACTCAATGAACTATCCCGAGAATACGACGATAAAATGACAATGATAAAATAATATTAATTTCTCGTTTCTTACCGTCTCGGAGGTGTCAAACTGTGCCTAACATTGGATAACAAATGCCACGTTTAATTAAATAATTTATCGGAAAAGACACAGCCTTGGAAAAGGGTAAACTTGGGATTTCGGGATGTAACTGTCTGGTTAAGACGGTTGTCTCAATTAATTAAATGAATTATTAATTAATCTTACCGAAATGGTCGAGCCACATTTTGGACCGTCGGATGAGAGTGATCTTAAGATTTCGGTCAACTTTGTTGAATTGTGTTCTGAAATATGCAAAGGACTCGAGAAGACTTCAGAAGTCGCAGTTTTCGAAAATTTGAGATGCTACATTCACTTTATATTTTCCTTTTTTATATATATATAATTTATTAGACAATAAAAAATGATTTTTGATAGCAATTTTTAAAAACAATTCTTAATCCTGATTTTAAAATTTTATTTGAGAATTCAAATATTTTTTATAAAGTTATTTTGTACTTTTATAAAATAAAATAATTTCCAAATATTCATAGGTTTAAGAAAACTGAAAAAAAAAACATATTTTCAAATTAAAAAAATCAATAAAATATCTGTGAAACATGTTTTGTAAATTATAAGCAAATTATAAAACCATTTTGTCTGTTATAACGGTGACCAAGTGGAGCTTTACCCATTAGCTATAAAGTAAGATGGTGAAACCCAAAACTATAATATTACAAATAATTTAATCAATTTATTACCTTCTAAAGGTAACCCCGTGATATAAAATTTATAGTGGCAATGCTTATTATGGTATTTTATAACGTTTCCCCGCCGACCTTAATCGACCAAAAAAACGACGTGAATACGAAGCTGCTATTATCTTACCTTCAAAAAAAAAAAAATTTAAAAATCAAAAAGCTTACGAGCCTCATGGGAATAATGACAAAATTGGATTTATTTTAATCACAACCAGCCTGATACCACCATATAAATAATAATTTTTATAATAAAGTAATATAGTCCTTTTATAATTTGTAATGTATGCAAACCTCATACTCTCTTCAGTGGATATGTTTGATTAATGTGCATGCCTAATATATATCGTCTCGCCGTCTTGGTTTTAAACATACGAGATGTACAAAAATAATTCTCTAAATATTTTATAAAAAATATTAGAATGTTTTTAATTATTTAAATCCAAAATTAGTGCCACCAAATGCATTTATGATGATTTTAAGGTTATGCGTTTGTCTTTCCTTGAAAGGAATTTAAGCGTATGCTTAAAAGCATTTTTTTTAAATAGTCTTTTATCTTAAAAATAAATTTTCATCAAAATGTTGTTTCTTAAGATTTGTTTTTGAAAAATTATTATTTTTTAAGTTAAATTTGAGTGTTTTTCACATGCATTTTGTAAAATGTTTTGAAAAACAATGGAAAATATTGGTAATATTTTATAAATCATTTTATTATATATAAGTGCATGGTACATTTGATGAAAATAAATAAAAAATTTTTATTTTTTTAAATTAAAAACGAATTTTAAAAAAAAATTAACTGTGTTTAAAAATCATTTTTTAACAAATATTTTTTTGACAAATAATATTAGTACGAACCTCAGTTTTTTTTTTTTTTTTTAATTATTGTTTGAAAATAACTTTTTAACACTTTGAATGTAAAGTGTCAACAGAGAGATAGCAAAGACCTATAAAATGAAAAATTAAACAATACTACTGAATGGTTGGTTGGTTACTTTCAAGGCATGTTTGCTGCTTTTTATGGAAAGTACAGTAAAAAAATATTAAAAAAAAAAAAATCAAAGGTAGGTGAATCCCCACATTCTTCAGCCTTAATTAAAAAAAAAAAAAACATGTTAAGTGGCTGGTCCATTTCTTTTAAAATTGACCATCATTGAGCAGGGTCTAAGCATTCTTACATAGGGCATACCCACAAGTCATCACAACTTTAGACCAATTTTAAGTTGATGCGTGTTGGTTTTTTTTTTTTTTTTCTCAGATATCTCTAGCTAATGTGGCAGTATTAAGATTATTTTTTTTCCCTTTTTATTTTTTATTTTTTATTCTCGCTTATTCTTTTTATTTTTTAGTTTGATATATCTTCAAGCTTCCAAAAATCATTATTTTGAATAATTGAACATTTGATATGATTTTTTTGATTGAATGGAAGTGTACACGTTTGATTAGGTATGATTATTCTATAGATTGAAAAAATATTTTTGTCTCATTTAAAACGCGTATTTTAGACATTTGATTTAGACCCATGATTTTCTTATTTAAAAAATATTTAATTATCATAGCATTATAATTTTTTCAATGAACAACAAAAAAAAAAAACTATAATTCAAAAATATTCCATTATATAAATAAAAAAAAGTTAAGTTTATATTGAATATGTATTTGTTTTTACAGCAAATAACACAAACTGCGTTTTCAAATTATTATGTGTTGAATAATTGGACAATTGATATGATTTTTTGATTGATTGAAGAGTAGGGTATTTCATGTGGTATAATTATTTGCTCGTAAGAAATAATATTTTAATCATCAAGACATTTGAAGCGTGTTATAGATATTTTATATCACTTTGATCGAAATATTTTATATGGTATAATATTTGATTATTTGTCAAGATGTTTTCAACCATCATGCATTTAAAGCATGTTACATTCAACATTGAATATAACATATTTAAAATTAATGAACTATTTTTAATTATTAAATTTACTCAAATTTATTCAACATATTCTTTAGCATCTCATCCGGACATTAAATTGTAACTTTTCATTATCAAATTGAAGTGTATATATGACATCATTTAATTGGTGATATGCTTTTTATGTTTTAATTGAGATAAATAAATAAAATAATTTAAAATAAATAAAAAAATTATTTATTTACTTTTAATTTTTAAAAAATTGAAGGGTCAAATTTGGATATGCCTCCCGTTTTTCTATTTTTATTTAGAGAATTATCATATCTTTGAGGAAAGTTTTCTAATTCTACTACTTAGCTTTAAACGGGTTGGACAATGACACGTCACCCATTATCTTTGACCGTTATGCCGCACTAAACAGATCACCCACCTTAAACCTTCTCACGAGATACTTTTTCACGATACTTCCAAGTTCCAACGAAGTTCTGCTCTTGTGCAGTCATATGCACCACACCAAATATCTTACCAACTTTTAAATATTCTCACGAGATATTACGTGACGGGTACAATCAACAAGAAACTGTTGTGATTTACGGGATATTAGTTTCTATTTATATTTATTGTAGTTTTTCACTTTCCGTAGATTTGAATAAATAAATCAATATAAAATATTATATAATGATACATAATTGATAATTGTACTTAAAATTTATTTTGCTTTGTGAGAGAGGGGCTTGAACTCACAGGCCAAATGTCTTGACTCAAGCGAAAGGTGATTCTTCACCCTTTGCCACCTTCACGCCTTCCGTTTTTTCTTACGCGCGCAACGAAACACAGACTCTCTCTCTCTCTAGAGCGCTCTCTCTCTAGGGTTTGTGAGGAGCTAGAGAAGATGGGAAGGCAACGAGCGCAGTTGAGAGCCATGCTTCGCAAGAATTGGCTTCTGAAAATTCGTCACCCGTTTGTTACTTGTGCCGAGGTCGGTGGCTTATCTTTCGGTTCCATTTGGTTGCCGGGAAATTGCCGGAAAAGGAATCTTGTTTTTGACTTCTTGTTTATTTTCCAGTTAATAACCGGGAACCGAACGGGACTTACTTTTTCTTTGATTTTGTCGTTTTTAAGTTTATGGACGATCCGTCTGTGATCTTCGTTACCTTTCTTTAAAGACCGATGAGAGAAAGTAAGAACAGAAGTGAAATCTTGGACTCTTAAAGAGAAGCCAGGGCTGAGAGGATTTGGTTTTCTTAGTCAAAATAGGACTTGAATTTGCAACGAACGGGATATTGATTTGTTTTACTTTTCTTGAAAAAAGAGATTTGAATTATCGGTGCTACTCTTTATTGTTCACTGAGAAAATATAAGAAAAGAAATGAAATCTTTGAATTTCATTTTTCTTAGTTGTGACGGCGTTGTGATTTCTGTCATATTTCTTTAAAGCCGGTTAGGTCGGTGAGAAATTATAAGAAACAAAGTGAAACGTTTAAACACAGCTTCTTCACCAAGAACATATAAAAATTGAGGAGAAATCTTTAATATTTTTTTAGTGTATCGATGATCAGTTTGTGATCTATGTATCTTTCCTTAAATTCTGTTTGGTTGGTGAGAAAATATACGACTCTTCAAATTTAAATCGAGGTTAAGAAAAATCTGTTATACTAGTTAGAATGTGAATTTGAATTTAATTGAGCTGAACTTTAAATTATTTTTTTCCCTTTTTTTGAAAAAGAATTTTTAATATTCGTTTTTTTTTTTTTTGTAATTAAAGTGGTTGGATAAAATTTAGCAATTAATGCCTAGTATTTGTTTAAATTTTGGGGTGGTTGGTAAAGGAAAATCGATTATTGGATGTTCAGTTCTCTTCAATTGAAATTTGCTGGGAAATGAGATACAATAGTTGCAAAAATTGAGATTGTTTCTTTGTTTGTTTATTTTCTTATTTGTTTTATTATTTGGCAGATTTTGCTTCCTACTGTTGTAATGCTGATGTTAATAGCTGTGAGGACACAAGTTGATACAAAAGTCCACTCGGCACAACCGTATGTTTTCTTCAACATTGGCTATCTTTTCTTGTTACATTTCTTTTAGTTTCTGATTTCCGATACCATCCATTTGGTTGCCAAGGGAACTGACAAAAAAGAAATAAGAAAAGTAAATAAAAGATGAAGATTTTTAATCTTATGTTGTTTCTTCTTTTTGCCTTCCAGAATATAAAAAAACTCACATCAGTGAGCCTGTAGTTGCTCAGATTGGTTGAATTTTGTCCTGGGTCCAAAGAATAAAAAATCTATGCTTCAAAGTGGCAAGGGGTTGGGTGGGGACGTGGGAGGTTCCAGATTGAAGTATATGAGGGTGTAAAAAAGATGAAAAAAGTTACCTATTAAAAAATTTACATACTTCAATTATTTTTTAATTTTTTTTTTTTTTTACTTTACTATGTTTTCTTAACAACCAAACAAATCAGAGATTGCGAATAAAGGAACAGGAAAGGAAATTGCAAAAAGGCTTTATTGTTTTTCTGGATCAATTTTATTTTTTCTTTATAGATTTACTGTTTTGTGAATCTGTATGGTTTTTAATTTTTGTGCTCATGTGGGAAGTGACAATACTATGGCTTTATGAACCTGGTCTAGATACGTTCGGAAAGGGATGTTTGTGGAAGTGGGCAAAGGTGATGTATCCCCTAGTTTTGGACAAGTATTGGAGTTATTGTTGGCCAAGGGTGAGTATTTGGCTTTTGCACCGGATACAAAGGAGACAAGGATGATGATTAACTTAATGTCGATAAAATTTCCTCTACTAAAGGTACTATTGTTTATAAGTTTTTTTTTTTTCTTTCTCTTTGATGGGCTAGTTTTTCTTCCCTTCTCCTTGATGAGTTAGTTAGGGATTCTTTTCGAACCCTTTCTTGGAGCCGTATAAATGCCTATCATTCCCTTATTGTTTTCCTTGACAAGTATTTTCAGAAGTTTTTTTATTTTGTTTACAGTTAGTCACTAGAGTTTACAAAGATGAACTAGAGCTGGACACCTACATAAGGTCTGATCTTTATGGTACCTGCAATCAAGTCAAGTAAGTTATATGGTATCTGTGCTGGTGGTACCGATATGTTAAATTGTTGAAAATGAAGTCCTGTTTTTACGTTCCAAAATGTTGATTTGGAAGGATGAAGTAATACAATGCACATAACAGTTCTAAATTGGATCCTTCATTCTAATGGCTTTTAATACTTGTGCTCTGTTATCTTTATATTGGTATTATTCTATGGTACCTAATGATTTTTTACAGTTATTCAATCTCTTATGCGCTTGCCATTTTATCCATCTTGCCACTGTATATACATTTGCACGCAGCAGAAGTGAGTTCCTTGAATTTTTATACCAAAATGTCCTAAACACATGTCTTGTTCCTTGCACATTATCATAAAACCGTCCAATACATTAATAACAAGGACGAAGAGAATACAAGAATTAAGAAAACAATGTAAGTACTTGATACAGTTGATCTCTTAATCATGCTTGTAAAAAAACAGTTGGATCTTTTTATTATACAATAACTCTTGAGAGATGAGCAATCCTACATCTGCTAATAAAATAACCATATGCTGTTCAAGGTCCTCTTCTCCAACGTCCCAACCAACCCCTCCCTCCAACAGAAAATGGTCTAAAATCTTCCATTATAAAAACTGTCAGCTGACCCTGTTACTCACGTCCAACCTGAAGATGTTGTAACTCATGTGGTGTGAGGGCTGAATGTCTGAGCAACTAAATGCTAGTAAGACTTATATTAAAGTCAGTAGCAATGCTAATTTAAGATTTAATTGATGACTTGCAATAAATATCTTGCATGAATTTAATTTTATGACACTTGTCTAGTGATATAGCTGCTTCTCTTCAGTTGCAAGCCTGGGTCGGCCAAGCAGTTTGCCTGTGGGTTTGCCAAGAAGGGTTCTAGGAACCTGGAGTTGTTGCAGGAGATTACTATCCCCTTGAATTGTTGTTTATGGGGTTGAATTTTTTCAGGGCTTATTTTTGCAATTACCACTCAGTTGTCATAAATTTCATTTTAATGCCCCATCTGAAGGGTTTTCCATCCTTCCACCATATTGCCTTCCTGGTTTATAATGCCTGCTTACAAGAGTTATGCATGCATTTCATTGGCCATCAGAATTTATTAATTCTTGTTTGAAGTTGGGTTTCTGTCTCCAGTTCTTTGCAAAAGATATTTTTGCTTCTTTGCTGTGGCACTGATGGTCCTAAATGATTTATTTCCAATTTGTTTAGGAATTGTTCAAATCCCAAGATCAAAGGAGCAGTAGTATTTCATGATCAAGGTCCACTAGTATTTGATTACAGTATACGCCTCAACCACTCTTGGGCTTTCTCAGGATTTCCTGATGTTAAAACTATCATGGATACAAATGGTCCTTATCTCAATGACTTGGAACTGGGTGTGGATGCTGTCCCTACTCTGCAATACAGCTTCAGTGGATTTTTGACTGTATGACTTTAACCCATTGATCAATCTTTTTAGTTTTTAGTTGATAAAAATTAAAAGTTCCTTGTTAAATGTGGTTCATTGTTCACTGTTATGTTTCTCCAATTAAAGATGTGTTTGGAAGATGATCTGTACTTCTGTATTTCACTGCAGCTGCAGCAGGTCTTGGATTCTTTCATAATATTTGCGGCCCAGCAAAATGAAGCTAACATGGTCAATGAAAACATTGAATTGCCTTCAAATACTTCCCTGATCAAGCAGTCATGGATGCAATTCATCCCTTCAAACATCAAAATAGTTCCCTTTCCGACTCGTGAATACACTGATGATGAGTTCCAGTCCATTATCAAGAGTGTCATGGGACTACTGTATGCATCTTTTGACTTTTCCCGTCCTGGAATTCCTTTTTGATTCCTTATTATTTTTATCTGAAAGTGATAGTTTTAGCCCTTTTTTCTAGCATAATTTTTTATTTATGTGGAATTGGATGAGCAGGTATCTATTGGGATTTCTCTATCCAATCTCACGACTGATCAGCTATTCTGTGTTCGAGAAGGTTTGATAATGAGTATGATACATAACAATGAGTATTAAATCTGGAAAAAAGAGTTCATACATGCATTTTCTACTGTTTCTTTTGTTCTTTCCCATGGTTATACAGTTAAAAACAGAGTATTTAATTGTCTGGCTTCAAATTTTTAGCTGAATGCTCTTGATTTTTATATTTCAGGAGCAGAAGATAAAAGAAAGTCTGTACATGATGGGTCTGAAAGATGAGATATTCCATCTCTCTTGGTTTATCACATATGCCTTACAAGTAAGCTTTATACATGTTTTCATATTGAGTCACTAGTTTTGTATGCCCTTCAATTTGTATATTGTATATGTGTGTATTTTTATGAATCTAGAAATGCCATGGTGTTAGTAGTTTAATTTGTTTTGCAGTTTGCCGTTACGTCTGGGATTATTACGGCTTGCACAATGGATACACTTTTCCAGTATAGTGATAAATCATTGGTGTTCATCTACTTCTTTTTATTTGGACTTAGCGCCATCATGCTGTCATTTTTGATCTCTACATTCTTCACACGAGCAAAGACAGCTGTGGCAGTTGGCACCCTTTCTTTTCTTGGAGCCTTCTTTCCTTATTACACTGTCAATGACCAGGCTGTCCCTATGTCAGTATTCTTGCTATCTCAATTTTATTCTGGTTTATAGTGCAGAATCTATATTGTTTTAATGTCATATAGAAGTCATTAGAACATTTTCTACATTCAGGATATTAAAGTTCATTGCATCTTTGCTTTCACCTACGGCCTTTGCACTTGGGTCAATTAACTTTGCTGACTATGAGCGTGCCTATGTTGGGCTTCGTTGGAGCAATGTATGGCGGGTATGTTTTGTATTTGGGCTTAGTTGTTTGTCAACTAATTTATCTTTGGGTTTCTAAAATTTCAAGACTATGATTTCTCTAGGCATCATCTGGAGTAAATTTTTTGGCCTGTCTCCTGATGATGTTGCTCGACGCATTGTTGTACTGTGCCATTGGTCTTTACCTGGATAAGGCATGTCTTCTAACACTTTCCTTCTCTTTGGATGTTGTTCAATTATATTAATGTAGTTGCTAGTTCATTTTGCTGTTGTTTTCTTTTCGATGAAGAACTTCTTTGAAATGGCTGTGCCTTTCAAGGGATGGTTTTTTTGTAGTCGTTTTATCATTATACAATATCTGGTTTGTGATGTAATGTTTAGAAGTTTGTTCATATGATCAGGTTCTTCCTAGGGAGAATGGAGTCCGTTCGCCATGGAACTTTCCATTCCTGAAGTGTTCATGGAGAAAGAGAAGTTCCATCAAACATGAAGATTGCAGTTTTGACTTTAAAAATGACAGGAGAAAAGTTAATTTTTGTAGTAATGATATTTCTGGACCTGCTGTGGAAGCAATAAGCTTGGATATGAAGCAACAAGAACTTGATGGCAGGTAGATGTAGTGAAAAAAGTGCATTGATCTCTACATATTTTATTCATTTTTTCCTTACATCCTTTATTTGGTTTTGCAGATGCATCCAGATTAGAAATCTCCATAAGGTTTATGCTACTAAAAAGGGAAATTGTTGTGCTGTTAACTCATTACGACTCACCTTGTATGAAAATCAGATTCTTGCTCTTCTGGGTGAGCATGTTCAATTCTAGATCCTTCCCTGCTCTTCTGCCTTTTTTCTTTCAGTATTTTAGATTGGCGTTTCTGATTCTTTTGATTTTAAATATCAGCATAATTCTGTATGCATTTATTTTTCAATGTATTTAATTAACAAGTGCTTCTTGTTTATGATTATGATTGTATTTATACAAATCTATGCTATGCAAATATGATCAAGTCAGTTATGTCTCTGAAATGACTTAGCTTCTTTGATATTTTGGCATCATGTTTTCGATCAAGGGTTAATCATTGCTGAAGAGAAACCAATTCTCTTACTTGAATTAAAGGGCTAACAAATTGTGTATATTTATGCCCTAAAATCTTTAGCAAGAATGTGAAAAGTTGGTGTTGTGCAAAAATTTGATATTTTGTACTTTTCGCTTTTGAGGGCTGTGCTGCAACTGTAACAGAATTTATCCTTTGTGGAATACTTCTCCAGATCTTCATTGTCCCATATTAGTATTTGCTTGCTTCAACAACATGAAGTAACAAAATTATTTTGCATCATTTCTTTGTGTTAGAAAACTTGTGTTAGGTAGGGTGTTGAAGATTTTTGCAGTTCATTTTGTGTATCTGATTCAATGGGAACTCCTCTTCACACTCTTGTTCTCTCATATGGCCATATGGGACTTACACTCATCTTAAAATTTTATGTCTTCTCTTTATTGCACATGAATCAAACTTAACATGTGTTAAACAAAATTTCCAGTCTATAAAAAAGAATCACATGTAGAGGTTATGTCTAAAATATTTTTAGGGGGATGTGCTTCTTGTTCTCTTCTTCTCCCTCTCTCTCTCACATATTTTTGAATTATTATTTTGAAGGACACAATGGGGCTGGTAAAAGCACTACAATCTCCATGCTTGTTGGCCTTCTGCCTCCTACTTCTGGGGATGCTTTGGTGTTTGGGAAGAATATCATAACAGAAATGGTAGTATCTCTGTTTTCCATAGGCTATATCTTTTCATATCTTTTTCTTTACTGTTTCTATATCATGTTATGCATATAATCTTTTCTCAAATGATGGACAAAATCCATTTGTTGAGAAAATATGGTTTACAATTTCTCTCAGTTTTACAAACCACCCAAAAGTCAATGGTTTGATACATAACTTCAATCATGTCTCTAGGGATCAAATATATGACCTCTATATTTGGTGTTTGAGTGCTTTGCCCTTGAACCTCTTTGCGTTAGGAGGCTAGGTTATGTGCTAGTAGGTCCTAAATACCACCTAATATAATTACTTGCTCTTTTGGGGCTTATCTGAGTCCAACAATAGCAATGTTCCCCATTTAAATATTTTATTCGGTTTGAATCTGTTCTGTAGGATGAAATACGGAAGCAATTGGGCGTGTGCCCTCAAAATGATATTCTCTTTCCAGAGTTAACTGTAAGTAAGAAGAATGTTTTTATTTTTTATTTTTCCTTTTTATTTTCTGTCTAATGTTTTATCTAACATTATACCTTTAATTTTCAAATATTACTTCTCCATGCTTACATTGATTGTAAATGAAGGAGAACTTCTGCTCTATCATCTAGATGAAACTCATTCAGATAATTAGGTGCTGATTTGTCATAGGTTTTGGGCTGTTTATATTGTGCATTTTTTATACTATTTATTTGGCTTTAAAAAAAAAAACAGACAATGAGTTGCCTATTACAGGGTTCCACCCTTATACTACTTAAAATTCCTTTTCTTTGTTTCCAATGTCGCTTGTCTTCATCAGCAGTGAGAATGGGTTACAATTTTTTTTAACATCCTTTTTTATCCAGATTCATTTTCTTGTTTGACAGTACTTGTTATCCATTATCACGTATAAAAATTTGCTTGTTATCCAGATTCATTTTCTTAGAAGTTTAAAAAGCATATAAACAACCCAAATGAAGAAAATTATATAAATACCCTTATGTTAATCAACTTAAGATCTTCTTGTTCCTTTTCCTTCCTTTAATGAGTAAACCTTGAAAGCTCATCCCCATTAGGATGATTTCTTTTAAATTTTAGTTGTCTTTGAAGGATCCCTACATGAAAAGGGTCATTTCACACATCAAGCTCTCAAGTACCGAACATGGAAATGATGCTTTAAACAGCAACAAATGTTGCAATCAATTTAAAACTAAATGCTTGGAACATGTACTGAATGATAAACAAAGCAATATAAGCAAACTTCAAAATAAATAAGACAAGTATCGACATATGACTAAACCAAATACAAAATGTCCAATGGTTTAGTAATCTGATTATCTCTATAACCTTTTCAGAAAGTGCCAAAAGAAATTAGCTTCAGAGGTTGCATAGCTAGATAAAAAACCAATGTCCTACTCCTTGCTTGAGTGAACAGAGTTTGAAATATGGAGAAAAACAGGGTGAGTTCGAAATTCCAGCAAGGGGTCATAATGTAGTGGTGTGAGGAATAGAGTGTTTACAGTAGAATTTCAGGTAAAAGAAATATCACTTAAATCAAATACAAATACAAACTTTAGAATTTGTATGTTTTCTTTCAGATAGCTCCTGAAACAGATCATATTCAAATCATATCTAAATATATATGATGTAAGCTGTGAAACAGGTGGTGATTCATTCTGCAGTTATAATTATGAAGTAACTAAACTTGTAGATTAACCCAAAATATATCTGCCAACAATTGCCACAGTTGATGTCCAACATATATATCAATACCATTTTGTTGTTTTCTAGCTTTAGATTTGTTTGAAATTTTGCTGAGCGAATTTGGTTTTATTTTTATCTGATATTTTCATTTTTTCTTTCCTCTTTGCTTTTGGGAACTAAATCCTTTTTAGTGATTGGGATGTCTCTTATTATATGATGCTCTTACTTAGTTTCACTTGGTTAATTTCTTTATCTAGGTAAAGGAGCATTTGGAAATATTTGCCATTTTGAAAGGTGTAACGGAGAACTTTTTGGAGAGCGCTGTAACTGAGATGGTAGATGAAGTGAGTTCCGGCCTTTGCTTGCTATTTGGGTCTTTCATGCATATGCTAATTAAAACTTCTCCATTTGTACTTTTTTTTTTAACTGAAAAAAATCCAGATATGCCTCCTAAGGGGGGAAAAAAAGAAAAAAAGAAAAAGAAAAGAGAAAAACTAAAAAATGTATGTGTAGATTTTGTAGCCACATATTACAATGGTTGTGTTGTTCCTGGTGTAGCTTTTCTAATTATCTGGTGCATTCTATTTCCTAACACTAAATGATGACCTAAAAATCTCTTGAATTCTGTTCATCCTTGTTGGAATGAACTATATTGGTTCTATACCTAGTGCCAAATCTTTGAAGTTGATTGCAATGCAATATTTGTGGAGAAGTTTCATTACTTTACTTTCAATTTGAAGCAGTCATATCCTGAAATTGGCTTGGAGGGTTTATTTGTAAGAAAAACATCCAGTTGTTGAGTATGCAACATCTAGGAAAGTGGATCAACTTGCAAAGTTTCTTCTGAAAAATCAAAGACATCCTCCAAATGACTTATTTCTTACATGTTTATGTGCAAGGAGAAAGCTTACAGTACATGACTTGATTAACTGGACCTGATTTTAAGGCACGTTTACTAAAAGGCAATGGAAATTTGCCTCTCATGTACTCTGTCTATCCTGCTTAACCTAAAATTTTAAGGCATGTTTACTAAAAGGGAATGGAAATTAAGATTTGTATCCCATTCTCAGTGATGGGGTACCCAGTAATAAGTTTACTACTTTGATGCCCATTTTACCATATGGAGAAGTCAGTGTTCATGATAATGGATATCATACATAAACTTTGGACTGAACTTCTTAGTTCATTTTTTTCTTGACATGCAATCTAAGATGCATACTTGTTATTTTGAACTTTTATAGAAGTTACATGCCTGTCCTTATTTTCATAAGGAATATGGATAAAAAAACCACCTCTTTGTTAGGGAATGAGAATCTGACCCAAATATACCATCGTAAAATTGGAATGGGAATTATTAGATTCTATTGTATTATTAGGTTTCTTAGAAATGATTCCTGCTATAGTTTCATTAAATCATTATATTATCGGCAAAATAGTACACACTATAGGACATTTTCCTTAATGTGTTTAATAAACTAATCCATAATGAATGAGAAAAGAAAGGGGTTTAGAATTCAATCATAAACCTTAATGCAAACATATTGTGATTGGAAATTCACTTATTCACTTAATGCACATTGTCATTAATTATTGTGATAGATCTATTGATACTTTGTCATCTAAAATCTAATATATTATATCACTTGGTTCCTTATCGTAATCTTGTCCTTAATTTTAAGTACATTCAAGTTCCCTCTCCCCCCCTTTTTTTTTCGTCTCTTCTAGTTACTATTAAAGTTGGTGGACTATTTTTAAATGATGTTGTTTTGACCAGGTGGGTTTGGCAGATAAAGTTAATACTGTTGTGGGGGCTCTTTCTGGGGGCATGAAAAGAAAATTGTCCCTTGGGATCGCGCTGATAGGAAATAGCAAGGTGGAAAAAAGTCTCAGGGGATACTGCCATTATTTTTATGTTTGCCCATTCTGAAATTGTTTCACATTTCTGTTTTACAGGTTATAGTGCTTGATGAACCTACTAGTGGAATGGACCCATATTCAATGCGCTTGACGTGGCAGTTAATCAAAAGAATTAAAAAGGGCAGGATAATATTACTGACCACACACTCCATGGATGAAGCTGATGTACTAGGTGACCGGATAGCAATCATGGCTAATGGGTCTTTGAAATGCTGTGGAAGGTTTCTTCTATTTAACTCTCAGTTTTTATTTTGCCTTAACAACAGTCTTATTATTCTTACTTACTCTTTACATATTATGGTACGGACAAGCATGGTTTAGTAGACCATTCAATTCTCCTTACACATGCAATGACATTTTATTGGTGGATGTTATACTTCTATTTTCTCTTTCTAATGTTCTGGTAGAATGTTACTGGTTATTAAAATTACAATTATTTTGCATTTTCTTGTGTTGACAGTACCAAATATCTTATTCCACTGTTTCAATTCAACTACAAAGAACTCTTCTTTGTCAATGCCCATTTTCAACCACATGTTTACTTCCATTTAATGTAATCAAGAAACTCTTCACTTTTTTTAAGATAACAAGAAGTGAATGCTTGAGAAAACTCCATAATTGTCTTCCTTATAAGTGCTATTGATGTCCATGTCCTCTACTGACAAGCGGACATGGACTAGCAAGGGCAAAGGGTAAGTGACTTTGTTAATCTCGATAGTAAAGGGTTGTATGCTGCTCAATCAGGTTGATGTCAAGTGATCAACAGAGAATTTAGGAAAATCTAATATGCCATGAAAGAGAGGGACCATGGTCCAAGTATGCCTTTTAAAAGAAAGTGATTTTGGCTTATCAATTTTCCTTCTGCGGTATTTATTAATCTTAAATCCCTTTTCTACTAAGCTAGTTTCTTGAGTGAAGCTTCTGTGACTAGAGATACTTGTTTATCTCTTACTAAATTTTATTTTTTCTCCCCAATAGAGGGGTGACTGATGAACATCAGGACAGGATTTCTTTCAATTCTTCGTATCTTCTTTTAATAACAGATTCATACACACATACATGAAGCTTTTACAAGTAAAATTTCATTCTGTAGGAAGATCACTGTAAACCTTCTTTTCCATTAATCCTATTTTCTTTTTATGACACTCTTTCTTTTATTAAAGTTTAAAGGCTAATTTTTGAATGTTTGAAGAAGTATACTACTTCAATCATATTCTTTGACATAATTAAATATAATCTTTTATTTTTTTTAGACTAGTTATTAAACTTCTTCGCATCATTTATTTGGAATATTCATTTTTCAACAGTTCCCTTTTCTTGAAGCACCAATATGGGGTTGGTTATACTCTTACTTTAGTAAAGGTTTGCTCACATTCTTTTTCACTTTATTCATGATCTTCTTGATTGGCCTTCTTTTCTTTCTTACAAGTGCTGACATGCTTGTGAATGGACCTATTGTTCTCTTTTCTTTTCCAGTCTGCACCCAGTGCCTCCATAGCTGCTGATATTGTTTATCGCCATGTACCATCAGCAACATGTGTGAGTGAGGTATTTTCCTAACCTTAGATTTTCTATGAAATTTGTGTATTTAATTAAGAGTTTCTCTTTTTCAGTGTTTATTTGTTGTGGGGTCTGATATAAACATGCATAATTTGTTACTGCAACCTCTGTAATAAAGTTTATGGAACTCTTTAAATGAATTAGCTAGTTATGCCTGATGATTTAAGATTTAGTAGAATTTGTACTTCTTAGTCTTCATTAATATTTATGATGTGCCATATGGGATTACATATTCTTCAAATGTGATACAAGTGACCATCAAAGAAATCTCCATATATGTACATGTGATTTTGCCAAATCTGATGTTACTTATTTTGCTTCAACTTTTGTCTGGGTTTTAATCTGCCTTTTCAGGTTGGAACAGAGATCTCCTTCAAGCTTCCTCTATCATCTTCATCTTCCTTTGAAAGTATGTTCAGGGAAATTGAAAGCTGTATGAATTCTGTTCATAACTCAGATAGAAGTGGTAATGAGGACAAATACAATCTTGGCATCGAGAGCTATGGTATCTCTGTCACGACGCTGGAGGAGGTGTTCCTGAGAGTTGCAGGATGTGACTTTGATGAAACTGAGTGCAGCAAGCAGGAAAAACTTCATGTTTTACCTGATTCCGTGGTTTCTCAAGCATCTCCTAATCATGCTCCAAAACAAATTTTCCATTCTAAACCTTTGGGAAAATATAAAATTATTGGGGTTGTGTCTACCATAGTGGAGAGGGCTTGTAGTTTAATCTTTGCTGCAGTATTAAGTTTCATAAATTTCTTCAGTGTGCAGTGCTGCAGCTGTTGTTTCATTTCAAAGTCAATATTTTGGGAACATTCCAAAGCATTGCTCATAAAGAGGGCAATAATTGCCCGTAGAGACCGAAAAACAATTGTTTTCCAGCTTCTCATTCCTGCTGTATTCTTGTTGTTTGGTCTTCTTTTGCTCAAGCTTAAGCCACACCCTGACCAGCAGTCCGTGACCTTCACAACTTCACATTTTAATCCTTTGCTACGAGGCGGTGGTGGTGGGGGTCCAATTCCATTTGATCTATCCTGGCCTATTGCAAAAGAGGTTAGTTGGTGTTTGTTGATTCCCGTGGGTGGTGGGGGTGGATGGGGTTATAAGCATATTCATGACTAATAGAAGTTATATTGACATCAAGCATATTCAATATTTTCTTCCTCCTAAAATGCTATCAGTGATGCAGGTTGCATGGTATGTTGAAGGGGGGTGGATTCAAAGGTTTAAACCAACTACTTATAGATTTCCTGACCCAGATAAGGCATTAGCTGATGCCATTGAAGCTGCAGGACCAACTTTGGGGCCTACCCTACTTTCAATGAGTGAATTTTTGATGTCTAGCTTTAATGAATCCTACCAGTCAAGGTGTGTTAACCCAAACTTTTTGCATCCTACGCTGGTGATATGAAAAAAACATTTAGAGTATTTATGTTAATGTGATCTAGTTGTCAAGCAAAGTATAGCACTATGATTTGTATGAAATGAAATTTCATGGTTCAAGTCAGTCCTTCAGGATGGGTTGATCTGCTATTGATCATATGGAAATTTCTTATAGTAGTTCAGCAGCTATGTATATTCATATTCCATGATTAATGCACAGAAGTTAAGGTGGGATGTCATTTTATCACTGTCTTTGTGATGCAAGAAACTTATCCCGTAAAATATGAATCCAATAGAACAAATTAGGAATGTCTTTATGTTGGCCTTGATCAAAAGACATTTTCATTGCATTTATAAGAAGTAACAAGGGGGTAGTGGTGTGCAGGGCGGGCAAGGGAGAAAGTCTGAGTATGTATTTTACTTATATTATTGCAATTTAGGGGCACTTTGATATTCGTTTAACATACGTTTAACTGCAGGTATGGGGCAGTTGTGATGGATGATCAGAATAAAGATGGGAGTCTAGGATACACTGTGCTTCACAATGGTTCTTGTCAGCATGCTGCACCAACCTTCATCAATTTAATGAATGCTGCAATTCTTAGGTTTGCTACTCTGAACAAAAATATGACGATTCAAACACGCAATCACCCTCTGCCTATGACAAAAAGCCAGCACTTGCAGCGCCATGTATGCTTCTCTACTTTACCATTAACATGTATCCTTTGATATCATCTAACCAAAAGTCTTAGTATAAGGTGATGGTTGAGCAATATGATCTCGTCTTCTTTCACCATGAGTATATATCATTCAATAACATGTAACACAAGGGTATTGCTAAAGAGGAAGGTTGAACTAGAATCCTCTTTTTTTTGGTAAATTATGCTAGTGATAATTTAGTTTTATTAGAGAAAAGAGGTGAGACAAAGACATCTTAATTTCATACACTTGTGCAGTGGGAAGAATATTAAAGAAAATATAACCGACCCTCCTAAATGCTAGAAGAACAAAACCTATTATAGCATTTGCGATTAATTTGTGGCCTTGTTTAAGAGGGGAGATGTGATACTTTTCTCTCTTCTTGGGTAGGCAAGACAATAGGAAGTGAAAAAGGGTAAGATTCCAAAGCATAAAGGGGATCTTCAATAGCAAGTGCTGATGTCATCAATCACTTGGATGATGTCGTTTAGAAAACTAACCAGAAATCCTAGAAATCAGTGGTTTTAGACATCAATGAAAGAGAGAGAAGGCACTGCCTGAGGCTTTTATTTAGCTTCTAAGGCCTCTTGGCTATCCAACCAAAAGTAAGGGAAGGGTGTGTGTCTCTTAAGGGAATTTCTCAGCACTAATTACTTAAAATCCTCAATTTTCTCCTCGTCACCTATGTAGGACCATTAGAATCTTTGATAAAGAAGTTGGAAAACTCTCAATTTTGTTTTTGCTTTTTGTTTTTAATATTCTTATATCATGTTTGACCTGCTAGTTTTTTTTTTTTTTTTAATGTTTTGGATTATTTTCCACTCTATTAGAATCAGTAGCAAGAGGCATAAGATTTGCTAAGAAATGGATCTTTGACGATAGCCTCCAAATATCTGTTAATGTTGAATAAAATACTTGCTCTACCTATGGACATTCTATGATAAATCATGTATTGGTTCAGGATCATCCCCAAGGCATTTTATTTTATTTTTTGAATTTTTAAATTTTTTTATATGCAAATAGAAAATATTAAGAGCAAAGAGTTCCAAATACCCTTCTTAAAAAACCATGGGAAAGCATGATGGTAGGATCGCTAGATGAGTCATAAAAGCAGGATCTGAAAGACAACCTGAATACTAAAACAAGAATCAAGAAAAATTTTGTGTTTTAGGCAGGCTGATTCAAGCTTTTCAACTGTAGGACGAATTGAGAAAACCTATGTTGCATGGGTTTGGGCATGAGTGTTGGATACGGGTATGTGTTTAGGTATTTGATCCTCCACAACACTAAATTTAGGATATGGGGACTCGGCTAAAAGGAATCCGAAAAATGGGCCTAGGTATTAGGATGTGACATGATAAAAAAAAAAAATCAATTAAAAATAAATTGAAAATAAAGATTTTTTTTTATAAAAAAAAGCTCTCATCTTTTCCCCCAAATCCTTTATTTATTTTTTTTATTTTTTTTATTTTTTTAATTTTATCCCTAAATATTCTTACAAAAATTCACTTTTCACCTAACTCTTCTTTTTCTTTAATACGATTATTATTAAGGAAGTTGAAAGAATAGAAGGGATATCAATGAAAAAATCAAACAGCCACACCCAAGTAAAATAGGAGTGTCTGAGGAGGATCCCACAACCATGTCATCACTGGTACATTGGCTGAAATTAAAGGATCTGGGTATCCTAGGACAAATCCACCAGGTGTCTTATGAATTGGTACAATATGACATTATAATTCCTTGTATTTAAGCTTTGTGATTTCCCACAAATGATGTACCAAAAGCCAATCAATCTTCACATTCTGTCTAGTTGTGCCTTTTGTTTTCCATGTAGTCCATTTAGATACTGAATGATCCATGCATTTTTACCTTGGGTTATGTTTTGAATTTTGTAGGATCTGGATGCCTTCTCTGCTGCTGTTATTGTTAATATTGCCCTCTCTTTTGTTCCTGCCTCATTTGCTGTTTCTATTGTAAAGGTAACCGGGTTAAACACTTTTAATAAATTTTTGATATTAGAACCCTGCCTCATGGAGCCCCTGTGGTATTGTTCTTAATTTGCATTAACTAATTCTAGTTAAAGTTGTAGTTGGTGGTAGAAATCCATCTTTGTGTATTAGGCCGCTTTCTTAAAAAATATATAAAAAAATGATCATGAAAAATATGAATTCTTTCATTGCTTTTTCTGCCATGATTAGGCATGATTTGGTTCCCTTACCTTTTTGAACTCTTCTTTTCTCCCCTAGACGATTCTCATATTTCATCACCCTCCCCCACTCCGCCCCCAGTTTTTTTTTTTTTTTCTTTCTTTCTTTCTTTTTATTTTCTTTTCTCTCTTTTTGAATATGTACAACAAACTGCTAATATGTTTCTGTATAGAATCCAAATTGGTGGCTTAAATTTCTCCCTTTCTATTTAGAATCTTTGGACCTTTTGTCACTCCAAGGATATTCTTATGTGCTAAAGAAACATGTTATGTATAATTTCCCTTATTTTTCTGTTTAGTTTGATTATAGAATTTACCTAAAAGAAATTTATGGCAACTTTTCTAGAGTTTGTGATATTGTAAGTATTCTCTGTTGATTTTATGTAGGAACGTGAAGTAAAAGCTAAGCACCAACAGCTAATCAGTGGAGTATGTTTGTACCAGAAATTATTTACTAAATTTTGTTCTACTTGTGTTCTTTTATTTCTATTATTTCTGATGAACAATCCCTCTCAGGTATCTGTACTTTCGTATTGGGCTTCTACATATTTATGGGACTTCGTCAGCTTCTTATTGCCTTCATCTTTTGCAATAACACTATTTTACATTTTTGGTATGCATTTATACTTTCATTTTTGGCTATGTTTTTTCTTTATTTATGGTGACAAATAAAGGAGTTAAACATCCATATGGTTTATACTCAGTTTTACATGAGTGAATGAGGAGGTTTACCACAAATTCAACATATTCATATGTTGAATGCCATTAGGTTATAGTGTAGATATTTTTAAGAGGAAAATAATATGATTTTGTAAACAAGTGTCAAAGAGAAAGTGCATCATAGTACATAAGACATATACAAGGAGTGTCAAGAGGTGCATCCAAGTAGAAAGAACACAAAAAACAATTGCCTATCTTAGCAAGAAACCAACCAATCAACAAAACCACTTAAAGACATATAACCTATATCTATGTATCATAGTTAAAAACTTGTGATACATGTTACGGTACAACAATACGATACATTTTTTATGAAAATTGATACGTATCGCAATTCATATCTTATTTTAAAGTGTATCTTACGATACATATATGATACACAATATGATACATGATATTAGGATACGACGATACATACATCTTCAACTATTTTCTTTAATTTTTTACAAAAATCAAATTATTAGTTTTTTGTTAAAAGAATTTATAATATTAATTGTTTAAAATATGCAAAAAAAATTAAAAATTGATCATAAAAATAAGAAATAGGTAAAATAATATTATATGAAAAGTTGCATGCTTGTTGTCATATGCTATATTAGAAGTTGAGTAAGTTTATTTTTATAATGAATATTAGAGAATTTTCATTTGAATGGTTTGAATGTTGACAATGAAAATGATGGTGATTAATGAATAAATTTTTACTTAATATATTACTTTTTTTTTAATTTCTTTTTTTGTGGAAAAGGAATGATGACAAACCTGAAAAGCTAGAACTTTGAAGATGACACATAAAGGCATACATTTGTGTGTGTGTGTGTATCAATTAAAAGCACAATAAATGCATATGCATAATTAGAATTTGTAACTAAAAATTGAAGAAGTTTTGTGGATGATGTGATGAATCTATATGTTGAAGTTATGTTTTGATAATTTGAACGTATCAAAACTTTAAGATTCAACATTTTCATATGATAGATGTGGTTTAACTCATTACATCCTACTATCTTCCATAAAATTGGTTGTATATTACTCTACACTCCATGCTTTAAATAGATATTCACTCATATATATCTTCTTTCAATTTTTTTTTTCACTATATAAAAAAATATACACGATACATAAAAATAGAAAAATGGTACACAATACGTTTTATGAGTTAACAACTATGCAATGTACATCTTCATCCACATCCAAATTATCTATTTACCTATCAAAAAAAAAATGTATATTTTTACCCACATAAACAAATTATAAGAAAAGAACTTTTCAAGGGTTGATTCGATTGCTCCTCATTGTCAAAAGACCTTCAATTCTTTTTTTCTGATATAGTCGAAAAGATGCACAATGGGGGCACTCTTGAAATCTTATTGCTTTTTTTACCCATAAAGAATCCATGCCACCCTAAGTGAGTCTCTTTAACCATGATAGCTTGAACCAAATGAATGCCAAAGAGCGAAAAGCAATTGCCAATGGACCCTTGTCTTAGTGCAGTAAAGGAGGATGCGGTCCATGGTTTTTTCCTCAACATTACCAAAAAACATCTATTGACCAAAGACTACACTTTCCTCCTAAGTTGATCTAGGTTAACACCTTTCCCATTTGCAAAAACAAACTTTAGAAGGCATCCATGAATTCCAAATTACACTTGTTGGAAAAGAAATCGATTCCTCTGGTTCAAAGGCTGTGTATAAAATATTTATTGACATATTTGAAATGTGTAATTATATCTGATTAGAAAATATTTGGTATATTTAATTATGTATTTTCAACATTTTTTCTGTAATCAACATTATGTATTTTCAACATTTTTTCTATAATCAACATATTTACTATATTTTTATCCATCAAACTGTGGAGGTACTGTCAGAATCCTTAGAAGTCATTTCTTCTATTTTTTTTATTTGGTTTACTGTGGAAAATGCACCTGTATTTCTTTTTTTGTCTTCTGTAGGCTTTAAAGAGATATATGTGCACTTGTATATCTTCTAGTTTCAAGAGGTTCTCATCTTTTGTTGTGAAAAACTTATCAATTGTTTTAAGCTAATTTCTGAAATATTTTGTGTTCTAAGCTTATCATTCAGTTTCTTCAAGATCAATCAGTATGGTTTAGCTTTTCTCCTTTTTGTTCCCTTTCTCCTGATCTGATAATTTGTGTGCCTTCAAGATCAGATATTCAATGGTAACCGGAGGTCAATATTTGAATGCCTATAATGAATATCTAGGCTGTACTATCTTTGTAAACAGTGTGATGCACAGCACATATATTTAGTGGCAGAAAAAAGAAAATTGACGCCTAGCTTCCAATTGATTTCAAAATTATGACTCCTTAAGGCAGCTTGCTCAAGCTGTGTGTGAAAGCATTATAAAAACACTGTCATTCTCAAATTTTACTATAGATTTTGAAATGTGTGAAAGATCATTTTATTTCAAATTTTAAACATATATTGTAGTTTATTTTGTATTTGGTATTCCCTGGGTGGATAAGAATTCTTCATAGATATTATAATGTATGTGAACCAGAGACATCATATGAATTCACTCTTTGCATATGCAATATATTTGTTTGCACATATTGCATGGACATTGGTAAGATAAGGTGGAGGCTTTGTAAGCATTTTTCATGTTGATCTGGCTTCCATGTTGTATGACATAAGAACTAGTGTCTGTTAAACATTCAGATATGAATTTAATGAGAATGAATTTGAAAATGGCATGTTAGAAGTTAATTTTTTGCCAATATTCTCTTATATTGGTAAATATTAGTTCTGTCCTACCAGGGTAGGGTCTTAATGTGTCAATGTTCCATATTCTACTTCAAATTCCAAAACTTTCAAATAGGGATGTATCTGTATCATCAATAGTTGCATAATAAAGTGGACACAGATGTCAAATGATTGGTAAACTACCAAGGCGGATGCCATGTCCTGGTAGACATTTTTTTTCCTATCAGAAACAAAAAGATGTATTTATTAAGATGAAAGAAACAAAATGTCCCAGTAGACATTTTATGGTTGTTAAGATGAAAGGTACAAATGTTTTAAAGACTTGCTTGTACTTTTGTCACCTGAACAACGCATATGCATTGACATGCAATTTTCTTGTACAGTGTATTAGTTAATTATTATTATTGTTATTACCCTTATTATTTTGATAGGCAAACAAAAACTTAAGATTAAAGAGTCTGATTATGAGTTAAACTTTAAAGTTTAATGAGGCTTCATTAAATTTTATATTTCCCTGATATCCCAAAGAATTAGATATATTATCCTTTATTTTAATGGTTGATATAACCATATTTTGAGATCTCACCTTTCATAGCTACATGTCACTAAGAACTAGAATTGATCCTTGAATTCTGTGGAAGTATGCTATCTGAATTACTATTCCACTCATATCATGACTTAATCGTTTGGTCATGCCATGGTTAATGCTTATTGCCTTTTATTCTCCTTTGGTTCAATTACACTTATCACAAAGTCAACTTGGCTCTAGGTATGGATCAGTTTATTGGAAAGGGTCGTTTCTTTCCAACCGTCCTCATGTTTTTGGAGTATGGATTAGCAATTGCATCATCAACATACTGTCTTACATTTTCTTTTTCGGACCACACAATGGCACAGGTAGTGCTACCCTTTTTCTCTCATTTTGTAGTTTTAACTTATGAGGCACCAAGCATAAACTTATTATAAATGCTAATGTTTCTACTGTACTTGCAGAATGTGGTTCTCTTACTCCACTTTTTCACTGGACTTGTTCTTATGGTCATCTCATTCATTATGGGGCTCATACAGACAACTGAAAGTACAAATTCTGTTCTCAAGGTTGGAATACTTTACATTCTGTCCTTAAAAAAAATGAAAATAATTTCTACATTGTAAATGTGTGTCATTTCAGTTTCCATTTAAAAGAAAATATCTCACTTCAATGGCTAGATAATATCAATCATGATGAACTTGAGCTCATACTACCCTTCAAGTTTTTACCATTATTAACTTGATTTCTATCAAAAATTGAAAAAAAAAAAAATCAACTAAATTTCTGAGTACTCTTTGAAAAAGCACCAAAATTACATATGGTTTGAAGTTTATATGGTGCTCCAATAACTTCTCATCTTAAAAAGCTCTTTATAGTCATCTGCTCTCAAAAGCCATCCATATGTATTTAACTAGTCTACTATTCCAACTGTCTTCCGATGTTTTCCATTTTCTCCTTGTTCCTTAACTCAAATCAACAGTATGCAATTGCAAAATGGTTTTTGACTTTTGTCCCTAACGTCTCTCTTCCATCTTCACCAATCCACATAAGTTTCTCTTTTCTCTACATCTGCAAACCACCTTCTCCTGATTCAACCTCTCTTTCCTGTTTGCATCAGTCCTTTAAATTTCCCCTGAACTTGAATTTTCATTATTCCATGTGCAGGAAACCATTCTTATTCCATGTTCAAGAAAACCTCCTTATTCCTTTTCTTCAAGTAGTTTCATCTGGAAATTATTAAATTTTCCACCATCCACCATCTCTCTAGAACCTTTCTCCTTCAACGGTGTGTTTTTTTTCCTTCTCAAAATTTTAAATCTGAAGGACTTCCTCCCCTCAACTCTCCTCTATCATCAAGAATTGTGGAATTGATCTGAAACTGGTCTAGCAAGATGGGTCTGGACTACATCGGAAAAATGCTCTTCCCATTATGGAGAAATGAATAAAATAAAAAGATTTTTAACATGGATAGAACCTACTTATTCCAAGTAAAGAACCCTCCTTTCCAGGGAAATATCCATTACTCTTTTGGAATCAACAAACTCAGTGGTCGTCGTTATACATCGTCCTAAACTTTCATTTGGGAACCCCACCGCATTGAAATCACCCTTTTCCCAATGAACATTATGCTGATGATTCTATGACCACATTGAACCGTTTCCATCTTGGAACTTTAACTTCAACTTGTCTATTGTCAGATTGAGCATTTCTCATGGTTGTGTCCTGGTGACTAGCAATATGGTTTCCACCTCCACCCATATTAATCCAGAAATCGAGTTCCCCTTAGAGTTAGCCTTATGAATGGTTAGCGGTGCAGTAAATAAATACTAATGACTTGCTACAAATCAGGAGACTTTGTAAAAGTCATTGACCCTAACAGTATCCTTGGGTTTTTTTAAAAGACATTTTCAAACACAATATTGATAACATTTTCAGGCTCTTTTAGAGAGAGCCTAGGAGGTCAGGGTTGTGTTATTATTCCTTGGGTTGCATAGATCAAGTGGAATGCTAGGATTATTGAGGTCCAATGGAGGACTATAGATGTTTTATGGGATTCTGTATGCTGCCTTACTTTGCTATGGGAATTGGTTGGTAAATAGTTTCTAGGTATTGCCATTAGTGTAGCATGATCACAATGGTTTACAGAGGAATGGTACTGGAGTGGACCCCTGCCTTTAGTACATATTAAAGTTAACTTTACTGACTATTCTTTGGGTAAACAGAATTGGACAAGTGGTAGGAGGTAGGTTGGTTAGAGCATTTCCCAGGCCAACTGGCTTTGGATTGACCATTGAAGCAGAGATCCTTGCTTTCTCAGAATGCCATTTGGGATTTTATTGAATCTTTTAGCGTTTATTCTCTTTGTGAGATCATCAGGTTTGTGTTAGGTTTCAGTGTGAGGGTGTTTCTCAGCCTCCATGGGGTGTGTAGCTTTTATTATCATTACTTATAGTCAATTCTTTTCTATTGATACAGATTTTCTTGTTTCCTCAAAAAATGCACCAAACATGCTTTCTTTAGTTTAGGTTTTCTTTTCGGGAATACAATTGAATGATAATGAACTTTCTAAGAATGAAAATTTCTTGAGTTAGCTTTAAAATTGGCTTTTATCTGCTTGATTCTTTTGGACTGGTATGTGCACTTCTGATGCCTTATTTTCTCCTTCTGATAATTTTGCTCTTGCTGAAGTATGTGCACTATTCAGTCAATTGTGCTTATATTTTCTTTACATTAATTAGAGCAATGAACTTGTTACTAGGTATAAGTCAGCTAATTTGTCTCGTCATACATTTCTTGTTGCTTATACAAGAATTTATATGTTGACAACAAACTCATTTTCTGACATTCGTAATACATCTTTCAGAACTTCTTCAGACTATCACCAGGGTTTTGCTTTGCTGATGGTCTTGCTTCACTGGCTCTTCTGCGGCAAGGGATGAAAGGTGGATCTAGTGATGGTGTCCTGGACTGGAATGTTACTGGTGCCTCTATTTGTTATTTGGGTGTTGAGGTTTTTTCTGATCCCAGACCTCCTCTATGTAACTTGTCTGCTTTCATCTTCTTGGTGCTTTAAATTATATGTCAAAACAAGTAATGATGTTAATATTACCAAAACGAATTTGAATATATGATTTGCTGCTTTGCTGCATTGGGAGAATTTTAGGACTCTCTATAGTTCATACTGATGAACTGCATCCAACTACTTCTCAAAGTAGTTGTTTGTTTAATTGATTTCTCCACCAACCAGTTTCCTTTATTACAATTGTGCCTGTAAATAGCTGATTCTCTATCTTCTTCATAGAAACTGAAAATTGTATAATCACATTTAAATATCTGCATTGACTGCATAGCCACTCTGTTGGACTGAAAAGGTGCATATGCTGCATTGACTGCTTAGTCATTTGCCATGGACATTTTTTTTTAAAAAAAAAAAGAAGAAAAAAGAAAAAATTAGGAACAACCAATTGTCCATCAAAAGATTGCATGGACTGTAACACATCGAAAAATACATAAAGCTTCACCATCCCAAGATGCCTCAAAATTTATGTTGACAAACATGAATATTTCCTAGATGTATCATCCAGTTTTAAGCAATTTATGTTTTGTTTTCATCATCTTTGTGATGGCAAAGATGCTCAAAATTCATGTTGACAAACATGAATATTTCCTTAATGAATCCAGTTTTAAGCAATTTATGCTTCGTTTTCATCATCTTAGTGATAGAATAGTCATTTTGCTAATGTATTTGATCCATTTTCTTGGATCATTTAGAAAAGAGTGGATATTCAACTACAATAAGCAGTATCTTTTAGAATTGGAACAATAGAACTCTATTTTCTTTATCAGGCTTGACCATGCCCATGTTTGTCCCCTTATGGTGCAGCAGTTCATGAAACAATAGGATTCTTATATGCTTATTTGCTTGATTACATAAGACAAGCTTCTTAATCCTTTTCTAACAGATTCTGATTGCATTAGATTGGTGTGCTGTAAATTTAAAGATGCAACATCATCACACTGCAGACATTTGATATTATAAAGCTGTATCACTGGATACTCTAAACCAATTTTTGATATTATGTTGTTGATCATTCTTTGGGTGTCTTCGAATTTGAATTAATTTAATGAAGTAGAGAATGACCATGTCTGATCTGGTTGAATTTCTTATCTACAACAGAGCATAGGTTTCTTTCTCTTGACGCTTGGGCTTGAATTGCTGCCTCCTCGCAAATTCTCTCTATTCACAATCTTGGAGCCTTGGAGGGCTATTAAAAATAGCTGGCATGGAACTTCTAGTTATTTAGAACCCCTTCTAGAATCAACATCAGAAACTGCTTCTATTGACCTTGATGAAGACATAGATGTACAAACAGAAAGAAATAGAGTACTTTCTGGTTCTGCTGATAATGCAATTATCTACTTGCGGAATCTTCGAAAGGTACTTGTACAATTGGTTTGCATAAATCTAACTTGTCAAATTTAGTTCTTAGTGCCTATTGTACAACAATCTGTCATCATGTCATATCAATAACTGTCACCAATTTCAGGTGTATCCTGGAGGAAAGCATCTTAGTCCAAAAATTGCAGTTCATTCATTGACTTTCTCAGTTCATGAAGGAGAGTGCTTTGGGTTTCTAGGAACAAATGGAGCAGGGAAGACTACAACGCTGTCAATGCTAACTGGTATATAACAATATCAAGATCTTAATATTGCATGTCTAAAAATTTTAGATGCATAATTTTTTTTTTTATATAGCATAGTCAATTAATCATTTGAAAGCACATAATTGTGCCAGTGAAAAGTCACTTCTCTTTTCCTGTGGAGCCAATTTATTTATGTTAACCCCAAAATGTTGGATCTTCAAAATATCCTAACCAGCAAAGTAGAAGTTGAACAATTTTAACAGCATAGCCATTATCCATGTAATGCCATAATCTGAATATTTATTAGCTTAGTACTTCTGCATCTCCTATCAAACTTCCATTTTACTAAGTTATTAAATGGGATTCAAGAAAGTTGATTATTTTCTTCTACTTTGGATTTTAAATTTTTGTGCAGGGGAAGAATGTCCAACTGATGGAACTGCATTTATCTTTGGCAAAGATGTATGTTCAAATCCCAAGGCTGCCCGTCGGCATGTAAGTCCTGATCTTGGTTATATTCTTGTTATGGTCGAATGTAGATGGTTTGTTGAAGATATACTAATAATAGCTGGGTAACTGCTTTATTGTTTCTTTTACATGCAGATTGGGTACTGCCCACAATTTGATGCTCTGCTAGAATATCTCACCGTGCAAGAGCATCTTGAGCTTTATGCAAGAATAAAAGGAGTTCCAGGTTACAGGATGCAGGATGTATGTACACATGAAATTTATCTACTAATGCTTATATGTCCATTCCAACAGACTCAAAGTGTCTTGAGATTTAGGTTCTTAGTCAGGAGAGCCCCTTTTCTAATTATGTGGGTGTGGATTTTAATTATTAACTATATAAGTAATTGCATTTAAATTGCTTCCTTTCCTTGGAAGGAAGATCTCCAACAAGTGGATGACAGGGCTTTTAATTTGAACTACATAAGTAATTGCATTTAGAAATTGTAGTAAGAATTAAATGACGGATCTCTAATGCTTGAACCATACTGGACAGGTTGTTATGGAAAAGTTAGTGGAATTTGATTTGCTGAGGCATGCTAATAAACCATCATTTTCCCTTAGCGGTGGAAACAAGCGCAAATTGTCTGTTGCAATTGCGATGGTTGGAGACCCTCCTATAGTCATCCTAGATGAGCCTTCCACAGGTATTTACACTGATCATTTTTCTTTTACATACTAAAGCTTCTTACTTTAGTCCACAACTTGTGAGAATGCAATGCACATGATCAAGCTAATAGAAGTATGTTTTGTGCACTATGATTTCCAGCATCCTGAATCATGCAATAGAATGTCTACCCAAACAAATACCAGATATAGAAAGAAGTATCACTGGGAACTCCTTAACATATGTCCCATTGTTTCAAAAGATAATTAACTTTTGTCGAGACTGTGACCTAGGCCAGGACTTTGAGCTGATATCCTTGTTGGGTGGAGAGAAGTTGATCCAGGTCAGCTCTGCTTCTGTTGGTCTAGACTGACCCAGGCCTGGACTGCGAGCTGCTATCCTTGTTAAACTGTACCTGTTTCAAATCCAAACATGCAGCAAGTTTTTTGCTCATTTTTGCTAACTTTTGGTTCCATCATAAGTACCAATATAATGGCTGACATTGCAACTGGACATTGTTATTATCTCTCTTTGCTGCTACCAATATCTCCATCGTTTTTACCACCCTCAGCACAATTTCAACCACCTTATCGCTGTTGGGGGCTTTAAAGTTGTGGAGAGTTTCCATTAAAAGCATGGGCCCTTTTTGTACTGGATCTAGCATTTATATCTTGTACTTGAATCAATTTCTTTTAGTAAACATATCATGTTGCATAAATTGAAAATGCCTCCCCTCTTACTCCAGCCCTTTTCCTTTCTGAAAAAACTAGTGTGTTATCCTTTTGAGCATCTTTTGTCTGCTACCTATATTTGCACCTTCTGTTTGTCAGTTGTTACTAATCATAATACATTTTAGGTATGGATCCTATTGCTAAACGATTTATGTGGGAGGTCATATCACGTCTCTCAACCAGACGAGGAAAAACAGCAGTAATTCTAACGACCCACAGCATGGCTGAAGCTCAAGCACTATGCACCCGCATTGGAATAATGGTAACTATTCAAAGCAGTAGCTTTGATGCTCACAAGCTTGATTATCAGTTGCAAATGCTAATGGAACTATTGTTTTCCCCCTTTCTGTATATATGAAGGTTGGAGGTCGGCTAAGGTGCATTGGAAGTTCCCAACATTTGAAAACGCGATTTGGAAACCATCTTGAGCTAGAGGTATTTCATGAATCTTATCAATATAATGTTATATATATTTCATGCATCTTCAAATATTTGACTCCGTTCACTGTCCTTAGGTGAAACCTACTGAAGTTAGCCATGTAGACTTGGAAAACCTGTGTCGATTTATTCAAGAAAGGCTCTTTCACATTCCTCATCCGAGGAGCATACTCTCTGACCTTGAAGTTTGCATTGGGGCTGTTGACTCCATAACATCAGAAAATGCATCAGTGGCAGAGATCAGCTTGTCACCTGAAATGATAGTCATGATTGGACGCTGGCTAGGCAATGAAGAAAGAATAAGTACACTTGTATCTTCAACGCCTGTTTCTGATGGGGTTTTTGGTGAACAATTATCAGAGCAGTTGTTTAGAGATGGTATGTTGTTCCTTGCACATTTTCCATGTGTTCTGGTGTCTATGCGGGTATACAGTCTCTGGGATACTGCCTTGATATCTCAATTTTAGCAAATGGACATTCCTAATAAATCTTTTATTTTCTTATTGCAATAATTTTTTTATCAGGGCCCTTGACAGTTTTATAAGATGATACCAATCATATCATTCTTTATTCTGACCTTAACACCAATACATTGGGCATAATTTTGGTGTCTTTGTAGATATATTTTTTCTTTATTTCTATTTCAATTTTCTCAAAACATTATTGATTCACTGTCGGAGTTTGTGTAGGTGGTATCTCATTGCCCATATTTTCCGAATGGTGGCTAGCTAAAGAAAAATTCTCAGCAATTGATTCGTTTATCCTATCTTCATTTCCTGGTGCAACATTTCATGGGTGCAATGGGTTGAGTGTTAAATATCAGGTAAATATCAGGTTGAGTGTTAAATCTTTCTGCATTTCCATACTTTTCATATGTTTTATATGATCTCTGATCTGAAATAATTCTACCATGAAATCAAAGTTATTTCCAAGAAGATGGGGAATAGTTTGAAAACGTGGAGAACACTTTAGGATTCTAAGTAGAATTTTGTTTTTGGAGACTGAAAACTAATTTAAAGAATTGTTCTAAAGGATTCTAAGTAGGATTCAGTTTATTTGCCTTCGTTTTCTCTGCTATCGGGAACTAGCATCTGCCAATTCCTTACATCGAGTAAGTCATCAATCCAAACCTTCAATCCAGATAGTAACCGATTAAAAAAATTGCTGCAGTTGCCATATGGGTACATCTCGCTTGCTGATGTTTTCGGGCACCTAGAACGAAACAGGTGAAATACATTATATTACTCAATCTTAATCTCGTCTCTCTCATCGTGTTGACCCGCAACTTGAATTCTTATTTATTTATTTTCTGTCTTTCAATCCAGATATCAATTGGGTATAGCCGAATACAGTCTCAGCCAATCTACACTGGAATCCATTTTTAATCATTTTGCAGCAAACTCATGAGGTATAATAACTTCTATAGCACACATAAATTTTGTTCATTATATGTCGAGGGAGCAATACTTCTCCCATCAGTTCTATACAAGATACTGAGTCTACATGGAAAGACTACAAAATCAATTGTAGATTACAGAAAACCAGTACATTGTATATGATTATTTATATACCTGTATATAAAGCTTTAGCATACTCACAATGTAATTTGTTACCTTGCTTTAAAAAATCAAAATCAAAATCAAAATGACAAAAAGGATGGGTTTTGACCCTACAAGCATCTTTATGATCGTCTGATTATTTGATTTCTATTCTTCTTTTTGGGTGTCAACAAAAATATAGTGGAATCACCGAAAGCAACTAGTTCATTATTGCTTTCTCAGACGATTGCACGCAATTTATTTTATAATTATCCATTTATTTAAGCACAAATGAATTTTGCTCTTTTTGGAGACAAAATGAGAAAAGGAAAAAGAAAATGGAAATGAAAAAAAAAAAATAGAAGCTTAGTATTTTTATTAATTGTCGAAAACTTTTTTTTTTTTAAAAAAAAAAGGTTAAGATTTTTCATCTTTTTTCTTAATAAGTTTTGCTCTACTTTTTAAAATTCAGACGGAGTGGGAAGAAGAAGATGGAGAAAAGGGAAAACTCAAACGTGGCAGACTACAGTTGATGGGGGTTGATGATGAATTTGCCAAATATTTGAACCTTGAAGAGGGCCAATTGCCTTCTACACACATCCAAAATGGAGATTAGGGTACTTAATTATAAATTACGATTAAACATCAAAGATGAAAAAGAAATTGATTTGTATACATCACAAAAGGCACACAACAATCATCAATGAGAAAATAGGGCGACACTCCCACCAAAACCAAAGCGCATGATCGTATCCAGTGGGTGCAGGGAACAACTATGTTGACTTTTGTTTTTTTATTTTTTTATTTTTTTTATTTTTTTATTTCCAAATGTGTGAATTGATGGGTGGTTTTGATAGCATAAAAAAGACAAATAATTTGTTTTCTTCTTCCTCCTTGTATAAAGTCGATGATTTCTTCTACAGATGTTGTTGAAGTTGACATACCTCAATTTTCTTCTTTAATATCTCTTTTATTTTTTGTTTTTTGGGTCATTGTTTTCAAACTTAGTGTACGTGCATGGTGGACAGTGGGCTACAATGGTGTAGTAAGTCATTCCACTTCACGTTAGACCAAACTAAAGATGCGTTTCATTTTTTCTTTGACTTTGACCATACTTTAAGGCACTTAATTTCGGCAGACTAAAAAAAGCATGCTTTAATGTCTTCTTAGCGGGTGAAGAAAACAATCCATTTAAGATATTTAGAAAATGAGGGGAGGTGCATGTAAATTATCTTAAAGCACATGTTTAAAGAAGAAAAAAAAAACACGAATTTTTTTTTAAAAAAATTCTAAGTAATAGTTAAAAATATAGAAAATGTTTTGAGAATTTTTGTATTATGCTTAAACAATATCATAAAAGATTAAATTGAAAAGAGTGCTTGTCATGTTTCAAATCTTGAATAGTGTTTTCAAAATTTGATCTTCGAGAACTATCTTCGGGGAGTTTTTAACGTGCAAGGTGATCTTTGGACATAACGGTGAGGAGGGGGAAATAAAGCAAAAGAGAAAAGGTGTAAAAATTATGAATGATTTGGGTTAGTGGGAAAACTTTTCCAGTCAACAGAGGACTAATTGTTCTTATCTTGTCCTGGACCGCTATTATTTTCTCATCACAGACGCCATTATTGATTTTGGACTGGGATTTTTCTTGGTCACGAGTGGGAAAATTTTCATACATTCATCTTAACTGGAGTAATTTCACATGACAAACCAAGTGAAATGAGGTAGGAAGTACAAAACCATACTGTGATGGGTGTTGAGAAGTCATTCTAGATGAAGTTACAAGCTGATGGAAGGCATCTTTCCACGAAAATGACTTCCAACCAGTTTGACTCTTCTCCCTCTACGCTGGCATTTATGAGACTTGGTATTCATGGTTCCAACCTCCAACCATTTGTGAGCGTCATATGCTGCGGTAGAAATATTTGTGTAGGGTTCACAAAGGGGGAAACATGTTCAAGGCAGTTTTTAGAATGGGAATGAGAATACAGAAAAATTGGGAAGAGAGTGTAGTGACCCATTTCTCACGTGTAGATATTATATATTCTAGACCCAAAGCAACCCGTAATTTTAAAAGTTGTTTATAAAATGAAGGAACCTATAGATATATAATTTTACGATCTTTTCCCTTATTTGATATAAAATATTAAGGTTAAGAAAAACCTATATATTTAAGTATCAAAAACTTTTTCTCCTATTCAATATGAAATATTACACTCATCTTTATAGAAATACAACGTCTTCTTATATCACAAAGAATTATGAGATAATGTCAAATACGCAGCTCTCACTATATAGATGTTTGAGTTCAAAGGACCTTCACAGTTTAAAAACGAGTTTATAAAATTATGAGAAGTTTATACATGTAAAATATTAAAAACTTTTTCTCTTATTTTATGTGAGATATTACACCGGCGAGATTGAATTATTATAAAAGTTAGTAATAAAAAAATGTTAAGAAGCAATGTATAAGGTAGATATTGAAGACGGCAATTGACTTCAATCCCATCCTATTCAACCTTAGTTGTTTAAACCTATTCCCATCTTTTTTTCCCAAGAAAAAAAAATCAAGATATCAATGAAATGGGGATAGACAAATATGATAATTTTTCTTGCTAGTTTCACTTCCGCTTGAGCCTATTTAAAACCCTATTTTATAAATTTTTCAATTTTAAACTGTAATTGTATTAAAAGTAAATATATTTATAAATAAATAAAAATATAATTTTTATAAATTATCTTCATAATAATAATTTTTTATTTTACATGTGTAAAAAAATGAAAAAATAAATTAAAATAATTTTTATTTAATTCAATTAATGTGGCGGTACAAACTCACCTTGAACACAAAGCCTTTAAAATAAAGAAATAAAAAAATTTCATACTTATTCATAATTTGTTTTCTAATTATTTACACCTAAAATAAAAAGAGATCGATCAGTAAAAAAAAGAGAAGAAAAATATCATTTTTCATCATATACATTTCTTGTTTTCTTATTTTAAAAATAGAAAATAATGATATATCTCTTAAATAAAATATGAAATTTTTAGATACTCATCATAAAAATTAAAATATTAATAAAAATGTTTGCTTTCCCAAATTTTAAAAATTTTGAAAAAGTTATTATCATATTTTATTTTTTACTACTACCAACACCCTAATTAACTGTACATAAACTGATATGACTTTTGAAATATCAATAGAATAGAGGAGAGAAAGAGAGTAGACACATCATCTTCCTCTTCAATCCTAGTCTTCTAGTATTCTCTGTCACTTCTCTCTTGTGAAAAATGATTTGCACATGGACAACCCTTTTTGGGATTTTACCTTTCTAACAAATATTCTATGATACCACAAAGGCAAAGGTATCTCATGGATAGTAGCTATTTGAAGTGACCATTGATATATACAAGTAAGAAAAAATTAATTTCTAAAATTATAGAAACAAACAAGCTTATGCCCATTTTTATCAACTTTCAGAAGTGAGCATAAACAATGTACAAACAACTTTCTCTTTCCAGGTTTTTCTCCCATTTCCTTTGAAAAATTATTTGCATATATATGGGCAACCCTATACGATAATTTCCCAAAGAAGCAAAAGCATTTCAAAGATAATAGCTATTTTTAAGTGAGTTTGATATATACAAGCATGCACTCTTATATCTTCAAAATGCAAAAAGAACAAGAAAATCTAAAATTATCAAAACAAACAGGCTTATGCCCATTTTTATAACCTTTGATAAAAAGAGAGTACAAACAATATTGTACAAAATCACAACTAGTTTTATTAATTAAGACTTAGCCATTTATATATATATCTTAAGACTTAAGAGCCACTTTTCTTTAAGTAGCTACAAAGGAAGCCCTAGTATTTTCTATATATATGTGTATGGCTTGTTATTTGCATGATTGGGATAGTAAAATGCTAGCAGTTTCACTAATCTCAGCTCTCTTTCTCTTCCTCTCCCTATCTCCTTGAACCTCCAACCTCACCCCAAACAGCTTTGGCCTCTCATCATCTTCTTCTTCCTTCTCTGGCCCCGCATGCATTGCCACTAAATCGAGAAGCTCCTTACACTTGTTCTTCATGCTTGTTAGCTCTGAGCACAGCACCCCATTTTCCTTCTTCAGCCGCTTGTTTTCATCCACCAGGCTACTGTATCCTGACGAAGATGAAGTTGACGATGATCTTTGATCATCTTCCAGCTCTTGTACTCCATTTTGATCAGCTGGTCCACCCACAGCTTGCTGTTGTTGCTGCTGCTGCTGCTGCTGCTTGGTCCATGCCTTTCGTCTCCGGATCTCGCAGAGCAGCTCTCTTTCCCCTCTTCGGAACATGTCGTTGCAGAACTCCCACCGGCTCGTTGCCACCTTGCGAAACCCCTGCGTAATATTCATGAATATTGTAGATTTTTTAGGAAAAATGATGAAGTTTCTATTAAGAATTAATTAGAATTAACAATAAAAAAATTTCTGGGATTAAACTGCAAGAAATGGAAATTTGGGGTAGGTTGGAAAATAGGAAATTAGGCAAAAGATGTTGACCTAAGATCTGAGTCAACTCAGCCTGATATAGGGATGGATAACAGATGACTCAGCAGCTGGTTTTTTTTTTCCCCCTTTTTTTCGAAGGAAAATAATGAAGGGTGTGGAGTGAATGATTACATACATAAGTATTAAGCTGCCGGACAAAGCTGGAGAAGTTGCTGTGTTTGAAGAGGGTGGGAAGCAAATCTCTGGCGAACTCCGCTGGCTGCCACACCACAAACGCCGTCCCGTCGCTGTTCCAGGAGATGACGCCGTCGGTGGCCGGATCTTCTACCAGCATATAGGTCTTGAGTAGGAAAGGTGGTGGCGTTGATTTTCTCACATATTCCAACAACCCTTTTTCACAGTGATCACCCTCCATCATATCCGACCACCACAATAACAACACGTACAACAAAATCTCGACTTCTATCAAAATCTAAATCTACCTCTATCAAATCTATTCTGTAAATCAAGAAACTGCGGAGAGGAGAAAGGACAGTAGAAAGAAATTAATGCGATTAAACCGAAGGAGGAGCAGTTGAAGAGAAGAGAAGAAGGGCAGTTAAGAACTCCCAACCCCAGCAATAGAATCCCAACACGACTCCACAGTTCATGAGAAATGCAAGGGCTTTTCCCACTCTGTCTCGCCTTCTGATCAGAAGAAACAAATGGTTGAAACGTATGTTCTCCGTTTATTGCTTCTTTATAAATACTCACAACCCCACGCCTCCTTCTTAGTCCTTCCCACTATATAATTTTAAATATATATTTGGTAGGCTGAGCTGGTCAAATTACCAATTACTCTTAATCTCTCCCATCATCCACCCTTACAATTTCCTCGATTAATTCAATGGGAAGGCCAATTATGGAAAATTTATTAACGCTTTTACTAAGTAAATCAATTGATTAATTTCTTTAATAAATAATATCATTCTTAAACTATACCCAAATGTCAAATACTTTTTTTATATCATAAATATAGTCTTTTATATGATATATTTGGGTATGTTTAATTTATATGGTTTTTTATTATTTATTATTTTTTATAAAAAAAATTAATAAAATAATTTATTTAATTAAAATTTATAGAATGGGTATAGATGAATCCTGAGTCAGCTATGTGGAACTATCAAAGAAAAAATTTAAGGTAAAAAGTAGATAGAAAATGGCAGTGTAACCACTCCCCAAGGCGTGAGACTTTCCTTGCTTTTGAAAGTAATCTCCTCGGCTTATTGGGTGCCCATCGGCTATAGCTCTGACTAAAATAATTATAATTAATTAAATATGACCAAACCTACAAGCAAAGTACAATTTCTCCCCTCATGGCTCACAAAATAATAATACTTTTTCTCAAATAATATTAATAAACAAAAAATAAATAAAAATCTTTTGCGAATGGTTTTGGTCAAGCCATGAGGGATGAATGAAATAATAATGGGAATAATATTATTTTTAAGGTTTTTTTTTTTTGAAAAAAAAATAAATAAATAATAGTAGTATAATGGATTTAGGTGTGCGGATACATTCTACACATTCTCCATAACGTGTAAATTCCTCTAACCAAAATTTTCTCACGGTGTTGATTTTGATTTCTTGCCTTTCATCATCGATTCATCATCGCCTCCGGCTTTTAGTGTTGGCTGTTTCCTTGTGGAGAAGTGACTTTTTGACTTTTTTTCGTTTTTTCCATATCTAAATTCTTCCATGAACAGCCTGTACATCCCTCCCAATAAAGCGCGTGTATCACACGCTCCACTCGTATCCCCGGATGGAGAAGAAAGAAAAAGCCACAGTGTGGGGAGGAAAAGAAACAGGTGTAAACTCGTTTCATTTATTTTACCTTTTTATATAGAAAAAATTAAATAATTTAAAATTATCTAAATTGTATTTTAAGTTATTTCTAACTATTATTATTTTAAGATAGAATAAATATAAGAATTTTTTTTTATTTCTTTGTTTTTATTTAAAAAAAAAATTTCAAATATTTTAAAAAGTTTTGTATTATACATAAATGTAAAATAATGAGTTGAGAAAAATGTTTTTTAATTTAAAATTTTAAAATAAAATTTATGTTTTAAAAAATAATTGAGAATTGAGAATTGTTTGGACAATTATTTTTGAAAATATTGTGATAAATTTTCATTGTTATATTTTTATTTTCTTTCAAAGTTTAGTAAATATTTGAAAATTTCCACGGACGTGAGGACATGTGATTTAATTGTATTTTTGACAGTGCATTATATAATTTTAATTTTTTTAATTACCTATCAAATCACTTCAAATCTTAGATTCTTAAAGTGATTTAAAAAAAAACGTGTTAAATAGTGGGAAAGCCAATTCCCCCACCCCCAAAACCCACGTGCCACCGCGGGAACGAAGAGTGGGAGAGACGCGCATGGGTGGGGGAGTGGTGGAAGAAATAGAAGGGGAAATTCAGGGTACGTGGACGCATTGGAAGATTCTGAGTGTGGTTGGGCGGCTGAGCTTTCTTGACTTCATTTTATATTGTAAAATTTGTTCCAACTTCTAAATTCTAATTCATTGCTGTTATTTTCGTTTCTGGGCCTCATCTGAATACGGCTTCACCAACCACGCTTTGCTTTCCCATTTCGATATACCTTCATTTCTGGACGGAGGTGTGAAAACTGCCGCTAAATCTCATTCCTTATTCACTCCGTAGCCCATTGGATTTATGGGGCCCATCATTTTTTTTAATCATTATATCTATCACGCCAATTTTATTTTACTTCTTATTTTGTAAATTAAAAAATGTTTTTAAAATTTTAATTTCAAAAAATACCTTCTTATTTGGTGTATATTTGGTTTTTGGAAGATACGAGAGGAATAAAAAAAGAAAAAAATATACAAATGCTTATTTAATTTCCTTTGATATATTTTTTTAATAGAATCGTACATGTAAAAAAATTTCTTTAATATATATATTTTTTTCTTTTTTAGTATATTTTAGGAATCAAACCTAAGTTATAGTTTATCCAAATAGGGGTGGTGAGTGTTATTTTAGGAAAAGTCTGGACCACCTTAAATTTTTTATATCAAAATAATATAATTATGAAAGGATACCAACCATGAATTCGCCTAATTGACCATGTGATGTAAACTTGGAAATATAATAGACCGTCTATTCCGAAACCGTGGGCTGGAGAGGCCCGGAGATCATTTCACCTCTGGGCAAGCCTAACCTGGTTTCATCCGGTCCTGCCTGGGCCGGCTGTAGCCTCGGCTTAACTTTTGATGCCCGGCCCAAGTATAAAACGTCTGACCCTGCCCGTTTCACAGCCCATTACCGGCTATGGTTTTTAATTAAAAAAAAAAAGTGTCTACCTGGAACGTCCCAAACGTTTCTAAATCAAATTCTTTAAAATCAGTAGTTGAGAATAGTTTTATAAGAAATGTTTTTCATAACAGAAGTCTCATAAACTTAAAACATTATCAATCCATTTTCTGTTTTTAAATTACAATAATTTTTATCTATAATATTTTAATAAAAATAATATATTTTTATAAAAACACCGTATTTTCAAAATAACTCTTAAGTTATGTTTGATTTTAAAATTTTCAGAAAAAATACAAATGAAAACAATAAAAGAGAAAAAGTATAAGTAAATAAAAAGTAGAAGAAAATAAAAATTAATAAATTATTTTTATTTACTGTTTTAAACTCATTTCACTTATTTTAATTCATTCATATAAATATTAAATAATTTTAAAAAAATTTAATTGAAATAATAAACATAAAAAAAAATTATTTTTGTTAATATTTTTAATAATTTTAGTAACCAAACATAACTTCAAAATTTTGTTTTTGAATAATTCATAATTAAACATGTATTATTTTTTTAAAGACATAAAACAATTTATAAGAATGGTTTCAAAGTATAACCTAGATAATTTAGAAAACACATTTGGAACATTTTTGGCAAAAATATTTTGATAGTTTATTCCAAAAATAAAATATTTAAATATAAATTTAAGATGCTTTCAATTTTTTTCTTCTTATAAAATATTTTGAGTACCGATTGAGATAAAGAATACTTTAAAAGATTTTACATTATGTTTTACTTAATTTTATAATACTTGCATTGAAATTCAACCCAAAAAAATGAATTATTTTTAATAGAAGTCATGTTCTAATTTAGCATCTAATAGTTGGCTTTTTTTTTTGTCTTTTTTAAGTAGTGTCACTTTTATATCATGTCTAATTATAAAATAAATATTTTATTAAGATATTCTATTAACGTTTGAAAAAGTAATTTTAATAAGTGTTTTTGAAAAATAATTATATGTTTGAAGAAATTTATAAAATATTTATAAGAATCTGAAAAATCACTTAGTAAAAAAATCACTTATATTTTATATAGAAATATTTAATAGTTGACATTTAATAATTAATTACTTTAAAAATATTTTTAGAAAAATATTTTCATAAAATAAAAACATTTTCATTAAAAATATTTTCAATAAAAACACTCTCTAATCAATATATATATAATTTATCTACATATTTATATTTATTTTATGTGTTTTTTCTATCACTGAATTTAGAGACTAAATTGCGTAACAAAATACAAGATGATGATTTTTGTAATTTGGGATCTTTTTAGTTTTTATTCTTTATTTTTTTAACTATAAGAACGGTTGTCGTTACGTAACATGCGCCAGGCTTTCCACGATAATGTGGAGGCTACCACACTAGATATCCACCGCGTTTCAGACAGTGCGTAACCGGTCAACTACCAGTCCAAGACCGCCCATGACAACCGTCCATCAACAAACACCAATCAATCAGCGGTGAAGATTTGGTGAACACCGAAATCATCGAGACCTACGCTTACAAACTCCGTAACCATCGAGGTTACTGTCTGATAAAAATAAATATGTTTGGCTACCCTCTGCTTGATTTAAAAGCTTCTTACTCGCTCTACTTGCCCCACACGTGGCACATCTGGTAATTTACTGGACTCCACATTCCACAGCACTAAATCACCCATTTTGGCCAAAGTTGTTAAGGGATCCCGCAAATAATTAAAAATTCTGGTGATTAATAAAAAATAATACTAAAATATTTAACTTGATTAATCGACTTAAAAAAATTAAATTTATTCTAAAAATAATTTATTTTTGGAATAAATTCTAAAAGTTAATTTTCTCTTTTGTACCGTGAATTTTGCTTGATGTTGTAATATTTTGCATTCAGTTAGATAAGTATCTTCATTTTTAAAAAATATATAACAAAATAAATTATTTGATATTTTGGATATAATGTAGAGTAGATTTTTATACGGGAAAAAAATATTCACGAGAGTTTTTATTTATTTATTTTTATGGCATATATGTGATTTGTAAGTAAGGGGCGAGTGTGATGGTGTGTGGTGACAGCGAGTAGAGATAAAGCACCGAATTGGAAGTTAGGAACGCTAGCAGCTGCATTGTATGGTCTGAAACTAATGGCTGCGAAGATAGGACTCGGACTCGGCAGCGTCACTCAGCGGGCGGCCATGGCTGCAGTCACTCCTTCACCTTCACCTTCACCTCTCTCCAATGCTCTTCCTCCTCCTCACAGTGTCATCTTCCTCAAGAGTTGGTCCGCTCGCCGCCGCTCCCTCCGACTCGACTCGTCTCGGAAGTCGCCTTTCTCTCTCAGAGTCAAAGCCTCCACTTCCTCCGACTCCGAAGCTTCTTCAGGTCACAATCTTCCCTCAATCTCTCTGCGTATATGTGTTAGGGATTTTTGTGAGAAGTAGTTTGGTGTTCTGTTTGGTTACTGAGAAAACTAAGGAGCAGGAGATATTTAGAGTGAAATCCTGATTTTTTTTCTGGTATCTCAAATATATGAGAAAACTCGCATCCACTAAGCGAAAGACTGTTGTATGCTCAATTGAATGAATTTATCGTTTTCCTAGGTTCCCTAACAATGGAGAATTTGAGTTTCAAAGTTTCTGGTTCCTTTTGTTTTATCCTTACATTTGCTCCAATCAACGCATTTGGAAATTGAAATAAGCGAATTGAATGACTTATTCATTATTTAGTTTTGAATCTTTTGACATGATCGTGCAATGATAAGTTTGAAGAGAAATCACTGCGAGTAAGTAGAACCACTTCTAGAATCCATATGGGAACAATATTAACACGTTTGATTTTGAGGTGACAAAGCCTTGTTGAATGCACTCATCCCTATACTTCACAAGCCTTGATTTCATTTTAACATTGAATAATAGAATCCATCTTTGCATTTGAATAAATATCCAATTAGGAGACACAATGTGTGTAAAAAAAGGTGAAATGCTTGGCTCTTAATGCAATTGTATATGACAATAAATAGTTTATGAGCAGTATGAATTTTATTGTTTTGTCAAAGGTGGACAATAGGGAGAGAAAATGAATCTTTTTTTTTCTTTTTTATGGTTCTTCATTTTGTATTAGGGGAAAAAACAGATAAAACAATATATTTGTTTGCTTAGTTAATATCATGGATTTTAAATAAGATATTAGTTGTTTCCGGGAATGTGAGAGTGAAATCATTTCATAATGTGGATATATAGATTAATTGTTTATAGAACATTTGATCACAGTTGGAAATGGAATTAGTATTTTGATTTTATAGCTTCTGAAAATTTGCAGGCTCGATGCATAAAGGGGTATTAGGTTTTTCATTGCAATCATAAAATGGATGGTTATTTCACCTAGTGGATCTGTGGTCAGTGAATCCTTTAAATACTTAAGATCTCATGGTTAGGACCAGGCAACCTGGGACAATGAGCTTTGTGTTAGTGGATCTCTTATTTTTGGGTTCTATGGATTACTTAACATAGACCTGAATTTGGGAGGCCATCTCTTGGTGGAAATCGCTCAACTCAACTTAGCATAGTCCACTCCTGTTATCTGGGGTTGGTTACATGAATCTTATGTTGCCAAATATCTTTGTTGGGGCCCATATATTCTGTTAAATGCTGATGTACCATTTGTTTATCTACTTGGTCATTTTACACTGCTCGTGAATATGGTTACAACTCGCCACTTGCACAAAACACTATGCCTTAAGATTATAAAAAACATTAAGGGTTCACTTCATGGGTTTAACCAAAAGTTCTGCTCTGGCTGCCAATGCAAGGGCATCAGCAGATAAAGATCTTTTTTTCATGACTTGACTCCTAACTGTTTAAACACTTACCAACAACAGGATAGACAGAAGTGTGTTTAATTGGCTGAATGAAAGAAAATATTGAGACATCGATCAAGTTGAGTGCATCAAGGGTAAAGATCACATAGCTTTAATAAAGCAAAAAATGGAACTAGACAAAGGTGGAAGACCAGTTCAAAATGACTGGATCAGAATCATGTAGGATGATTACAGTGAATGAATTTTATTTATGGTAATGTTACCAAAAGAAGGATCTAACAGCTATATCAGAAGAATAAACACCTTGGCATATGGAATGAAAATTGTTTTTTATTAGTATATTCTTCTAGAAAAAAAGGATGCTTTCTTCTTATTTGTCATTTGTGGTACCTATGAAATATGGATCTTGAAGATGGATATAATTGGTTTTTTTTTTCTCATTCTTGCAGCTAAAGGCGTCGAGAATGTGGTAATCATAGGTTCAGGTCCAGCTGGATATACAGCAGCAATTTATGCAGCTCGTGCCAATTTGAAGCCCGTAGTATTTGAAGGGTATCAAGTAGGCGGTGTTCCTGGGGGACAGTTGATGACTACGACTGAAGTGGAGAACTTCCCAGGGTTTCCAGATGGAATAACTGGTCCAGATTTGATGGATCGGTAAAATGAAAAACAATATAGGGATAAACTTGCTTTAGCTTTATTTTATTCTAGCATATCTATGTGTCTGGGAAGCTGCAATTTTAGATAAATTGTGGGCTGGAAATTGACCTTGTTTTATTAATTAGGATGCGGCGGCAAGCTGAGCGTTGGGGAGCAGAATTATTCCAAGAAGATGTGGAATTTCTGGATGTGAAAACAACCCCCTTTACAGTGCAAAGTAGCGAACGTAAGGTGATATATCATATAAAGAATTTGTCTGTATTACTAGGCAGTAGGCTAGATAATAGCTAGATGGGAACTTTGTCTGAAAGATATTATAGATAATACTAATAGATGCCAGATTTTAAGGACTTAATTTTGTTAATGATCATACATTCTTATCCTAAGAAGAAACAATATTTGAGGAGTTAGAAAAAATGAGGGCCATGCTGTATTTCTTTGGCATTGGTTCCATTTTAGAGATAATATTTTTTTCTTACCTTGAAATCTTAGATATGCCACATCCACGTTCATCATGTGTCCCTATCTGCTATGGCCACATGTCCCTTTAGGTGTGTGCATACTATTTAACTCATTTCATACATCTTTTCACTTTTAAGTCCTCATTCATTGATCCTAAACCCAAAAAGATAAGTAAGAAAACTAGTTGGTGTTTAATTGTGTGAAGTATATCTGCTTATCCTTACCCTTACCATTATATTTCAGGTAAAATGTTATAGTGTCATTTTTGCTACTGGAGCTACTGCAAAAAGGTTGAAGTTACCTCGTGAAGATGAATTTTGGAGTAGGGGAATTAGTGCTTGTGCAATCTGTGATGGTGCATCACCACTGTTTAAAGGTCAAGTTCTTGCTGTGGTTGGAGGAGGTGATACAGCTACAGAGGAAGCATTATACCTCACTAAATATGCTCGTCATGTTCATTTACTTGTACGTAGGAATGAACTGAGGGCATCCAAAGCAATGCAGGATAGGTGAGTTATTCTTTGATTGCTTTCTAAGCTTTTATAGTAGATCTATTATAACATCTTACAATTGGTGTGAATGGATTATATGTGTATAATGCGTGCAAAATTGGATATAATTGTTGCTTTTTTTCATTTTTTTTCCTTTCAGTATTTCCTCTCAGATGTTTTTTTTTTTTTCCCTTATCAAGTGGAATTTATTCTTGTTTGTGTTTTCATTTGTTTTTGTTTATCTTTTTTTCTTCTTTGGTTTTTGCTTTTGTTTGTTTTCCCTGTGAAATAAATGATGATAACAGATCTGAGGTTCATTAGGATTATCTTTGTTTAATCATTCTTCTACCTTGTAAAATTGCTCATGGGCCTTTCTTAGTTGAAGTAATTTGCAGTGCTTTTGATTTGCTATATGTCTTTTCCCACTATTATCAATTGTCTTCTTTATAACTGGTCTGTGGGGAATCTCTTCCTTAAGTTTCTTTCACTATGACTTACTAGTTACTTGAAAGTGCTTAGACATTTTATTGTGAGAAAATGTTGTTTGTAGAATGAGTTAGTAAATCAACTATACTAGGTCAGATAGGAGACACATTCCTATCCAATAATGTATTCAAATAAGAAAATGAAACATGTTTAGGTGGTGTGCACTTCACATAACCATTTTTAAGTTTTTTTTTTTTTTTAAAAAAAAAATTCTTTTATTTTTAGTTTATTGGCATCTTACATGAATCTCACCTCAAATTGGCAGAGTAATGCCCTCATTTTGGTTAGGCACCTAAGGCACAATCAAAGTAAAAGAGGAAAGAAAGGAAGAAGAAAAAGACCAAGAAGAACAAAGTTGTCCTCTCTATGGAAGCCTAAGGGTTTGTTTGACATCGTTTTTGAAAACAATTCTCAATTGTTTTTAGGAACAAAATTCTATTTGGGAACTCATATATGACAAATAGTTTTCTTAGCTTATTCTTCATGAAGGTATTGTACACTTCTGCACAATGCAAAAGTTTCCAAAGTATTCCCTATCTCTTCAATTGTTTCTAAGAACATTCTACAATTAAAAGCACCTGAAAACACTTCAAATTTGTTTTAGAAAACAACCCATTTCAGATCAAATTCTAAAAAAACTGTTTTTTGTCAAAAGTTTGCCAAATGTGTTTTCTAGGTTAGAAAACTGTTTTTTTTGTTCTAAAGAACAAATAACTATTTTCAAAAACATTTACCAAACAGGTCTTAACTCATCAACAAAAACAACCCTTCAAACCACACAAATAAGATGTAGAAGCACAAATTTCATCAGAAATATTGCATAGCTTCTCTTTCAGAGATTTGTTCATTCCTTCCCCTCCGAATGCACCCTATTAACACTAAAGAAGACAACCCCTCCATGCCTTCATCTAGCCAGCTTGATTTAGTGAAGTTTGCATTCCAATGAATGTATAGTCTCCTATGACTGCAAATGTTTTATGCCTTAGGTTGACCCTCTATCTTGACAATGCTTATTTGCATATCCTATTTTAATCCATTACACTAACTGCTTAGCTATGGCTAAGAATGTGCTTGATATTGGTTTTTTTCTTTTCCCCTGATTGGCTGTCTCGATGGCAATTCTGTATAGAATTGGCAAATCTACCCCCCCACTTTCTTAGGTAAACTAGATTACCAATCAACAATTTTTATTTAAGTTTTCAACTCCTTGAATGTTTGTTTAACAGGTTGATTATGGCGAATGTTTCAGAGTTCACAACAATCCGAATATCACCTTGCACTTCAATACAGAGGCTGTGGACATTGTTAGTAATAACAGAGGCCAGATGTCTGGCATTTTACTTAGAAAAGTTGATACTGGGGAGGAATCTGTGCTTGAGGCAAAAGGCTTGTTTTATGGTATAGGTCATACACCGAATAGCCAGTTGTTGAAAGGCCAGGTTGAACTTGACAGCTCAGGCTATGTCATAGTTGAGGAGGGTTCTGCAAGAACTTCTGTTGAAGGTGTATTTGCAGCTGGAGATGTACAGGTAATCCTGTTAAAGCTTTATTCATTTTGTCCTCCTTGAGTTTTTTATTTTTCTAAAAGATGTTATGGTTCATTACATACCCCTTAACCTCATTGATGATTATAAACCCATTATGCATGCAACTCAAGTGGTGGCCACCTCTTAGTGGTTCAGAAATTACATGTTAGATCCACAATGACAAGATCAATTTTCAAAAATCCTCATAGTTCTTTATTAAAAGAAAAAGGGAAAGGAAAAAGAAAAAAAAGAACTTGTAGTGGGAAGTAATTTGGAAGTTGGAAATCAGTGTGGAAAATGTTGTGAACCAAGTGGGAAAAATTTAATATGAATTTGGGTGGAAATGTACCGTGCATGTGAAAGAATGAAACAAAACTATGTGTCATTTTGAAATTATCTAGTGTGGTTTGGGAATTTCACATGTAACTGATGAACCAAAATATTCTCAATTAGCTTGTGAAATTCTTGAATTTAAAATAGTGCTTCAAGTTGAATTTAGAGTAGTACTTCTTTGTTCTCTTCATCCCCTCAAATAGTTTTCTAACAGATGCATGGCATGGGTTAAAAATTACTTAACCTGCCACTAGGTGTGTTGGAGAAGCAAATGGGCCAAGCATTTCAACAAATGAAGCATTTTTCTTTTGGAATGTCATGTCTCAGTATGCTCTACCAAAAGTCTGACATTTTTTAATAAATTTTAGAATTTTTTTCAAAACAATTTATTAATTTATGCATTACTTCAACTGGCTGATGGGTATTTGTCTTAGGCAAGTCAATTTCCTGTTGACAGTGGTGGTTTTCTGGGCACATGCCATTAGAATGGTGCACTATGTTATATATTGAAATTGAGATATACATGGAAGCATTTGTTATGCTGGGTTTGGGAGACCATGAACCTCAATCATGGCTAGCAGCAGCTTTCCCTTGTTTTTTACTCTGCTAAAGTTCTTTAAATGTATAGATTGCATATTGTCATAAGCAAATGACCCAAGCATACTCTCTGTGACATTCAGTAGGAAGGTAGTTATCTTTCTGCATAAGTTCAAACTCGTCTTCTAATCTGAATTTGTCTTCTGTTTGAGAAAATTTGTGATTATCATAGATTAGCTTGTATTTCAGTTTCTTGTTCTCTGAACAGGACCATGAATGGAGGCAAGCCGTAACAGCAGCTGGATCAGGTTGCGTAGCTGCTTTATCTGTTGAGAGGTATCTTGTGGGGAATAATCTTCTGATTGAATTTCACCAGGTACTCCACTTCTAATAGAATCAAACTCCTATTATTACATCTTGACTATTGAGATAAATGATCATGCAGTGTCAAGTGGGCACCCCATACCTTGGGATTTGTCATTGCTGAAGGGTGCTGTCTGGTTGTTAAGAAGAGAACATTTTCAACTAAACAGAAAAATCTAACAGCAAATTGCATGGTTTATGAATATTTGTTAATCTAATGTCTCTGTTTTAATTTTGTTCAGGCATATAATATTTGCAAGTTACTGGTAATTGGGATTGGTTTGCTGTATTTTGGGAAAGAATGACTAAAAAAATTAATTTTGAGTAGAATTTAGAAAGGTATTAAAGATTTCTTGACTGATTTTTGAGGGGAATACTAGGGAATATATTTTTATGTAATTGATATAGAAACATTTATATACTCTTAAATCAGGGCCAGATATCTGAGTATTTTTTTGTTTGAAATTATTTATTTATTTTTCAATTTTTGAAATCCTCATTTTATATCTCATGCTGAAGAATGGTGATCCCATTATCTTCCCCTCTCGTCCAAGGGCCATGCCAGGCTGGGGTTGAACCCCTGATCCCAGGGCTAGAGTATGAGACCGGGCCTAACTCCAGTCCTGAAGAATATTTGGGCTTGGGCCCAAGATCATGAATAAAAAAAAGAGGACAGGGGAATGTGTGAGAGAGTATTTGAGTATCATGGTTCTAGGCAGACTGAAACTAGGAGCCTTTGGGCAGTTTTTCCACCCCCACCTTTATCTGTCTCTTAACTAGGCTTGACTACTCTCAAGTGAATTATCTTCATTATTCTCCACAAACAACAATTATCTTATTATACTAATCCATTTCATGAAGTGTAGCTTCTTCCATTCCTTTATTTAAATCGGCTTGAGTTTTTTGTGAAAGTAGCCGTGCTAGTAGTTAGCTTCCCATTTATGTTTCTTAACATCTTCCTCAAATCTTCTGTTATCATAGCTTACAGGAATATATGACAGTTGATCATTTTGTTGTTGTGTGACATTGGGAATGACTTATTATTTCCATACACATTCTCTTTAAGGTACTAGTCAAGTTAATCGATAAGCACTACACATGATAGAGCTATATAATTTGGCATTATTTGCATCTTGTATTTTACTTGTCTGTATGCAAATAATGCAAAAGGAACTCTTTCCCAGATTATCTCCTTTGACATTTTATAGATAGAGGACTCTCTTGTAACTAGTTACTGCTTATAGAAAGGTTTTTTCTCTAAATCTCTAGAGCAAAGTTTTAGAGTTGTACTTGGCTTAAATTCAGTTGCTCCAATAACAAAATCAATTTATTTAAGTTTGAAACCCATAGATTACATTCAATTATTGGAGGTTGTAAAAGTAATTTTTGGTCAAGCCTATATCATTCAGAAGTGGGAAATGAACTTGTGTAATATTTGATCATATCATATTAATGTCTATATCCTAGTCCTCTAAGAATCTTGTTTATTTACTACTAAAAAAATTCTATCTTATTTGTTCATTTCTAAAAGCCCCAAACAGAGGAGGTTAAGAAGGAACTCACAGATAGGGATGTCCGAGAAGGTTTTGACATTACCCTTACAAAACACAGGGGCCAGGTATTGTTCTCTGCATAAGATGCACAAATCCTATTTTTGGTTGTCATTATATTTTTAGTTCTTACTTTGATCTTTTCCTTTGTGTTCCCTCAGTATTCTCTACGAAAATTGTACCATGAAAGTCCGAGACTTATATGTGTGCTATATACTGCACCAACATGTGGTCCATGTAGGACCTTGAAGCCAATTCTTAGCAAGGTACCTTAGTAATAACTCTTTATGATATTGCATAATATCTAAATATGAGTGCAACTGTAAATTGGAATATGCATGGTTACTATAATCTTGTAAACAGGATTTGGATGTGATTCTCTGTTTTTTAACTGAGACTGAATTTTGCCTATTTATTTGCAAATCTCATCACGTGTATTTGATCTTTTCAATAAAATGTAGGAAATTTACAACTAGCTACAGACACAAACACAAGATACATCTTGAGATAGCTACATGGTGTTGAACATGAAAAACCCTAGGTAGCAGTGTACTTGTATTTTCTTGTTTCATATGTAAGACATAATGTAGGTGAACTAAACAAGAAACAGGTCCAGTACACAACATTCCTGAACAATTCTACATTGTTTCTGAGAGGCTGATGATTCATAGCCTCGTGATTGTCTCAAGATAATATATGCTCATAGGTAGCAGTGTTCTTAGGCAAAAATTCATTAAGGCTCTTGCTTCATAGTTTCTTTGCTTCCAAAGCTGGATGCTTGAGCTAGTTCCTCAACCAGAATTCAATAGAATAAATTGAATGTGCTCTTAGGCAAGCATCTGACATGTTAACAAAAATCTAGTTCCTCACCCAACATTCGAGATAAAAAATTGAGCATGCTGTTCCTTCTCTATTGACTTTAAATCTCTCTAATATTGCGTAATTCAATAGAATAAATTGAATTTGCTCTTAGGCAAGCATCTGACATGTTAACAAAAAGCTAGTTCCTCACCCAAAATTTGAGAGAAAAAATTGAGCATTCTCTTTCTTCTCTATTGACTTTAAATCTCTTTTATATTACGTATTTCTAACTTGAGGGAAAATGTAGTTGGTTTTTATCACCTCTTTTGCTATGACAGTCTTTGATACTTGCTAATCATCAGACTATTTGGAAGACACATGGCACTTGGTTGTGACATCTTCATAGGTGCCCTAGTTGTGAATCCTATCTGTTTTACCCAGCAGTCTCATTCTCTATGTGTCCATTGCACTGTAGTTTGTTTCAATATCAGATCCATTACAATAGAGTTGTGCTTAAATTTGTGCAAAACGTTCTCTTATGGCAGGTGATAGATGAATTTGATCAGAATGTACATTTTGTTGAAATTGACATTGAGGAAGATCCCGAAATAGCAGAGGCAGCTGGAATTATGGGTACACCATGTGTACAGTTCTTCAAGAACAAGGAAATGATCAAGTGAGTTATGTTTTCTCTTTTCATAATCTGTTTTACTGTTCTTTTGCTGAACTCTTACGATTATCTAGTCATGCTTTGATGGTGTCCATTTACCCCTCTTAACACCCTGAAATTATGCAATATGTCTTATTTTCTTCATGACATTCCTGCTCCATAACTTAAATGAAAACTATGCTGGAAAACTTTCTTTAGTTTGATAAAGGTAGACCGGGAAATAGGCGTCTGATGTCATCTATCCACAAATGGCTTGCATAAATTTGGCATATGCATAAAGTTTTGCAGTTATTGGTTGCCACCAATTGTATTCTGCTGGATGTGCAGGACTCTATCAGGGGTCAAAATGAAGAATGAGTACAGAGAATTCATTGAATCGAACAAATGAGAGTAATTCAAATGTTGGTTTTCGCCAATGCCTTCATTTTGTGATTCAATTTTGTTTGTTCCCCATTGGCCTGTTGAATAATGCCCTTCTAGTTTTACAGGGACCTCCCACATCCTGAATAACGCATGCAGAGTTGTGAATGTATTGTTACGGATTTTGAAACTTCAGTCCTGTAATTTGCTTTATTTATTTCAATAATGATGCTCTTTCTCAGCCATCCAGATGCCACTCTGGATTAAGTTTCTTCTGTCTTTTTCTTAATTCGCCTATAGTATTGGGATCGGAAATAGGAAAGAGGCGCGAGTTACATTGGAGGATTGAGGAGGGTCTTGATGCGCATTTGATTATCTTCTCTTTACTCATCGTAATTTGTTATCAGGTAAAATATGGTTAAAAATTATCCTGCCTGTGGCCATATGGGGAAGGATATATAGGGCTCTTAGCACATATGCATTTCCGGAGAAGCTCTGCCTAGGGCCTGGGTCATGGATATGGGCCCCAATCCAGTTTACAGAGCTAATTCAGGCCTGAACCCGGCCCGCATACTAAAATTTACGCTTCTGTGAAGCCGGCTGCTCCGCTTTATTTCTCATAAAAATATCAGTCTAAGATCCGTTACTCAAGAAATTAAGAGCCATTGACGATTATTTTAAAAACAGTATTTTAAAACAGTTTTAAAAAAACAGTTTATAATTTTACTCAGGAAACAAAATTTTGTTTAAAAACTAAAATACGAAAAAAAATAATTTTCTTAATGTATTTATATATAATGTAAAATTTTGTAAATCATCTTCAATCTTTTCAGAATAATTTAAAAAAACAAAAGACAATTTGTATGAAAAAATTATCAATCTTATATTAAATTGAAAAACTATTTTTTATTTGCAAGAACATCAAACCGTGCATCTTATTTTGCAGTTACGGCTTGCTTTTTCTTCCTTCTGATCAGATTTTGTATGCTGGGAAGGACATATCATCCCAATCTTGGTCATTGCTAATTAATAGAAATGAAATGTCTTTGTCATGAAACTGCAAACCACAGAGGCGTAGAAAGGCCTATTAAATCCATGTGGGAACGACGGATGATAACTCTTCCATGCTTAATAACCTCTGACTCTTCTGGTAAAATGGGCAGAGAGAAACCAAATGAAAAATTCAGACGAATTTGGGTAACCACGAAGCAAAATGTTAATAGGCTCAAGGCAACAATATGTTTGCATTCAAGAGAAAATGATAGAAAGCGTATAATTATTGGCTCTGGAATTTACCTTGAATGAGCCAACCATGGCAATTTTGTACACAAGGTACATGACAATAGAGACACAATTCTATAACACAATGAAGAGACAGATTCAGTATGCCAAAGAAGGATCTATAGTACATGTGTAAAGGGATACTAAAATAAATAACTTATCAAAACGAAAAAAGAGAAAAGGACTAGAGGATCTGCAAAAGGGTTTCAGGATACAGGGTTTGGGCTATCGGGAACATCATCGAGGATGAAAGGACCAAGTTTACCTGTTCTAAACAGAGTAAGCAATTTCTTAGACACCATTGTTCGGGCCTCAGATGCCTTATGAGGTATCTTCATTGCCTTCTGCAGTTTTTCAAACTGCTGTTCTATTAGACTCTCCAAGTCATTCTCCTCTTCCAAATTACCGTTGAATTCTGAAAGAGTCACGTGAAGTGCACATTGCACTTCTGTCACAAGATCCTGCAAGGAAACAATGAATAAAATATCAAAGATTTAGAAATGTGCAGAAAAATGGAATGAGCTTTTGAAATAAATTGGATGTTCATCCAAAGTTTCCAAACCAATGATAGCAATAATCTCAAACCTTGGACTAACTCCTATAGAGATCATCTGCAACACTGATTTAATGCTATGCTTAATCCAAATTTACTCTTTTAGTCATTTGCAACAATATGCCATTACAACCTACTCTAAGAGGGTGTTTAGCAAAACATAAGTTGTTCATTGATAATTTACTACAACTGTTAAATTAAAATTTATTACTTGATTTTTACTTTATGTATTAAGATTGTTTTGTAAAATTAACTAAGGTTTTTTTCTATACTATCACATTGATATATCTACTCTTATTAATTTTGACTAATATTAACTTATTAATTTTAACTAATATTTACCTTCATTAATCTTAAGTCATATATTTGTTTGTTAAACATATATATTAAAAATAATAAAATAACTATAAAACATTTACAATGAACAATGAGTCATTGATGTGGAGTCAAGGACACAAACATGTAATTGGTCATGTGCAAATAGGGCAAAAGAGATTTAAAATTAAGAATAAGTTAATTATTTTGACTTAGTACTTAAAATGATTTCAACTTTAAGATGTAGCATTGAGTTAATTTAACAAACATTCTTAATTTACTTGATGACTTAAACTAAGTTGTTAGGTCATTATGTTGATTTATTAAACACCCTCTAAGTTATATAATGCAAAGATCGGTGCCTTGAGATAAAATTGCAGTAGAAGATGGCTCAAAGTGATCTTGAAAACATGATAATCAATTACCTCAATGTACTTCACATCAGACCTATTTGGCAGCTTTCTCTTATTTGGCAAAAGATCTTTAAGATTATAATCATGTTTGTCTTCATATTCATTTCGGAGCTCTTCTATTCTTCTATTATTCAAGTGCCTCCAGTGAAGGGGAGTGCTTCGAGTATTTAAAACTGCCAGTAAGTACTGAGCAATACGCTCCTCACCTACCACTGAATCTTTCACAGATCCTGCACATGGACTTAAAAATGCTCAATAAATTTTGTATTAGATGTGATAACATACAGTAACCGGTGAACACAATCTTAATGTAACAGTGACCATTTCTCAGAAAGCAGACAATTAAAAACACAGGCAATACAATAGTTGAGTTCAGAAGAAACTACAAATAAATTAACATCAGATGACGATGCACCTGCTAGAGCTAGCTTTAGCCCTGTCTCTATGTCTGGGATGCTTGGAACCAATACACCTGGGGTGTCCAGAACATATATACTAGGTTGATGGGCAATCTGCGTATTAATAATTCAAATTTAGCATATAATAATTGAAACTAAGCAGCTTTTGACATGTGGCAAAGGAAGAGATCAAAACGTTAGGATAGCCATCCAGAGAAAAAAATAGAAACAAAGAAAGAAGAAATAAATTCAAGGATTTCCATCAAGAAAGTGCCAGCAGGAGAAAGAAAGTGTATTAGAAACATAGTTTTAAAAGGCACAACCACTCTCTAGCTATAGCACTTTGCTTGCCAAGACATGCGCCTTGTTGAAAAGGCGCGCCTTGTCTACTTTAATTTTCATTTTTAAACACTTCTATTCTTGAAATTTCTAGTTGTATATTGAAATTTATATAATTTCATTACTTTTTTTGTTGAATGTTTTTTTTAAATGTTTGAAATCTTAAATTTTTTATTGACCAGATTGGATTTTAGATCATATTTTATAAAATTGATACACATACTAGGTCAAGTTTCACTTCACAATGTTGCATACCTTGTGTTGCACCTATGCTATAGGATACTTTTGCACCTTAGGTGTGCCTTGTGCCTTTTAAAACTTTGATTAGAAAGCAGACTAAAAATAGAAAGAGTGACACTCGATAAGATGGTCTACAAAAGTGAAGTAAAAGATTCATTAAGATGTAAGTTAAAATTTGTATATGACTCCTTAATAGGATTATGCATCTGGTTTGGCTGTTACGAAGAGTTAATACCAAAGATGCAATCCCAGGCCTGTTTCTCCTTGCATTCACATGCTAACTTCTTACTTTTATTTTTTATTTTTTTATTTATTGATTCCAAAGTCATTATTTTCTATTTAGGGATAAAAGTTAGAAGTTAGCATCTATCAAAAAATAAAAAATGTTAGAAGTTAGCATGTGAATGTAAGGAGAAAGAGGCTTGGGATTGCATCTTTAGTACTAACCAAAGATGCAATCTGGAGCCTGTTTGTTTCTTCATGCATTCACATGCTAAATAGAAAATAATGACTTTAGAATCAATCCTCACCAAGCAAGTTGGCATATCCCCCAAGTAGAGATGGCAATGAGACAATTCAGGATGGGTCATCCTTATCCTGATCCCATCCCATTTATATAAACCTATTCCCATTCCCACCCTCTTTATTATTATTTTTAAATTAATTTTAATTTTTTTAAAATCTTAATTACATTAAAAACAAATATATTTTATAAATAAATAAATAAATATTATATAACTTTTTTTAGAAGTAGTTTTTTATTTTGTGTTAAAAAGGAGAAAATCAAATAAATTAAATTAAACTATTTTTTAATTTAATTAATTATATAATCAAGGCGAGGCAAGGCGAGACAAGGTAATACTTGAATATACTCTGAGTTTTAAAAAAATCCCAAATTCGCCCCTAACCCATTTATTTTCATCCCAAAAGGGCAGGGTAGGGTAGGGAGGGACTAAAAAAGACCCGCCCCATTATCATCCCTACCCCCAATAAACCATTTCAACTTCATCTAAAGAATACTTTAACAATAACATGAGAAACTTCAAACTTGTTAATTATAAGTTTCAGAATACACAAAACTTCAAATCCAATGTCAAAAAAACTCTTTTCATCAATGGGCAACACCTTTTTTTTCCTTCTTTTTTTGGTGACAGAAAACAAGAATATGAAAAAATAATACTTGACCTTAAATCCTGCAATATCTTGAGTAACACCAGGCAATGGTCCCACTGTAGCTCTTTTCATCTTCTCCTGCACTATGAAAAATGCCATAATCATCAATGCTTAAGGCATATTTCCTCAAGACCAAGATACCTAAACTTATTTGGTTCCACCTATTCGACACAATAATAATGGTATGGAACCTAATAAAAACTTACCAGGGAAGCGAGATGTTGCAATTTGATGGATGGAATTAATTAAAGCCGACTTGCCAACATTGGGAACACCAACTACCATGACAAGAAGAGTTGGCTCCCTTGAGATCACCTCCCTCAATTTCAACTCAACAAGTTCAAGAAGCTTTGGTGCATGAACCATGAATCAGAAACAGGATGGGACAAGAGCAGAAATACAACATGCATATAAATTTAAATAAAACCACTGAATAACCTTTACATTTTATGATGAAAAGCATTGAACAAGTTTCAAACATATGTCAGAGAAAAAATTGTCCCATATATGGCCAACTGCATTAAAATTTCCAAGGGACAGGAATAGAATTGATTAATGTTGCCAGAAGTCCAAACCATATGATCATATCTGTTGTTAAAAGGCAATGAACTGGAAGGAGCTCTTGAGGTGAAATAAATATTGTTGATGCCATTCAAAACTAGCAAAAAATTCCTGTATAACAACACCTATATGTTGAAAGAAGGGCTTCACCTTTCCATGATTTTAGCTTGATCCCCTCTCTTGGATTCCCAGATTGCATGGTAACCCTTGCCAAGGGAATTGCTCTAACCTCAGAGGATTTTGTAGAGGAACATATGATGCCTATGTTTGCATGTGATTGTTGGGATAGAGTTTTGTATTACAGTTGGGCTTTTGTAGTCCTTATTATAAGAGTTTGTTTCTTTGTCTTGAGGAGTTGTCTTTCTCCTTAAGGTCTATTGTCTTATAATATATAATTCTTCATTTACCAGCAGAATTTGAAAACAAAAGATAATCAACAGGCCTCATTTTCGCTACCGCATGGTAAAACCCACAAGGTTTCAACAATTTTATTTTATTTTTGATAGGTCACAAGGTTTCAACTATGATTTCATAATCCTATGTTATATTTTAACCCAAGTTCTTCAAATCAGATAAACCTAAAAATCAACTGATAAAACACTTGTGACAGTGGCAATACATTCAACATTCTAGTATTTTATCTGATCATAGGTTCTTTTGTATTCGATATGCTCAACATGTATGCTTTGTGCTTAAGATGAGATGCTACTATAAGTGTCATTTTCTTGGGAGGTTGAGAGTTAATTAAAAACCCCAGTGCCTTGATATACATGGTAGTGTTGCAAGAAGAACATGAGTTATAAATTATTTATCTTAATTGTGTATAGTTTTTTTATTTCTAAGAAGCAAAAACAACAGTATGCATAAGACTTAAAATCTTGTCTTCTCTTTTCTTCTATCCTCTTGGAAATGAAACAGAGGGCATAATTCACACACAATGTAAAACCATATACAGGCATACAGACTAACCTTCTTAACAGAGCTTCTGCTGTGTGCATTTATTGAGATACAATCTTGCTTACAGGAATCAAAATAGTGAGTCCATTTCTACAAGATTAAACAAACAAACAAACAATAAATTATTTGAAAAATCAGCACTAATTAGACAGTGTAACGCTATTCATAGGCTAACATATCAGAAGTGTTGAAATTTCAAGTTAAAGCTCTGTTTTGTTGATCAGCAAATGTAGAAAGAAAACTACAATTTTCCATATCAGATCTTCCATTATTCAATGAAAGCTTTAATCCACACAGCCTGATATATCTATTTGATTTGAAGTGAGTTGCTGATTTTCCGAGAACCAAAACAAAACAAAATATAAACAGTTCTTGTTTCACAACTGCATTTTTGAAAGAAAAATGTTAAATCACGTCAACAACCGTCCAGCTCCTCCAACACATTCAGTGCTGTGTAATCTTATATAAAATCAAGGCCATTTATCTACTATTTCTGCTCAGAGAACTACCAGGGGAAGCTGTTACTTGTTAGCCTTCAATACCGTTACAGATCACGATCAAAAAAGAAGAAATTCAACCATCCAAATATGCAGATCACGATCACACTTTAATTTTCAAAAAATGAGAAATATCTTAAGAAACCATATCTATTTTTGCAACCAATCCAGAAGTATTTCTATTTTCCCTGTCCAAATTACCATATTCTTTCTCAGTTCTCTAAGCCACAAAACAGAAGGATGCATTACGAGGAAATCGGTAAAAGAAGAAGAAGGCACATACATGCATTATATTGGGATTGGCCAAATCTTTCTTGTTGAGAGCAATGACACGCCTTTTCCCTGAAAGTGAGGGTTGAAGATCTTCATTTGCGGAAGATAACGGTAACTACATGTTCAAAAGAAAAACAAATTCAGAAATCAAATTCAGAAGAATACACATGTATGGATGCTTATAGAGAGAAAGCGACGAACACGAGCATCGCGAACTTCGATGACGAGGTCGGAGACCTTGAGACGGTGGCGAATGGCTCGAGTAGCAGCGGCCATGTGACCCGGAAACCAGTTGATAGCTCCACCTCCCTTGTTGAACCCCATTTCTCCCAATCCCTTCTTCACCATGCTTCTCACTCCTCCCATGTCTCCCAAACCCTAAGAAATCCCAACGGACTTGTACGGACACTGGTTCTGGTTTGAAAAAAGAAGCCCTAGACGATGGCGGTAAAAGGGCGGGTGATTTTAGCCTTTAGGTAGGTGACATGGAGAGGCCCATTTTGTGGGCCACTTGGCTTGCCCAATTTTAAGTTTCGAGTTAAAGATTGCGCTGAGGCCCAAACTGTCGTCACTTTGGGCCCAACCCACAAAATTATAGACTAGCCCATGTTCTTCTTCAACTCACTATATCCCTAACCATTGAAAGCGAGGCCCAAATAGAAGAAAAAAAAAAGTGAAAAGAAATAAAAAATATATTTAAAATTAATAAATTATTTTTACATACTAATTTAAATTAATTTCACCTGCATTATGATTAAAAAATTTAAAGACATATAATTTTCTTATTAAATTTATTTATGTTTGACTTTTTTTTTCATATATTTCATAGTAAAACTAAATATGAGAAAATAAATTTTTTTTAACATTTTTTTCCTTCTTTAGTACTTTTCAGGAATCAAATAAATTATTCCAATTCTTCATTAAATGGTTTTAAAATATAATTTTTTTTATTAATTTTAATTATATTTAACTATATTTTACATCTTGGCATGATAAAACTACATAGAAGAAAAACATTTTAATTTTCTTAATTTTTTTTCTCTTTTTTTAGTAGTTTCCAGACCAAACATAACCTTACTATTGACCATAAAATTTTCAAACCGAAAACCTCTAAATTACCCTTTCCTTTTATAAAATTTATATGTACATATATGACAAATGGAGACCACGTCAATTGAGAAAACAAAACCATTCTTGTTCCAAAACACACTTTTGGGATTCATAACGTATTAATTAATTATCAAAGAGAACAAAACAAAAGAAAAATAATATGGGAATTGACGAGATCGATCGATCGGGAAATATAATGTGTTGAGTGAAAAGATTCTAACCTCAATTTGGTATGGAGATGATATAGAAAAAGGATGGGAAGAGCATGCCACTGAGCAAGACAGATGTATTAGAACTTAAACAATAACATGTGACTTCTGCTTAATTGCTGCGCGGGGTTCTTGGGTGCTTGTCATTATTCTTAGTGAAGGAAGTAGGAGAGCTGAGACCATGCACGTTGCTTTCCGCTCTTCTTTGCCGCTTCAATTTTAAATCACGTGCATGCTGGACTTCGTTGTTCAATCCGGACACACCGACACGTACAATCTTCTTCTTTCTAGGAGGTATATGGGCTCCGGGTATTCATTCTTAAGAAAATTGGGCTCTTAAGAGAGAATACAAGACAAAGCCCTATGAAAACTCTCTTAATTTCGCTAACAAAATCATTGAGGTTAATCGCAATGGCTTGATTTAAAACTGAAGCAGAACAAAAAGGCCTGTATGACAATAATTTCCTCAATATTTTTTTACTGAACTATTATAGTTATTTTTACGTATAACACAAAATTTTCAAAAATACTCTTCATATTTTGAATTGCTAGCTAAAAATAAATAAATAAATAAATAAAAATAAGCTCAAATTTTTTTGTTGTAAGTAAAATTTAAAAAAAGGTTTTTGAAACTTATTTTGTAAATTTTTTTAAAAATATACTTTATATTTATGATAAGCACGCTGGGGCTTCCAAAGAAAAAATATGAATAATTTTTTCAGTCGTAGTAGGAAGATATGTACTTGTTACACAAATCCGAGTACTTTGATGAAGAATTTACTCAAATAATGGTGGCACGGTTCATTTTTATATATATTTCCTCGGGACATGGTGGCATGCTATTACACGGTTGTCCACACTTGGAGGTATGCATAAAGGCAAGTACAGGTTGATTTTTATATAGTACAAAAAGTAACCCTACATACTATATTTCGAAAATATATCACGCTATGATGCTTTGCAGCTCTTGCAGCCCTTCCCGATTTGAATACCTTTCAAACAAACCTACTACGATACTATCTCTATCTTTCTTTTATATTTTCCGTTCCATACCTAGGGACCTTCTTAATTTCAAAACATTTATATATAATACGACTTAAAATAATAAGTCTCTTAAAATAAAAAATGATAGGAGATCATTATAATACGAGATTACCATGTCAAAGAAGTAAACCATAGATAAGAATAACTTATTCTAAAAATAAATTATCAAAAAACATAGATATATATATAGATATTAATCAAAAGTTTTATCAATTATATTTTCTAGGCAGAATAGAAGTCAAGAAACAAAAGACAGTCACCATATCAAAGATGTGAGTAGAATCAAATCGAGAGTAACTCATCTCAGAGGAGAGTAGGCATTTCACATCTAGATACTTGACTAAAATTTAATATATGTCTCTAAGTAGATCACTGCTGATGGCGAGGAGATTATTTTTGTCAAACTCAACGGAGACATGTCATTAAAGCCATCTGTTTCTATTTTGTGTGTATTTTACAATAAACGGCAACAGTGGATAGAAATAAAATTAAAAGGAAGAATGACAAAAGACATCCTCCTAATCATTCTAAATAAATAATCCTTCCCATGAATCATTAAATATCTTTGAATTTGGGATGAAATCACGAATATGCCATTTTGGTGGGATGGTTGATAATTAATTAGTGACGTTGCCAACATATAATGATCATCAGCGCATGCGCATAAACATGTATAAAATATCTTCCCTCCATCAAAATTAAATTAAAGAGTCCATATATTAATCTTTTTTTTAATTATTATTGGGTGAAATGAAGAAAGAAGAAAAAATTTGAAAATAGTTGGTCATACAATTTAAAAAAAAAAAAAAAAAATATTACAACATACCAATCACAGGAACTTTCATGTCCAACTTGAAAATAATCTTACAACCAGTGAGTTTTTTTTTTTCTTTTTCATATTCTAAGCAGAAAGATACTGAGTTCAGGGCCACCGGTGCCGTCGGGGTTCATCATGTAAAAGGCTTCCGAGTCACGACTCCCCACAACTCGTTCAAACCGAGCTCTCATGTATAGCATCTCACCCTCTACGCCGACTATGCTTTTCCGGTTATCATCAGTAGGAATGACTCCAGCGCCGGCGGAAACGCTCTGCACCGTGCTCAGCACGTGCCTATCGAACTCCCCACACTCTCGCGACATGGCGTACCCGCACTTTCGGCCGTTACAGTACATGGTCCACATGGGCTCCTGGAAGAGCTTAACCGGCCGGCCACGCGCCGCCACCTTCTCGCACTCCAGCGCGATTCGGACTAGTCCCGACGACATCTCCTTCACCAGAGTAGACGTCGAAGTGGCGAGCTCCAGTAAAAGAACCGGTTCGGAGCGTGGGTCGTCTTGCACGGCGAAGCTAACGTGGCCCCGACGGTGGCCGAAGAGCGTTCCGGTGACTTTCCGGCCTAGAGACGGCGTAATCGATAGGTGGTTTGGGATGCTAAGCCATCGACATGTGGGGATTATTGTCGGAAACGAAATGACTCCAAGCAGTGAGCGCAGAAGAGCCGAAATGCTATTTCGCGTTCTAGCCAGCCGCGGAAACGCCGGCGACGAGTCCCTGGGAACCAGCAGTTTATCGGAGATATCCCCAGACTCCGATGAAGATCTGGTGTAGGTTGATGGTAGAATCTTTCTTGTGCTTCTGCAGCTGCTACTGCTTCTATGAAGAGTGAGTTGCTCTTGCTTCATGATGATGATGATGATGATGATGATGATGAAGATGAAGAAGAATAAGAGGAAGAAGAAGAAGAAGAAGCTGTGAAATGTTATGGGTATGAAGACTAAGAATTGAGAAGAGTCACCAAGAGGGAAAGATGTGGGATAAAAGAGGCCGACAAGGTGATGATAGTGTTTGGAGGTGGCCAATATAAAGGGAGGCTATGGAGGTTTGTGGCGATGATGATTCATTTCATAGACCATATATTTGTGTTGGAGGCTTTTGATGGTGATGCGGAGCACCATCATGCTTCATGTTGCTTTCACACATCCTCACTCATCTCCACGGCTGAGTTTGTAGGCCCATGCTGGCTTACGATACAAGGCTGTTCCACATTATGATTCTGATCCATGGATTGATATTTATTTGATTAAAGTGCATGGGATCAGTGGGTTACGTGGAGGGGATCAGAGTGATGATCTGTAATTGATTGCAGGTTAGTATTTCTTGGTCACTATTTTATTTTAGTGATCTCCTGTTGACCGTTGGATCAGAATCACTGAGTGCTCTAAGTGGTTGAAACACAATAGAGACGCAAATATTAGGTTATTGAAATGATTGCTCCACGCTCTTTCGAGGCTGTCCTCCACACGCGCCAAAAGGCCCCTGGAAAACAAACTGAAAGCTGTACTTGCTCTTTACTCCTTACCTAGTTCCATTCCCAAGAGACCCCGTAGACTCTTGACAAATACCGAGTCACTGACGCATTTTCGTGCCATTATTTTCTTTTCGAGGACATTTTCTCGGAAAATTTTAACCAAAATTTCCACCCTTCTGAAAAATGAAGCAGTGGTGTTGGGAGAAAGAAATCTATGATGGCTTCCAAATTAAATATTTAGATTTAATAAGGTTTCTGAAAAGTACTATAATGGATAAAATATAGGAAGAAAAAATTTGTTATATTCCATTATTCCGTATAAACATATAAAAATAATTTAATAATTTTAAATCAATTTCTTTTATTTTTTTTCTTATACCTTCTCTTCATTATTTTGAAATCAAACATAAGATAAATGAAAAAAATAATTTATTAAATCATTAAATAAGGATAAAAATATATGAAATTAAAACACAAAATCATGTATGATATAATTAGTGGTGTTTTCCTAATACGATGTTAAAAATACAAGTGTTTGAGGATTATATTAAAAAATATTTATCTTTAAATATAAATTTAAAAAATATTGTTCACTTCATATCAAATAAATTTTTAAAAATTATGAACTAAAATAAAAAAAAATATCAAAATTAAGTCTAATAAGTCTAAAATTTTCATATAATTAAAAAAAAAAACAAGTCTTATGGATATTATTTCTAAAGAAGACTTTTCGTCAAAATTTACGCTTCTTAAAAATGAGTAAAGCCCATGGTATTCCTTTTACTTTTATAAAAAGTATACTTCATACCTATTTGAATAAATTTATTCTTATTATAATAATAATTAAAACAAGGAAAAAACGAAGAAAAAAAAAAGTGCGTGTTAGAAGAGGCGCGTGAGATGAAAATCCATGGAGTGGAGATAAACACTTGAGGTGACGAGCATGATGATAAAGGTCAATGGTATATTATGTGCATGGGAGGCCACTTTGTCCCCATCCTTTTGGAAAAAGGAAACTGCCCTTAACTTTACTTAATTATAATTAACCCCTAAATCTTTTTTTTTAATTATAATGACTTTTGGCCGGTTCCAAACTCAGCATGCTTAAGGCCATGGGGCCAATCAGATTGGTAGCTTAACATTTCGCTATCGTCCACATGGACAGCCTCCATACCACTACCCTGCTCTTTCTATTATGACTTATGGTTTTTCGTATTTATATATCATCTTTTGTTTACATCAGCATCTCAAATTTGTTAGATTAATTAAAATTTACATAATTTGTGGGCTATTCATGGCATAGGACCCACTTTTGATGTACGCTTTATGAAGGACTCGTGGGCATGATGGAATATGTGGTAACATATCATTATGTGTATTTATTATGCCTACATTTTTATAAGATATAAGATAAGATAATTAAAAGCATGAAAAAATAATTCCTTGTTACGACCGTTCTAAAAATGTTCTTAAAAGTATTTTGTTTATTAAAAAATATGTTTAATCAAAATTTTAAGAATTTATTTTAAAAATAAATTTTAGGTGTTTTTCTTTTATTATTTTTAAGTGTTTTAAACAACATTTGAACTTATGAGCCTAATACCTTCATAGAAAATAAATCTAAACTAATCAAAATTATTTTTTATATTTGAGTTTTTAAATAAAATTTTGTTTTAAAAACATATTATTTTCTAAAATAAGCTTGAAGTGTTATCATATTTGAATTCTATAATAGGACTTTTAATCCTAAAAAAATAATTTTTAAAATACTATTGTAAAAAAGCGAAGTATCTTTATTACTTTTGGTGAAAAAAAAATTAACTTTACTCCAGTTAACTTTATTGATGGGGATGGAAAGGGGTTTGAAAAGGATATAAAAATAAACATACTTTTTTTAGTTACTTAATATAATAATATGGGATACAGTAATTAACAAATTTCCATATCCATTTGATATAAAAGTTGGAATAAAAAATTTCACACGCCCAAAAATACAAGAATGTACACCTGCCCTTCTTTTATTTATACTTTCAATGGAAATTAACAGAAACTAAATATATACTAATTAGAAAAAGAACAAGGAAAAAACGCCATGCCTACATTACATATATCCTAAAAGCTGAAAATTAACGGCTAAAAAGTGCTGAAACTAGAGAGCGTTTTTCCAATATTTCGGCTTCGCCTTCGACTTCGACGAGAATTTTCCAAGAAAACATCACTCTGAGGCCACTTGACTTTCTGAATCGATGAAAATAGGTTCAATTTTGGGACCCTTTCTCTTCAGATAAGCATCTGAAGGCAACCTGTAGATAAATAAATTAACAGAGAAAAAAAAAAAAAAAGGATGTGAAAACAAATTAATGGGACTATTTGAAGAATGGGTTTTGTTTGGTTACCAAGAAAGCGCAGGGAAAAGAAAAGGATGATGCAGAAGTGGTGCAACTTAATTACCCCAAATGCAAGGAAGTGTCGGAGCCTCCTCTTTCATCTACAGTACTGCAACTGCAAGGTGTTTTTGAACTGATCTGGAGAGACTGCCTCCTTTCAGGAGGATGGTACTCAATGAAAGATGGCGGCTGCGGCCTCGAGCTTCGCCTGAGCTCCTCAACCTAAAGTTTAGTATACATAAAAATTCGGAGACGAAAAGAAAAATAAAGTCATTATATGACTTTTTTTTTTTTGCTTTTGGTTGGATCAATTTTAGGGGTTTACCTGCTTTCTCAAGGTCTCATTCTCCATCATAGCTCTTTGTTCCTGAGAGGGAGGGAAATGTCATTTATAGAACATTAAAAGCTTTGAATAAAAAAAAAAAAGAGAGAGAGAAAAACAATAACATATTTGAGGGAGAACTTAAAAACAATTTTCAGTTTTTAAAAAATAAAAAACAATTTTTAAAATTAATTTTTCATGTTTGCCAATTCTTTTTAAGTTATAGTTTTTAAAAACAATATTAAAATAATAATAATAATAATAATAATTCGGAGCTTGTTGCCTTAAATTTTCTTGGTCGAGGCTTAAGGAATTTTAGTATCCTCTTCATTCTCTGATGGTCACAATTCCATCATAAGCGAAAGTCAAAACAATGAGATTTGTAAAAGATTTTCTGTGTTCAGTCAAAGGAAGTTTTAATATTCTGCAATCTGTCTAATACAAAAAATGAATTTTGAAAATCAGCTGTACCATGGTTGCCAAATACAATTATTTTAATTAAAAATTAATTAGAAATATATGTATGTTTGGTTTCTAAAAAATATTAAGAAAATGAAATATTAAACTAAAATGATTTTTATATTTGGTTTTAACAAGAAAATTAAATATAATTTAAATTAATTTAAAATTTATATATATCTAAATTATTTTATTTTTATACAATAAAAATATAAATAAAATTTATTTCTAATATAAATTTTATTTTATTATGTTGTTTTTAAAAATTATTTTTTTAAATATATTACCAAACACTCTTATTTTAAAAAAAAACTTTTTTTTATTCTCAATTTTAAAAACAAGTTTTGGCCTAGATAAATTACATGCATCCTGGACTTCTTGAGCTGCTCCAACAGTACCTGCTCCTGAAACAGTAATTAAAACTTTGGATTAATTTAAGGCCCATGGTAATAACTATTAAGAAAAGGGATGAATACTTATAAGAACTTACCTTTTTGTCTTTAACAGATAGTATCCCTTCACTTAATAAATGCTCTAGGTGCTGCAACTCTTTGAAGCTTAACCCATCCAGTTCCTTCCCCATCATTCGCCTGAAAAATATAAAGGGGGAAAGAAAAAAAAAGTTAAAAAAAGTTTATAATTTTTAAAATTCTCTCAATAATTTTAAAATCCAGGAAAGAGACAGGAAATGAAGAAAGGAAAAAAAAAAAAACTCACAGGTAACCCTTCTGTAGTTTTGCAACTTCTTCTTTGAGAGAGGCGACCTCAGGCTGGGACTCCTGTTCAAATGTAAAAACAACCGGTATAGTAAACTTCACATACATGAAAATGATATTTTTGTATAAAATTTCAAGAACCCTAGAGATTACTTGAGGAACTATGGAATATCGGACCTCTGCGGACCGATGAAGTGAAGGAAGTTCCGAGTCCAGCCCCCTCCCATATCTCGTCAGAGTGTGCTCCATACTGGATCAAAGAAGATTAGCTGTTAGAATCGGATTTTATTTACCAACCGGGCTCTTGGTGACTTGGGCAAGTCACTTGCGGGTTTGGACCGAAGAACTCACACTTGGGCATCATTTTTGTGTGTGGGCCTGTATGGCCCATTAGGTCAGTCCAATCTAGCCTAGCCCATGCTGAACAGCCTGGGGGTTGCCTGTTCTCATCGTTAAGGTATTGATCATTCATAAATTTTAAACTTTATAATATTGAAAAAAATTTGATAAATTTTTTGTTCATTCTTCATTGAAGAGTCCATTTTCTTCAAAAATTCAACCTTTTATCAATTTAGAAAATCCCATTTTACATTACCACCTCCAAAAATGCTTCTAATTTTTAGAATTTCCTGGGGAAAAATAAATAAATAAAAGCAACCCAGTATCTCCCTACCAGAAAATCCCAGTACTTCAATTATATTTTCAAAAGCAGTTTTCCAAAAATAATAATAATAAAAATAATAATTTTCTCACTAAAAAAGAAAAAGAAAAGAAAATAATTAATTCAAGAAGATACCTTGAACTAGAGAACTCATAAAGCTTTCCTGTGCTGGAGAAGATGATGACACCAACTTCAGCATCACATAAAACAGACAATTCTTTGGCCTTTTTAAGCAAACCTGCACGACGCTTTGAGAAGGTGACTTGACGGCTGTTGATATTTTCAATCTTCTTGATTTCAATCTTGCCTCTCCCCATTTTTCTGTCTGTGTTTTTCCCGAGAAAAAAAGGGCTGGAAAAATGAGGTTAAAGAGAAAGAGAGAGCGAAGCCTGGATTTATAGGGATTTTTTCCTTGTCGGGTGGGGAGGAGAGATTTCGTGGTACTAATGAAGGAAATTGGGACTAACTTTAGAAAGAAAAAAAAAATAGAGAGTAAAGGGGCGGTTTCCTATATGTGGCAAAAAGCCCATAAATGGTAAAGCCAATGTCCTTAATTGTGATTTTTTGCCACATTTAGAACATTTATACAAGGCATTGCCAATATCTTTAATTGTGGGTTGTTTTTTATTTGCCACATTTAGTACATTTATTTAAGGCATAAATAAAATATATTCTTATAGAAAATTGGGTGGTAAAAAAAATTCTTTTTTTAAAAATTTAGATTACTATAAAAGAAATAGTGTAAGGAAGATAATGCTGAATAAGAATGATCTCCGTAGATGGGAATTTTTATTATGCTGATAAATTATTTATAGTAATTTCCTGAAAAAAGGATGGTGGTGTTGAAGAATTGAAAGTTGCTCCTTTATATATATATATATATATATATATATATATATGTATTTTTTTTTTTTTTGGAGTTTTTTTTTTTGCCTCCGGGAATGGATAGGGATCAGATTCCATTTTAAGAACTTTTATTGATTCTTGGAGATTACAAGAATCTCATAATATCTACTTCAATTGATATAGAAACCCATTCACACTGGTCCCCACAAAACTTAGAAAGAAATAGGAATGAAAGGATTCATTTGAAAATTTGGTTAATCTTTCATTTTTGTACGCTTCAATTTCAATCAAATGGTAGAATCATGATTTTTTTTCTTATGCAAAGCACATGCCATTTTAGTAGAAGCCCATCCAAATATGCTCCTTTCCATTTTGATAAATGCAAAAATATTTAAATCTTCATTCTTTATTTGTTTTTGTTACTTGTTTAATAATTACGATCTTGTAAATTTATTTGGGATTACTTTTTAGAATCAAAAATGGTTTTTAAATTTAAAAAATATGTTTGGTAGTTTTTCTTTCTTTTCTAAAAACCTTTATTGGGAAAAAGTGAAAAATATGTTGTTTTATAAAATAAATTTGAGGTGTTTTTAGGATTTTTTTTTTAAAAGTATTTTAATAAAGGATTGAAAATATGAATAATACTTAAAATAAATCATTCTACATTCACTTGAAATTGGTTTTTTAGTTATAAATGTGATTTTATTCCTAAAAGTGAGAATTGTTCTTAGAAAGTGTTCTAAAAAATTATTGTACAAAAATTGTTTTTAGAACCCTTACCATACTCAAATTTTCTATTAAACATGAGATATAAATTTTAAAAAATAATTGGTTAATTTTTTTAATAAATTGTGATCATTAGCTTGACTAAAAAAATATGGTTCTTTAAAACAAAAATCTAACATATATATAGAGAGAGAGATGACCACCTATAAAATTTCCTTAAAAAAGAAATTTGGGGCAATGCAACACTTAAAATAGCAAAAAATTTGAAAATTAAGAAGGTGATATGACGTACAATGTGATATATCCTTTAAAGGAAAGTGCAATAACAAGTATTTGAATTAGGAAAATAAATATCCACAATTATATATTGGATCATTAATAGTGTATTTTATACACAGGAAGAAAAGAAAATTATTTAATCTTTATATGGAAAAAAAAAAGAAGTTAAATATATTTTAAAAAGTATATAACAATAATTTAATCCATTTTAAATATTTTCATTTTTCTTTTCTTTTTTCCTACTCTTTTTGTTCACATTGCATATTGGTAAAATATGAAAAAATAGAGCGTAATCAAAACTTGAAATGTCGAACAAAAAGGATTGCTCAAACTTCCTTAATAATGACAATTGCTAAAAAATATGGACTAACTAGTCTAGTACTCGACTTAATATTATTACCTTATTTCTTAGAAAGTTGAAATTATTTTTAAAATAGTTTAATGGGCCACTTAATTTTGAAAGAGTTGCCATTAATCTTATGAGGGTTTGTTTTTTCAATGTAAGGCTTTTTGATATGGAAAATCTTAAACACACATTGTAAAAAATGTTATATACTATATTATTCATCACTTATAATTAAATTTATTAGAAAATTAAAGATGGAAACTTTATTATCAATAGGAGTAGACTTTTTTTAATTTTATACAACAAGAATATGCATGTTATGTTTGATTCTTGGAAAGTTCAAAAAAAAGAAAAAAAAAATAGTGAACATGATTATAAGAAAAGAAAAAGATAAAAAAAATTATAAATCTATTTTTCTTCTTTGGAAGTTTATGGAAAAGTTGAGGAAAGAAAAATTAATTTAGTAGAAAATACACTTCTAAACTTTCACCATTTAATGAGAACAAGGAGGAAATTTTTTTTCACGTTTTTTTCTTTTCTCCTTAGTATTATTTTAAGAAAATTATTTTCCTCAATAATATTGATTTTCCTTTCTTAGTATTTTCCTAAGAATAAAATATAACCTTAAAATTATAAAATAAAAAACTTCTCATATTTTGATACCATAAAATAATGTTAACCTCTATTTGATTCTTAGAAATTTGAGGGAAAAAAAAAAAGAGAAAAAGAAAATAAAGAGGAAAAATAGAATTGAAATAAAAAATAAATTTAAAGTTGATTAATTAATTTTACATACTTTTTAAAACCCATTTAACTTATTTATCCTTTTCTATATAAAGATTAAATATTTTTCAAAATACATAAATCAATGGATACAAAGAAATAATCAGAGAATGTAAGCAAGTCTTACATGATAATGAATAAATAAATAAATAAATAAGATGAAATCACGAATATACCTTAGCAGCAGACAAGAGTGTTTTCATGAAAAACATGGTTAGCCCAATAATAGCAAGTACAAAATATCGAGCAATACAAAAATCAGTCAAATATTGAACAAATATAGCAATCAGAATCAACAATCGAATGGTGAATGTCTCATATGTTGAGTCCCACCAATGCTTGATTTATTTTTGTATAAATTAATTCTCTAAAATTCCATTATTTTTGGAATTATAGAATGAATTCATGTTTATTAAAATCGAGAAATTGAGCATTTATTGAAAATCAAGGAAAACATACGAAACAAAAGAAATGCTTGTCAGGAAGAAATTTGACAGCCAATTTATTAAAGCAGGAGTTTTAGTGACCTAAAATTTCTAAGGAAGAAGTAAAAGTTATGAAATTAAAATTATTTGAAAATCAATTTTTGAAAGCATGCACGAAACTTGGATGAATCACATGTGCTTTAATTTAAGATGATGTACATAAGAGGGTGGCCCGGGGTGCAACTTTCAGTTTTGCCAAACCCAACAACATCCCCACTAACTAATTAATCTGTCCATTTGAGTTTCTCTCTCTGTTAAGTATTTCTCAACATCAATGGAAGTCTGTTGGAAGTCTGTTTTTGATCCGGTGTTGGCTCATAGGAAAACCGAGCTTCAAATTCAACCATGTAAGAACTCTTTCGGGTAGCAGATGTAAATACAGCTCCATCAAATCAACAACCACTTTCTGAGTGTCAACCCGACCTTTTATCCTTCTCATTTCCCATATACTAACATCTCTTAACTAGCTCAATGGGCGGAGCCTTTTAGATCCAGCTTCCACTTGCTGACCATTGTCATTTGTCATTTGACAAGTCACCGACCTGCTGACCCTCATCTATCATAGCCCACTGCATTAGGCTGCTTCTCTACTGGCCTTCAGAGATTGATGGTGCAGAATATTAGTTGGAAACTAGGCATGCAGAGCATCTTGGGAAAGGGAACAGTACGCGCGAAGGATCATGCACACTCGGGAAGAACTCATTCACGGGCCTTCCATTAATATTCTGTGATCGTTGGGATTCATTTTTCTTTGAATTCTGGAACCGACCCCACATGTTCTCCATCCACGCACACGTCGAGATTCATATGCAAATATGGCTTCCGAGGGACAGTGCTTCGGAGTAAAGGAATCCAGCAGAGTGATACAGTTGCTAACTTTCATGTAAATCACAATCACAAGAGGATGGAGACTTCTAGCGGCAAATTCTCTAAGAAGTAAGAAAACGTTTTTAACACTCCTTAAAAAAAATTTATCATGTTAAAAAATATTAAAAACACTTTCTAAAATTACTTCAAAACATATTTTAAGTGTTAAAAAAAGTAGAAATATTTCTAAAATTACTGTCAAACATATTCTAAATGTGCGTTTGACAATTATTTTAAAAAGTATTTCTAATATTTTTAATACTTGAAAAATAAAATTTTTTAAATATTAAAAGTTATATAAATATTTTATACCATCACTACCAAATACACTTTAATTCAATTTTAAATTGGAGTGATTAAACTGTATGGTGAAGCTATATGAATAAATATTGGAATGACCCAAAATAATATAAGATATAAAATAAGACTTGGGTTACAACTTATAAAATAACAACGAAAAAGGATAGTGTGTAATTGATATTTTGTAGTGCCTTTTCATTATTTTACCGAAAATGTACCTTTTAATACCATAGTGAAACTATATTTGAACTTAAAGAAGGTGCAGCAATGAGTAGTTTAATTAGAATAATAAAAATTAATAATTACTATTACAACGTAAGTAAAAAGTATTTATAACATTTATGATTAATTTTTCAACCTTCTAAGTTTTAGTCAAACTTTTGGAAATAGCCGGTAATAATGCAGCCTATTCCTAAACTTTTGGAAAATATATTCAGAATACAAGGAAAAATGTAAACATGATTCCATCCCACGCTCATGTCAAAGCGCGTGCTTAAATTGGCCACATATCCTCACTCCACAGTCCACACTGATCGAACCGTGTGTTCCCACGCGCCACGTGCACATCAAAAGAACAAAGTCCAAAGCCCATGTTTCGGACAATCTCTTTTTTCAGATAAATATAATGAGGTATTGCCACGTAGTAAACCGGACGGATGAGATCAGCCAGCACTGACCCCAAACCATGTGCGACCCTACCAGTTTGAATTCAAATGAAGGGAGTAACGGTAAGTTTCCGAACCTGAGGTTGGTGCCGAACCTAAACCAATTCAAATGCTGCAGTACCATACAACTGAAAAGAACATCAAAACTATCAGAGTAGTAGAGATCGATACCCTCTGTCTCTGAACCTTTCTCTTGGTTCCTTTTTAGGTTTAGGGTTTTTCTCTTTCTAGAACTTTCTTTCTCTAAGACTGGGGGGTCTCATGGAGGGTTCTGCAACTACACATGATATGAATTTGGCTTCAAGAAAAGCCGAAGAAGCAGGTTTATTTCTCCTTCTATCCTTCATTGCTCTCAGTTTCGCTAATGAGAAAAATGAAGAACAAAAAAAAATCAAGAATCGTAATATTCGCAGTCTTTTTTGGTTATTTGGAGTTCAACTTAAGAAAACGCAATACATTAAGGATTTTAAAGTTTTCGTCTCGTTTCCTCAAATTTTCCCGGTAACCAAAGATGGAAAAGAATTGAAATAAAAGTTGCGGGCTACAAGCGGAGGATTTTAATTAGATGTTGCAAGATTCTCAGTTTTCTTTTCTTTTCATATTATATCATATTTCCGCACTCACGAATGTCATGTGCTTGTATTTCTCAAGAATCTGGGAATAATATTTTCTTTTGGGCGTTTTTGTTCTTATTTTGTAGCTTGGAGGCGGTTCCAAGCTGCTGGATGGCTCGAGACCCTAGTCGGACCAATTGGGGTATCGACTCATCCGTCAGAACGAGAGTTCGTTTCTTGCTTGAGAAATGGTTTAATTTTATGCAATGCCATTAACAAGATCCATCCAGGATCAGTGCCCAAGGTATTATGACACTCTTGTCTCAGATAATATATTTGACGAATTTATGATCTGTTTGGTTCCTGAGAAAAATGTAGGAAATAAAGAGAAAAACGATAATTTATTTCCTTATGTTTTCTCAAGTTAGGGTTTCCAGTATCTCTAACTTGATTTGATTTCGGAAAACATTTAAAGATCGTGGAGAATCATTCATCTTCACAATCACTCACCTGGGAATCTCAGCCTTTGCCTGCCTATCAATACTTTGAGAACGTCCGGAACTTTCTGGTGGCTGTTGAAGAATTGAAGCTTCCTGCTTTTGAAGCTTCTGATCTTGAGAGGGTAAATAAGTTTGTGTTTGTATATATTTTATCAAGTAAACTGGGTTTTGATTCTTGTTTTTATTATTTAGGATACTTTGGAGGCTGGCTCTGCAGCTAAGGTTGTTGATTGCATTTTAGTCCTTAAATCATACCACGAGTGGAAGCAGATGGGTGGAGGAAATGGATATTATAAGCATGTGAGATCCCCTATGGTTGTGCATTCAGCAAATAGGGTAAATTCAACAGCTTCTGCGGCAAATCCATCAGACTCCTGTAGGCGTTTGGATATGTCTGTTACACCTCCTTTGGACGGTGAAGCTCGGAAACTTGAAGGTTTTTTCCTCATTTAGCTGCGAATATCTGTGATTAATGCATGCTAGTAGAAGCAAGAGTACAAGAAGAAATTCATCAAATATTTCCTAAATTTATCATATACGGAAATTGTGAAATTATAATGATTCATGATGTTAAGAGAAGTCAAACCTTGCATAAGGTTATTTCTTTCTCATTCATGTTAAATTGTACCCAATAGGATTATTTCTTTCTCATACATGTTAAGTTATACCCAATGAAATTCTTTGACAACTTATGGAAAAATATAGCTTATTCTTGTTCTATTGTAGATAAAATTGACAAGCTTAATCTCTCTTTCTCGATGGATGAAATAAATGAACTTCAAATTAAACGAGGAAAATGTGAATTAGCATATGGGTAGCCAACCATGTGAGTAAAGATGTAACTCCCTTAACTGCATGTTGGGGCTGAAACCTTGTCCCATAGGGTCCTGCTCCTTGGGGGAATGCCTGGAAAAAAAAAAAAGGGAACATCATGGCTCCATGGGCTCACAGCTAACAGATTAAGCATGGTCATACTTTAAAAACTAATGTGTATAGTAATTGTTTTAAGTGAACGAAGGGAGCAACACGTTTATATGACTTACCTCACATACAGCATCTTTAGTTGTATATGGCAACTCTCTTTGCTGGGTTGTCTCAAATGATGTTCACTTTTTCTGATAAGAGTTATTTTTGTTTCTGTGATACATTGGTGCCTGTAGATTTGATTGTCTCAGTATTTGCTGAATGCATGGTTGATGTGAAGGAAAACATTGATGATAACCTTCTTGATTCCTTTCGGAGTGGAAATCGGGTAATAAATCACTTCAATGATATATATAAAGTTCACTTTGATTCCATATATAAATGTTAACTAAAAGGCTAGATTTCAAGTAACTTTGCATTTCGTCCCTGGGCTACAGGATCCAATCAAGTTATTGAGCAGAGTAATGATGGGTTCTTTAAAGGAGCAACTTGAAAACAAGTTCCCTGAGGTGAGTTGGTTTTGAGTTATAAAAGATTTGCACATCCATTACCAGTTGCATATTCCAAATAATATGTTGCTCAAACATTCCCCTAGCACAAAGGGGAGGCTTTTGGTGAATTAGTCAGTTCTTTTTCCTCTTATTTTCTTTATCTTTTAAATGAATTTTTTAAGGGAAGGTCAAATATGGTCCAAGTGGTGTCCGATGTTGTCATAGAAGTATTATTTTTAAACTAAAAAAACAAGAGTATTTAGGAAACATGGCCTTATGCAAACATCTTCCTCGTAGATGGTAAATAATCAAAGAAATTTCTATTATGAGCACAGTTGAACTTCACCTAGTTATTATTTCTCTTCAATGAGAAACTTTTCTTTCTTCCTTGCATTTTTTTTCCAAAAGAAGAAAAAAAAAAAAAATGATTGATCTACTAAGGGGCACTCCCTATTCTTTATAAACATCTTCAAAAATTCATTTTGACCACACTTCTATTCTGCACATTTGTACTTCTTGGTCTTGAATCACAAAATCTCCATGTTCTTAAGGTGCATAATTACTCGTGTGTTTGTGCTTCTGTCAAACCTAGTCAATAAGCTTGCTTAGTTAAGCTTTGTAACTCCAAACTTTTGGGACTTATAATGCTTAGCGCACATAGTCCCTAAATTAGGCAAACCTAGATGATAGGTAATATGGTTAGAAACAAGTCACTTTGTTCAAATATCATATATGATATGTAACATCATATATTATGTCAACATAGTATTTTTTAAATTAATAGCTCTAAGCACTATTCTTGTTTATAAAAATCATACTGTTGGAAATAACTACAAGCACAAGAGGGAGAAAGAAAGAAAAAAAGGTTTTTGGAAATGAGCAAAAGTCTTAAATAATGTCTGATTGTTATCCACAGAAAAAGTGATGTTTAGCATTTCCACCAGAACAACTTACCATTCTTTTCTAAGATTTGAAGGAAGTGAAGGCAGAATTCCTTTTTTGTTTTTTTCTCTTTTGAGAATCTATTATGCTTGGTTATTAATAATAAACTAGCTCAACAAATTATTTTCCATAAACTATTGGGGTCCTCTGATATCAATAATAAATATATTACTTGATTTATTTATTTTTCCCCAAAATTTTTCCTAAAAAAAACATTGGTTCACCTGTTCTGTTCTTCTGCTGGTGTTTTTTCCCACTTAAAGTTGTGATGAATTATAAGATCAATATATTGAAGTTTTCTTATCCAAAAACAGATGAAACCAATTTTTAAAGATCTTCTGCAAGAAGGAAGTGACTCAAATGTCCATTCGAAATCTACACCTCTTGAAAATTCATCTACAGTTGTAAATTCTAAGGTATGTCTTGCTCAAATCTTGTTTTAGAATGTGGTTTCCTTTGATGGATATATAGTTTTCTTTGTAATAAAGTGAATGTGATGAAATTAACTCTAATAAGTAACCTGCACTTACTACAATAATTTTCTCAGAATTTTCTGTTTAGATTGAATTTACATTCTCTTGAGCTTAAAAAACCTTTGAAGCTTGGTTCATCATAAAACTAAATGGCTTAAATTCATTGTTGGGCTCTTATTTAATGTCTCTACCTTAGAAGTAATATTTAGAATACACATATATTTAGAATACTTAAGAAATGAAATTCTGTTTCAGAAAATTCATCAACATTGATGAACCAACAATGAAATCAAATTAATAAACTTAAGTCCTGGGACTAGGAACCATAAAATCTGTTTAATTGTTTTATTTTATTTAGTTCAGGGTCCTATATTCCTTAAATTTTTTCAGAGGAACCTTGAAATTGGGAAGAATAGGAATGCCACCACCTTATACAACCGAAGGCAATAGACTACAAAAAGCTGAAAAAAATTACTCTCTCTCTCTCTCTCTCTGGTTGAATAAACTAAATGGTTTGACGGATATTTTATATTTGCATGTGCCTGTTCAAAATTTAGATCAGAAAAAATTTCACCCCTAATATATATATAAATTTTTGAAGACAGGTTGCTATTCTATGATTCCATGTATCATACTTGATTTTTCTTTACAGCATTGCAGAGCTTGCTTGAAAAAGAATAGCTGCAACCACTTGCTCATATTTCAAATGCAAGAAAAAGAACTTTCGGTAATTATTTATTTTTATTTTGTGTATGAGTTACTAGTTAGTTGCATTTATCACTGTATAATAGTGTTGACCTGGCCTCTATAAGTTGAACTGAAACTAGAAATTAGTTAATTTCGATGAATATCACAGATATGGTATCAGTATCTCTCTTTGCGGATTGGTGTATATTAGGCATTGAGCATACTGTTGAAATTTATTTTGACTTGTACTAGGCACTGATTCTCTCACCTCTATTTATTCCTTTGCTTAAATTATGCAATTTATTTTATTTTATTTTATTTCCACCCACTACTTGTGTTAACTTAAGAGAAAAGCTAGCATATATAGTTCATAAGCCAGACAGAAGACATGAAATCATTAAGTAAAAATATTGTGCGACAATCACGTCCTAGAAGAAAGTGAGAAAGAAGAACCTCAATTATATTTGTCCATTACTCTTTTTCTCTTCTGATTGTACTCCTATTAGATCTTGTTCTGCTTATACTCCCTTTTTTTTGGTCTGTATTATAATATGTGCTATATGAGAATAAGACTCTTCTGAATTTAATTGGTAAGGTTGTTCATCTTGCAGGATCTCAAGGCCTTGTTGTCAAGAACAAAGAGGGAATTCAAAGGGTTAGAGTCTCAATTGCAGAATGATCTGAAACAACTGGGTATGTTTTGTGAAATACAAGAATTATCAAAATTGTGCTGCAAACTCCACCTAACTCTGTTTGAACAAGTTTTGGAAGCTTTGAATTTGATGTTGGATTCTTGCCAAGATCCAATGAGAGAAAATCTTTATTTGTTTTTATTTTTACTTTGTTGTCTTCATATCAACCCCTTCCCAGTCAATGTTGGCCATGACTATTAGGAAAATCTAATTATACTCCAAAGATTTCTGTCTGTACTACTATTTCTCATAGCTAGTATGTCTCCAAAACTATTGTTAGGTTAAGTGTCAGACAGTCTGATAAACATTGTTGTTTCATTCCATACGAGTTCAAGTTTACGATGATTGGTAGTTTAACATGATATAAAAGCATAGGTTCCTAAAAAATCCTGGTTCTGAACCTTTTAGTTAATTAATTCAACATGTGTTGTGTAAGTGTTTAGCCAGCTTGATGAATATTTTTGGCCCATTCCCTACAAGTTTAATTTTAATTTGTGAAATAACTAAGAATTTGAGATGAATAAATTTTTTACCATTAATTATTTTTTTTCAAGGCCATTGGAAGTTTAGGGAATGGTGATATGGATTTCAACATCTAGAACCACACTTTGACAAGTGGCACTTTCCAAGAGGTCAAACCATGATTTGACAACAGAAATGATTTTTATCAGAAAGTGTGCCCAAAGAAATGTTTTCTAGATGGATGCACATCCCCATAAACTCTCATAAAAGCTCTCTTGAATGTTTGTTATGTTCTTTTGCATGGATTCAGGTTTTTAACTTTTTGCATGGAACGCTTATTGTGTTCGTCTTTAATGTTTATCGTGCTTGTGCCATGCATTGGCTCAGGAAATGTAGTTCAAGAGATGTCTGCTGCAGCTGTTGGGTATCAGAGGGTGGTGAAAGAGAACAGGAATCTGTACAACATGGTTCAGGATTTGAAAGGTCAATTTGCTTATGGAGCATAAAAATTCTGTCTTGATCCTTGCAAATTCTATTTCTTTGGAGCCTAAGTTCTATTTTAAAGCATTAAAACTAGGTGCATATATCTTGCCTGAATTAGAAAAATTATCTCCAGGAAACATTCGAGTTTACTGCAGAATTAGGCCTGCCTTCAGTGTTGGAGCAAGAAGTACTATAGACTTCATTGGAGAGGATGGTTCGCTAGTGATAGTTGACCCATTGAAGCGCCAAAGAGATGGAAGGAGGGTTTTTCAATTTGACCGAGTGTTCGATCCAACTGCTACCCAAGGTAATCTCTGATTAGATTATGCTATGATGCAATTTTTGTACATAAATCTGGTTGCATATTGCCATGACTTCTTCTTCTTCTTCTTCTTTTAATTATTTTCAGATGCTGTATTTAAGGACACCCAACCTTTAATTAGGTCTGTGATGGATGGATACAATGTGTGCATCTTCGCCTATGGTCAAACTGGATCCGGCAAAACATATACTATGGTAATATCCATAGCTTCAGTTGATCAATTTCCAATAGTTTTTCGCATTTGCCATTTTGCTTTGGATTTGATATATGATTTTGGTGATGTTTTACATTTTAAGGTCAGAAGTATCAGATGGATTTCTTTTTTCCTTTTAGTGTCCATTATATTTTGAAGTTATTTGAAGAGGTTTGTTTACTGTACGTGGATTTTTCTCATCTGCTATTTTTATTTCTGGTGACAGTGTGGTCCATCAGGTGGATCAACTAAGGACATGGGGATCAATTATCTAGCTCTTAATGATCTCTTCCAGATGTCTAATAAAAGAAAGGACATTATAACTTATGACATTTATGTTCAAATGGTTGAAATATACAATGAACAAGTACGTGATCTTCTTGCAGAAGATTCGTCAACAACAAAATATCCTTTCCTGATGGCTGTTCTTTCTTCTACTTCTGATCATCAGTTAATACCATTGCCTATTCCAATATTTCCTGCTATGTTTTACTAGTGTTTGTGAAATTTGATATCCTTGACCACTTGACAAATTAGAGATTCGAAGCTGTACTAGCGAAAATGGCTTGAGTCTTCCTGATGCTACAGTGCATTCTGTAAAGTCCACAGCTGATGTTCTTAACCTTATGAAACTTGGTGAGCTGAATCGACACGTCAGTTCCACTGCAATCAACAACCGAAGTAGTCGTTCACACAGGTCAGCTTTCAAGAGATGAATGCTATGAATTGCTTAACACAATCAAATGATTCTCATTTAGTAAGTAGATTAAACTTACTAAAAATTATCTTAATTTAATGAGTTTTGACCATCCAACTATAACATGCCCTTTTTCAGTTCCCCACATTGATCTGTAAACTTTCAAGATTTATGCAAAGAGTTTTAATAATAACCTTGATTTCTAAGTTCTAATCATCCAAGTTAACATTTTTCATCTCTTAAAAAAGGGCATATCCAATGGTAGGTGTCAATCCTTCAATCCTGACAAAAGTATCCAGAGCTAGTCAAGGTTAAACTTTCATTGCACCATCATACATTTTGGTAGACTACAAAGTTTTGCTTTTACCATGGATTTGTGAATTTAAGGTTTGTTTAATTTAGATTCAATACATCTATCAGGAAAATGATGGTTTGGCTGTCTCTGCTACTGAATGTAATAATACCATGAAAATAGTATTGACAATCAGAGTCAGAAGTCATAATATAATAAATAAGTTGAAGGCTTTTCTTTATATTGATGATGGTGGTTTATGTTTATATTTGTCTGCAGTGTCTTGACAATACATGTGCATGGTAATGATTTATCTGGAAGCATTCTTCGAAGTTGTCTACATCTGGTGGACCTTGCAGGAAGTGAAAGGGTGGACAAATCAGAAGTCACTGGAGATAGGCTCAAGGAGGCACAGTATATCAACAAGTCTCTATCTTGTTTAGGAGATGTGATCACAGCCTTGGCTCAGAAGAACTCCCACATCCCTTACAGAAACAGCAAACTCACACTACTCTTGCAAGACTCTTTAGGTTCTAATACTCATATACACAACATCTTTTCTCCAGAGCTCTAGATCCTCTCTTTTTGTGATTCACTCTTGATTTCTTAGCTCTCCAATCACATCATCCTACATGATTTTACTGAAGGGTTTGCTATATATTAAGAAAATTTTAAGCAACTCAATTGTCCTTTTGTGTGTGTGTGTGTGACCATTGGAGAGGAGTTGAGCCCTTATCTAAAATACAGATTATGCAAGGTTTAATATACTGATATATATATTTTTTTAATGGAAATTGTTTACTACAGGAGGCCATGCCAAAACATTAATGTTTGCTCATCTGAGCCCAGAAGATGATTCTTTTGGGGAAACAATCAGTACTCTGAAGTTTGCTCAGAGGGTTTCAACTGTCGAACTAGGCACTGCTCGTTTGAACAAAGAGAGCAGCAAGGTTATGGAACTCAAGGAACAGGTAAACATACCTGCTGCTCACATTTCCATTGGATAGCTTAATTATTATAAGACCACTTTTTGCTGTTGTTTTCCCCTTAATTGAGTAGAGGAAACTTCGCACGTAACTTTGAGATTCTAGCATATAATCCATATCTTGTAATTTCTGGAAAATGCATGTGAATCCATTTATTTCTAGAAAAATTACCAAATATTTTCCTTCAGAAATGGAGTTGTTTTCTTCCCCTCCATATCACTTAGAATGAACCATGCAGATAGATGATAATGGAGTTGATTTGTCCAAAATTTTCAGATTGAGAACCTCAAGAAGGCTTTGTCAAACAAGGAAGGTCACAGTATCATACCAAGTAAAGTGAATGAACCAAGACCTCCATCTGAGAAGCCAAAAGGAATGATTGACAGAACTCCTCCCCGGCCTCGAAGATTGAGCATTGAAAATTGCAGCAGCTTGAAGAAAGAGAAAGCAATGCATCCTGAAGAAAAAAAAGGATCAAAAACCCCTTCTATACGAACTCGTGCACGAAGATTAAGTTTGGAAGGTTCAAACCAAGGGAAGAAGGATCATTTGCTGGTGAAAATGTCTGAAGATGTAAGCAAGCTTCAACCTCTTGAAGCTTTTGGGCATTTCAGCACTGGCAGTTCCATGATGGAAGAGGAGGTATTTAATTATCAGAAAGCTCCAAAGAGTCCTGTAAGTTCCACTTACAAAAGCCGAGTTGCAAAAGCAGCAAGTAGAACACAGGTTGCACCATTTCAACTAACAAAGACGCCTGAGCCAGATAGAAAGGAGGTTCAGACTATGATGCAGAGTGACCTGAGTGTTTCTAAAGATTCTCAGATACCTAGCTTCATTAGTAGTGGGAATGGAAAAGGATCTCAAATAAGGAAATCACTTAGAACCATCGGAAAGCTGATTAATGGCTCTGAAAAAAGGTACTTGTACATAATTCACGAGTGATTCTTCTTCTTATTCTTACATTCTTTCTTCAACACACAAATGAAATACCTTTTGTGCCAAATTACAGGAACCAACAGAAGTTAATGGAAGCAAGAACACCCATCAAGGGATCAAACAATGCCGAAGGTGGGAGGTCTCCACTCACTGCTAATGCAAGAGCAATGAGAAGGCAGTCACTAACCGGCATTCAGACATCCGGGCCCTGGAGATCATCTGTTATAGGGAAGTCATCTGACTCCTGTAAGTAAAAACAAACTAAAGCATCAGTTATCAGAACATTGAAATTCTTCTAGGTTATGTTTGGTTCCCGGAAAATATTGAGGAAAGAAAAAAAATGTAAAGGAAAATGATTTTTTCATGTTTGGTTGTCCTATGAAAAATATAAAAGAAAATCAAATATAATTAAAACTAATTAAAAACTTGTGTATTTTAAAATTATTTAATGTTTATATTAATGAGTTAAAATAAATAAAATGAGTTTGAAGTAAAAAATAAAAATAACTTATCAACTTTTAATCTATTTTTTATTTTCCTTCACTTTTTCTTTCCTTCTATTTTTCCTTTGTATTTTATTTCCCTTGCATTATTCCTCAAATTTTATGAGAACCAAACATAGTCCTAGAGTTTCTTAAAGTATATAAATAAATATATTTATTTTATTTTATTTTTTCTTTTTATAGGTTCAAATGAAACAAGGAATGCCTAGACGCCTCCTCCAGTCCACCGGTCAGCCAAGATGACAAAGCAATGACAATAATAATTATAGATGAGCAAAGAAGACTACGCTTGGTGCTTTAACTCAAAGCATACTACTGACCACAAGCTGACATTTGGGTTGGAAAATTGTGTGACCATGATTATGAGTGGAAAGGTCAGATACTGACCCATCATTTGTTGAGTGTCAAGCCCCCACTTCTGATTAATAATTAATGTTACATGATCAAGCTCATTCTTCTTCTTATTGCAAGCCCTAATAGTTGGGTTTAGGCTGATTGAAATGCAATTGGTTCCAAAAAAATTTGTGGGCGAGGCCCATTTTGCCACCTTGAGATTCAATTTTGTAATTTTGGGCTCATTCCATTTGTATGTAAATAATTGTGATGGTGCATTATGCCAAATATATCTTTCACAACTTACATATTTTATTCTAAATTTACAACATTATTACTCTTGATTAAAAAAATAATTAATTGGATTTCACTATTTTTTTAGTTTAGAAGACATAAAAAAGGGAAGATTTTTTTTATCAAATTCTATTTCATGATTTTATATCTTGATATGTAATTTTCTAGATTTTATTAATATATTTTTAATTAAAATGTTTAAAATCGTATAAAACCATTATTATATTATATTGTACATATTAAATATATAAAAAGAATTTTGTATATATTAAATATATGCATTCTATTAAATAATATTATTTTAAGTTGTATTATATTTAACTTTGTCAATTCTTTATCTTTAACCAAAATTTTAATTGTAATTAAAACCTTTCATTTTACAATTTTGAAACAATACAGAAAGTTTTTGAAAAGAATTGAAAGAAAATATGATGGAATCTAAGAAAGAGGTTTTTTCTTTAATAAGTGGTGGATATGGAATTCTGGAGGGTACGCTGTCTATGGAATTCTGAAGGGCTTGGCAGTATGGGAAAAAAGAAGCGGGAAAGACCGAGAAAGAGGATGGTTTAACCGTACCTCATTATTTGACCTTCTTTCATGGGATATTTACCACAGTGGCAATCTTATTAATAATAAAGCGATCATTCTAGAAATCTTCACACTCTTCTTTTAGCCTTCCCATAATTTCCCGCATTTCGATATTTTAAAATACTAATTTTTAGTACCCATATAAATTTTGAAAGATCCATGATTAGTGTACTTAAATAAAAAAACTCCAATAAAATCTAATTTGTTACTTCAAATTTGAAAATTTTAATACAACAAAACGGCATTATCATTATTATTGTAATTAAGTCATTTTTAATACTTGCTTTTAAATATCGTTTCATGGTATACAATAAATATCAATATATTAAATCAACGTAATTGTATTATTATAAATTATAAAATAATGTTTTATATGATATAAGATTCATATCATAATTATATCTAAAATTTTATTAGCTCGATCTAATCTTTATGTTCTACCATAAATTGTGAAAGAGAAAGTAAAAAAAAGCAATATTAAAATATAAAATTGATTTCTATCAACTTATATTATAAAAATAATTGAGGTAGGCTAATTTGTATAAAATTATTATTAATAGATAATGTGCATGTATCATGTATGTTATAAAAGCTTTTAACTTATATTATTTTCCTAATTTTTACTATGTGAAATAAATTATGCTATTGTTAATAAACTTTAATGGTTTGTTTGGTCTTTTTTTTTCTTTTTTTTCTTTTTGAGAATTTAAGGAAAAAAATGAAAAAGAAAATAAAATATAATATAAAATTGATAAATTATTTTACATGTTTTTTTCAACAATTAAAATATATAATTTTCTAACTTAATTTTAATAATATTTGATTTTATTTATTTTAAGAGCAATGAGAATCTAAAATTATGTCATTTCCGAATAAGTAAAAACTTAATGTCACTTTAGTCATTACCCCAATTTTTATTTTTAATGTTTATTAAAATTATATTTATATAAAACAAAAGAAATAAAATTCAAAGACAGAAGAGTTAAAAAATAAAAATAAATAATTGTTTAAAATGGATCATTTTAGACTTGTAAAAGTAATTCTCCCACGTTTAAATTTTCATAAATATTCTTTAATATTTATATTATTTTTATGTGTATTTAAAAAAAATATTAATTTTATGGGAAAAAATTGGAGGATAATTTCTTTTTTTCAAATAGGTCATTTTTTTAGACTGGATGGAATACATGAAGGGTTATTTTTTTTTTAATCAAATCACCAAATAATGAAAATATCGGATATATCGATACTTCGATTTTACAGATATATCGAAAATATCGGCGATGAATATTTTTTCACAAATATTGTGTGTAGCGAAAATTATTTAAAATTCACATGAATATTTGGAAAAAGTCCAAAAAATTGATAAAATAAGTAAGAAAACAAATTTTAAAGTTATTTTGAATTTGAATTTTAAATTAGATTGATATTTGAATTTTAAAAATAATAAATATGAATTTTGGAAGTATATAAAATCAGAATTGAGTTAAAAAAAATATTTGATTTATTGAATAAAAATAATTTATACATAAATATAATACATATGACATTAAAATAGTTTTTTATATCAAAATAAAGATTTAGTTTCATCGTATTATTAAATGAAAGAAGTTCATCTTCTTAAACAATATTTATTTTAAATTTTTAATTTTTTTTTATTAAAATAGGTTTTATTATATTTTAAATGAAAATTTAAATTAATTTATATAAAATATTTTATTTAAGATTTAATTTTTAAAATTTTATTAAAATATGTGATAACAACTTTTTTTATTAATATTAATTTATTTAAATAATTAAAATTAATAATAATTTATTTTATTAAATTAATTTTAATTTATAAAATATCATCTATAAAATCGGAAATTTCAATTAAAATAAAGACGAATAATTAATAATTATTTATATAGAGGGAGGAAAATTGTTTTCGTGATTTATTTCCTTTTTTTTTTTAATCTCTACTAAATTTAAAAATCAAAAGGGCAACCCACTTCTCTCATGGCGCCGCATCAAGAAGCCCTTTCTGAAATTGCCCTCCAAACGAGAGAATCCCCTGTTTTCCTCTGCCACTCTCAATCCTCGCAGGTACTAATCTAATTATTTTTTTGGCAACCCCCATTTGATTCCCAAGAAAATCCATCCCCCATTCAACCTTTGCCTGCAAATCATGATCAGATTACCAAATAACATCGTTTGTTTTTTTTTTTTTATAAAATGGATAGATTTTGTATCCTGTGCGCGGGCTGAACTGGTAGGAAATATCCTAGTCCTTTAATTTATGCAAGATGCTAAACTGGACAGATTTTGTATAAAATTAAAGTACTTTAATTTTCTCTTTTTTCTTTTTCATCTGAAAGATTGTTTAATTGTTTGATTTAGTTGTTTTTTTTCCCCACCTTTTTTAAGGCTCCGCTGGAATTTGCTTTTTATTTTGAGCATTGTTAGAAATTGATACGTTTCATTATGAATCATCGTTTCACAGACAAGAAAAAATGTAATTTTTTTATTCACTATTTTAACCATAATTCTGTTTGGTTCCCAAGAAAAAACTAGGCAAATGAAAGAAAATGTTGAAATTTACTTTGAAGAAAAATGGAATTTAATACTGGAATTCGAACTGTTCGTGGCTTTTGAAAACATAAAAGAAGAAAATAGGGCAAAAATATGTTTGGTGACACAAAAAGGTTTCTAAAAAATATTTCTTGGAAGATCATTTTTTAGGAACTTTGAAATATCGTATTCGGTGTTTTCAAAATAGCAAGCACTGTATACCTTGAAATCGGTCCTTTTCAGGAATCCCTTCCAGCATTCTTGCTGAGATCTGAACAGGTGTTAAAATTATCATATCTTCATTTGTTTTTGTTCTTATTCTTTGCCCTATTGTTCAGTTGTCAGACATGACCGAAGAAGCAGGCATGTTTAGGGTGCATCATACCATTGGGAGTGTTCTATGTTGCAAATGTGGTATTCCAATGACACCTAATGCTGCCAATATGTGTGTCAAGTGTTTGCGCACTGAAGTTGATATTACCGAAGGTTTGCAGAAGCATGCCACCCTCGTGCACTGCCCTGAGTGTGATAGGTACTTTCGGCCACCAAAAACTTGGATTGAACCCCAATTGGAGTCCAAAGAACTCTTAACTTTATGCTTGAAAACATTGAAGAATTTGAATCAAGTTAGGTTAATTCATGCGGAATTTATTTGGACTGAACCTCACTCCAAGAGGATCAAGGTCAAGCTAAGGGTTCAGAAGGAGGTTCTCAATGGAGCAATACTAGAGCAGGCTTATATTGTTGAATACGTTCAACAAGAACATATGTGTGAGTCTTGCTCTAGGGTCCAGGCTAATCCTGACCAGTGGGTCGCTTCTGTGCAAGTCCGGCAACATGTTCCTCATAGACGAACTTTGTTTTATTTAGAGCAACTTATTCTGATGCATGATGCTGCAAGGTGTGCCAAAAAAATTAAGCCAATGAATCAGGGAATTGATTTCTTTTTTGCAAATTGGAGTCATGGAAAGAAATTTGTTGAATTTATTGGTAAAATGGTTCCGATCAAGAGTCATCGCCCCAGCCAACAACTTGTCTCCCATGATCCCAAGAGCAATAACTACTATTATAAGTACACTTTGTCAGTTGAAATCTGCCCAATATGTCGCGAGGATCTGATCTGTCTCCCTCGTGAAGTTGCATCTGGTTTGGGGAATCCTCATTCTCTTGTGATTTGCACAAAAGTAACAAACCGAATCACTTTTCTGGATCCTTATACTCTCAAGCACCATTGCTTAGATGCTGAACAGTATTGGAGGTCACCTTTTAAGGCTTTGCTTTCTAGTAGGCAGCTTGTGGAATATATAGTATTGGACGTGGGGATTGTTTATTCTGAAGTTCATGTTGGGGGCTCTAAGTATGCTTTAGCTGATGCTCAGGTGGCTCGTCTATCAGATTTTGGAAAGAATGATACAATTTTCAACATAACAACACATCTAGGCCATCTTTTGAACCCTGGTGACCATGCTCTCGGTTATGACATGTTTGCAACTAATAGTAATGACATGGAACTTGAAAAATACAGAGATTTTGACCTTCCACCTGCAATTTTGATAAGGAAAACTTATGAAGAAAACTGCCAAGGAAAGGGTGGGAAGCCTCCTCCATTGATGAGTAGAGAGTACGAAGAGTTCTTAAGGCGTTTGGAGGACAACCCTGAATTGACGCTTAATATATCATTACATGAAAATAAGGAATACCCACCACCATCAGTTAGAGATGGAGAAGAGGATTCAGCTTGTGGGGCTTTGGAGAAGTTGCTTGCTAATGTTGATTTAAGTGATGATGAAGATGGGGATGACGCCATGGCTGAGTGACCTGAAGCATTTGAGAAGTAAAACAATAATACTATGGACACCATTGATGAATTAAACCTTATCTGGAAGAAAGAGGATTATTATACTAATCATCAGCGTGATGTCCACCATGATGTTCCAGCTGTGTTCTATAATTGTTTGGATAGCATTCACATGACCGGTTCTGCACACCTAATATTAACTACTAAAGAATAAATGTTAGCCTCAGATAAATTGTGTTTTGATTTTCTGATGACGGTTTTTTTTTCTTGTCTCTGTGTGTGCTTCTTCAGGCAACTGTTTTGTTTTTTCTGTGTTTATTATAGTTAGTAATAAGCTGGGAACCGAGATTGTCAAGCGTATATATTCATATCTTCAATGTCTTCATGGTTAACCTGGCTGAGTGATTTTTTTTCCCTCTTTCTTTTGTTCCTCTTGCAGAAGGATATGAGATATTTGAACACATGTTGAACAGATTGGTTGTAAAGTCCAAAAACTTGATGCAATTCACAAGCATGTGAAGTATTTTGTGTTTCAAACACCGGCCCTTGCTACTTTCCGAGAGTATCTAATGATTTTCCTTCCATTTTGGAGGAAAATTACAATGATATGTGTGGGTAGTTCCTTAAAATAAAAAAATGAAAGGAACACATTAAATAGAGTGTGTGGTAGTCTTATTTAGAAGAAAAGATAGCTTGAATTGGCAGTTGTTTGAATTTCTGGGTCCCAAGTCTGCTAGCACAGAGTCTTGAACTTAATGCCTTTAGGTTGTCCACATGTATTGACTTGTGGTTTTGGGCGGAAAGGTTCTATTTTGGTCAAAACAAAAAAGCGTGGACGCAATTCTCAGTCACAAGCCCACAAGATGGTGTTATGCACCAAGTTTTTTGGAAGCAGATGCAGCTTAATCAGAATGATGAAGACAGCCTTACCCCGGTGGATGACATTTTGAAAAAAATAAAAGAACATCTATTTGATAAGAAAATATTTTTAAAAATTCAAATATTTAACAAAATTTAGAAAATGTTTAAAAAAATTAACTTATAGTATTTTTTTTTTATAAAAAATAACTCTCTCAAAAATATTTCTAAAAATAATAAAGAAAAGCATGTTTTTAAAAAAAAAAAAGAAAATACTCTTTTTATGACTTCCTCTGTATACGGCCATGTTTAGTGAAAGTCACGGTGGTTTTGGGATACGTGCACCAGTTACTGATGTGTATCCCAACTCAAATGTCATCACTAACATGTGTCCCAGCTTCCAATGTCCGATTCTTAGTATGCTTTGAGTTGAGGCATCATTGCATTGTCATCTTGGATTGGTACAAATAAATGACACTAGTAACTCAAAAACACTTAAGCACTTTAGCCAGGAAAAAAATAAAACAAATTAGATGAAATAACTTTTAATGAATTTCTTCAAAGTATAAAGAAATAAGGTTATATATATATAATCAGAGTACAAATAAAATGCATAAGAAAAATTAAGATGAAATATGCTCTCGTGTTTTTTATTTTAAAGAACAAAAAATCATGTTTAATATATATATATATATATATATATATATATATATATATATAATCAAAGTATAAATAAAATGCATAAGAAGATAAGATCAAGCTTATCAAATAAATATTTTTTAAGCATGATTTTTTGTTCTTTAAAAAAAAACATATTTCATCTTAATTTTTAGATAACATCTTTTAATTATTTTTATTTATTTTTGAAATTATTTAAAAAAATAATTATATAAATATAAAAAATAATTAAAAATAAAATATTATACCTAAAAATTATTTTAAAAATATAAAAAATAAATTAAAAATATTTTAAATCCTCAAACAAATATTTATTTTACAAAATCTTATAAAATAATTTTAAAAAATTGTTCTCAAAAAAATATTTTTCAAAATCATTCTAAAAAAATAGTTATCAAATAGGGAGGAACTCATTTTTCCCTTAACGTTATTTTTTTTAATCATCACAATAGATGTGACAAATATATATACTATTGTTACTTACATAATATCTTATTTAACAAATTTATTTTATCAAATAAATTAAAAGAAGAAACAAGTTACACTATTACTTAGTAGTGTCACATGGAAAGGAAACTCGGATAGAAAGTGTTGCATCTTGCATGTGCCCTGCAACTCTTGCCAGTTTGGCAAAAATATTATAAAAAATAGGGAGAATTATGTTTTGGGGGTAGATGGGCCCTCAAATTAACAAAAGGTCCATGTAACTCTTCAAATTGAGCTCAAGACCCAATGAAAATATGAAAATTGAGTTGAAGGATATCATCCTTCAGTATTTCCAAAAATGCCCTTTGTTGATTTTGAGAAAAAAATTAATATTTTTGAAAAATACTTTTATTTAATTTAATATTTTTGATTTAATTTAATATTTTTAAAAAATACTTTTATGTAATTTAATATTTTTAAAATAATTTTATTTAATTTAATATTTAAAAAAAATAATTTTATTTAATTTAATATTTTTAAAAAATTTTAATTTAATATTTTTTTAAATACTTTAATTTAATTTAATATTTTTGAAAAAAACAATTAATTTAATATTTTTGAAAAAAAAATTAATTTAATATTTTTGAAAACTACTTTTATTTAATTTAGTATTTTTGAAAAAAAAATTATTGAAAAAAATTATTTAACTTAACTTTATAAAATATTTTATATGTGTTCTTAAAGGGTATATTTGTCCGTTACTATTTCATATTCTTCAATTCAATTTAAAGAGTTGTATGGACATTTTGTTAATTTTGGGGGCCCATTTACCCCCAAAAGATAATTCTCCCTAAAAAATAAGGGTAAAAATTACTAACAACAAAAGTGCATCCACTGGCTAGCCAATGTGGCACCCAGAGTGGCCTCCCCAGGATTCGAACTCAAGACTAAGGTCTTTGTGGTTGCCCTCCTGGTACCATCTGGGCTACTTGTACATTTGTATTAGGAGGGCAACCACAAAGACCTTAGTCTTGAGTTCGAATCCTGGGGAGGCCACTCTGGGCACCACATTGGCTTAGCCTAGGCACTAGAGCCAAAAATCTCGGGTCATGCATTGGCATCGCCTAGGCCTCGAGATACAAATGTACAATAGTGCTCTCATTCCATTTTCTTACCCTTTCTCGGGAAAATGAACTTGAAGTTCCTTGACATGAAGAAGCTGGTGTTGTGAATTTAGTTGGCATTATGGCTGCGAATTTTCTCTTTCAACCAAGTAATTGATTCAAATAACGTGTTTGCGGAAATAGTATCTTTAATTTATTTTTCTAGATCTTTAATGTATTTTGCAGTATCTTTAATTTCTCTGGATTTGCATTGCTGAGATATGGATTTTGTAGGAATAGAAGCAGGTGAAGATGAACGTGTCGAAGCACATGAAGACGAACGAGTCGAAGCACATGAAGATGAACATGGATTATACTATCAAATCCTACCAATGAAATTTGGTTGTGGTGGTTTTCGTACCCACCTTGCGAATCAACTTGACCTGGTTGGGGTAATTATTTGCATATATCTCTCTGATTATGATTTTCCGTACACAATCAGATGATTCAATACATTCTATTCTCTTCATCCGTAAGATGTAGGAGAAGATATGATTGAATGAAGGCGCATGCTGCTTTTTCACCTAAAGTAAATATTCTCTTAATTTCTTGTCTTAATAATATTTAATTTCTCATACATGCTATTTATTGTGAATTAATAGTTGTAAATTTCTTTTGGTCCAAAACTTAATCAAAGCAAATTGGATATGAATCTTGTTAGGATTTGTGGAGCCTAGTTTTGTTTGATCTGGTTTGACGACCCAACCCGAATAATATTGTGTGGTTTTTTTTAATGTGCAATATTCGTGCAATATTTTTTGGGCCCGTTTAACTCATTGTGGAACCGCTTTTTGTAATTATGGTTTTTTAGTGTGGTGTGGCGGTTGCATTTCAAAAAGAGAGAAAATATTGTAGTCGACAGAAGTACTCTGTATTCTTATCTGGTAATAGTGATATCCCTACAACTCTGTGGACGTAGGCAAACTGCCGAACCATGTAAATACTGTCTTGGGAAATTTGTCAAGCTTTGTGGAACCTAGTTTTGTTTGATCTGGTTTGACAACCTAATCCGAATAGTATTGCGTGGTTTTTTTTTAATGTGCAATATTCGTGCAATATTTTTTGGGCCCATTTAGCCCATTGTGGAATCGCTTTTTGTAATTAGGGTTTTTTAGTGTGGTGTGGCGTGGCGGTTGCGTGTCAGATAGAGAGAAAATATTATAGCCGATAGAAGTACTCTATATTCTTCTCTAATAATAGTGATATCCCTGTAACTCCGTGGATGTAGACAAATTGCTGAACCACGTAAATACTGTCTTGTGCGTGTGATTGTTTTTTCTTTGGCGTGTGTTTTCTCTATTTTTTGTTTCTCACAGGTTGAGAATTCGGCTTAATTCCCTTCAACTGGTATCAAAGCCTAGGGTTAGGTTTGAGTGGGAACAATGGTAGAGGAAACAGGAAAAGCGTCTGGAATAGAAAAGTTTGATGGTACAGACTTTGCGTATTGGAGGATGCAGATTGAAGATTATCTCTATGGGAGGAAATTGCATCTGCCTCTTTTGGGGGCAAAACCTGAGAGTATGAAGCCTGAGGAATGGGCGCTTCTTGACAGACAGGTTCTAGGAGTTATTAGGTTAACTTTGTCTAGGTCTGTTGCACACAATATTGTAAAGGAGAAGACTACATCAGATATGATGAAGGCTTTGTCCAATATGTATGAAAAGTCATCCGCAAACAATAAGGTGCATTTGATGAAGAAATTGTTCAATTTGAAGATGGCAGAGAATGCATTAGTAGCACAACATCTGAATGAATTTAATACAATTACAAATCAATTGTCATCTGTAGAAATTGATTTTGATGATGAGATTTATGCTCTGATCGTCTTGGTTTCTTTGCCAAGCAGTTGGAAGGCAATGAGGATGACAATAAGTAATTCTACGGGAAAAAAAAAGCTCAAGTACAATGATATACGAGATTTAATTCTGACTGAGGAGATTCACCGAAGAGATGCAGGCGAAACCTCAGGATCTGGTTATGCCCTAAACCTTGAGACAAGAGGCTGAGGTAATGACGGAAATTCAAATCGGGGTAGATCGAAATCCAGAAATTCTAATAAGAACATAAGCAAATCTAGATCAGGCCAATAAGTACAATGTTGGAACTGTGGGAAAACAGGTCACTTTAGAAGGCAATGCAAAAGTCCTAAGAAGAAGAATGAAGATGATTCTGCTAATACTGTAATAGAAGAGGTACAAGATGTATTACTTCTTGCAGTAGACAGTCCACTTGATGATTGGGTTTTGGATTCAGGAGTTTCTTTTCATAACACTCCACACCAAGAAATCATTCAGAATTATGCTGCAGGTGATTTTGGTAAAGTGTATTTGGCTGATGGTTTAGTCTTGGATGTTGTGGGTCTAGGAAACGTTCGGATATCGTTGCCCAATGGGTCTGTTTGGTTACTGGAGAAGGTTCGACATATTCCTAACCTGAGGAGGAATCTAATTTCTATTGGACAACTTGATGATGAAGGACATGCAATACTATTTGTTGGTGGTACTTGGAAGGTTACAAAGGGAGCTAGGGTATTGGCTCGTGGAAAGAAGATTGATACTCTGTATATGACCTCATGTCCAAGAGACACAATTGCAGTTGTTGATGCAAGTACTGATACAAGCCTATGGCACCGCAAACTTGGTCACATGAGTGAGAAATGGATGAAGATGTTGTTGTCAAAAGAAAAACTACCAGAATTGAAGTCCATTGATTTTGACATGTGTGAAAGTTCCATATTAGGAAAACAAAAAAATGTGAGCTTCTTGAAAACTGGCAGGACACTGAAGGCAAAAAAAATGGAACTAGTACACACTGATTTGTGGAGGCTTCTCCGGTTGCATCACTTGCAGATTCAAGGTACTACATCACTTTTATTAATGACTCAAGCAAAAACGTATGAGTTTATTTTCTGAAAAATAAATATGATGTATTTGAAACTTTTAAGAAATGTAAGGCCATGGTTGAGACAGAAACAGGTTTGAAAGTAAAATGTTTGAGGTCAGATAATGGAGGAGAGTACATAAATGGAGGGTTTAGTGAGTATTGTGCTGCATAGGAAATTAGGATGGAGAAGACCATTCCTGGGACACCACGGCAGAATGGTGTGGCTGAGCGCATGAACAAAATTTTCTCAATGAGTGTGCTAGAAGTATGAGGTTGCATGTTGGACTACCAAAAACTTTTTGGGTTGATGTTGTTAGCACTACAGCTTACCTGATAAACCGAGGACCATCAGTTCCCATGGAGTTCAGACTTCCTGAGGAGGTTTGGAGCGGTAAAGAGGTAAAGTTTTCACATTTAAAAGTTTTTGGTTATGTTTCTTATGTTCATATTGATTCTGATACTCGTAGTAAACTTGATGCAAAGTCTAAAATATGTTTTTTCATTAGCTATGGTGATGAGAAATTTGGCTATAGGTTTTGGGATGAACAAAACAGGAAAATCATTAGAAGTAGAAATGTGATATTTAATGAACAGTTTATGTACAAGGACAGGTCAACTATAGTGTCAGATGTTACAGAGATAGATCAAAAGAAATTTGAGTTTGTCAACTTAGATGAATTGGCTGAAAGTACTGTCCAAAAAAAGAGGTGAAGAAGATAAGGAGAATGTAAATTCACAGGTAGATCTGAGTACACCTGTAACTGAAGATCGCAAATTATCTCTTGTTGACTGATGGTGGTGAGCCAGAGTGTTATGATCATGGAGGAAAATATCGGAAAATATCGGCGATATATCTTGTATTAGGAGGCGGCGACACGACATTTCCAAGAGAAAAATCGGGGGGACGATTTTTCGCAATTAATCGCCAATAAATCGCCGATAAATCGACGATTTCTCCAAATAATCGCCTGTGGCCGCAGAAAATCGCCGATAAATTGCCGACTTTTTGGAGATATTTCGCTCCTTTCTCCAGCGCGATCTGACGGCCCAGATCACGCCCGCGTTGATCTAACGGCCCAGATGCGATTCCAACGTTAATAATGTGATCCAACGACCAAATTTGAATTTCAATGGTAAATTGGTGTTCCAACGACTATTTTGGCCCAAATTTCTTCTATAAATAACCATTTTTCCATCAATTTCACCCATTTTTACTTTCATTCTTCATTTGCTCTCTCATTACTCCAATTTTAAGGTATGTTTATTTTAAATTGTAATTAATTTTGTTTGCAATTGTAATTAATATGGATGATTTAATGTTATTTTTATATTCAATAGTAATTAATTTGTATATTTTTATTGAATTGACTTAGGTTAATTTGATTATTTAATTATAAATTGATATGTTTATTTTAGATGATTATTTGTGATTTAGTTTCACATTTAGAATGATTATTTGTGATTTAGTTTCACATTTAATTAATTTAATTAACATGCTAAATTATTTAATTAATTTAATTAACATGAACTAGTATATTTTGAATATGAAATATGTTCATTTTTATGATTATTGGGATTTTTTTTCATATGCAATTATGATTAGTTTTTAATTTAGTAAATTTATCATAGAATTAGATCTAGATTTAAAAAATTAACTTAGCTAAATTATTTAATTAGTTTAATTAACATAAACTACTATATATGGAATATTAAATATGTTCAATTTTTATGATTATCATGATTTAGTTTCATATCCAATTATGATTAATTTTTAATTTAGTAAATTTTTCATAGAATTAGATTTAGATTCAAAAAATTAACTTAGCTAAATTATTTAATTAGTTTAATTAACATGAACTATTATATATGGAATATTAAATATGTTCAATTTTTATGATTATCATGATTTAGTTTCATATCCAATTATGATTAATTTTTAATTTAGTAAATTTTTCATAGAATTAGATTTAGATTCAAAAAATTAACTTAGCTAAATTATTTAATTAGTTTAATTAACATGAACTACTATATATGGAATATTAAATATGTTCAATTTTTATGATTATCATGATTTAGTTTTATATCCAATTATGATTAATTTTTAATTTAGTAAATTTTTCATAGAATTAGATTTAGATTCAAAAAATTAATTTAGCTAAATTATTTAATTAGTTTAATTAGCATGAACTATTATATATGGAATATTAAATATGTTCAATTTTTATGATTATCATGATTTAGTTTCATATCCAATTATGATTAATTTTTAATTTAGTAAATTTTTCATAGCAAGTTTCATTTAATGCAAAAAGACCCGCATAACAACACCAAAAAGTGTCCGAGAGTGCCGCCCGAAGTGAAAGAAGAGATACGATTCCTAGTGCATGACAAAACAAAAGCAAAAGCAAAGAAAAATGCAGATATTGAAGACATTCGTGCTCAATTACGTGGCACAATGGGGACTCATCATACACATTTGGTAGACAAAGATGATGATGATGAAGATGTTGAGAATGAAGATGTGTATATGTATCCGGCAGATATGCACCTAGATGAGCGGGATGCATATCGATCTGCAGTTCGTGCCTCGAAAGCATCAGAATGGGAACGTGAACAATATGAGAATATTGTAGGAAGCAAACGCAAAACGGGGGAGTCTTCACAGTCTCCTGGATTACCGTCGATGATGCGAAAATCATATAGTATGCGACATTAGCAACAATCACCCCCTATTGCCCCTTCGCTTTACAAGTCTTCTGCAGTAAAACAAAAAAATATCAAAGATATATTCAAGGGTGGTGCAATTAAAGAAATGATGGGACGCTTAATTAGCAAATTCTTCATTTATGAGAGCGTCGCACCCGCAAAAGCAAAGTCTCATCACTTCAAGAATATGATTATTGGTGCACAACAAGCTGGTAATTACTAATTTTTGAAATGTTATATTGTGCTATACTTTTAGTAAGTATAGTCTTTTGTGACATGTTTTACATATTTTTTTTTATATGAAGTGCAGGAATGGGAATCGAACCTCCATCTCCATTTGACATAAAGAACAAGTACTTGGAAATGGAGTACAGAGAAATGGAAGCTTATGTGAACCAACAAAGAGAAAAATGGAAGACATATGGGTGCACAATAATGTCAGATGGATGGACAGGGCCCACAAAATTAAGTATTATTAATTTCATGGTTTATTCTAAAAGGAGCACGGTCTTCCTTAAGTCAGTTGATGCATCGAACTATATCAAAGACCACAAGTATATATACGACCTATTGAAGACTGTTATCAAAGAAGTCGGTAAAGAAAATGTGGTCCAAATTGTCACAGATAATGGGTCGGCGTTCATGAAAGCAGGGAAACAATTGATGAAGAAGTATAACTTATACTGGACTCCGTGTGCGGCGCACTGCATCGACTTAATCTTTGAAGACATTGGTAAAAGACCCAGTGTTATCGAGGTGATAAACAATGCTCGCAAGATAACTAACTTCATTTACAATCATGGTTGGTTACTAGCACAAATGAGATTGTATTGTGGTGGAGACATTGTTCGACCAGGAGCTACAAGGTTTGCTACCAATTATATTGCTCTTGACAGTCTTCTTAAAAAAAGGGTCGATTTGAAAAAATTGTTTATGAGTGATGATTGGGCACAACACAAGCTGAGTCGAACAAAACATGGACGAGAGTTGGAGCAATTATTGTTTGACCATACGTATTGGGACAGAATGACAAATATAGTTTCATTATATGAGCCATTATACGTGGTGCTTCGACTTATGGATTCTGAAGTTGTTCCCACAATGCCATTTGTGTATGAGCTTATGCACGTGATGAAAAAGAACCTTACACGTCAAGGAGCTGGAGATTGGATGTTCAAAATAATACAAGATCGTTAGGAGAAAACACTAAAACATCCACTTCATGTAGCAGGTATTTAAGTACTATATATCTTTATAAGTTTTTACTCTGTATTTAATTTTGTTTAAAAAAATACTAACTCTACTTAATTTTATTGTAGCATACTTCTTGAATCCAAGATTTCAATATAGGCGTGGAGTTGGTAGTGATCCGGAACTACTTCAAGCGGTCCATGATGTTTTTGCAAAATTAGATCCAACTACTGAATCACTTGGTCAATTTGGAAATGAGGTAAATAAAAAACTGTTATTTGTCTATAAAACAATAATTTCATTCATCAATTTATTTGAACGTTTACTAACAAATATGATATTAACAAATTAAATGTTGAATACATAGCTTGTGCTTTTTCGACATGCAAAAAGAGGATTCGGTGATCGAGCGGCAATTGCAGCAAGGTCAACCATGGTGCCCGGTGAGTCTTTGTAGGAAAAAATTGATTATCATTATTGTAAATTCACCACATAAGTATTTATATGATTATCAAATTGGTTGCAGCTAAATGGTGGTTTATGTATGGGAATCAAACACCTACATTGAGAAAGTTAGCCATCAAAGTTCTCTCACAAACTGCGTCATTTACTGCTTGTGGGAGAAATTGGAGCACGTTTGCTCTCATCCACACAAAGCAACGAAATCGTTTGGCTTACTCTCGATTGGAGCAATTAGTTTTTTGTTACTATAATATGAGACTAAAGTTACGTGATATGGAGGCAAAAAATGATCGAGTTGCTGAAAAAGATTATCTTGATATTTTTGACATTTCAACCGAGGTGGGTGAAGAAGAAGATAATCAGTTGTTCCAATGGGTGAGGCCTATACACTTGGATGACGAAGTTGGAAATCCCGATCCACGAATTGCTGCTCATGCTCGAGAATTTGGAGTTAATGTTGAACGTGTGTTGTCTGAAGAAGTTCACTCTGAAAGTTTTAGCAAAGATACTGATGATTCCCACCAAGAGATTGACTCCACAAGTGTTGGCCATAATAGTAGACCTAGTGCTGCAGGTACTTCTGCTTCTGGTTACGATGGTTCAAGAGGTGGAACTGATGATGGAGGTGATAATGCGGGAGGAAATATTAATGAACGTCAACATAGTCAATATCCAGTTAGCCAATTCACCTGTGAAAATACTTTCACACACTGCACACAGGATGAAGACCATGGCTCTAGAAGAGCTGGTCCAGGCATAGGAGCTATTGGGAAGCCTTATAGAGGAAGAGAACGAATGATGGAACCATATAATGAGGAGTTACTTTCAGGGAGTTTTGAATCTATGAGTATAGGAACTCAATTTAGTGACTCCTCGAATGAGGCTAATGTCTACCCTCCTCATGTGATGAGTTATGGTCAACCTTCAAGTTCAACAGATGAAGAGTATGGTATGTCGCGTTATTCACCTTCTAGACAAATGCCTTACCAAGTTCCATATCAGATGGAAGGAGGATTGGGCATTAACACATGGGTGAACTTTGAGTATCCTATCCATGTAGAGGCAGTGGGCAAGACTCAAGAGATATATGCATGGCATGTTAGAATTTTTAACCAATATTATCGAGGCTCATTGAGTTGGTACCAATATTGTCTCCAATAGCAAGACGGCGTTCCTTCATCTATCAATCCCATTGAACCACATCGATCCTCATTTTGGTATTAAAGGGACATTGTAATGTAATGTGTACAAATTATTGCTATTTAATGAAATGAAGTATTTTATGTGACTTTATAATGAGAACAATTACAAAATTAACATTTCTTATAGATCGACATGATATAATTACATTTAATATCGCAAATTATATTATATGTATATCAATTTTTTCTACAAAACAACTTTAAAATGTCTATTATACTTCTAATTATATTATTATGAAGTTTTCTTTACATTTCCATGAGTTTTTAACAATTTTAAGCCTACCGATATTTTTTTCCAAAATATCCGCCGATATATCTCCGATATATCCGTAAAATCGAAGTACCGATATATCCGTGATTACCGATATTTTCTTCCATGGTTATGATGAAGCCTTGCAAGATGAGAATTCAAGCAAGTGAGAGTTAACCATGAAGGATGAGATGGATTCCTTGTTGGGAAGTCAGATATGGGAACTGACTGAATTGCCAATAGGAAAGAAGGCTTTGCACAACAAGTAGGTATATAGAATAAAGAATGAGCATGATGATAACAAACATTGCAAGGCCAGATTAGTTGTTAAAGGGTTCCAACAGAAGGAGGGCATTGACTACACAAAGATATTTTCTCCAGTTGTGAAGATGTAAACAATCAGACTTGTACTGGGAATGGTGGCTGTAGAAAACTTACATCTTGAGCAATTAGATGTGAAGACAACATTCCTTCATGGTGACTTGGAGGAAGACCTTTACATGATTCAGCCAGAAGGCTTCATTGTTCAGGGACAAGAAAATCTAGTCTACAAACTGAGAAAGAGCTTGTATGGCCTTAAACAAGCTCGTAGACAATGGTACAAGAAGTTTGACAGTTTTATGCATAGAATTGGGTTCAGGAGATGTGAAGCTGATCATTGTTGTTATCTTAAGTCTTTTGACAATTCTTACATCATATTATTGTTGTATGTGGATGATATGCTTATTGTAAGGTCTGGCATTAAGAAGATTAATAATCTGAAGAAGCAATTGTCCAAACAGTTTGCAATGAAGGATTTGGGAGCTGCAAAGCAAACCCTTGGTATGAGAATCATTAGAGACAAGACTAATGGTACATTGAAGCTTTCACAGTCAGAGTATGTGAAGAAAGTTCTCAGCAGGTTTAATATGAATGAAACTAAACCAGTGAGCACACCCTTGGGTAGTCATTTCAAATTAAGCAAAGAACAGTCACCGAAGACAGAAGAAGAAAGGGACCATATGAGCAAGGTGCCCTACGCCTCAGCAATTGACAACTTGATGTATGCTATGGTGTGTACAAGGTCAGACATTGCACATGTAGTGAGAGTTGTGAACAGATTCATGAGTAGGCCTGGAAAGCAGCATTGAGAAGCAGTCAAGTGGATTCTAAGATATCTGAAGGGTTCATTAGATACATATCTTTGCTTCACAGGTGCAAGTTTGAAACTTCGGGGTTATGTAGATGATGATTTTGTTAGTAATATTGATAGTAGAAAAAGTACTACTGGGTTTGTTTTTACTCTAGGTGGTACAACTATATCAGGGGTTTCAAATCTACAAAAGATTATTACTTTGTCTACTACAGAAGCTGAGTATGTTGCAGCAACTGAAGTTGGAAATGAGATGATTTGGCTACATGGTTTCTTAGATGAATTGGGTAAGAAGCAGGAGATGGGCATTCTACATAGTGACAGTCAGAGTGCAATTTTTCTTGCCAAAAATTCAATTTTTCATTCAAAGTCGAAGTATATACAAACAAAATATCACTTTATCCGTTACTTTGTTGAAGATAAACTGGTAATACTTAAAAAGATTTGTGGATCTAAAAACCCGACAGACATGTTGACTAAGGGTGTCACTATTGAGAAATTGAAGTTGTGTGCAACTTCAATTGGTCTTCTAGCTTGAGGATAGGAGGATGAGTTGCAGGGATGAGGGATTGTTTCTTGGAGGATAGCGGTTTGATGTTGGTGATTGAACTAGTCTCCAAGTGGGAGATTTGTCGGGCTTTGTGGAGCCTAGTTTTGTTTGATCTGGTTTAACAACCCGACATGAATAATATTGCGTGGTTTTTTTTTAATGTGCAGTATTCGTGCAATATTTTTTGGGTCCGTTTAGCCCATTGTGGAACCGCATTTTGTAATTAGGGTTTTTTAGTGTGGTGTGGCGGTTGCATTTCATAGAGAGAGAAAATATTGTAGCCGACAGAAGTACTCTATATTCTTCTCTAATAATAGTGATATCCCTGCAACTCCGTGGACGTAGGCAAATTGCCGAACCACGTAAATACTGTCTTGTGCGTGTGATTGTTTTTTCTTTAGTGTGTGTTTTCTCTATTTTTTTGTTTCTCACAGGTTAAAAAATCGGCTTAATTCCCTTCAAATCTTCTACAGTCCAAATTACATGAATGTAAAGATTGGTGAAGAAGAATATCCAAATCATATTACAAGGAGAGTTTATGGTGAAATGGTTGTACTAAATGTGGTTAAGATCTACTGTATGTAGTGTAGTAAACAAGTTGGCTATAAGATCGTAAGAAACAAAATATCATAACTCCTACTATGCTCCCTATTTTATCTTTTATTTATTTTTATTCGTTTTTTATATTCCAAATATATTTAACCTAATGTTTAAGGTGAAATTCAGAAGCAGGTGGTTGAGCCCCAAAACCTGCCTCCAATCATTCCAAGGGAATTTATACTGATAAAAGGCCAAGATTGGAATGTGCGCCTTCTCATATGATGCAGGTGTAAGGTGTCCCAACAGGTTTTTCTTTGTAGTCTCTTTCTTTGGTTTACGATGACAATCAGTTGTGAGGAAATTCAGTTGTGTAGCACTTACTTGGTTTACAATGATAAAAGTTATGATGAAATTCAATTGTGTAGCACTTTTTTGGTTTACATCGATGATCAGTTGTGATGAAATTCAAATGTGGGATTACAATTGATACTATAATACTAGCAGTACTATGATTTCATAGATCCATTTGTTTTTCATGTCCTCTTTGATGTTCTAAGTGTTCCTTTTTCAAAGATTAATTAATTTGTTTGTACTTTGAAATCATTATTGAATATACTCACGTCCAAAGTGATGATTGCCAATTTGCCACAATATTATTGAAAATTTTAGGCAACTGAAGTAGGCAAACCAGTGTGATAAGATATGAAAAGTATAAGTTGGAGGTGGATTTGAAAACAATATGAAGCATAATTTATTTAGAAACCAAAATTAGGGCAATGGAGTTGTTTAGCCCAAGATGCTGATAACATTTGTAGCAGAATGTTGTATATGCAACTGAAATGGGCAGGCTAATATGATAAGAAATGAAAAGTACAACTTGGAGGTGGATTTGAAAACAATATGAAACATAATTTTTATCTTTCTGCTAGAAACCAAAATCCGTTGCTTAGCTCAAGTATATGATAACATTAGTAGCAGAATGGTGCATGATGGGCTTCCCAAGTCCATGCCCCTTTATTCAATTGCCTGCCTACCAATGAAATTCTAGTTAATATAATTAGTAGCATAATGCTGGGAGTTTGGGATTAATGGTTACAACTTAAGTGCGGTAGTGGGTGTGGAAGACCTCAGAAGACACTGTCTATCGAGCATGTCATGTCATAAAAGAGCTTGAAGAAAACATTACAATAGCGAGAACTGAGCAACTTACCCATGGCCTAATAATGTAACAATCTCCATTTGGCTTAAAGTTGTATAAAACTTTGAGAACTGTTTAAGAGAAAATAACAGGGAATAAAATGGAATGAAGGCGGTGTTATCGGTTAGTTTAAATAACCCTATCCTTTTTTTCAGCAAAAGAAAGATTAGGATAGTAGTAGGAAAGATTGATAGAATTTGAATGATATGTGGTTTTTTTCTTATCTTAATTTAAATAAGATATGTTCAAGTATAGTTTTTGCATGAGTCCTTATTGATCCTTGGTATCTGATGCTTCAATGGTTCGCACATAGTTTTGAAAGGTACAATCCGCACCTAAAATACAAAAGTCTTCTATAGTTTAGGCCAAAACACACCAAAAGATACACTACTGAGTGAAGTGAAATACTGTTTAATGCATATCAATTTTATAAAATATAATCTAAAATCCAATCTTATCAACAAAAAATTTACTATTTCAACATTTTAAATAAACATTCAATAAAAAGTAATGAAATTATATAAATTTTAATACACAATTAAAAATTTTAGGAAGACAAGGTGCACATTTCCAACAAGGCCTTGGCAGAGAGATGCCATAATCAAGGAATGGTTGTGCCTTGACTCCAAGTGCACTTTTCACAAGTCACAACTATGGGTTAGCATAAAGAATTAATGCATTCATTAGATGGACAATAAGAATAGAGAAAAATGGATGCATCTAGAAAAGTTAGAGGTGACACTAATTGATGAAAAAAATGAGAAAGTTGTTAAGTCTTATCGAGTCAATCAAGTCAACCACGTTGTACAAGGAAAAGAAGAGTGCGTTTAATAGCAATTTTTAGAAGTATTTATAGTATTTCTAATACTTAAAAAATAAAAATTTTTAAGTATTTAAAAAACCAAAAACACTTCTCAAAAATCACTGCTAAATGCACTCGAAATATGATACAAATAAAGCAGCTAACTGGGGGTGTACCTGGATGGTTGACAAGTGATGGTTCCACCCCTTTAGTGAATGGGTTTACTCAAGCAAGTGCGGATGTAGTTGATTTATGTATTCCCACTCTTCTTCAAGAGTTGCTTCAATCAGAAAAGAATTATCTTCGGATTCAGGTTGGTTGCAAGGCATACATGTATGGATTAACGTCACTATAATACTATTTCTACATGGAGATATGAAAAATGATTGGATTTGTTGTTTGAATGAAAATTATAGTATGATTCGCTAGATGTTGCCACCAAAAAGGGTGGCATGCTTCTGCAAACCTTCTGGAATATCCACTTCTGAGGGCAAGCAATTGACACACATATTGGCAGCAGTAGGTGCCGTTGGAATACCGCATTTGCAACAGGGAACTCTTCCAATGGTTTGATGATGTACTCTAAACATGCTTGATTCTCGAGCCACTGCTGATAAGGGCAAAGCAAGAATAAGAGGAAGATATGATAATTTTAATATCATATTTAAATGTCAAGTACTATGTTTTAGTAAAGGAAAATAATGCTAAGAAATGGGAAGTATAAAAGAAAATAAAATTTAATTAAAAGAAAAAATAATAATGGAAATGAAAATGAGCTTGAAAAAACATGTAAAAAATAATATACTACTCCTTTTGATTTCCTTCTATTTTTCCTACCCGGGAATGAAGTGCTTGATATGTTGAAAAATATTACAATGTTTCCTAAAATTGACCTCTTCGAGAAATATTCCCCTCTTCCAAAAAAAATTTCTGGTTTTGTTGGTCTAATTGATTGTCTTCGTTTGTCAGTTCACATCCTAAACCAAAAAAAAAAGTTTGATTTTCTGCTATATCCTTCTGTGAAAAAAGAAGGGACGAATTGAGGGTTAGTGTTTACCTGCCGGCTGTATTGCTTCGTATTGAGGTTCTGTGTCTTCTTTCTTCCTATGCATGAAACTCTTCACTCCTCCTAAGAGCGTAATCTAAGGAAAGAAAATAAGACACAAGAGAAAAGTTATTTTTATTTATTATTTATTATTTATTAAGAAATAAATAAATATATTTTTTATAAATATTACTTAACGGGTAATTACTAAAATTGTATTTCATATTTGATTCCTAATATGATTAACCATTATAAAAAAATAAAATTTCAATAGAAATTTAAGTTCTCTATCTTTAGACAAATATATTAGAATGAACAGAGATCTTACTCTTATTATGTTGCAATAATTTACTTTCAAAAATATAATTTTTACTTTCAATGTAAAATTATAATTTTTAGTCACAAATTTTAGATGTGAATGAATGAATTCCATCATTAAAATGTAAAATTATAATTTTTATTCACAAATTTTAGATATGAATTAACGAATTCTATCATTAAAATTTTGGATTCCTTAAAAGATAAAAAAATCTTGAATTTCTTTTAAACTTTAACTCTCCTTTTTAATAAATCTTGTTTCCTTTATAATAAATTTCTATTTGTATTAAAAGTATTGTATTATAAATTCAGTGCCATATAACAAATTATATTGTTATAACTTTGATTTCTTACATTATTGGCATTACTTCCACTTCTTACAAAAATTTTCTTAATCTTAAACCTTATGGCATGCATCTATGGATATGTGGAGATGTGTTTAGGTACAAATGAGGGGTGATTTGAATTGAACACCACCAATGTGTGATAATTAGACATGATACATAGGAAATGGGAAGCCTCATTGGTCTATAAGGGCACCAAAGCAAAAGAAGCAAAGATAGCCCTTCCCCACTCCACTTACCCCCAAATCTTATTCATTGGTTTTTTTTTAATTACGTCTCACACGTCATGATTCATGATAGTAGGCCTAGTTTCCCTTTGGCTTGACACGTTAAAATACCAAGTTGGGTTGGCTTTAGGGATGGCAATGGGGCGGGTCATTTCGGGTACCCGCCCCGCCCCGCCCCTAATGGGATGGGATATTATTTTTCTAAATGGGTTTGGGATTTTTTTTGAAACCCGGGGCGGGTTCGGGTATTGCCCCACCCCGTCCTGCCCCGCCCCGATTATATATAAAATTAAAATTAAATTTAAATTTAATTTAAAATTTAAAATTTAAATTTAATTTAAAATTTAAAATTTAAAATTAAATTTAAATTTAATTTAAAATTTAAAATTTAAAATTAAATTTAAATTTAATTTAAAATTTAAATTTAATTTAATTTAATTTTTATTTTATTATTTTTAATATATAGATAATAATAAATTATTTTTAATAAAATAAGTTATAAAAAATATAATTATTTAATTATTTATAAAATATATTTATTTTAATATAATTAAAAAAATTTAAAAGTAATTTTTTAAAAAAATTAAAATTAAAATTAAATAAAAAGTTAAACGGGGCGGGTATGGGAATGTAGCATACCCGCCCGCCCCGCCCCGTTTAATTTTTTAAATGGGACGGGGATGGGAATTGGTTTAAATAAACGGAGCGGGGTTGGGAGGGGGGCGCCCCGCCCCGAACCCGCCCCGTTGCCATCCCTAGTTGGCTTAACCTAATTACTATGGCACGTTGTACTGTCATAGCTTGATCTTTTGGGTCTTGGGCCCAAAGGCACAGCCCATTCTGCTTTCGTGTCGATCCGCTTATCCCGTTCTAGTATCACTTTTTGTTTTTTGTTTTTTGTTTTTTTTTCATTTTTTACATGTCAAATGTCATAAATCCATCTTTCAACAACTATATAATGGTTAATTTGATGGGTAACTTAATATTTATAGTAATGTATTTTTCACTTTTTTTCATGTAATTTGTTGAAATATTCAATAAAAAAATTATATTTCCTAGATTTCAATTTCTTTGAAATAATTAAAATAAATTCCACTTAATAATGAAAAAAAAATTATAACTCCATAGCATCGACATAGCCCACCCACACAACATGCTTGACACGTGGGGTCATGGGCCGTGATAGGTCATCTATTTGATTTGCAAGGGCTAACATGACATGAGCATGATAAGGGGGGGTGAAACCATTTTTTTTTTTTTTTTTACTTCTTTTCTTTTTTCCAATTTGGCGAAACTTTGACAAATTGAAAATTTTGACTTATATGGTTGAGGCCTTTTAAGTTTGATGAGTCTAGTGGTTAATATAACACATCATTTGAAGTCAAAACATGTTAACTGAGATTATCCAAGATGCTTTTGCGATAATCATTAATAGCTTTGGAACAGGTTTTGACCCAATTTAGGAGGTAAAAGCCAAAGGCATGTATGTTAAAATTTTATGGGATTTTACACATGTGAGTCATTTGCATTTAGAATGAGTCGTTTGCATTCTCCAAATTTAGGTACAACAGTTGAGCCTAAACTACATTCTTCAGGTGAGATCCGATCCTCAAGTTATACCCTCCCGACTTCAAAGCCTCACCTTACTCTTTCCAAAACCATCTCCTTTTAAAAGCCTCTCAATTCACATCCATCATCAAAGAATTAACCAGACACTTTGATTGAACATTGCCCATCACCCCATCACATTTCATATAGCTTGTCAATCAAAAGCAGAAGGCAAAAATGGCAGATAACCCCCAAGACCAAGAGGAGAGGGAGAGAATCTTCAAAAGGTTTGACACCAATGGGGATGGGAAGATATCATCAACGGAGCTGGGCGATGCCCTAAAAACATTGGGTTCTGTTTCAGCAGATGAAGTTCAGCGTATGATGCAGGAGATTGACACGGATGGCGATGGTTTCATTTCATTTGATGAATTTGCAGACTTCCACCGTGCCAACCGTGGCTTGATGAAGGATGTTGCTAAGGTTTTTTAATTTCTTTTATATTTATTTTTATATAAATGTGTTGTTTTTTCATATTTGTTTTTGCTTTCACCCCCAACCCCAAGAGTTGCAGTCGCCATTTTGATGTGTCTCATTTTTGTTTTCTTTGTTATAATGTAATAGAATTGTGTTGGAAGTTTCCTAAGCATCACGTGTAACATAGGACTCATCCATCTTCACATTTAGCCGCCGTTAGAGATTATGGTTTTTGTGTTTCAGACGACTGCCTTTTTCATTCCATGAAGTTTTACAAAATAAAAAATGTAGCATTTTCAATGGCACAATCAATTTAAAAACAACATGGGATACTTCAATTAAAATCATTATTATTTTCTTATTTGTTTTCATTATACTTTTTTATTTTGTTAAATCTACTTGAACTCTTAAGCCTTTTTTAAGACATGGAGTCGAATTTTATTGAAAAAAAATCATCAAATTTAGAATATTATTACATTTGATTAATATTAATTAATTAAATTTCACTTTTTTTTAGTTTTAAGACATTAAAAAAAAGTAAAATTCTATTTTATGTCTAAAATGAGCAAAATGCTATGATCACACCTTAAGATTTTAGTAGAATTTTTAAAAGTAATAAAAAATTATTATGAAAAGTTATAATGTAAATAAAAAAATTTAGTAACATTTTACTAAATTTGTTTTAATTTTTTAATTTTTAATTTTTTTAATACTTTTAATTTTTAAAGTATCATATTTCTTTTCCCTATGTGAACCTGTTCCTAATGATATCACTAGGAATCGACCATAATCCACCGGCTTTACAGGGAAGAAGTCAGGACTCACTCGTTCATCTCCTCCATCACTTCCCCAATTGCAATTAAAGTCTGAAAAAATATTAATAATTAAGTCAAAATTAATTTGCATAGATGTAGAAGAAGATTAGCATAAACTACAATTTTCAATCATTCGTGTTGAATTCTCTCACTTTTCCTTCAAGGCTTTTTGTTTCAAAAAAATGAGCCAGGAGGTACGTTGGTGCTGCCGATGTCCAATGCATATATCGGATAGCAAGGCATCTAAGTTTGATTTCCTCTTCAACTGAAACATCAAATTAAATAAATGCTAAATAATACTAATCAAATATGCATCTTCATTTAGCCAGAAAAAAAGAAAGGTGTGAACATGGTTGTGGGCTTTGCAGGGAATATTTTAGGACATTCATTAAGATAGAAATTCTTAGTATCTTTGGCAGCAAACATTGGACGACCATTATCATTAAGTGTGGTTAGCATGGTAGTGACAAGACCACCTGTGCTTGTACCGGCAATCACATCAAAATAATCTGCAATTCTTGCATCCTCCCCATCCAGCTTTTGAACCAAGTTTAAAACGGCTTAAAGATAATAGTTTAATTATAAAATAAAATAAGAAGTATTAGGGTTAAGGTTGTTATGACCCTGCATTTCTTGCATGCGTTCCTTTTCGATGATGAGACTCACTTTTTATTTATAAAATATTTTTTTGAAAATTGTTTTTGGAGTCACCACTATTTTTGTTTTATATTTTTAAAGGAAAAACAAGTTTATAAAAAACCAAGTATAGGCCTAAGGGTCAGGTTACCAATTGGGAAGGTACGGTGAAAGACCGTAGCACCCCTCTAAGCCCTAAAGTTAGGCCTCTATTGACCAGTTAAGACAAGTGTGACAATTGATTGATTAATCATAAATACCAAATAGTGATCAAGGGTGTAATGTCTTAGTATAAAATGAAAGGTATGTAGGTATCTAAGATCATCCAAGTATGCTGAGAAAATTGAACTCAGTGTGTCAATAGCTTCATAATCCATCGAAAGCAACAATCATAAACAGAAAGTCAAATCTCAATGTCAAAGATCAACAAAGTGGCTATGCCCCAATATAAAATAATGTCCTTTGATATGGCTATGCCACAATAATGAGGACAACATGAAATAATCGAATGATCTCCATACTACTCGTCAGATGCTTCAACTTAAAGAATCAATTTGATCTCGCTCCAAAAGATGGCTATGCCCCAATGTAAAGGATCCAATAGGGTGGCTATACTCCAATATAAAATACTCTTCATCATGACTATGCCCTAGTACAAAATTGTCTGAAGTGGCTATATTCCAAGATAAATCAAACTTCATCGTCGATGAGAAAGCTATGCCTCAGCATTCATCATCAGTTCAAGATCAATCTCAACTCCTGATATTGAAAATGGGTATATCTCAATGTAATCTCAACAACTCTTAGCTCCATCATAATGGAATGAAATGGTTATGCCTACCATGAAAATCTATGAAGCAATTGTGTCTCAAAATAAACATCACCTCAAAAATCATCTATCGATGAGAGGAGTGTGTCCTAATGTAGAATATCAAGGAGAGTGATTGTATCTTCAATAAAAGTATCTCTGAAATGGTTATGCATTAATGTAAGGTCATCCCACAACTCCTAATCCATCATAATCCAAGTGAAGAAGCAAACTAGTTATGCCCTACTATAGGGCATCATCTCAAAAAATTTCTCATCAATGAGCATTGTATGCCCCAGTGTAGATCACATCATCTCAAAAATCCATAATTGATAAGAGGGTTATGCCCCCCGATGTAAATCATATCATAGTTCCTCATCCATCATACTCTAAGCAATAATCTCCAACCAATCCCAAATATCACCCATGTGTGAGCTGTCAAACATAATGTGTAAAGTCATGGCCTTAGGATGGTCTTAAGACACGGGACGTAATGTAAGCTAAGGTAATAGGGTGAAAGAAACGAGAGGAAACTAGGCTCAATAATCCCCATGATATAATCCTCATACCTCTCATGTGTGTGATGCAATGCATAGAAAACCTCATAAGTCATGGACTTAAGGGTTCCCACACGAAAATGATGATAAAGGAATGAGCATATCAAATAAGCAAGAATAACGTGTGGATACTGAACCCAAATCGAACATCAAGCAAGATAAGAAAAGAAATAAATGAAATGAGGGATAATGAAAATGAGTAATGGAATAGAGATGAAAACAAAGAAATAGAAAAGTGAGTGATGATCAACCTACATCAAAGCATGAAAAACAGTCACATTAGAAATAATGGAATGATGGATAGAGCAAGGATCCAGAGACCCTAAGGAAATGTCGTTTGTCTCTCTCACAAAAATCGAATAGGCGACTTATACTCTCACCCAGAAATATATATCAAGATAGAATTGAGTAAAATAAAAATCTCTAAAAGCTCACAGCATTTGTGAAGGAGAATGAGTCCCCTAAGTAGAGAGAATGGCCATGTTCAATCTTACTAAATATAGATAAAAAATAAAAATAAAAATAAAAATAAAAAACCTGTAAGACTCAATATTATGGATATAATCATATAAAAGAAACTTGAGAGTTTGGTTGATTGAGAATTGCGTCCACGTTTCTTTGTTTTGACCAAAATAGAACCTTTCCCCTCTGAGCACAAGTCAATACATGTGGACAGCTAAAGGCCAAAGCCATGAGTTGAAGATTGTCCAAGTGAATGATGTTAGCAGAGTTAAGACCCAGCTTGAAATCAAACTACCGAACTCACCGCCTAAATGTGGGTACCCACCCATAACCTGCCACTGACCACACCATTGTAATCTTCCTCCAAAATGAAAGGAAAATTATTAGATACTCTCAGAAAATAGCACTGGTTTGTGTTTGAAACAAACAAGCATTTCACATGCTTGTGAATTGCATCATGTCTTTGAACTTTAGACCCAACTAACAACGCCTTCAACATATGCTCAAATATCTCATATCCCTCTGCAAGAGGGATATGCCCACATCCATATTTACCTTCTAGCTTTAGTTTTCAAGCCACTGTCTTTCTTCTCAGCCAGGTTAACCATGGAGGGGGACAAGAAAAGAAAAGCATCATCAGAAAAATCAAAACACAATTTACCTGAGGCTTAACATTTCACTGCAGCAAACCTCCATATACAGAAGAAAAAAATTAATTAAAATGAAAGAACGCTTGCTTCAAAGCTTTATTTTTTTATACTAAATGTGCAGAAGAGGGCATGTGAACACAGTCTATACAATCTATACAAGAACTCAATAAAATGGGGTGAAGACAGAAAAACGAATAAAACTCAATATGACAAAAAATGAGAGTGTCGCGAGGCTTTTAAGATGTAGTAGTCATAGGCACAAACCAACTGCTTCCGAAATCTTCTGAGGTCCAATGTCACAGTTTGGTGATCCAGATATACCCTCTTAGTGAATTCCCATCCCTTTTTGGCTAGACTGTCTGGGTCTCTCAGAACAGGATCATCTTTAGCATACTCATTGTACAATGAGCTCTCTCTTGGAAGAATCTTATAGCCCATGTATTTTAAACCAAGCTTCTCTGCAGGTTCCCCATAGTAAGTTTCTGCCGGCCATTCTGTTCCCAGAGGAATTACTTGGATAAATACAGAGCCAGGCTGCAGAAACAGAATATGGGTCATAGCAGCACCATGGACTCCAACCATGGCATCACTTGAATTTAGCACCCTATAGATCTTGGCCAGTTCAGTGGCTCTATTGGGCCTCAGAACTTTGACTTGAAACCCTATTTCCTTAGCCATTTGCACCATCAAATCCTCATTAGTTATGGCTCTGGCGCCAGTTCGGGACAGTACAACCAATTTCGGTTTCTTCAACTGATGTACTTGCTCTTCTTTCCCTGTTTCTAATGGGGGCTTTAGTGATGGTGGTAAAGATGGATCCTCTTTCATTTTTGACTGCACTTTCTGTTCCTTGGCTTGAATTAAACTTCTGATTCTAGGCAAATAAGCCTGGTCTAGAAGGTTACGGAAATCTCTGATGCTCTCATTTCCCTCCACCAATGAAGAATCCACAGTGAGCTCATCATGGATCCTCAAACCAACAATCGCTTCTGGAAAACAATGGGTTCTGTTATCTCCACTAAAATCAATTGGTGGGTAATCTGATAACTGCGAAATCACGTCTCCATACTTAGTAATCCACCAATCATGGTACTCAAGAATAACAAACACAACCCTCTTGTTCAGATGCTGGGAAGTTATATACAAAGGAAGAATCCCATCATTGAATTCATGGTATATGTTACCTGTATAGCCTCCGGTGGAGAAGAACACAGCTGGAACATCATGGTGGACATCACAGTGATGGTGAGTGCCGTAACCCTCTTTTTTCGAGATAAGGTGTAATTCATCAATGGTGTCCATGACACTGGCTTCCCATTTTCGGGTATAAGGTTTGATCTTTTCGTGTTGGAGTTGCTCTTCTTCAAACTCCTTGCCTTCTCCAGATATGCTTGAAACATGATCAGTAAAGGCGTTGGGGTTTCTTGAACCATACAGGAAGATTGATGATGAAGAAGAGTGCGTTCTTACATCCCCTTTCATGAAACATGTATCTGTACGAAAGGCGCTTCTATCACAGCAAATAGTTCCTGCATTTACACAAAAAAAAAAACCCTTAAAATCTACAAAATTTCAAAAATCAAATGGAACCCCATTTTCCAACTGCTTATATCATCTAATAAAAAATTCATTCCACGAAGAATGCACTGTTTGGATGCAGAGGATACAGAGGAATTTGAGCTGATTATTCATCTTTGGCGAAAAAATCAATATGAAGCAAAAAAATAGAAAATCTTCGTCTTTCCCCTCTTTTCATGAACAAAACTGAGGGGAAAAGGCAATCAACAGTCAAACGACAATCTCTTTCCGTGGGTCCAGCTATTACGTTGAAGGAAAAAAAAGTTCAAATAAACCACCCAAGAAAGCAAAATAAGAGACTAACCATTTGCGATTGAAGAACAAAGGGTTTTCGCATCCATTTCAGCAACAGGGCCATCATATTCTCCAAATGAATCTGCAAAACCCAGAACATAAACCTCGAGATAAGACAAAAAAAGCAAACAAAAAACAGAGAAAACAGCGGAAACCCGTGAAAAAAAAAAAAAAAAAAGAAAGAAAGAAAGGCTCACATATGGGAAAGCTGAAAAGGCAAGGGGCCAGGACAAAGCAGCAAGAGAGCAGAGACAGAAAAAGTAAGGCAAGAAGCTTGGGCCTTGTTCTCTTGTAATAACCAGCGCTTCCACACTCATCAACAAGGCTCTGTGCCTCTTCATCATCTTCGCCTTTCCTCAACTGATGATACCGCTGATGGTGCACCATTTCTCCTGTTGAAACACAGAAAAAAGCAAAGCTTTTGTTGTGGGTTATGGAGTCTGAACCCAACACAGACAAAGAAACAGAGAAAAAGAGAGAGATTTATATACAGAAAGGGAGAGCTGGTGATGGGTGGTTCTGGGTTCGTTCCTGTTGGTATGAACTATGAAGCATAAACTTGAAATGGGTGTACAGAGGGAGAGAGCTGGAAAGAGAAGGTGTCAACGAAAGAAGGCTGGTTCAGGGGAGGGGGCTTTCAAGGTGATATTCCTGATTCCAGTCAAATACGTGTGCTGGTGCCCAAGCCCATCAAAATACACTTGGCCGTTTTAGTGGTTTTCCTTATTGGCTACGGACCCTTGTATTTTCATCTCACGCGCCCCATTACTGCCTTAAATCCCTTCTTGGAAAGTCTTCATTATTGGATGTTTTTTCAAATAAGACTTTAATATGATAAAATAAAATGAGGCTAAATAATTTTTATGAAGATAATTGTGAAAGGTCCGATGCTTATGAGTTGTCATACTGGGGTAATAATATTTTCAAAAATTAGTTTTTTAAAATGATTTTTAAAACCGTTTCTTAAATATTTTAAAATTTTTGAAAATTTAAATATAGAAAATAATTTTATAAACTTATTCAAGATGATACTATGCACATGTATGATATAAATTTTTTCTATTAGTATATAGATTTTTAATGATATACCTAACGCGCTAAGTAGTTGCAATAATTATATGTAAAAATACGGGGCGTATAAAGAGACCTCACGCTTCCTTGGGGCGCGTGGAGATGAATGACGGCGACTGTGCTTTGAATGAGCCAATCTTCCGCAGCAAACATCCTCCAAACGCTGGTGGGTTTTAATTTTAATATTCATGGTGGGAAGCTACAATCTCAATGCCATTAAATATTGAAAAAAAAATCTAAATTGGACCGCAAAAGCAGAATTTAGTTATCCTGTAAGCAACATTAAGGCATCTTTATAAGTTGTACAAGCATAAAAAAGTTTATATTTTTAATAAATGATTTGAAAATTCTTAAATTTTTCGATAATTATTTAATTTTTTAAGGTATTTTATGTATTGAAAAATGTCCAAAGGTATTTTTTTATATTTAAAAATATATATAATTTGAATAATAGATTCTAGACAAACTCTTATATTGCTGTTTTTTTAGAAATAATTTCAAAATTTTATTTTTTTTTCAATGTCTCTTATGGGTTGAAAATTTCATAAAAGGAAAAGGAAGTAAAAGACCTATTGATACATTGGAAACATAAATTTCTTGGAGTAAAGCTTTTAAGTTTGAAAATTTATTAAAGGTGGTAAATAAATATTGGTGGTTGGGTAATAGGGAAGAGCCGAAGAGAGCATCAAGATTCAAAAAGCGCAAACAACTAACCGCTAATTGAGGCAGAGGCATTTAGGAATCAAGTCTGCGTTGGCGGCAAAAATGGATACAAAGATCAGGATATTTGCATTTGTGCCCCTTACATTTTGATAGTTTTTCTGTTTGTTCCATTTTATTTTCATAATTTATTCAAAGAAGATGCCATTTTACCTTCTTTTTTTTCTTTTAATATTTAATATTATGAAAAACAGAAGAATGTGGCCATATAAAAAACAAAAAGTTGTTCTTTTAACACAAACTTAAATATAAAAAATAATTTCAAAATCCTCAACTTTTTTTTTTTTTTGGTAATGAATGGGATGATATGGAATTGTGGGGAAGAGGTGTGGGTTGAGTGAAAGCAAGGTGCAATTAGTTGACAATTGGACCGTTGGATAAAGGGTCCTTATTTTGGCTTGTCCAGTCCAGCTGACTTCTGCTGGACTACAGCAGGTCTGTCACGTGAGCGGTGAGCCGAATAGGCTAATACCAGTATACATCCTGGTAAAAAGAATTTATATATATATATATTTATAAATAAAAAACCTTGGTATGGTATTTTATGATAATAAGTGAATAAAACTCCTTTTCATAATTAAGTTTAAATGGAATTTTGTTCCCAAAGATAACATAGAACTAACCATTATCAAATAAGTTTTAATATTTTCATTGTTTAACCACTAAAGATTTTTGGGAAGGTTTTTGACAATTTTAAGGGTTACTTATAAAATTTTGACAAGAAAAAAAAACAATTAAAACTTATAATATATTATAGATCCCAAAATTTGTCCCAATTTTTTTTGTTATTTTATTTATTATTTATTTATTTTTACTTTTGTTTATTTTACTTATTTTAGGACTTTTTGGTTAATATTTATTAAGCCTTTTCAGTTTTATTGGAGAATTAATCGTGGTCCTTCCTTTTTCCATCAATTCCCAATCACCCATTTCAAACAAAACCCTAATCCTCTCTTTTCTCTCTCCATCTCAACCATAGCCCACTCACCCACGTTTTCCCCAATCTTCTCTTCTTCCACTTTCTTTCTTTTTGTCCATATTTTCTTTTTCCTTTATTTCCTTTTCTTTCTTCTTCATCTCGTCACGTGGCCGTCTCTCACCATCGATGACGCTACTACCGGTGACCCACTGCCAGCAACCCATTATCAGCGACACCACTACCGACGACGCTACTATCGGCCGACAGCCATCTCCAACACCGATAGTCCTCTCCATCACATCCTCTCTCTTCTTTCCTACCCAACATCACTCACCATCTCTGTCATCCTAAACCTCCCAATCATTGCCCTAACAGTCATGGTTGTGCTGCTCGGTCGCCTTAGAAAATTATACGACAACAACCTTCCCTACCCCACATCTACACCAAAGTCAAGTTGAACCCTTCTCGGGTTTATTCACCTTCTTCCCTACCCAACATCACTCACCATCTCTGTCATCCTAAACCTCCCAATTGTTGCCCTAACAGTCATGGTTGTGCTGCTCGGTCGCCTTAGAAAATTATACGACAACAACCTTCCCCACCCCACATCTGCACCAAAGTCAAGTTGAACCCTTCTCGGGTTTATTCACCTTCTTCCCTACCCAACATCATTCACCATCTCTGTCATCCTAAACCTCCTAATTGTTGCCCTAACAGTCATGGTTGTGCTGCTCGGTCGCCTTAGAAAATTATACGACAACAACCTTCCCCACCCCGCATCTACACCAAAGTCAAGTTGAACCCTTCTCGGGTTTATTCACCTTCTTCCCTACCCAACATCACTCACCATCTCTGTCATCCTAAACCTCCCAATTGTTGCCCTAACAGTCATGGTTGTGCTGCTCGGTCGCCTTAGAAAATTATACGACAACAACCTTCCCCACCCCCACATCTACACCAAAGTCAAGTTGAACCATTCTCGGGTTTATTCACCTTCTTCCCTACCCAACATCACTCACCATCTCTGTCATCCTAAACCTCCCAATTGTTGCCCTAACAGTCATGGTTGTGCTGCTCGGTCGCCTTAGAAAATTATACGACAACAACCTTCCCCACCCCCACATCTACACCAAAGTCAAGTTGAACCATTCTCGGGTTTATTCACCTTCTTCCCTACCCAACATCACTCACCATCTCTGTCATCCTAAACCTCCCCAATCGTTGCCCTAACAGTCATGGTTGTGCTGCTCAGTCGCCTTAGAAAATTATACGACAACAACCTTCCCGTTCCCACATCTACACCAAAGTTAAGTTGAACCCTTCTCGGGTTGATTCGCCTAGAAATGTGAGTTTTCTCTTCATTGATTCGTACAGTAACGATTTGGATTTGGATTTGGGTTATTGGATTTCCCATATGGCCTTTGATTTATTCATTTAGACTTATTTTGGGTTGATTTCTATTTTCTATTTATTGGTGTTGCGCCTTGGCTTGTTGGATTGCTATTTGGTTTGAGTTGGGTCATTATATTAGTTGGATTTGGGCTGGTATATTTATTAAATCTTGTATTAGGTCTTTCTTTTTGTTGTTGCTGAGAACGGGAAAAGAGGTGTGGTGTTGATTGGGAGGAGGAGGACGACTCTTGAGACTTTTTGTAATCTTCTTTGCGTTTCCTATGATATTTGTGAGAGGGTTGAGGGTTTTTTTTTTATAGTATTTTTTAGCTTCATTTTGAAAGTTTTTGGAGGGTCATTACTTTTATTGGACTGCACTTTTAAGGTTACTCCTACGTCCTTGTCCTTCAAGTTTTATTGTATACATTCATTTCATTTCAGTTTTCTTCTTATGTACATGTGAATGTATCATTCGTGTTTAGATTTTTTATTGTATATGTATATTTAATTTGTGATTCATGGATTAATTTTTGTTTCCATTTATTTGTTATCCTTATTTAATATGCTCTATTAGCTTTTGTTTTGAGTTATTTGTGTTTTATTTTTCTGTTAAGGGAATAATCCAATAATGGGATAATGTTTTTGTTTGAAAAATATTTTTTTTTCTTCTTACCTTTAATGAATGAAAATTCTTTTTAGAATAAATATTTAGTCCTTTTTAATAAACGTTTTAAAAGATTTTTTTGTATTAATAAGTATAAAAACCATTTTCAGAAACCTTTTTTTTTAAAAAAAAATATATTAAATTAAAATAAAACTCTGAAAATTTTGAAAAACGGTTTTTCTTTTATATATATATATAAGAAAAAAAAGAAACATTTTTTAGAATAAAATAAAAAGGAAAAGAATATAGATTTTTATTTAATAAAATTGAATTTTCCTTTTAAATATATTGAGATTTAAAAAAAATATATTTTTTAAATAAATCTTTTATATATATATATATATATATATATATATATTATTTTAATAAATTTGAACTTTTTTTTCTCTCTTTTTATTTTTTTGTATAATTAATTTAAAATAATTTTTTAGAATAAAATGCAGATAACTTTTTTAAAAAATAAAAATAAATAAATTGTAAAGCTTTTCTAAATAAATTTGAGAGATTTTTTAATTATTTTCTAATTCAAGTAGAGATTCGTTTTTGTCAATAATTTTTTTTTTTGTAAATATTTAAAAAAAACTATTAAAATTTGTTTTGAATGGAATTATTTTGTAGATAAAATTGTGAAAAAGGTCTTTATTTTGAAATAAAAGATAAATTAGATTTTATTTTTAGATAAACTTATAAAAATATATATATTTATTTTTCTTTTCTTAATAAAAGTTAAACAAATTCCCTTATCTAAACTAAAATTTTGAAAAATCATATCTTTTAAATCAAATTTGTAAAAGACTTTTATTATTATTATTACTATTCATAAATAAAATTGTAAATGGATTTTTTTTAAATAAAATTGAATTAACATTTTTTTTATAGTAAAAATCAAGTAAAATTCTTTCCTTTCAAATAAAACAGTGAAAATGAAAAATTATTTTTTTAAACAAAATATAAAATTTTAAAGTTCATTTTTTTTTAAATCAACAATCAAATTGTATTATTCCCAATGTTTTCAAAACTGGACCGATCATTAAACCGAAAAAGTTACCGGTTCGCGGTTCATTAGTTTGATCAACAGTCAAACTGGTGACGTCATAAATATATAAATTATAAATTATTAAAATTTAAAATAATTATAAAATAAAATAATAATTTATATATTATTTAAAAATTAAAATTTTATTTAAAAAATCATTAAATTATTCTCATAATAGTCATGGTTCTTCTTTAATCATGGAAGAAAAACTCACATGCCTATTTAAAAAGAAAAAAAAAATGGCAAAAACATTGAATGTGAGTTTTAAAATTTTTAATTATTTATTTGTTAAAAAAAATAATATTTAGAAATTCTTAAATTTATTATAATAAACTATAATTTTATTTTTATTTAATTTTTAATAAATGCTCATTGCCAAATGGGTCATAGGGTAAAAAAGGAAAGAGCAAATCCTCTCCACTCTCCACTCTCCACTGCTCTCTTGTCTTCTTCGTCCTCCCTATTTCTTCTTCCTTCTTTTTCCACGACTTCTCATTTCTCTCCCAAACCCAGTTCTCTCTCAGTGCCACCACACTCCTATTATCTTCTCTTTCGGCGATTCCAACTTTGACACTAGCGGACTCATCGACGGGCTTGGCTTTCTAATCAACTTCCCCAATGGTCGTACCTTCTTTCGCAAATCAACTGGTCGTCTCTCCGACGGACGCCTCATCATCAATCTTCTTTGTAAGTTACCGCACCCAACCACTCCTCTGGATTCTCATTTCTTCTTCCAATGCGGGGGGTGGGAGGGTGGCATTCCAAGAAGGGTGGGGTCCTGCCGATGGGAGACGATGAGGAGGGGAGGGCTTTTCCAATAGTAGGGGATGGCAACAGTGGAAAAAAAAAAAGTTGAACCGGACGGTTGGGGGAAACCGTTTGGTTTATCCGGCATGCCGGTCGGACCACCGATTTAACCGGTCTAATTTCGGTCTGAACACTATCCAGCCTAAATGATCGGATCCGATCCAGTCCAGTTTTTAAAACCATATTATTCATATGAATAAAACTTGAAAAAAAATATTTTTTAAATAAAATTAGATAAAATTTCTTTGTAGTTATTTTTATTTTTATTTATTTATTTACTTTTAGTCTTAATAAAATTGAATAAACCCTTTTTTCAATAATTTCATTTTTATTAATAAAATCAAACAATAAATAATTTATGGTAGATAAAAAAAAAAGATTGAAACATTTTTGTAATTGATTTTGGAAAAATTTGTGTTTCTATTCATTTTTTTTCTTTTTATATATATTATTTTTAATAAATTCTTTTGATACAATAAGTGTAAATATATATTTTTTAAATTTTGAATTAAATCACTTAAATAAAATATTTTGTAAATAAATAAATTGAAATCACTCATTCAAAATCATTTTTAATAAAATCATTTGAAATTTCTTGAAAACTATTTTTTTTTTCAATAAGTCATTTTGCATAATTCTCTTATTATTTATTTTGTGTATTATTGTAATTAGATTTTATCATTATTTTTATGTATATTATTTTTTTTTTGTATCCATAATTAATTAATTAATTAATTGTCACAATTCCTTTAATTCATTTAATAGAGGCCGTGCATATATGGGTTTAGAGAGGTGCTCAACTCACCACCATATTTTCCCAATAAGTAACTTGACCCCTGAATCAGACTTGATTTTTTCACAGACCCCTTTTTCATTCAGGAGTCACACTTAGAATTTTTATTTCTTATTTTGTTTTTCCCTTTAAAAATAAAACAAAAAATAAGTGTCAACTACAAGTATTTTTATAAAAATCAAAATTTTACCAAATAAATGAAAAGCGAATCACTCTATCGAGTGGAAATGCATCAAGCGAAACGCGAGGTCCATATATATGTTCTAAAAATAATTTATTTTTATAACAAATTCTCAAAAAATTATTTTTTGTTAAAATTTTATCAAGTTATTTTTATTATAAAAAAACTATTTGTCAAACTATTGTTTGTTATAAAAAATAAAAAACCATTTTCATTAACATGATTAAAATTTGTTATGATGAGCTACAATGAGAAATAGCCGGAAAGATTTGAGTTTCCAATAAAAATAATTTATTTGAAAAAAAAAATTAGCGATAAATATTCTTCCAAAATCATTTTTAAATTAGCACTTTTGTACACATCATAAAATTTAAGAATATGATCAACGATTATTACAATATCGGGTAACCCCGTCATATATTTAATCCCACCCAAATATGTTTGCAAGTGAGATAATTGTCTCTTTAACATAGCTGCATCTCTTTTCGGAAGACGATTGAGTCTCCCCGTCTTTTGTTCCATTCTCAAGTCCCTGAATTTATGAAGTCTCGTTTCTGTAGTGGACCAATTCGTTGACATACCACCGAGCCATTTTTTATTAACATAATGACACCGAGCCTTTATTGCAGCCCATGCTACTGAATCCGCTGCTTTATTTTTGGTACCAACAATTAAGAATTGTTTTCCCCTACTTGCTGCATCAAAAACTAAATCACAAGCTTCTGATAAAAAGCGAGCAGTTCTAGTAAGATTTGTAATATGGATTTTATATTTAAAAAAATTGTGAAGGTGGTTGAGATGTACTAATCTAAAAATGATTTTTGTAGAATATCTATTTTGTGGAATTTTTTTTTCTCAAACATGTAATTTTTGCTTGTAACTTGAGAGATTTCATATGGGATGATGATTTCTTTGAGATTGAATTTTATGGAAAGAGTTTACAAATGTTGTCAAAATTGAAGAGACATGCTTGTTTCTTCTTTTGAGATGGGCTTGCACGCTGGTCAAGATCTCTTCGAAAAAATTGCCAATAATTTCGGCGACGTTTTATGGTAAAAGGAGCCCATGCTTGGATTTGGGGATCTCTTCTATGGCCATTTGCATGATGAGACGTGTTCATCCAACGCTCCTAAGTCATGTCTCTGCTTTTTATATTCTACCATCACCAAAGTTAGAGTCTCAGTACCTTTCACACTACATTATTTCGATTAATAAGTTAATGCTATGTGTTGATGAGAGAGAAAATATGAGAAAAAAGATAAAATATAAAAAATATATTTAAATTTAATAAATTATATATTCACAATTATTTCAAATTTATTTCACTTATTTAATAATTTTAACTTGTAAGATATTTTTACTAATGAAAATATCCAATGTGTGATATGTCAAGGATTAGGGCATCATCACTCATACAATATTTTATAACAGTGTAACTTGAATGAATAGTCTAATTCAATTTACAACAAACTTCACATTTGAGGAATTTTAGTAAAGTTTTTATAATTATGAGCTGAGTACACGTCACATTTTTTTAATTTAAACTCAATTTAAGTTAAATTTGAATAAATATTTGAACTTAAAACGGGACTTTATTTAGTATTTTGATAATATTTATAATTTTATATCATCCTATATAATAATCTTAATTTTATTTTAATTTTTAGATTTGTTTAAAAAGTTAAATTGTAATTATATGACATACTTTTTAATCTTTTAAATATATGTAAATTTATTTATTTTATTTTTTGCTATTATCTTTGATTTTTTTTTCTTATTTACTATTTAAACCTTAAAATAAATACATAAGAAATATCATTACAACACGAGCTTAAAAAATAAGATTAAGTTAAATTTGGATAGAATAATCCGATTGATTGAATTAAGTTTAAATTTATTATATTTTTAATCAAGGTTTGACTTTTATCGCCACTAACTCAATCCATCCATATTGCATTATTAATATTTTCTCAAATAGGAAAAAAAGGAGGTATTTTTTTTTTTTTGAAAGAAAAATTATTTTATTTATTTATTTATTTGTTTTATCCATTGATTTTGTGGATAAGGCAATTGACCAATTAAATATTTTTTTTATAAATGATAATTAAAAAATTAATTTCCAAGTACGAGTATAAACCATCCCAAAGACTTCCTATTTAAAACTTTTAATAGAAGAGGTTAGGAAAGCTATTTTTCATATTTGACTTTTATTCCTGGAATTAATTAGGCATCACCCACCACACTCAAAACAACAAGCTACAATTCCTTAAGAAAACTCTTTTCCATATCAGAGAAACTATCTCCATTTATGGTCTGAATTTTTTATATCACAAAAATAAAATTTCAATGCTATTCATAAATGGCTTATTTATAAGAAATGTTTTGTTAAAAGCTTTTATTTTCGTTGATTTTTAAAACAGAAAATATATTTATATTTCCCATCAAGTTACTTTCCTTCCTATTTTTAAAAAACAGCAAGAAAAAATGAATTATCCGATTCTATGCTAGACAAAAATTAGAAAAGAGCCGATTTTTTTTTTCATTTTTATTTGACTCCGACTTTTTCATAGTTTGCTTCCCCTTGAAGCCCTAATCTCATCTTCCCATTTAAAAGAAAAATTAAAATAAAATAAAATAAAAAAATAAAAGGGATGAATAGAGGAAAAAAATGAGAAAGGTAGTGCAAAGGAGTAATTACTATATAAAAAAAATTTAATATATAAAATATGTCCAAAATTTAGGCTCCCAACAAAATGGCCCTGGATATAAAATAAAAATTTGTTTAAAGGATCTATGAACTAACTTCAGAATCTGAAAATATAAACAAAATTTAGGAGACCTCTGTAAAAGATTTTGTTATTATAAAGGTTAAAAATACTGAGATAGATTTAGTAGTTTCTGAAAACCGAACAATTCCTTATCCAAACAAGCTGAGCCGACCTATATGTAATCAAAATGTGGATAAGAAGAAGCGTGCTACCAAACACGGTGATTGTCCACCTGGGCAAACGCACATGCCAGTATGCCACACATGAAAATGGAACTGGCGTGAGCTTTCTAACGCCGACCCACAATTCTCTTTTGTCTATAAATGCATTGACCCGCTGCCCGTTACCTCCCCCTCTATAAACTTTCCCGAGAAAGTGAGAGAGAGGAGAGAAGAAACGCTCCTCTTCCGATCCTCTCTTCTCGTATTTTCTCACCTATCAAACACCCCAGCCCGTCCTCAAGCAAACCCTAATTTTCTCCTGAATCTCATCAATGGCGGATGCGTTCTGCACCGACTGTAAGAAAAACACCGAGGTCGTGTTCGATCACTCGGCGGGCGACACGGTGTGTTCCGAGTGCGGGCTTGTGCTAGAGTCTCACTCGATTGATGAGACCTCCGAGTGGAGAACGTTCGCTAACGAGTCGGGCGACAATGACCCGGTCCGTGTTGGCGGCCCATCCAACCCGCTTCTCACTGATGGTGGCCTTTCTACCGTTATAGCGAAGCCGAACGGGGTTTCGGGCGATTTCCTGTCGAGTTCGTTAGGGCGATGGCAGAATCGGGGTTCGAATCCTGATCGGGGTCTGATTCTGGCTTTCAAGACCATCGCGACTATGTCTGATAGGTGTTAAATTTGTTTTCGGTTTTTGTTGGAACCATAGGGATGCTTTTTTTTTTTATTGGGAAAATTAATTTAGTCGATGGGAAAAGTGTAGGGAAGGTTTAAGCTTCGAGTAATTTGGGGATGAAAAAGATGACATAGGGTTTACTTCTTTGATCATTGTCAACCCTGGAGCTTGCTTGGTTGCCAAGAAAATTAAGATCTATTGGATGGGTCATGAAAGTTAAAAGGAAGAATAGAAAAGTAAGATTTGAGCATTGAAGTGCAGTATGGTTGCTGCAAAAATTGATGATATCTTGACTAGTGAGCAAATGTAGGAAAACAAGTCCTAGGAAGAGAGCCTTCGGTTTAATATCGATCTTCATTTGCTGGGATCTTTTTGGCTGCGGAGAGTGTGGGAAGGAAAGAAAATGAAATTGTAATTTTGAATACTCAAGATCCGTGGAACCAAAAATGCCCAATTAAACAGATTGACTCCATTTTAAGTATCGTGCTATCTGGGACTGGGGCCATAGGAAAAAATCGCCTACGGGTCCAATAAATTTGGGTTTTGGCTCGTTGTTAGTCCTAGATGCCATATTTGGTCCCTTTTAAAATGTCTGGAAATAAAAGAAAAGAAAAGAAAATTTAAATCTTGGATTACTTAGAGAAGAAGTGGAATAGTCATATACTTGATTTCAAGGTTTTGGTTTAAGTCATCCGTAGGTTGCTTTTCACGAAAAGGCTAACTCGGAATAAAAAACCAGCATAGGAACTTAATTTGATTTGGCCACCTTTCCTAAATCCAAATTTGTCAAACTAGTTGGGAGTTTAAACTCCTGGACGCGGGTATACATTTAAATATTAATAGAAGTTCGTAATTTATTTTTGGATAGGTTTATAAGATGTCATTAATTTATTATTTGTTTAAGTAAATTGGTCTCATAGAGACCCTAAGCATCTAATACAAGGTTAAGTTAATATTGGTTTTTCCATACTAATATGTGAGGATGTGTAGATTTTTATTGGAAAGTCTTCATATTGCTAAATCTCATATTTTTCCAAAAATTAGCTTGTAGAAATATTTTCATAAATTGCTATTACAAAAAATGTAGCTAATGCAGCTACTTTATGTTTCAGGTTGGGCCTTGTTGCGACCATAAAGGTATGCTATCTATGTGCTGCTATCATATTACATTATGAGATAGATAGTTTCAGCCCACACAATCCCAAACATAGATAGTTTAATGAACTAACTCCTTTGTATTTTCATTGTTTGTAAATTATATGTAATATATGGGGTATTATCCTTTTCTTTCCTTTTTGTGTAAAAGGAATTATTTTGTCTAGCAATTTTAACATTGGGTTGGTGCTAACAAAGAAGAAAAAAATTGTCTTTGAATATGTATTACTTCCCTTTTTTGTTTGTTTGTTTGTTTACCTTCCAACAATCTTAAAATCAAAGGGTACTTTAGTACCAAACTTCCATAGACTCTTATGCTGATATCACATCGTGACAGGGTTGTCATAAATGAATAAAGCCTAGGCATATCAGTAAAGAAATTCTAAAAATAAAAATAGCTAAAATTATAGGAATCCACATCTTTTGTTTTCAATCCAACATCCCAACATCCCAGTGATATATTTGCAAATGATTCATTATTTCTCAGAAATTACTGAAATAGAAGAAAGGTATTTTGATCTATGACATGAAAAAATGCAATTCAATCTTGGGAGAAAAATAGAAACCAACTATCATGGGTGAGGAGGCTGTTTGCTCGATTAGTCATGCATGAATGTGACTTAAGTGTAAGTGGTCTTGGTCAAATTGGCATTAGAAGCAACTCTGGAAATCATCCTTGTATGTCGGGTTTCTTGTTTATTGTTTGTTGAGTTTTTTGGGTTTTTGCAAGCCTATGAATAGAGCTATTTAATATAAACGACAATGATTATGCTAGTTATCTTTGCTATCTATAAAAAAAATGAATGCTAGTTATGTTTGCATTCTTTAGTGGTGGAATACCATTACTATCTCCTTTTAGATGAGGCCTCTGTAGGTCTCAGTGATCAAAGGTTTTAACTCTTTGTGTTCCTCCTCTATGTTCTCCTTGCTTTTATTTTACCATATTTTTTGTTGCCATTAATTTCTCATTCCTATCCTTCAATCCTAAGGAAGCGACTCCGTAGCCTGTGATTACTTGATTTTATGCAAGTGATATTCTTGTGGCATATTTGGATTGGCTCTTGGGCTGCTTTATCTTACCTTTTGCCTATAGAAGTTTGCTATTTATCGGGGAGGCTCTATTTTGGCATCAGTTGGTTTTTTAGTAAAATTCTAAAAGGCTACCTCCATCAATTATGTTTTTAACTAAAATGCCATTTCATAATTGCCTCCTTTCCTCTCACCCTTTCTTTGGTAACTACTTCCAACATGCATGTTTAGCTAGATGCAGATCATGTTTGTCCAGCAACAGCCAAAGACGAGTGCAGAGAAGCTAAGTTTAACAGGTTTATTATGGTTTAGAGGTCGTAGACGATAGTGAGAGGGAGGGATAGCAGCAGAGCAGTAAACCTTGAAAAGAATTTGGAAAAAAATGTATTAAACATTTCTTGCATTTCAATCTATATATGAATACGAATCTCTGGTATAAGTTGAACAAAAAGTCATATTTCTGTCTGTGCTTGTTATTCCTCCCATAATTTAGTTTCAAAGTTATTTGAGTATCGTATCTCCTCTGATGGTGCCTTTGTAATTTATTTGAAGGACCGCGCTAATGAAATATATAAGAAGGTAGAAGATCAAAAGTCTACTAGAGGAAGAAATCAAGATGCTCTGTTGGCTGCCTGTCTCTATATTGCTTGTCGACAAGAAGACAAACCACGCACCGTAAAGGGTACAGCCTAAGATTCTTTTAACATATGGATGCTTCCTGATTTACTATTCTCTATGCGAATGAGCTTCCTGAAACTGTGGATGTCAACTAGAAATTTGCTCTGTTGCCAATGGAGCCACAAAGAAAGAAATTGGCCGAGCAAAAGAATACATAGTGAAACAACTAGAGGCTGAGAAGGGTCAATCGGTAGAGATGGGAACTATACATGCTGGAGACTTCATGGTGAGGATTTTCTGAAGTTAAGCACATTTGTTATGTTTATGTAGGCGGCATTTTGTACACTGCAATATTGTTGTTTCTTAAATATGTCTTGTTAATGACATTAATCTTAATCTAATCTCTAGAGGAGATTTTGTTCCAATCTCGGGATGACCAACCAAGTGGTTAAAGCTGCCCAAGAAGCTGTGCAGAAGTCTGAAGAGTTTGATATAAGGTATAGTTCTGGTTTTCTACTCTTGTCATGTTACTATCCTGATACCATTATGCTTAATGATGGTTATTTGCAATTTTTATTTTTCTATTCATATCAATTTTGCATGATTTCTGAATCAGTACATTTAGCTGGACAAGCAGGAGTATCTGAAAGAACTTTTAATTTTCTCAAGCAACCCAAGCAGCAAATTAAGAAAAGAGCTGATTGAGGTAGTATAGGGTTTATGAATGTTTAGAATGAAAGTCAATAAAGAACACCCATAAGAAACTAGTCAATTTGAGCTAGCTGAAGGTTCTCTATGAGGGATTGATTAGGACCAAAAAGGTTGTTCATGGAGTTTGGTCAAAGTCAAAAGTTTTGGCATCTCATGGTATCTTCAGTAAGGATTAGATCTGCCCAAAAGATGAATGACTCTTTGGCGTGCTACTCCCTCAATCTCATAGTTGTGTTCAAGCGCATGTGTAAATTAGATTTACCCTAAATATGGTATTTTAAGGGAAATACTCCCTCCCTTCCGCTGGGTTATGCATGTGTATTTGCAATCCCTATAGTGGCAAGTGTTGGAATGGAGTCTAACTCGAAAAATGTATCGTTCTGCTTTAAATATGGCATTTTGAAGGATTATGCATTAGAAATCCTCATTCTGCTTTAAATGTGGTATTCTTCGTTCCGCTGAATTTTGCAATAGTGTTAGCAATCCTCTTCTAGCACTGGAAATAGGAAACTAGGGCCCAGATTGAACAATGAATGACTGCTTGAACTACAATCCAAGCCTTGAGTTTAACATGGGCTACCCGACCAAAAAGCTGCCCAGTCTGATTTTCTTGAACTAGAGGCAAAACAACTTGGTAGTATGATAGAACGGAGAGATGAAGCTTGAGAGATGTGTTGAAATGAGGAGGATGGTGTCAACTGGTGATGGGAGTGCAGTGTTGGGGGTCGGGGGGACCTAGGGAAAGCAAGGAGCTGGTTGTGTTTGTTTTGGTTTGGTTGGAAACATAATGGACTTAGAAGTTAGAATTAGAGAAAATCACCTAGTGAGAGAGGACATATGGGACTAAAAGAGTTGCTCAGACTTCATTCTGATCATGTGCACTGAAAAACAGAGGTCAATCGTGCTGAAGATGCTAGGGTTTATTTTGTAAGAGAAGCAGGGGATCTAAAAGTTTTAAGTTTTTTATGCCTTTGAAGCGATGTACTATGACCAGTAGAGAGGAGATATGCAACATGTCTTTTGAGTATAGGGTTCTTTTATTATGTTTTGTACTTTTGACCCCCTTCCTTTTTTACTGGATAGCACAAGATGCAAACAAATATTGATCACATGGGTGCATTCCCTGATCAAGAAATGGGAATTTTTTCCCATTCCCTGATCAAGAAATGGAAGTAATGGTTTATTGATATCATTAGCCCACATAAGTATTATTTTTTTAATTTATAAAAATTTAGTAACTGTGCATGTTCAAAAGTTTGCTTTTTCGAAATATTCTGTATTCACCAAGAGGAAACCACTGCCATGCAAATTGTCCTCTTGTGAACTACTAACCTGTCAACTGTCCAAGGTCTTCACTGCTCAGTTCATGTCCCAGAAATGGTTCATCTCTGGATGGCACTAAAATCATGGTGCTTTAAAATTTTACCCCAAGAAACCAAAAAAAAAAAAAAAAAAAAAAACTGAAACTGACTCCTGTCTCTCTCTAGCTCCAGATTTTTTTTTTTTTTCACACAATGGCCCAAGTGTACATAAATTTGAGCCTCTGCATGATTAGCCAAGTTGTGCCTCAGAAATGATTTTCTGTCTTCATGGAACATAAAAAAGGATCTTTTCATTGATATGGAGGTTTTTTATGGTTATTTATTGTTGTGTTTGTTTGTTGGGATTTGGGTTTTGGGGAAGGAGGGGTGTGGCCATTGTGGGTGGATTTCTTTGTTAAGAATAAGGAACATTTTTTATTCAGAAGTAAAGTGTTCATGGATCTTGCTCAAATGGAAGTGTTTTGCTTTTTTTTTAGTCCCTCTCATCTTGGTTGTTTATCTAATGATTACAACTTGCCCATAATAATAAAAATTAATAACTCTTTTTGTCTTTTTATTCTTTTCTCATTTCTTTTGTTTTTTAATTTGTTGCAGGAGAAGCCCAGTATCAATTGCAGCAGCAGTTATTTACATTATAACTCAGCTTTCAGATGAGAAGAAGCTTCTCCGAGGTTTAAACATCCACCATTTTATCCAAATTGGTTTGCATAAGAGCCTTGAAACTGAAAAATAGGGGGTTTCTTATTGCCTTGCTACTATCCCCTTTACACACACTAATTCTGCATGATTGTTACCAGACTGTCCATGGTCGCATAATTAGAATAGAATTTTAAGGATTGACATGGCTGATGGTTGGGCTCCAACATTGCAATCAGTGAGGCCAATGTTGGCTCTTTGTGTCTCCTATTTATTCATATTTTGAAGTTGTAGTTTGGTAATAATGGAAACATGGGTGGTGCAGATATCTCAATTGCTACGGGAGTTGCAGAAGGAACAATCAGAAACTCCTACAAGGATCTCTATCCCCACATTTCAAAGATAATACCAAGTTGGTATGCCAAGGAGGAGGATCTCAGAAATCTTTGCAGCCCTTGAACAAAGTTGTGGAGCAAAATACAACAGCAGCGGCAGAGCACACAATATCCGTCTGGGAGCATATCTTGCATTCGAATGTTCTCCAAGTCTTGTTTAACATACAAAAACCATTCCAATTTTCCTTTTCCTTTTCTTCTTCTTCTTCTCCTCCTCTTATTTAGTTTTCCATGAATGGTACCAATGCCCTTGTGGATTTTGCTTGGATTTTTATTTTAACACTTTAGGCATCAGCAGCTATTTTTTTAGATGTTGGCTATCCCTTGACCAACACACACTCCCAAGAGTGCATATAATATAAGATATTTCATTTCGTTCATACTTGCTGGGTGGCTCATGCTTAAAATAAATATGTTGTTGGTATTTTGTTCCCTTCTTATTTATTCTTAAATAGTATAACCAAGTCATTTTCAAAGTCTTTCTTTTCTCATTATGAATCCCCTTCCATTCCACAACAATAGAAATTGCTTTTGTTTTAGACATGGAGACTGAATTGAAACCACGCCGTTTTCGTTGGAGAGAATCCATCTCTGCTTGATTTAATTTTGCTAATTCCTCTAGAGCTTATGGGCCATGGGGGGGAAAATTAAGTACTTGTTTGGTAATTGTTTTTGTGAATGTAGTCTATTTTTCGGAACAGAAGTGCAAGAACCGAAAATTTGGTATTCGAAAAACAAGAAACAAGAAGCAATTTTTTGTTTTTAAAATAAAAAATAGGGCGTTAATAGAGGGTATGCTGTAGTGTAACGTGCACTTCTCTTCTGTCGGCCACAAGGATTCAAGCGGTGCGTTTTCGCTCCTTTTTGTTCCGCAGTCTTTCTCCTTCTTCCTCACTCCCAACAAATCCGTACAATCATCAACCACAGCATCGGAGAAGAAAGAAGAAGACTGCCTCCACCCTACTGCAGAAGGAGGGTATAAAATCTTGTTCTCTTTTCCATTTCCCCTTTTTTCTAAGAAAAGTTTCTAGTAGTTTTTTAGAACTTGTTTTTAAAATCAGGGGAAAAAATGTCTTCGTCCTAATCAACTGAGATTAAAATCCAACACCAAAATTATCGGTGCAGTGACTTGTTATAGTTTTTGATTTTTTTCGTCTTCTTCTTCTTCTTTCTTCTTTTTGGGACAATTGGAGTTTTCTAAAATTGAAATGTGATTTTTTCAGTAATTGGTATCGTGGAGGATGAGGATTGGGCAAGTTCTTCCGGTGGAGCTAGCAATTCTGAGATCTATCTTCAAGATGCCAATGATGAAGAAGAACATTACTGTATTTCTGGTTCTATATCCAATTTGCAATTTAGGTAGAGCTTTAGAACCAATAGCTCCCATCGAGGTCCAGAATAGTGGTTTTACAACCTAAATGTGTGTATTGTTTCGCAGCAAAGCAGTTTCCAAGGCGATTTGGAATGATGAGATAGGAATGGCTGCGGTTGTGGAAAAGAAGGGCAAGATATGGATAACAACTGGAGTAGTTCGAAACAGCAAGACCTATTGCTCAATTGAGGAGACTTTGTATGCGACATACTGACTTTAATGTTTCTAATTCTTGTTTTCTTATTGTTGTAATTATTATTTGTTCCTTTATCATTCCTTACATCTCTTGACAAGTGATAATGCAACTACCATAAACCCAATGCAAGTAATTGAGCGAGTCTTTGATTTAATTCATTTACCTTTTTGAATAGGATGCTAGAGTCTTCCAAACATGAGCTACAAAACAAATCTTAGAGAGCCTAGACATTATGACTACATTGTTGTGCTACCAGGTAGAGGATGGTCAAGTGGAGGATTTGTTGATGGATGTAAAGCTGGTCAAATAGACGTCTTAGGACACATTAAACATTGTGAATAATCTATCTACTATATAACACAGAAAATGTGTATCTACTGGAAACATGGGAAACTTTAGTTGGGGCTTGGCTCAATGTAAATATGGTTTTGAGTATGATATAATTAGTTGCAAGATTGCTTATATTTACATCTCACGGAATACTTTTAACACAATGAAAGCTCAAAATAGTATTATTTTCTTTGTAATTTTGTTGGTTTTAGCCATAATTTTCTTTGGTGCCTTACCAGAGGAAAAAGAATGGCAACGGAAAAAGTAAGCAAAGAGGTCTGTAAACGCTAAACAATGTTGAATTTACCTTACCAAAATTTCAATTTATCATGCTGTCTAAATTAGCCAATTTCAGCAAGACCTGAAGGTTATTCAAAAATGCGTAGGGGTTGAAGATGGTAGTACTTACGAAATATTTTTTTAATAGGTAAGCAGAATCTGATTAAAGATGCCAAACAGAAAGGAGTTACATCCTATGTACATGGGGGGTATAAAAGAAAACCAAGCAACCTAACTATGTATAGTTTAGACTGTCAATGAATTCCATCAATTTAAAATTTTCATATGTAAAGGGAATCTAGACCCTTCACAAAGGAACATAATAAGAAACTCCTTTAATTTTTTTATTTAAATTCTCTTTCCTTTTAAAACATCGTTTGTGCTGCTCTCTCCAAATGTACCAAGAAGCAAAGGGTGGTCGGACACCAAACCTTCGTTAATTTATCTAGCCTCCAAAACTTTTAGTCTAATAAAAAGTCTTTGACTAAGGAAAAATCCGTTGTCTTCCAAATATATCCAGCAACATTTCCCACAACTGTCTTGTTATGGTACAGTCAAAATTACCCTCAAAATGTCTCTTTTGATTGTATATTTCTTATCTAGTAGTATTTGAGAAATATACAATTAAAAAAAAAAAATATCGATTTTAACTTTTTTTAAGGAGAATTAAATTTTGCTATACGCATACAACAAATTATTCACTTGTGCGATCTTTGAGGAGAAGATTAAGAAGTACTCACTAGTCATACCCTTTTTGTTAGCAATATGCTTAAAGCTTTTTGTGTAGGTTTGTGGCTGAACAAGGAGCATTGCATCTATTGGATGATAATAATGTGACTATTTCCTTAAAAGGTATATATGATAAGGTTGCACAAGGGAAGTGTGGATGCTTTTGGGAGTCTTTTGAGGTTTATAGGCACTTGAAGTCTCTTGGTTACATTGTTGGGCCGCATGGGATCCTTTGTACTCCGAAGAGTACCAAAACTTGTTTGGAATCCCATTAGGGCACCCTAGAAGGCAAGGTATGATACATGGAGAATCAAAGGATAAAATTTCCATCATAGAACTGGTCAATAATGTGCACATTACTAAAGTTAAACTGGTTTTTGATGTTTATCTTCCTAATAGCAAGTTTAGGAAGTCTTTTTCGGGTGATCCAAGTATACCATATTTCATCAAGTTTTTTATGGCAATCATTTGTTTCTGGGTTATGTCCAATTTCCTGCTATATTAGATATAGCCATGATGTTTTTTCACAAGAAGGCATGTCTAAGTCGTGTTCTTTTTTGATAAGTAGGAAATTGTATTAAAAATGCATAAAGCGCACAAGAGTACACTGGGAGTATGCAATGAGCGTAAAAAACAGAATAAAAAAGGGGGTAAACAAAAACAACTCCTACCCTCAGGAAGGACCCAACCAAACTACACAATCAATTAAGGACAAAGAATTCTCATGAATGTACACCTAAATCCACAAAAAAAGATTGGCAAGGAAAGAACTATTAAGACTTTGATCTCACATCTCCTCATCTTCAAACACTCTTCAACTTCTTTCCTTCCATAGAGTCTAAAAAATACATAAAGGGGCTGCTCTTCAAGCTTTCTTATGCCTTATTCCACTAGAAGAACTTTGCCACCCTAGTAGGGTGTCTCATACCGAGGTAGAAACAACCCATGGGATCCCAAATAAAGAGAACACCAACAGCCATAAGATCCTTGCCTTAGCACAATGAAGAAGAATGTGGTTGATGGATTCCAACTCCACTCTGCAAAGAGCACACCTATTGACTAATGACCGACCTCTTCTTTGGAGTGGTCCAAAGTCAACACCTTCCCCCAACAAACTTCCCAAGCAAAAATTTTCACTTTAGAGGGAACCCAAAAATTCCGTATAATCCCTATTGGAAAAGGGGTAACACAATCTGGTTTCAACGAGTAAAGGACTCTTACATAAAATCTTCCTTTACTATATCGCCTTTCCAAACCACTCTATCCTCCTATTCCCTATTCACCGAATGACCTTGCAATTGAAGAAGGAATCTCTCCACAAAATCCAACTCCTAATCATTTAGAGTCCTAGCAAAATGGAACTTCCAAGCCCCTCCTCCCTCCTTTTGCTCCCACAAATCTACTACCTACACCTTTTTAGCGTCGGATAAAGCAAACAAAATAGGGAACATATAAGTCGTGTTCTTGGAAAAGGTACAAAGTTTTTTTCCCAAATGTTGTGTGGTTTAAGAAAAAACTATATGTCAAGATATCAATAGATCTTGAACTTTTTTGGAAGTGGAACTCATGCTTGTCATAGCTTTTCATAGTTGTGACAAACAAAAAATATTTCTTAAAAAACGACTTTGAATGTGAAGGCTACATCAAAATGCATTTTAACTCCAAGCATTACTGAAGTTTTATTACATTCTAGAAGGAAATTATTTTTGGTGGGCTATTAGAGTGGTGAATACATGGATATGAATATCCATGTTTCTTTTTTAAAACGTTATTTCCATTAACTTTGTGGAAATTTTCTTAACAATTTGAGAGGGAACAGTTGTCATCATTGACATCTTTTATGGGTTGACTAATTTGTCCAGCATGAAGAGAAGCATGTTCCTTGTTTGTATTTGAAGCAATTTTCTTACTATGCTTTCCTTCTGTGTCAAAGAAATTATTTGCATAGCCAAAAACAATGAAAACTTGGAAATAATAAATTCTTCACTTAGTAGTTTCAAATTCTGTTTTCTAATAATTTGGACATGTAAGAAAGAAAGCTCAACCATGGTTCTAGTTACACAGAACCTGTTTAAAGCTTTCTTATTCTTTGATGTCACTTAGACTGCCCTATTTGGTTAATATTTTGATAGGTTGTTAATAAAAAATGTGCAAAAAATAGCCTGAAATAAGCAGGGGCTGTTGCATAATAATAATCAGCCAAGTAACATTTTTTTTTTTAATTCTCCATGCCTACAGGTCATGCAATGTATTATTGCTCTTTTTGTGCTGTATGTTGATTATAACTCGATTAAAGCACCTTAGGCTTATTTGCTAGCAGTTTAACATCTTTAGCTGTTAAAAATGGGGGAAACAAAGGAAATTTGGAATGTTACTGTTCCTTGGTTCTTTCTTAAAAGAAGCATTTACTCTTGAAGAATACTTCTGAATTAGGCCATAGCTATCATTTCAATGGTCGTTAGAGTTCAGTCATTCATTTCCAAATGCTTCATTTCTTCTCCCTTCTATGCATTTGGTTGCTTATTATTAACATGTTCTAAGAGCTAAAAATTTTGTTTTCTCACATAGTGGTCCTCCACCATTGAAAGCACAGATTGAAGACCTTTAGAGACAGCGCAGTGGCGTTCCTTTCAAGTTTTGTCATGTAGCACATGGACAGGTTAGTTTCTTCTCCTTCAGCAGAGTGGAACGGAACTGTTCTGCCCTGACATTCTGGATGAAGTTTTATGTGTACAAAATCTGTTAGATTAGTCTAACTAAAATGTAGTTGGAGTTGCCAGAGCGTATCCCTACATTGTGGTGTGTCTTATTTATATCAGGACAATAATGTTTGCATATGAAAGTCCTTTTTAGAGTGTTTGCACATGGAAAACTATTTGCGAATAACCATGTATTTTATCTCTGTAATGCATAAATCATTTACTTGTCAAATGTTTGCTTTGAGAAAATGATCAAGGATATATGAACCTCTTGGTCCCCAATGCAAGCCTAAAATTTTTCTCAGAATTGGTCTTTTAAAAAATATTCAGTTAATTTAAACTTTTATCAGATATTGGTACCTTTGTCTTGTCAAAAATTTCAAAAGGGATAATATTAGCTTTTGTGGGACTTCATCAGAATCATAGAAAATAACACTCTGAAGCAGTAAGCTTTTGGCTATTAGCCCTTTTCAGAGTTTAATTGTTCTTTGCAGTTTATAGAGACAAAAAAAAGTTGAGAACATGATTAGACTTTTAAAGTACTATGAGAAATCAAATCTTAGAAGAAGGATCAGTTTCTAATGGTGAGCTTTATTTAAAAGCAGAAGGAAAAATACAAGAAGAAGCTTCTCTGCCTAGCCAAATCTTAGATGGATCTGTTGTGTTACTCCTCTAGTCTATTTCGTTTGTCTATTCTTTTTCATTGCATTCATGACTAATCATGGTAAAATATTGTACTGATTTGTAAATGAGGTTAGTTGGCTAATTAACAGAATTAATATTCTAGCTAAGGCAAAACTCCATGGAAGCATTATGGGACTGAAAAATAACAATAATAACAACAATAGTAGCCATGAACAGGTCTCAATACATTTCCAATATCAATCATTGTATTACACTTAGTGCACTTGTTTTTGGATGTTTGCTATAATAAATTTATTCATGATCATGACTTTTGATTCATTTATGTTCTTATCAAAGTACTCAGTATATTGATGGGCACCTTTTTTTTTCCCTTGTTTTTCTTCATGGCTAATGTTTTTTATTTTCTTTATTGCACAGAGTTTGAACATGGAACCTCTCCCATTCTCATCTCTATCCCTTGCCACTTGAGCAAGTCTCAAGGGCTATGCTGAGAAGATCTTTACCAAACTAGCATTAGGTCTGAATTCAAAAAGATTACTATTGTCAATTTTTGGAAGCTTATTGTCATGACTTGCTCAAATGGCCCTCCCTTGAGCTTATATAGGTGAGTGGGAAGTTTCTAAAACCTTGGAGTCATCTACACTAGTGGAAGAGTGTGGAAGGTTCTGGAGAGACTTAGAGATGTTGACACATCTCTACACTATGGTGGAAGACAAGGGAAGAGTATGGAGCTATCTACAAAGTTCCAGAGGTCTCTTGTAAATACTTTTAAATAGTCTATGTATAGAGAATTCTAGGATAGTGGGGAATCTTTGGGGGTTCTAGGGAGTTCCACTAGTGCCTATAAATAGGCGAGGGCCTCATTTGGCCAAGACATCACTCAAATCACCTCCTAACCAAGCAAGTGAGCTTCCAAATCATTATAAAACATCCTTTGAGCAATAAAAACTTCCTTTCTTTAAGTGTCTTTTGTTCTCGTAGCTTCCAAGTCATGTGTCTAATTTAGCCTAACTAGCTAAGGACAAGGGGAAGGCTAAGTTAGCAACATCAAGCGTCTTGAAGTTGTCTAACTACCGCACATGAGCTTAGGAGAAGCCTAAGTCCGTGACATTATGCATTTATTAAATATGTTAGAAGAATACGGTTTGTATAACTAAAGGCTTAGAGATTTGTTTATTAGATAGCTTAGCCTAGAAATGATCTTATGATCCATTAGGGGCACATATCCGTTGCAATAAAGAGACTGTTGGAACAAATTGCAGAGTCATTTTCATGAAGCTCATTATGTGCTCATTGTGTGGCATTCCTTCTTTGTTCTTTATGGTTTTGGCAGAGAAGGGTTTGCCTTGTTCTTTTCTTCCAACCTAATTTCAGTTATAGACATTGTAGTGTCTGACCAAGTCTCATTGTCTCAACCTAGTGGCCTATGGAATGTAGTGGCCAGACTGAAGATTAGAGTGCTTTGGCAAGACTTTTCCATACCTGGAGCAGTAAGAAAATCATTACTCTAGAGGTCATTTTCTAGATTTGGAGAAGTTTGTTGCCCAGTTCATCACCAAAGCATTGCAAGCATTATGGAGAAAGTTCTTATATCTCTAATAGTTTTAAGTAAGATTTGCAATTTAACTACTCAATCCAAGTTTTTTTTCTCTTTTTAACTTTTTTTTTTTTTTTCCCTCTCAAATTAAAGAAGGTTAATAAGGAGAGATTTGTAAAGCTATTCTTATATTTTAACCTTTTCTGATCCTAGGAGAGCCTTGCTTTGTTGATTGTCAATCCCTTCAACCTGAGAACTGTAGTCACAGGGATTCACACACACATACACATTGCACACATTCATCCCCAGATAAGTAAGAGCTTGCGCACACTTACAAAATGATTAATTTCAATAAGTGAAGTGTATTTTGTAGTACTGATTTTCATTCAATTTATCAGAAGATTTGAATCTAAAGAAGACAATTCTAAGGTAGGACATTTTTTGCTTCAATGTGACAAATAAATTTATCTGCTAATATGAGCAATGAAAGAATCCAACTCCATGCAAGAAGCCCCTCTGTCATCCATTGACCTCCAGATGGCACCACCCAATTCCACAGCCCTCTTCCTTATGTCATTGCCTTCTTTTGATGCCATTAATCTTCTTAGGGCCTTTTCAATTGTAGACGATGTAACTAGTTCTTCCTGATGTTCCCATTCTCTAAAAACTAGACCAACTTTGAGCAATTAGGTTACTAGCAGACTGTTCTGAGGCTGGTCCGAGTGCATTGGCCATGCTGCTATAGGGACCCCCATGGTAATGCTCTCCATGCATGAGTTCCATCCACAGTGACTCATGAATCCACCAGTAGACACATGCCCCAGAATTTCCAGTGGGGGTGCCCAGTCTCTCACAACCATTCCCAGTCCCATTGCTTTCACTCTCTCTTCTTACCCTTGAGGAAGTTCAGCTCTCCTGACTTCTCCAGTAAAAATATCTCCTCTATAAGCATCCCTCAACACCCAGATAAACTTTTGCGCACTCTGTTCTAACCCAATAGCTAGCCCTTTGATCTGGTCATCAGAGACCGAGACAAATGTTCCAAATGAAATGTGTACTACAGATTGTGGATCTTGTTTATCTAGCCATTCCAAGCATTTATCCGGGCTATTTGAGTTCCTATGCCGGTAGATTGTTACTGGGTTTAGTGGTCCAATTGCCCATTGCTTCTTGTTTCCATTCATCTGTTCATTAGCTAATATATCAATGTGAGTACCTTCTGTTATCTGCATGTGTTGTAGAGATCTCCAACTGCAGTTTTCGCAAACTCATATTGATGAGCAGAGAAATTCATGATCTCAAAGGTGAAGCAAGGATGGAAGCTCGTCAGGTATTTCTGCTGCTGGTGGGACAGTTTTTCCCAGGGCTTCCCACAAGTAGGTGAAAACGGAAAAAGCAGTGCGCAGTGGAACCCATAGGCTTCAGCATTTGGGATTGAAGTAGCATCCCAAACAACAGAGGCTATAAGAGGGTCATGGATGATAATCATTCTTTTGGTTGTGGGAGAGAGTGCGCTGACGGGTTGGCGAAGGTGCATAGAGGCTTCAATGGATGGCTGAAGGTGTGCAGAGCATTTATTGGAGGAGTTGGGGTTGGGAGGAGGAGAGACGAAAGGAGGCATTGAGAAGTCAAGGAAATGGATTTTAGTATTGTCCATAGGATTCAAGCCATGAGCTCGAAGCTTGACCTGCCGATTATGTACGGCGGACCATTTGTAGTGAACTTGGATGTTATAGGACGAGATGAGGTGGGACAATTGCAAGAACTGGTTGAGATGACCTTGTGCTGGTAAAGGCAACATGATTACAACTACTGGAGCTCGTCTGCGGCCATCTTGGTCATGATTTTGATGATGGTAATGCTGCTCAGCTATTGATCAAACTTGGGAAGGTATCTACTTCTTCACGGAATAAGGAAATAGGTTTTGGATTTTGGTTGAAATCCCAAAATGTATTGACCACTGACCAACTTGACTTTTAGTGTTGCCCCCATTTCTTGTCTTGACATTTTTGTCCCGTAATATGGTATAAGCATATGACTCTTGTTCATGATAATATATATCATTGAGTTTTGAAAACGAAATTGCATGGCTCTTGCATCATTATTCATATCTACATGGTGGAGAACTTTAGTTTTTTCGATGCCTACGAAACCTTGAATAAATTTTGACAAGAACAGAGTAAGAGCAGAAGAACCCACGTGGCACTTAAGCTTTTGGGTATTTTGAAAGGTTCATGAATCCACTGCAAAGAATTGGGAAGTGCTAGGAAAGCTCTAAATTAGCTTTTGAATCTTTGTGGTGATGTGTATTTGGACGCATAGTAGATTAGGACCCCACTCTCACTGTGTCACCAGTGGCACAAAGAACCCACTGTGTAGATTAAATATATTAATGCCTGGTCTTAAGGTGCTCAGGCTATTAGTTAGCACTTAGCAGCACCTTCTCAATACCACTTACCTAGTGGCATAAAATATCTGTCATCTGTACTCAGCACTAGACTTTATGTCAAAGGCTTGTATCCACAACTTTCCATATTTGGAATTTTCAGGCATCAGTAGGTCATTCAGTTAGTAAGAAGAGAACTTGTGCAAGCCTCATTAATCATCAAATCAAGGAACAGAAGGCCCATTTTGTTTTGTTAGGAGAAAGCTTGTTTTAAATCCGAATTGATCGTCCAAGTGCTGTAGGAACCCTTCATGCTGTCAAATTAGGAGGGGTTCTGAGAACCTACATTCGAATAAAATAATAGGTTTTTTTGTTTTTTTTCCAACCTTATTTTAGTCACACTAGATTAGTAATGAAATTTTGACTTATTCTGAAAATAATTTCCCTTTTTATTAATAGTGTCTTTTTCTTCAGCATTTGGACCTGTAGCTAGGCTGAAGCGGACTTTCAAACCCCTTAGGCCGGCCCTCACCGTCATCATTCAATATTTAGGCTGAAAACATTGTATGCTGCATTAGTTTATTTTGGAGAAATCCCGAGACATCCTTGGCTTAAAAAGACAACAAAAGCTAAAAGAATGGGTGATGAATTTGGATGACATCCTAATGCAGGGGCACACACGCAATCCACCAGGGCAAACCAATCTATCTAGTGATGTGAGCAACGAAAGAATCCAACTCCTTGCGGGAAACCCCCCCTTCATCCATTGACCTCTGTATTGTGGCTCCCAATTCTGCTGCCCTCTTCCTCATGTCATCTCCTTCCTTTGATGCCATTAAACTTCTGACCTTCTTTTCAACAGTAGATGCTGCCACTAGCTGCTCTCTTTGGGCCCAGTCCCTAACAACCAAGCCAACTTTAAGCACTTGCGCTACAAGCACAGTGTTCCTTGGCTGATCTGAGTGCATAGGCCATGCTGCTATGGGCACTCCCATGCTAATGCTCTCCAGGCATGAGTTCCATCCACAGTGACTCATGAACCCACCTGTTGAACTGTGCCCCAATATCTCCAGTTGGGGTGCCCAATCTCTCACCACTAATCCCATCCCTCTTCCTCCCACTCTCTCTTCATACCCTTCTGGAAGTTCTGCTCTCCTGACCTCTCCACTGAAAACATCTCCTTTATCCGCATCTCTCAATACCCAGATGAACTTTTGTTTGCTTTGCTCCAACCCAATTGCAAGCTCTTTGATTTGTTCGTCTGTTAATGACGTCGTGGTTCCAAAAGAAACCAATAGGACCGACTTTGGAGCCTGTTTGTCTAGCCACCCCAAGCATCTGTGTCCAGGATTTGATTTTTTGTCATAGCATATAGTCAACGGGTTGAATGGCCCTAACGCCCAGTGCTTCTTCTTTCCACCATAGATCTCTAGACCGTCCAGTAAATCGACATAACAACCCTCCATTGATTTGCATGTGTTGTAGATATTCCCGGAATTGAGCTTCTTGAACTGATGTTGAGAGGCGATAAAATTAAGGAACTCCAACGGGAAACAGCCATCAAGAGATGGAACATCTTCAAGAAATTTAGCCTCCTTAAGGACAGGTTTCCCCGCAGCCTCCCAGAGAAACAAGAAAATAGAGAAGGCGGAGACACTATGGAAAGTGTAGGATTCAGCATTACGTATAGAGGCAACATCCTGAATCACGGAACCCATAAGGGAGTCATGAATAACGATGATCCTCCTAGCTCTCGGAGAAAGTTCACGTAGGAGTGCAGCAACAGGCTGGCGAAGCTGTGAGGATGCCTCAAAAGATGACTCCAGATGGGCTGGGAATTGAACAGAGGAGTTAGGATTAGGAGGAGGAGAGTGAAAGTGAGGCGTGGGGAAATGATGAAATTGAAAGTTGGGGTGGAGAAGAGGGTCCCAACCCTGAACTCGAAGCTTGGCTTGGTGGGTGTGGGTGACAGAACCTACATAGTGAACAGATACGTTGTAGGAAGAGATGAGACGAGAGAGTTGTAGGAGTTGGTTGAGATGACCTTGTGCTGGAAATGGCACCATCACTACAGCCACTGGGGCTTCTTTCATCTCACTTTCTTCATGGTTTTGGTGATTATCCATTCCCAGACTCGCAGAGGCTTGTGGCTGTTGAATCACTATGAGGTTTGATCTGCCTCTTGCCCAGCTTTTATAAACAAAAAAACAAACTTCCCTTGGAGATAAAGATGATACTATTTTCAATGGAATTTTCTCCTGTATGACAAAGCAGTTAATGACATGCCACCGATTAGTCTCCCAATTTTGTATCTAATTAATCATCTGGTTCATCACATGTCATGTGAATTGTTTTTATTATTTTGCAAACTTACTATTCTTCCTCTTCAATATTAACATAATTATTAAATTAAAGTAATTAAATAAATATTGAGATTCGAGATCTTAAAGGTTTGACCATGGTAGTAAAGGGTTATTTTCACAAAAAAGAAGAAGAGAAAGGACTCATTGTTTGGGATCTTGTAAGTTGTCTTGTTATTTTGTATGTATGTTATGTTGTTTTGTATCTTGATATTAATATTTTATATTTTGATCTCCTAATTGGATTGGGAAATGGTCTAAAATTTTCCTTATCTTGTAGCAAAATGAAAGCAGAGCTATCCGTCCACCTTTCATTTTTGTTCATTTGGTAAGTATATAATATTTATTTGGATTTAGAAATGGTATAATAATCTTCAAAATACCTATTATGGTGGGAAAATTTCCTTGTATAATGTTATATACCAAAAAATGAACGTCAAACCATTTTAAAATAGGTGATTCCCAATCAAGCCAATCCAATCTGCTTTCAAAAACCGAGGACATGACAAATCACTACCTCCCAATTTGTTTTATGCCACATGTTGCCTAGTTTCTCTTTTCCCAATCACACTTCCATGATATCCCCCGTTAAGCCCAGTGGGTACGTTTCGTAATATATATATGAAAAAAATGATCTAAAAATTAGGAACCCAAATACCCATTTGGCCTTTCAAAATACTGTTAGCATTTTCTTAGTTACTCAAGGAAAGAAAGACGAAAACCCAAAAAAAAAAAAAAGGGGGGGGGGGGGGGGGAAGGGGAAAAGAACCGCTTTATGGTTCGACTTGTTTGGGACCTTTGAAAAGGGACTAAACCTTGTTATTTGTAGCAGGCTACCGGCCACTCACACATACACCACAAACTGAAGATGAAATAATCAAAGATATTCACAAATTTGGGTTTTGATTGCATGGGTTTAAGATTTGATGGAAACTGCTGAATAGATTGGTGCTTTCACAATTATTGTGTGGGTGAGTTTTTATTTATTTAATATCAAGTCCATGTGCCCATGTGGCCATCTTATCTGATTCAGTAGGCATATAAAAAAAACCCAAAATATTTCAGTTTACCATCTCTGGTATCTTTGTTAGCATTTTTGTTTTAATCGCTTTTTCGGGTCATATCCATTCAGGATGGTTTATTTGGCATCTATATTCACTTTGCTAGCATCTTTGTTTTAATCACTTTTGGGTAATATCCATTCATTCAGGATAGGTGTTAGCATTTTTGTTTTAATCACTTTTGGGTCATATCCATTCAGTTTTTTCCTTCCTGTAATATTTTTTATTTATTTATCATTTTTGTATTTTTTTTAACTATTGTGTTAGTAATGAATGATAAAAATGATGTTATTAGCAAATTTATGTAATTCTTGTAATGGTAAGAGTTTTTTTCTTTTCTTTCTATTATATTAAAAAGGAAACATTGGATGAGAATGAGTCATGGAGAAAGATAATGAAATTTGAAAATAGAGTTGTATATCTAAAAGACTTAAAAATTGGTAAATTGGTTAGGTGAGATACTGAAATGAAAATGGAGGAAAAGCGAAGAGGGAAGGGCCCAAAGAAAGACTGGACCACCATGTGTTGTCCAAGGAAAGGAGTGCTCAGGAGATAAGTAGCAGCCAGCTCTGCCAGTTATTCACTGCCCCACAAATGCCATGAAGTCTTTGGACAGTGACACAGTGTCCTCCCCTTTCCACACAATTGACATTCCAGTAATCAGTCACCACCAAAATTCCCTTTCTTTTTCTTTTTAATTTCCTGAATCTTGCTTCTTCTTTTCCCCCTCTCTGTCTTGCCTTGGAATGATAGAAATTCCTACTCGTCCACTTAATAAATAGAGTCCCAATGCACATGAAGCCAAGTGCCTGGTTAACCTAATCACCCACCAAAGCAACCATTGTGATTCACTTTAAAGCTTCACGCCTTCAACCTCTCCTCACAATCAAAGACTATCCACTTTGAAAATAATTTTCTAATTCACCTGTTATGTTTCCTTTTTAAGCAATTTGTACTGCAATTATATTGGTTTTTGAAATAAATTAAGTGTTTTTTTTATATTTTATAAAATATTCTAAGTAATTACTGAAAATACAAAGAATGTTTTTAAAACTTTTGCATTATATGTATGTATACGAGTATAAGGGCTTCTAAAAGACCCTGGTGATTTTCTTTGCTGATAAATTTTTTATTTATTTTTATAATACTTTATAATAACTAAAAACATCTTAAATTTATTTTATCAAAAAATTATTGTGAATAAAAAATTTGTCAAACTTGTATGCTAAATTAGAAATTATTATTTTTTCATTAAAGAATAAAAAAAATATTCTAAAAATAACTATCAAATAGATCATGGAGAATAAATGATAGGTTTGAAATCAATAAATTTTGTTAGGTTTTTTTTTTAATTTATTTTTTCTATATATATATATATATATATATACATTGTATTTTTTGTGGTAAAGAAATTAAAAAGAAATTGGTGAGAAATTTTCAGGAAAAGAGAAGATAAATGAGTAAATGAAAAAGAAGTAAATCCAAACAGTTGACATCAAGGTAGGAATGGGGGGGAAGAATCCTTGACTTGTAAAGCACGTTAGGAGAGCAGGCAAAGTGGGTTTACAGATCACATGCTCATTGTCCATTGTCTCCTCTTTGCCATTTCTTGAACTCGTCCCTTTAACATCCCATCTTCCTTTTTCATTTCTCTAATCAAGGAAGGAGGATATTCTGAGCCTTCAGTCATCATTGGAAAGTGGAAACTACTTTTTAAAATATTTTTTTGTTTTTTTTTTTTAAAAAAAGAAAACATATTTCACAATAACAAAATAAAAAACACTTTTATACTTTTTGGCTAATATTTTTAATTATTTTCACTTTTTTTTAAGCTTTAAAAAATAACTATAAAACTAGGAAGAATAATTAAAATTAAAGTTTTAAAATAAAATTATTTTTAAAATATATTAAAAAATCATAAGAAGTAGTTAACAACATCTCAAATTAATTTTTATTTTACAAAACATCAATTAATAGTTTTTAAAAATTATTTTTTAAAATATTTTTCAAATGTGAATGTGTTTGAAAATAATTATTATCAATTTAAAAAAAAATAAAAGTCTATTTAAAAATTCAAATTTTAAAATTAATTTTTTAGATTTATTTTTTTCATAAAAATATTATATATTTATATATTACATAAAAGTTTTAAAATATTATTTACTTAAAATACTTCAAAAATAAATTAAAAAATTTAAATTTATTATAAAAATTATTATTTTTCAGAATAATTTTTTTTTAAAAAAGTTGTGTTATATTTAAAAAAAACAAAAAATTATTTTCAATAATACTTTTCAAACACCCTACATCTTAGAGGTAGTTGTTGAAATGGGAGCAAACCCATCATTCAATGGGTGATGGTGGAGGAAGAAGATTTACTATAAAAATAAGTAAAAATTGTCTCCATCTTGGTTTAGAGTCGGTGTTTCCTACTGGGCTGAGAGTGAGACCCACCAGTGATGTGCTGTGTCGCCTAGTCCTGGATTTGGGACAGGCCTAGCGATAGTACAAATGAGTTGTGTGTCTCAGTGCATTTAAGTCAAATGATTGATACCTTTCTTCATTTTATGCCAACTTATCCAACAAAAGATTCCAACCTTCACTTTCAGGCCACCCAACCACAATATCCAAACTAGAAGAGTACAAATAATGACACGTGGCATCATCTCATTTGTGGTATCTTTTATTTGTAATAATCAATAACTTATATCATTCTACTTTTGATAAATTAAGACCTTTTCAAAATATAACTTGTTTTCAAAATAATTTTTTTAGAAACCTATTTTTAATTTAAAAAAATGGTCAAAAACATGCTTTTTGAATTAGAAAACTGTTTTTAAAAGAATAATAAGAGAGAACTTATATGAACCACACTCGTAAAAAATTAAAGGTTTATTTCACAACATTTTCAAAAATAATTTGTAAAATTTATTTTTTAAAATAATTAGAAATAAAGTTTTTAGCATAAAGATTAGATTTTTCAAACATATCCATGATGAAAATACATGTAAATAGTTTTAGTATTAATATTTTCTTTTAAAAATAAATTCCTTCTACAGCCTTAAGGGTGATCCATTAGGAACCCCGAAAAATGTATTTTCACTGCCTTGTTTTCTCTTTCTATTAGGCTTCCCATGGCTCCAAAAGTTGAAGTTTCTCTCCATCTCCAGCCGTCAAAAGAGTTGAGGTTGTTGGAAAAAACCTCAACTTCAACATTAATGATGAGTGAAAAAAGTTAAATAAAAAATATAAGGAAGTATTTGACAAGACAAAATTTCAAGTCAATAATGATGAGATATATTTAACCTAAATATAAATCAAAATTTTTCTTTTTTAATTTCCTTTGTTATATATTATATAAGAAAAAAATAATTTTGTTATGTATTCTATTTATCAGCCATTGATGTAGAAAATCATTTTATAAAAAGTGCTTCTACCCTGTTCAAATCACTTTAAAAGTAGGTTACTGCCCACAGAGGATGGTGGTGAAATTAAGACCAAAAGTCAGTTGATCCCATTTCTGAACTCTATGTTCTTACTTCTTTAGAAGTAGCATATTAATAATCAGATACTTGTAAAACATCTACTTATTTTAGAGAAATTCTTAGGCCTCCTTGCCTAATACAGGGTGAGAGTTGATCACATTGTAAAATGCCGCCATCAGAAGCCAAGCTGTCTAGTGATGTGAGCAATGAAACCATCCAACTCCTTGCGAGAAACCCCACCCTCTTCCATTGACCTCTGTAGGGAGTTCCCTAGTTGTTGTGCTTTCTTCCTCATAGCGTTTCCTTCCTCTGATGCCATGAGCCTTCTCACTGCCTTTTCAATGGCAGATGCTGCCACCAGCTGCTCCCTCTCTGCCCACTCCTTAACAGCCAGACCAACTTGGAGTACTTGTGTCACCAGAGCAGCGTTTCTTGGCTGATCCGAGTGCATGGGCCATGCTGCTATGGGCACTCCCATGCTGATGCTCTCCAGGCATGAGTTCCATCCACAATGGCACATCAATCCACCCGTGGAGCTGTGCCCCAGTATCTCCAGTTGGGGCGCCCACTCTCTCACCACCACCCCCATTCCTGTCTCCTTCATTCTCTCTTCATACCCTTCTGGAAGTTCACTTCTCCTGACTTCTTCGCTGAAAATATCTCCTTTATCCGCATCTCTCAATAACCAGATGAACTTGTGCCCACTGCGCTCCAACCCAATCGCCAGCTCCTTGATCTGTTCATCTGTCAGTGAAGTTGAGGTTCCAAAAGAAACCAATAGGACAGACTTTGGAGCCTGTTTGTCAAGCCATTCCAAGCATTTGTCCCCAGGATTTGATGTTTTGTCACTGTATGTGGTCACCAGGTTGAGTGGCCCTAATGCCCATCCCTTCTTTTTCACACCATCAATCTCCTCTTCCCGAAGTATATCCACATAGGGGCCCTCTATCAACTTGGATGTGTAGTAGAGGTTCCCAGAGCTGAGCTTCTTAAACTCATGCTGGAAAACCAAAAATTTGAAGAACTCCAATGTGAAGCAGCCGTCCAGAGATGGAACATCCTCTGGAATTTTGACCCCCTCCAGCGCAGGTCTTCCCAGACTTTCCCAGAAGAAGAAGAAAATGGAGAAAACGGAGACACTGTGAAAAGTGTAGGACTCAGCATTACCAATACCCACAAAATCCTGAACCACAGAACCCATGAGGGAGTCATTAATCACAATGAGCCTGTCAACTGTAAGAGAAAGCTCACGTAGAAGCGCAGCAACAGGCTCACGAAGCTCTGAAGATGCCTCAAAACATGGCTGCAGATGAGCAGGAAATTGCACAGAGGCATCAGGATCAGGAGGAGGAGAGTGAAAGTGAGGAGTTGGGAAGTCATGAAAATGAAAATTAGGCTCCAGAAGAGGGTCCCAACCCTGGAGTCTGAGCTTGGCTTGGTTGATGTGGGTGGCAGAGCCCACATAGTGGACTGGTATGTTGTAGGAAGAGATGATGCGAGAGAGTTGCAGAAGTTGGTTTAGATGGCCTTGCGCTGGAAATGGCACCATCACCACAGCCACATGGGGGGCTTCTTTCACCCCATTTTCCTCATGGTTTTGCTGATTTTGATCTTCACCCATTGTAAACTTGTATATGATTATTGCAATGAAGCCTGAGCTTTTCATATATAAGAAAAGAAAATAAGGGTTGCATTGGAGACAAGAGGATACATAACATTTCCATTGATGCTCTTTTCCCCTTAGATAAATTAAGCATTTAATGATTTGCCAACAGACTTTCTATATATATATATATATTTATATATATATCATTTAGTTTTTAATTGAATCAAATTTTCATACTCATCTCATGTTGTCATTAGACAAAGTCTCGAAACTTCAACCCTCTCTCCTTTTTAACATCAAAATAAATAGGAAGGGACAGTGTGTGAGCTCTTTCATTTGGAAACAGCAATGAATGCCATCCCCCTTTTACCTTTTCATTTTTGTTGATTTCATAAAATGGAAAATATATATAAAATAGGATACTGGCTTTAAAATGTTGAAAATTATTAGTGTTTTACCCTACAATCCAAACACTCCTAAGAAAAATCATTAAATATTTGGCCTTTATAATCCATGTTTTTTTAATACTGCATTGTATAATTAAAAAATGATTTTTCGAGGAATTAGTTGTAATTTTATTGTTTCAAATTCACTTGGAATATTTTTTTTTAATCTTAAAAGTGATTTTTAAAGGTTTGATAAATTAATATCATATTTCTACAAGAAATTGTTTTTAATTATTACAAGGCATTTTTAATCCCTTCAAAATCATTGTTTTTTCAACTTGATAAATTAAACCTGGTAAAACTTCTATCATTAATCCAATTGGGTGCCTTTGAAAATGATAGTAGAAACCGATCTCAAAGATCCACTTGACCTTTGAAAAAAATATAGGATTTTTTTTTTTAGACAGGAAAACAAGGAGAAAAGAAGTGATATATAATTCAATAGTATTTTAATTAAAAATATTTTAAATAGAAACACCGTCAAACAGTATAATATTAAGGTTAATCCATGAGTAAAATCAAACATTTGATGAGCGTCAAGATTGTATAGGAAGAGAAGTTCCCAACTTTTATAAAGAATCGTGTAGACATCAGGAAAGCTGTAAATCTAAAATAGGCAATATAGACGATGTAGTTTGAGTGTGTGACGTGTGGGGGACAAACTGGGGCCCAACCACAACATCATTTCCAAGTGTTGACTAAGAACGACAGTCAGTAGCTTTGTCACATGGTTGATGAGATAAGTAGCAGCAAGCTTTGCCACTTCCAAAATATTTCTTTTCTTGTCCACTCCATGCAATCTAACATGAACAAATGGGAGAGTGGCACACTCTTCTCCCATTTCCAGTAGGCATTCCCCGACCTTGACACCTGTGGAATGACAAGATTGCCATGTCTGAAGAGACCAAGGCACTGTGGGAGCACTAATGACACTCAACATCAAGGAAGGTTACAAAACAAAAGAGGGCGTGCAGCTTCCACTTGAGCAAGTGTAGGGACGCCCAAAATGGGCCATGACCGAACTGGCCTAATCCGAGCCATACAATTGCTCCTTTCTCAAAAACACGTATCATCAGAAAAGAGTAGATCATAATAACTTGTTCCTCAAACAACCAAGTAGGTGTCAAGATAATGGCCGATCTCTCTTCTTAGCTTGGGACTTCCACCCTGGGCCCACCGCCCACTGCATCCAAAGGTTGTGTCAGGCGTGGATGAAAATGCCTGGATATTTTGTCGAAATATCGATAGAGGTGGACACGCCGATTATCCGTTTGGAAAAATTGGTAAAATCATCTAAATATTGTCGATTTATTGATTTATCGATGATTTCTCGACGCAACATGTGCATGTGGAAGGAAGAAAATAGGTGATTAATCGCCAAGAAACCAGGCGATTTATCAGTGATTTTTCAAAAAAGCCCATTTTAAAACAAATTTATCCTAATTTTTTTAATTTATATTTTATTTTAAATTTATATTACCCTTTGTTTATTTATTTTTTATTATTTTTCATATTTATTTCATTAATCCTATTTTAAAAAATTACCATCACTTAACTTTTATTTTTTTATATTTATCCTTTTAATTTTATTCAATTTTAAATGTTTTTATTTTAAAATATTAAAAATATAAATTTATTACAAATTTGCTCAAATATAAAAAATAATAATAATAAAGTTCCAATATTTTATAAATTAAAATTAATTTGATAAGATAAATTATTAATATTATTTTTAATAATTTTAATTATTTAAATTAATTAATGTTTATAGAAAAAAATTATCACTATAAATTTATAATAAAACTTTAAAAATTAAATCCCAAATAGAATATTTTATATAAATCGATTTAATTTTATATTTAAAATGTAATAAAAACATGTTTTAATAAAAGTAGTTTTTAATTTTTAAAATAAATGAATATAAATGTATTAAAAGAATTTAAACTAATTTTTTCTGGAAAAAATTTTTTTTGATAAACACTATCTTTCAATGTACCTATGTCAATTACCAAAATAACTTTAATATGTATATTTTTATTTATTTTATGATAGTGTTCTACTCAAACATATATCCTTTTGGATATAATATAGGTACCAATATATCCATGTTTACTAAACACTTGGTGCCAGGACTAGTTTCCAATTTCCGGGAAGCCAAACAATGATATAAGTTTTGGGCCAGGTCTAATGGCTGGGTATAAAGAAAAGATGGAGTTAGCAGCCCAATAGCCAGCCCATGGAGTGAGGGATGCTCAGTTTCAATGTGTTTGATAGGGTTATCCAACATCATGAGATTTTGATTATGTTGCAGAAGAGTCCAAAAATTTAAAAATGGGAAATGAAAATTCACTGCTTCAATTATGATGAAGTCCATTCGCAGGCGTCTAATATCACCCCTTCTGAAATTTTGGAGAAGACAAAAGGCATATTAACATGGACGAAAGTTTGAGTAAACTGGATATTTTTTACAGGACCTTTTCCTCAGGGACCAACGGTTTTCCATGTCCTACCATGTTGATAATGTTCTCAAAGCAAACATCATATTTTGTACACCTTAAAGTTCATCCAGATTGTCTACGGTAGAACAGGAAGTTCCACTCTGTTGAAGGAGAAGAAACTGACCCGTCCATGCGATACATGGAAAAACTTGAAAGGTATGCTACCACACCGTCTCTCAAGGTCTTCAATCTCTGTTTTCAATGGCGGATGACCCCTATGTCAGAAAACAAAACAGTTCAGTTTTTAGAACATGTCAACAATAAGCAACCAAAAGCATACAAGGGAGAAGAAATGAAGCATTAGAAAATGAAAAGACTGAATTCTAATGACCATTAAATGATAGTTATGGCCTAATCCAGAGGTGTTTTCTTCAAGAGCAAACACTTCTTTTTAGTTATAAACCAAAAGAATGGTAACATTCCAAATTTCCCCATTTTAACAGAGCTAAAGATGTTATAAAATGTCAGCGAACAAGCCTATGGTGCTCCAGAGAAGTCATAATCAACATAAGAGCACAAAACGAGCAGTAAAGCATAGCACAACCTTAGGCATGAAGATTTTTTTTTTTATATATAAAAAAAGTTATTTGGTTGATTATTATTATGCAACAGCCCCTGCTTCTTTCAGACTACTTTAACCTATCAAAATATTAACCAAACAGGGCAGTCCAGGTGACACCAATACGAGTTCTGTGTAACTAACTAGGACCATAATTGATCTTTTCTTTCCTACATCTCCCAAATCTTGGAAAACAGAATTTGAAACTACTGAGTGAAGATTTGTCATTTCCAAGTTTTCACCGCTTTTGCTATGCAAATAATTTCTGTGAAATAGAGGGAAAGCATAGCAAGAATCTTGCTTCAAATACAAACATTTAGCATAAGGAGCATGCTTCTCTTCATGCTGGAAGAATTCATCACCCCTTAAAAGATTTTAATGATGGGAACTGTCCCCTTGCAAATTTTTAAGAACATTTCCACAAAATTAATGGAAATGACATTTTAATAAAGAAACATGGATATGAATATCCAATTAATCACCACTCAAATAGCCCACTAAAAATAATTTCCTTATAGGAAGTAGTAAACCTTCAGTAATACTAGGAGTTAAAATGTACTTTGATGTATCACAACTATGAAAAGCTATGACAAGCATGACTTCCACTTCCAATAAAATTCAGCATTTATAGATATCTTGACATATAATTTTGTCTTAAACCACACAACATTTGGGAAAAAAACTCTACGCATTTGTCAAGAACACAACTTAAACATGCCTCCTGAGAAAAAAACATCATAGCTACATCTAACATAAGCGAAAATTTGAACATAACCTAGCAAAAAATGTTTGTCACAGAAAACTTAATGAAATACGGTTTACCTGGTTAAGCAGAGCACAAAACTTGGATCTCCTGGAGAAGACTTCCTAAACTTGCTATTAGGAAGATAGACATCAAAAAGCAGTTTAACTTCAGTAATGTGCATATTATTGACCAGTTCTATGGTGGAATTTTCTTCTTCTGATCCTTCATCTGTTCTACTGTTGCCTTCCGGGGTGCCTTGATGGGAATCCAAACAAGTTTTGGCACCCTTCGAAGTCCAAGGGATCCCATGCCGCCCAACAATGTAACCAAGAGACTTCAAGTGCCTATAAGCCTCAAAAGACTCCCAACAACATCCACACTTCCCTTGTGAAACCTTATCATATATACCTTTTAAGGAAATAGGCACATCATTATCATCCAATAGATGCAATGCCCCTAGTTCAGCCAAAAACCTACACAAAAAGCTTTAGACACATTACTAACAAAAAAGGGTATAACTAACAAGTACTTCTTAGTCTTCTCCCCAAAGATCACACATGTGAATAATTTGTTGTATGCCTATAGAAAAATTTAGTTCTCCTTAAAAACTACATGAAAGGTTAAAATCAATGTCTTTTTTTTTATTGTATATTTCTCGAATACTACTACGTAAGAAAGATACAATCAAAAGTTGACTTTAAGTTAAATTATACTTAAGTTGTTAACTTAAAACTTACTATTTAATTTTACTTTTAAGTATTAAAATTGTTTGATAAAATTAACTTAAGATTTATTCTAAATCATCAAATTAACATATTTATCTTCATAAATTATAACTAGTGCAAAGGAGCTCGAGTAATAATGGAGGTGGTGGAATAGTAAATGAGATCATAGAGTTAACCAAGGCAAATAGGGGTAAAAGAGTAAAATGAAAATGTGGAGTTGAGAATAAGTTAATTGTTTTTACTTATTACTTAAAGTTGTTTTTTACTTTAATTCATACCATTAAGTTATTTTACCAAACATACTTAGTTTACTTATTAACTTAAATTAAGTTATTAAGTTAATTAGTTTAAGTTATTAAGTTGGTTTACCAAACACCCACTTAGTCAAAGACTTTTTGTTAGGCTATAGACTTTGGAGGCTAGACAAAGTAAGAAGGTTTGGTGTTCAACTCCCCTTTGCTTGTTTTGGCACATTTTGAGAGAGCAAAACAATCATGTTTTTAATAGGGAAGAGATTTCAAATTAAAATTTAAAGGAGTTTCTAGTTATGTTCCTTTGAGAATGGTCTCTTTAGCTATGAAAATTTTACATTGATGAAATTCATTAACAATGTTAACTGTATATGGTTAGGTCACTTGGTTTTCCCTTTTTTTTTGGTGCCCCTGTGTATAACCCCTTGTGTACATGGGATGTGACTCCTTGTTTGTCGCCTTTAATCAGATTCTGCTTGTCTGTCAAAAAAATACTTCTTAAGTACTAATAGGTTCAACTCCAACACATTCTGGAATAAACTTCAAGTTTTGCTGAAACCGGCTAATTTAGACAACATAATAAATGGAAATTTTGCTAAGTTAAATTTTTTTTTTTTGATAGGTGAAATTTTGCTAAGTTAAATTACGCATTGCTTAGTGTTTACGTTACTCCTTTGCTTACTCTTTCTGTTGCTTTTCTTTTTCCTCTGTCAAGGCACCAAAGAAAATTGGGGTGCAAAACAACAAAATTACAAAGAAAATAGAACCATTTTCAGCTCTCATTGTGCGTTAAAAAGGAATTACATGAGATATAAATATTAGCAATCTTGTAAGTAATTATATCATACTCAAAATATTAGCAATCGTTCACAATGTTTAATGTGTCTAATGGTGACTATTTGACCAACTTTAAATCCATCAATAAATCCTCCACTTGACCATCCTTTACATGGTAGCACAACAATATAGTCATAAGTCTAAAACTGTGGTTGCACAGCTGTCTAGGCCATCTAAGGTTTTTTTTCTAGCTCCTATATGGAAGACTCACAATAGCATCCTTTTCATAAAGGTAAACATATTAAATCAAAAGCTCGCTCAATTACTCATATTGGGTTTGTGGAAGTTGCATTATCACATGTCAAGTGATATAAAGAATGGCAAAGGAACAAACAATAAAAAAAATTATGAGAAAACAACAATTAAAATCAAAGTCTGCAAATCTCATACAGAGTCTCCTCAATTGAGCAATAGATCTTGCCGCTATGAAGCATTCCTGTTGTTGTCCACATTTTGCCCTTCATTTCTACAACCTCAGCCATTCTCATTGCATCATTCCAAATTGCCTTGGAAACATCTTTCCTGAGAAAAATACACACAATTAGGTTGTAAAGTGCCCATTTTGAAACTTGATGGGAGTTATTGTTCTAAAAATCTACCTAAATTGTAACTTGGATATGGAACTAGAAGTATAGTAATGTTCTTCTTCATCATTGGCATCTTGAAGATAGATTTCAGAATCACTAGCTCCATCCTCCATTATATCAATTGCTGATAAAAATCACAGTTCAATTTTAGAAATCCAGTTGTCTAAACAAGCAACAAGAAAAAGAAAGGAAAATAAAAAACAATATAAGAAGTCACTGCACCAATAGTTTTGGTCAAACTTGCAGAATTTTAATATTGAAAAACTTTTTCTTTAAAAAGAAAACAGAAAAAGAAATGAGAAAAGATTCTGTACCCTTGTTCTGCATGAGTAGTGACACACTTTTCTTCTTTCTCCTCCAATAAGGATTAAAGCTTTGCATTGAATTGAAATTCTTCCAAATGAGCAGTTGTCTTGTCATTGTGACTTATAACTTCATCATCAAACCTATCTATGACTCATCCAACGATGGGCTTGTGTGTTAATCTGATACTCCATCAAATCTTTTAATCTCCATGTCACCAAATTTTTTAATTTTACTTCCTTATCCAGAGATGATTTCTAAGTTCCCACTCAAGCTTCTTCTATTCCACTTCAGAGATTATTTGTAAAATAAAAATATTATTCTAAAAAATTTTTAATGCAAGATATTGGATTATTCTTTCCTGTGCCAATAATCTCATCATGTATAATATATAATAACACTAATTTACCTTTTTTTCTGCAACCAATCCCATTTACTAGAAGATATGATAACTCAATCTCAAAGATGGGAAAGTTCACAAATAATGACACTTATTCACTTTAATTTATCATTTTAAAATTCTAAAATATATAATTTTACTTCCTCGTACCCCTCATTTTAAAGAATAGTATAGGAATGAATCATAAATCCTTGTATCATTCCACATATCGTCTGAGAAAAAAGAGAGGCACAAATGATGAACATGTTCCCAAGACCCTCTAAGCCAAATCCAAAATTGCATTCCTTATCATCACTTTGCCCTTCTCCCAATGATACAATGATCTAGTGGATCGTACCTCAATTGATCCTCTCCATAGAAAAACAGCCTTAGCCGACTCTAAATCATCTCTTGCAAGAAGTTCAAATATCACAACCATCTTTATCATCGTACGACTTACTAGAAAGGTAAATCTTGAAAAACAGAAACTATTGAAATCCCATACCTCCAGATTTGGCTGAGAGTTGCGTTTGCTGCATGCGCCGCACTGACTGCAATTCGCTTGAAAAAACCCTAATTGAAGAATTTATGAAAGGGACGACAGGAGAAGTGGGTCATGTGAAATGAACCGTATCTACTGAATGGCGCCCCAATAGGCTTGGCCCAATACTCAATGGTTTCGGCCTGATAAGGTTAAAAAGCAGGTTATGTTTGTTTGGTTATTTTTATATTGAATTTATGATTCTATTTACATAATACCTTTTAATCTATTTCCTTTCCTTAAGAAGTTGTAAAGATTTTGTGTATTTTATGATCTAAGAAATTATCTTTTACTACTTTTTAATGATATGGATATTATTTTTATTATTATAAGTCATATTTTATATCATCTTCCATATTATCTTTGAGTGTGAAATTTGAATTATTTTTAAGGTATTTGTTTGGTTCCATATTATCTCCCAAACTAATTTCTTTCGAACCGAGGAAGTGGTGTGACCGGGCCCAAAGGAAAAGTGAGGCAATTGGGCCATGATTCATGAAAGAAGAATTCAAAAATAGAAAGTTGGGTAATGAATGCAAAGACTGGACCAGCCAAAGTGAACTACTCCACTAGTCTGCAAAAGCCACGTAAGGATAAGAATGGAGGACTTCTTTTAATGGGGGAATCACGTTACCATACGCAACCCCAAAAAATTTGAGCTTTTCAAACTTTGTTTTCTGACTTTTTAATTTAAGTGTAGAATGAAAAACCAAATTACAATTTTATACACTCAAACAATAACTCTAAATTTCTTTACAAAATTACCCTGCCGCCTCGTCCACCACACCAAAATCTGTTGAAACCTCACCGGCGTCTTCTTTACAATTCATCAATTTAATAAAGAAAGGCTGATTTGCATTCCAAGCGCTTTCAAAAAACACAAAAGTTCAATAACAAGCAATAACATCACGTTATATTCTAAGTAATCACATATTCAGTCAATTTAATTTAATACAATCTCAACACAACGAGTAAAAGACAATGTTCAATCATAAACTTTAATTTAAATAAATGGTGAAGAAAATGTTCAATGTATTTTATAGACAGGAGAAATAAACACAGTTTTGAAGGACTAAAGAACTACTTACTCTTAGTAGCAAAGGGATGTGTCAAATGTTTGGAACATCATAGAGAGTTATGATGTTTTCTGCCTGAAAATAAGTGATTTAATTTAGTTATCTAGCATTAAAAAATTAGTAACAAACTATTTGGAAAAAACCAATACGAAGATCAGCATCTTGATTATGGTACCGACACATGACAAAATTGAGAAAGTTTGGCACATCAGTCGCCACCGGTGAGAGGCAGCAAGAGCAGTGGGTCGCTGGTAGTGGTGGCGGTGGTGTTGTGGAAAGGGAAGGAAAGAGAGAGAAAAAGAGGGAAGGAAATGGAGAGAGGGGAGATTGCCGACCGGAGAGAGGTGTGAATGACGGCCAGTTGCAGTGGAGAGGGAGGGAGAAGCAGATGGTGGGTATGGGAGAAAAAACAAAAGGATAATTTTGGAAATTCACTATTTGAGTGTATGAAAGGGGTTATTTCTTTTCTATCTTACACTTAAATTGAAAAGTCAAAAAAAAATTTGGGATTGGTTTATGGTAACATGATTTTCCTTTTTTTAATTTTTTTGTCTCCTTCACAGCTTACAAAGGGAATCATTTCACGTGGCCCTCCTCTAAAGTCTCACTCGCTCTGTAATAAATTCCAAGAAGATTAGGGTTTCATGGAAATATCTCAAGCGAATCAGGCTCAGTGTGGCCGATGCAGCAAACTCTCAAATCTCTATATCCGGAGGTATGGAATCTCAAAACTCCTGTTTTTTGAGCTTTAGTTCTGGATTATGTCATGTGATGCTTAAGATGGCTGTGAGATTTGAACGACTTGTAACTCAAGGAGATGATGCAGAGTTGGGTAAGGCTGCTTTTCTGTTGGGAGGAGGGCAAGATAACGATACCGAACGTGAGTTATGATTGTTAATTGGCTTAGGAGGTCTTGGGAATATATGTTTTTTCCGTGCATCTCTTTTTTCTTAGATGATGTATGGAATGAAATTAGGGTTTATATTTCCTTCCATCGTTATTAGGTTAAAAGAAGGGCACAAGGAAGTAAAATTATATTTTTTAAAGTTTTAAAATGATAAAAACGAACAAAAAAGTTTTTCTTTTAACGAAATTTTTCTACTTTAAAATTAAGTTACTATATCTTTTAGCAAATGCGGGTAATGACAGATAAAAGATTGTTTGTCTTAGATGATGTATGGAATATATTTCATCCTATCGGCACAAGGAAGTAAAATTAAGATAGAACAATGAGTGATAAAGTTATCAGGAGAAGAATGGAAGATAGATTTGTTTGAGTTAGGAACATAAACATGGATTTGCTCGAATTGTTTGTGATAATGAGAAGACAGTGAAAATATGAGAGTGAGGATTATTGGCTTGCTTCTCTAGATTAATGACCAGACTGGACTTGATCTACGAACTAAACTCGTATTCAAGCTGTTGCTACTCAAAGACTCGTGTCCTGGGGAACTTCAATGCAAAGATAAAAGGTGATTGTGGGACTCATGACCTGGGAGGCTTGAATGCAAGATAGAGATGATGCAAGATAAAGATAATTGTGAGTAGTGTTGTTGGAATGAAAATTCATTTGTAACAAATCATCTGTTTTGTGATGTAATGTTGTTAAAACAATTTCAATTTCCATTCTCTTGTTGCAATGACAATTCCTTTGCAATAACTAGCACTTTTCTTTGAAATTCCGTCAGTTTTAACATCCCATTCACATATATACATACATTCATGCTTTTCTCGACCCTGGGGTTCTTTCATAGCCAATGCTTTAAAATTTGTTTTATTACAGAATCCACTTTCTGGTAGAAGGATAGAATTTAATCATGAACAAGTGAAACGAGTTTGCTCACTATTGCAGCAGGTGTTGTAAGAAAGAACCGAAAACAAGTTCTCTCTTTTCTAATATGGTAATCAACTTTAAAAAAGGGAAATAAGTAAAAATCTTGATAGCAAGATGCTCATATTAACAATGGCAGCCCACTGCAACTCATAGTATGAAAAATAAGTCCCGCAAAACATTAATTTCTTTCTCCTATTATCAAACAAACAAAACAGCAGTCATGATTCATGAAAGCCTGGTCTTACTGTTTTTGTACAAAATGTATCTGTGATGCCGTCAACACCGAAGGACCATGTCATTTTACATCTCCAGAATGCAGGTATCTCAAACTGCCACATTTTGTTGCTTGACTAAGGAAGTGGCATCTCAAACTACCTATCCTTTGTTCGTTCACAACGTTCGAGCAACCTTTTCGTACAAATCACGAGGCCAGTTCCTATTCAAATTGTTTGCGAGAAAATTGGCAATCTGCAAAGGTCAGAAGGATGCATCCATCAAAAACCGAGAAAAACACCGTGTTAAGAAGCATGCTACATTTTGTTGTTGCACCATGCCTAGGTTACCTTGATTTTCACCCAATCAACCTTGGTCAGATCCCAAACACATCATCCATCAATTACTCACTAACTAGACTTGTTACTAGGCTACAGATTTACTTGAGAAAACCATCAAAATCCCATGGACCAAATTGAGGAAACCCTCGTATAGCAAGAAAAGAAGAGACTAGACATACATGGATGGTTCTATCAACTCAGGGTATCAGCATGAAACTGACCACAACCCACAAATATTTGCTAAAAGATCATTTTCAAAATTTCACATTACCAAGAAAATTATTTAAAGAGCCACTAATCCATGAATGTGAGATCAAATCCAAAGGCTTAACCAACTTATTGAAACAGGACATCTATAAACAATAAATAAACTACCTAAAAGGGCAACATGAATGGAATTACCTGGGGCAATCACAAACTCTGCTATGTGCCTGTAAAACTAAAGGTGCTATTGCTTTATAAATTTATTTTATTTTTAATTAAGTCTTAAACCTTTTAGATAAAGCAAGCTCAATCCAGCAGAATTATGGTCGGTTTCACGCAAGGCATAAAAAATGTAAACCAACAGTCACCAGGGTTAGTATGAAACTAACTATATCACATTCAATCTCAAGGCATACACAAATTAGTTTACATAAATACACCAAAAATTTGCATTTCAAATAACACACCCTACCAATGCTACCAATGCCAAGAAATTCTAAAGGGCTTTCAGGAGGAAGGGCATATAATTTGGATATTTAAAATATGAGGAATATCAAAATTCAGTATTTTTTTTAACATACCTTAGTCCTCAAGGCCCGAAGTGATCCATCAGTATCCGTCACATAGTCCAGACAACTGAGAGCAATCTTCAGAAGGTCAGGCACACAAGCTTGGACATGGGGAGATAAATTCTGAAACACATCAGGTGTGGTATCTGGCGCTCGTGGATCAAGTGGAAGAAATGGAAGTTTAGCAACCTCCCTCAGGGCATCTAGATAATGGCCCACTCTCGCCAACTTATGGATAGACAATATTGCCTCAAGCTCTCTTAGTACAGTCTGTTGCTCCATAACATGTTCCCTCTCTTGAAGACTGCACATTGAGTTCAAGTGATTATAAGTATATAATAAAGTAGCTCGTGCCCACGATGGGCGGGCTCCCTTTACTCATCAAAAAAAATAAGTTTATAATAACGTACTGAGACAAGTTATGAAATTTAAACCTTGATATCCATAAAAAAAGAAAGCCGACATCCAAGTTAGTGCTTAATCAAAGGATGATATGGTTCAGAATCCTCTGAAAAATTCATATTTCTAAAAAATAACCGTGTTAACTATGTCATTCTCAATTCACTTAGAAATTATTTCACCACATGAAAGCATTGCAAACTCAAACTAGCAGTCATAATATGATGGAGTAGTCAGGAAGCCAACAATAACAATAAAACTAACCAGCATAAGAACAATAGTTCTTATTTTAAAAAATGAACATGACATACACTCAAGAAATTCAGTCCAAGAATTTTTTTTCAAAATTCTCACCAGTGAGAATGAATTTGAGCCAAGGGAACAGATAAACAGAATCCTGTGGTGTTCATAATTCTCTGGAGAACTTCGAAATGAATATGATATACACTCAATAGATTCAGGACATTCATGAATACATAAAAGCATGTGACAAACTGAGTTATGCATGTGCTCAATAGAACACTCGTATGTAATCTGCACTTCAACAAGTCGGAGAATTTTGTCAGTCTACATAAAATATGGGAGTACTAGCATTTTGCTGGAATTCACACTTGCTTCACACGATAGACTTTTATGGTACACCTCTCAGTTTTTAAGATCCTCTTTTCACACAACAGTTTATATTTTGGGCTGAACCTTTGGAAAGACATTAGAAAAGGGTGGGAAAAGTTCATTCTTAGAACTAGTATCCGTATTGGAAATGGTAGACACACAAGTTTTTTGGTGGGATAATTGGGTTGGGGATTCTAAGTTGAAGGATGTTTTTCCTTCTCTATTCAGGATTGCAGCCCACAAATTTGCTATAGTGGCAGACCTTTGGGGGAGGCAAGGGGGTGGAGGCGGTTGTTGGGAGGTGGATTTTAGAAGATCTTTCCAAGATTGGAAATTAGAGGAGGCGACTCGTTTTTTAGAACATATTTCTGTGCAAAAAGTTGAAGAAGGGGAGGATTCTTTGGCTTGGAAGAATGATGGAAGGGGAAAGTTTAGTGTCAAATCATATTATTAGTCGTTACGGGATGAAAGCAATATTTTATTCCCTGCCAATGAGATCTGGGATTCGTGTGCTCCTCTTAGAAGTTGTTTTTTTGTTTGGAAAGCAGTTTGGGGAAAAATCTTAACAGTAGACACATTAATGAAGAGGGGATGGTCCATGGTCAATAGGTGCAGCAGCCTTTGTAAAGATAGTGAATAATCAGCTAACCACATTTTGATTCATTGCGACAAGACAAGAATGTTTTGGATTGTGTTGTTAACTTCTTTCAAACTGGTATGGGTGTTCCTGGATTCAGTGAGAAATCTTCTTCTAAAATGGAAAGTTAAGGGGCTGAGGAAGAAGAAAAGAGTAGTGTGGAGACTGGCTTCGATGTGTCTTTTTTGGTATATTTGGGGAGAATGAAATCGAAGGACTTTTCAGGAGTAAAAGATGTCTGACCAAAGTCTGACAAAGCTCTTTACCCGTTCACTATTAGAGTGGTCTCAGTAGGTTCTAGCATTAGACAATCCCTCTTTTTTTGAAATTTTGGGTGTCCTTAATGGAGACTAGACCTCCTATTGTAGGTCTTGTTTCTCCTTTCTAGAGCCTGGTTGGGTTTTGTTTGTATACTGCCTGTATACATGGAGTGCACCCCTGTTTTTGGCTGTTTATTGTTCAATTTGCCTTTGTCTATCAGAAAAAAAAAAGGTTTTAATATGCATCATAAATTTGGTAGAAGCAAAATTGGCACCAAATAATTTAATGAAATGGTGAAGTATAGAATTGACCTGACTTCAGGAAAATATTTGTATGTCTCCAGGATCTCATTGCCAGACTGAATTAGCCCAGCAGTTCGGCTCTCACCATCCAATCTACCACGAGCCAAAGCACAAACTGCTTCAGAGAGGCACTTATTAATTGTATCCAACGCCATTGAAAATGCCCCAATTCTCTTCTGAATTTCTATAGACTGTAATTTAGTGGTAAAATTAAGAGGTGAATTCATCAGACTAGACACAAAATAATGAACAAGATGACAAAGAATAGTTGAAGCAAAGATGAATGTTTATAAGATGCAAACTTGGAAAATAAAACCATTTCGTAAAACCCTAAATCTCTGCCTTGCTCCCGCTCAACCAAATAAATAATGAAGACAAAAAGAAAGAAATAATGTTGGGGATAGGGGAGAAGAAAGAAACAAACCCGCTGAATGTTTGACTTTCAAGCTAATAGTGGAATCCCAAAGAAGAAATAGCCAAGGTTTTTTGAACGAGAGTCGGATCAACAAATGAGGCATTATAAAAAGTGATGATAAAATAAGCCATAAAATTCATGTAGCACAATATATCCCTTAATTAATAGATAATCCAGTATAAAACATCTCAAACATCACAATCAAGCAAGCTATGTAGGATGTGATTTTACACGGATCAACAAACTGGGAATGCCAAAAGTTTAAAATAGAGTAACCAGCCAAGGAGAATCTTGAAATTTTGAAAGAACTTTTTTCCTTTATGATTCCCAGGTGTTATGTAATTATAATTCTAATTATAATACTCATAATTGTTTACGAGTATAATTATCTTCATTACTCTTACCATTTTTCTAAATTGGAACAAGACAATGCAATCATTCTACTCATCCCTATCGGCAACATGCCAAATAGCACAACTTGGGCATGGTGAAGCTCATACAAGTTCCCACTGTACTTGTATAGAACTCTGGAAAAAAGTAAAAAGTTAAAAAATGGAGGAGCAGAAGAAGTATTACTTGATCATACAGCCCAGCATCCTGACACTGGCGAGAAGCTTCAAGCAGAAATTGCTGTCTTGCTTTTACATCAGTCAGAAAACGAGCCAGTTCACCTTCTTCTCCAGCACCTCTCGGACCAAGTAAAAGATAAATCCCACCATCCCTTAATAACAGTTCAGTGAGGAGTTGCTTCAGCATCAGATTTCTCTGCCATTGCTGATCTATATTGCCCCTTCCAGTCCATGACAACTGTCCACCTCCCACTGCAGCAGCAGCTTGTGCATAATATTCTAATGCTGTTGAAAGATCACCAGCACGTAAATACACTGATCCGTACTGCCGGATTATGCTAGATGCCTCTGCAAAAGCATCCATCACCCCCAATTTCTGTCCTACCCCAGCACCTTCTGAAAGGACCCCATGGTCTGCTAGAACAATTGATATATGGGTAGCATCAACATTATACCCTTCAACTCCCATTTCCTTAGACAAGTATAGGACTGCTGGTAGCAACTGGATACTTAGAAGTAAAACATATGGATATACCAGAGGGTCCTTTCCATTTTTTGTATAATATGATGGCTCAAATTTATTTAGGTAATTCTGCAAATCATCCAAACTGTATGGTACCAAGCCCTCATTCAGGACAACAGATGAGGATCCACCTGGACAGTCCCGCACAGCTGACAATTTGAACCACAAGAAATCCTCTATGGTATTGAAAAGAGTTGGAAGATCTCTGAGCAAGCGATCAATATGCCTGCGAGAACCAGATATGATAGCATAAAGCAGCAACCTTTTTTTGTCATATGCTGCACGACCCACACGATCGCCCATTCTTAACATTTTATCGCATTCCTCTGAAGCAACTGCTGCAATCTCTGCTGATACCATACCTCTTGTAGTAATCCATTCTGTGAGCTGTCAAGAAGGGCAAAAATGACTAAGATCAAATAAAGACTCCCATGTATAAAGTACAACCAATAAATAATCAATACCTGAGAAGCAAACTGATTTGAAACACGAGATGATCTGGCAACCTCTATTGCTTCCTCGTAATACCCAGTCCTCAAGCAAAAATAAATCTGTTGTTTCAAAGTAGAAATAGGAGTCAGATGGAATGGGCACTATTTCCAAAAACATAATTAGATATTGAAGGCTACAAGTAGATTTAATATGTGAACAACATAATAAATAAAAGAAATAAATTAAGTGATTTTTCCATTCTATATGAACTTGTGATTTCAAATGGCATTCATCTTGCTTGCTTACAATCATTTGCATGAAAAGCAACTGAAAGGTATTCTAATTCTCTTCCATACTTCCTCTAGTCATTATTACAAAACCCTAAGAAACAAAAGAAAACAAAGAGAGAGAGAGAGTGGACTCGTAAAAAAGTGTACCAGGCCCACACAAAAGCAGATAAAGAAAAAAGACCAACTTAATCAACCATACACATGCCCTAAATTAATAATCCAGTCCCCCCATTAATTCAGGATATCCACAAAAATTTGAAGTTACAGTTTCTATAAAGAGTATAGATTCACCCAGCTCACCCATTTGACACACAATGGGTGTAGGAGTGGTGACCTTATTAGATACTCCCTACTTTGATTCAGATATGGCTGTTTGATTTTGATTGATTTTTTTTTTCCTACCTGTTTAACTGATAATTACCTTAGAAAGGGTAAAAAATTGCTGGAAAATAAATTTCCAAAAAAATATTTAAGGATAAGAAAGAAAAGACGGATAAAATAGAAAAGACAGGAGTTCTTATCAATTATATTTTTGCTTTTGATTGATCACTAATTAAATTTTTCTTTCTTTTTTTTTCCCCTTCTATTATGCCACATCCAAATGTTCACCCATTATTGAGATCCTATATTCAAGTCGTGGGTGTGAAGAACTAGACATCTAGACACATACTTGTACCTGAAACCGGGACTCAAACCCGTACAACATAACTCAAACATGGTACAACTTTTAGAGATTATGCAAATTTTCTCAATTGAAGCTTTCAGATACCACATTGATTTAAACTTGTCAGCTAACATGGAATCTGAGGGTACAACATAATTTGAGCAATCAAAGCAAGAGAATATAAGATGAAGTAGCATGTTAACTAGCTAAATCACCAAGGACAGGATTGATGAATCATCATTTCTTGCATGTGCACATCAAAATCAAAGGCTTCCAGATACAACATTGATTTCAACTTGTGAGCTACCATGTAATCTGAGACTATGACATAATTTGAGGAACCACAGAAAAGGAAAATACGATGAATCAGCATGTTAACTAGCTACATCACCAAGGACAGGATTGACCAATCATCATATCTTGCATGTGTACATTAAAATCAAAGGCTTCCATGAAGGAAAATGCTGGGTAAAAGGTACAGAATCAGGATAGAAGGGCACAAAACCTGCTGCCAAGTGGTATCAACAGGAGGTTGTCTACGAGCATCACCTGCATCAAAATCTAGAACCCCATAGTCTCTCAAACGAATCTGCCATGGGAGAAATAGAAAAAAAAACTAGTAATTATGGGTAAATAGGCATCCAGACTCCCCAACATCAAAACCATTAACAACTGAATATAGAAATATTATGACAAACCCGAAGAAAGGCATGGATTCTTTGCAGATTTCCAACAACCCCACCAAGAGCAGCCTACACTTGGATCAAAAGGATGATCAGGGGAAAAAAAAAACCACATCAGGTAACTAAGAGCTGCTCCACAGAAGCAAAAATGCTAAGGTTCTTCAATCATTATGAAAAAAATAATTCAAATGAGCAAGGAAGTATACTAAGAGTTAGCTGAACAAACAGAGAAGCGATAATTGATCAAAACATTAGTGCTCATGGAAGTATATGACACCATCAACCAGCACTAAGATTATGATAAACAACTTTATTACCTGTGCAGGATGACTTTGTATCGTATCTATCATATATTTCTCATGTCCCCATTCGAGGTGGCGCCTAGCACCAATTACTAATGACATTTTTTTTGAAACATTCCATTGAGCAGCTGTATCCTCACCCATTAATGTCTGTCAAATAATTGAACCATTAACCACTTGCCAGAAAATAATGAAAGATAACCTGAGCTTATAATTGGAAAGCATACCTGAATCAGGTGCCAAATCTTCTGCATGTTAACAGATTTGCCACCAGATGTCTCAAGGCCCAAACTATCATAAGCACCCTTGAAAGCTGTAGCAGGCTAATAAGAAGGAATACATTTTAAAAAAGAAGTCAAAAAGTAAAATAGTAAACCAGAGAAATAACTTAATCCAAGTGCACAACCACCAAGATGAGATCATTGCTTGATATATCGTAACATTCATATCCTAACCAGAGGCTTGATTGTATAATTACTATAGAGAGAAGAAAAGAACTTTAGAATAACACGTAACGAAGCATACCTTAAATGGTAAGCCACGCTCTCTTGCACTGTTGAGATTCTTCACAACCTCAGCATAAACAGAAGTTTTTTTCTCGAGGACAGGCTTGTTAGCTAGAGGTACAAGCTCCATACTAGACAGACCAGATGAAACCTGAGGACTGGAAATCATGGATGCAATTTGACCTGGACGAGTAGCCCCAGTGCTTGAATCACTAATATTAGTCTTGGGCAATGTTGATATGCGGCTCAAGCTTTGAAGGAAATCCCTTTTTTCCTTTTGCCAATCCTCCTGTCAAATATTGAATTCCACACTGAAGTCAGGGCTAAAAGCAACAAGGGCAAAAAAAATATTTCCTTGGACTTCATTAAACTGTTTGTACTTCTTGTCAACACAACAGAAGATTGTGTGCATGAAAGAAAGAAAGAAGGATTGAAAAACATCACATGAACCCATAATAGTGCACTGACCTCCATAACTTTCATCATGTAATCATTAAAACTTTTAAGGTTATCTTTCTGTGCTTCCTGGATAGCGGAAACTATTGCCATCTCATGAACCTGAGGTGCAAATATAGCAAAACAATATGATCAAGCTGCAAATGCCAATCATTCTTAAGGCATGTGTTTGAAAAACCTAAACATTGTAACTTGTAAGATAGTTCAAAGACAGTAATACCATGCAACCAAATATGAAAATTTTGTACAAAATACAGCCATGTCACTCAGACAGCATAGTTAAACAGACACATGATATAAGAGATCATCCATGAAACTTTAATTGCCAACAAAAAAATTACTCATAATTGACAGGGGGAAGAAGACAGGAAACACTTTAGTGCTGTCAAGGTCTGAACTCATGTGCTAAAAAGACAGGTGTGTAGACATAACTCTTTCTTAGGGAGAGGAAAAAGAGAGAGATAGAAAGAGAGAAAAGAAGAAACTCATGCTATGACTTTGTCAGTGGTGAATCTGGTCATGTCTCTCGCCCTTAATTTTTTCTTCTACCCTTTCAAAAGGAAAGTTAGAATCCATATTCCCCCATTGTGTTTATATGCCTTATTCAGGGATTTTGAAGAGATTCTCCAAGCCTAAAAATAATGCATGTCCTATCAAAAAAAAAAATAATGCATGCATGGACAGTGTTTTAAACTCTTAGCTACAAATTGAGCTTCAGTCACTTTGGAAGCGTCAATAATTTTTTTTACAAAACTTTTGAAGAAATTCTCCAAGCCTAAAAATAATGCATACATGGACAGGGTTTTAAACTCTTAACTACAAATTGAACTTCAGCCACTTTGGAAGTGTCGATAATTTTTTTAACATTTATATAAGTACTTCATCTGAAAAGGTAGTAGCCAAGCCACAAAATCAAGATTTAGTTTTTCTCTTTTGTATTATTACTGCTCGTGAATAGTAACAGAAATGTCAGGCAGCAAGATTGACTACTGACTAATATATGGCCATTGCTTGTGGCTCATGACAAATGTCATTGGCTCAGGGGAAACAACCAAACTTCAACATCTCTCCACCCTTCCAAACAAAGAAAATAAAGACAGAAAAAGAGATGTCATAGAAAATTATAATAAACTCTCAAATTTTTCTTCACTTCAAAACTTGTGTGCTCTAATATTAAAATGAAAATGATTTTTTAATGAGCATTAAGTTGTTAAGGATGATTCTACAAGTGTGGTTCTTTATTCTATAGATTACACGCATGAATTTAACCACTGAAATCACTCCTTTTCTTTGATGTCATAAACAAGAAATAACATGTTACTATAAAACTGACAAAGGGTATCAATTATGCCACACCATTAGATGCCAATAAACACATATGCCGATCGAAGCAATCTAAAATTAATAAAAATAGAAACTAATGATAATAAGAATCAAGACATTGATATTTGTAATTTGTATTGCCACTAAACAATTAAAGCAGTGAATTCTACCTGCTGCAGGTATTCCTCGACACTTGTTGCCTCAGCAGGGAAAACATCCTCAAATGTTGTCTTCAAGAAGGAGAAAAAAATAAATAAGCAAAAGTATATTTGAAAAGAAATTGGAACAGAGACTAGAAAAAGGTAAAAATAAAAAAGTAATAATAATAATAATAATCAAGAAAAAGAAAAATTTAGAGAAATTTGATAGCGAAGAGCTACATGGCTAGCCAATAAATTAAATGAAAATCATAATACAAATTAGACAATGAGAAAAAGGACCTATGGATAAAAAGATCACAAGCATTTAAATTAAGTTTATCTAATAAAATGTATGGATATTTCCAAATTAAATCTTTACAATAAAATATATGGAGATTTCCAACTGCATTTTATTATCTTTACCAATCAGTTTGCTCTTTGATCGAAATATAATGTCTAAGCATGACATATATTCCATGCTTTTTTTCTGATAGGTCAAAAATAAAAAAATGCAGGGACCATCTGTCATTCCTTAACATGGTTAAGGACATGGTGTTCTCAGCCTTTGATTATTAAAGGAAGGAGTAATCAGGAATCAAGCTAATTAGTGGAAAGAGGATAGCTTCAGTACTCTCTCTCTCTACCACTTCCATCTTAAGTTCCTACCTCGAGGTATAGAAGCCTTCTACTCAACTCCTTCCTAATGATTAGGAGATATTGGAGAGAAGATAGATATCTCATTTTTCTCTTTATTTTTTTCTTTTCCTTTTCTTTTTCTTCTTTTATTTTATTTTATTTTTTTTGGAAATTTGTTAGAAAAGAAAGCAAAAAGGGAGTCAAGCACACATGTGGTATAAGGACAGTAAGCCTTAACAAAGTTACAGGAGGCAAATCAAAGCCATTGGGATAGTCCCTATCTCCAATAGGGAACTCCACAAATACAATGACTACATGAGAAATTTTTCAGCTCCAAAGGAAAGAGTTCTCACAAGAAGAAAATCCTTTTATTCTGCACTTTTACACGCCAATCTCCAACAAAACCCATCTTGACCCAAACAAGGAAATTATGGAGAAAAGACTCTAGGCCCCAACTCCAATAACACCCATCCATGAAAACATTCAAGGAGAATATAGAAACTTCTGCTTTTTCCAACCATCTTATGCCCTGTTTCCAAAAAAAAAAACAGACTTTATTCCAGAAACCATCTTGCCCTACACCATTTTGTCAGAGCCAGTTGAATGGGAGATCCTTGTCAAAATTAAACATTCAGTTCGTGAAAACCCCTCCCTCCTACCTAGAAGAGTAGAATTTCTTTCATTTCTCTACATGGTATATAATATTCTATCCTGCTTGTAATTTTCTATTTTTGATGATTCACATAAATTGAACTAATCAAATTCAATATTTTGGTTCTATCTTGGAGCATATATTTGTTATAAACACCAAATTCTAGTTGTGAGAACTAATAAGGGCTATGAATTGACACACTTGAGCATACACAAAAGGAAAGAGAAGAGCAATAGCTTGAGGGTTTGTTTAGAAACTGTTCTTAAAAATATTGCCAAACATACCCTGAAATATTTTTTTCCATGTGGGCAATAGTTATTAGTCCAAAACATAACATCAGGTAGAAAAAATATGTAAAACTCCATAGAGCATGGATATACATTTTATAAGAACTTTTGCATACAAAGCAACTCGTGAACCATGTGAAACGATTAAGAATTCTGCAGTCAATCAAGCAAGATCGGGGATCAAAATCAATGCACAAGGAGCATTCACCTTCAACTCAAAAGACTTGAGATCCCGAGCAAGCTGTTCTGCATTTAGTCCCTCACGTGCCAATAACCTGTAAGCGAAACAAACAAGAACATTTATGGGAGAAAAACAAAACTAGGAAAAATGAAGAACGTGAACTATTAAAAGTGATGATACACTTTCAGACTGAATGCTTCAACTATTCCATTCAGGGTGATATGCATCATGCCACTATAATAGTTCTTCTATTCCAAGCAATCATCCATTATTTACTCATTAATTAAAATATATTGCCACATCACACAGAGGGGGTGTTTCACAGTAGATCAATTGAAGGAAGTATCATTTTCCAAATATCAAATGGAATAGCTTCAGAAAAAACCTAAACTGCAGTAATAATATTGCTCTGATTTTGCCCTAGAATGCTAGAGAGAGAGCTAAGGAGAGAGAGAGGGGATGTACCTTGTGGCTGCAACGGATTGTGATGGAGCTTCAGCTCTTAGGGTTTTTGACTTTAGCTTCTTAGATAACGCTTCTAATTGGTCTAAGTTCCTCTGAAATAGACGCAAATAGTGAACTCAGTTTCAGGAGATTTAGGTATTCAGATGCTTCGTACAGTGCCAGACAGGTTGAGGAAAATAAAAGGGAGTAACATTTTTAATCTTAGGTGTGGACCAGCATTTTTCACTTGCATTCCCATGTCTACATTAGGATTTCCAATTAGTAGGGGAAACAAACCCACATGAGACGAACCTAATGCAACTATTTCAATTCGTTCCGACAGACTTTCATTATTTGGAAATGAAAAATGAAGATAAAATAACAATTTTCCTCCAAACGTTTTTCCATTGTTTTTGTCCTCGTGAAAAATGAAAACCGGATTCAACCAAGCCAAGTAGTTGTACTACTTCCAGCTTAAATTTTTCCCATTCCAAGATTCCTATTCTGTGAGAAACGTACGATGAAAGTTCGAATTCCTCTTCTCTCGCTACGTTTTCTCATCAATCAGACGAATATTGAGATAAATCCAAAATAAAACATACCAACTTCTGGTTATCCCTTTGAATATAGTTTTGACTAATTTAGTTTCCTGCATTTTCAGGGCATCCGAAACTAGAATTATAAAAAGAAGGCAACGAAAGAAGAACCTGGAGAGGAGGGAACTGAGCCGAAGGAGCGGCTTGTTCGAGAAGCTTCGTGGAGGAGTGGAGGAGATCGGTCCAGGAACTCATGTCGGAGTCGGTGGCCATGGTTGCTGACTTCGGTGTGTGAGAGAGAGGGGGAAGGGTTTTATTAAGCCCTAATTTTGAAAGGAGAGAGAGAACGGTAAAGTGGTGTTCTTAACGCGGTAGTCCCGTGGGGAGGGGTGTACTGTATTTATATGCTCCTTCTCCACTGTCGAATCTTGGCCGTTGATTTCAGTGGTAAAAGTTCTATCGGGCGGTCCTTTTGAGTTTTCAGTGATTCCGTTAATGTATGATTTAAGTATCCACCGTTGGATTGCCCTTATTGGTTGACCTGCGGTAAAAATTTGTTTTCTATTCCACGAAATTAATTTAGAAGGAATCCAGGGAGGGGGAATTACTCGGAGACCCTTCTTATAAATAATTTTCTATTCTTTAATTTTTTTTAAATATGTTTAACTAATTTTGGATAAAAATTAATTTTAAAAATATATATTTAGGAAATATATTATTTTTAAAAACTTAAAAAAATAAATAATATTTTAAAATAATTGAAATTTGTATTTAAGAACGGTTTCAAAGGTTGTTTTTTAGTAACTATTTTAAAAAATGCTTTCAAAAAAATCTTCAAAGTTTTGTTGAATAACATTTTTTTAAAAACAAATCATTTTAAAAAATAATTCTTAATTATTGTTAGAAATAAATTGTGAAAATGCAACTGCCAATTGTATTATATTTAAATTATTTAAAAAAACACAAGTATAGTATATGTTATTAAAAATTTATTATTTAGTAAAGCCTGATTTAAATAAATAAATAGAGAGATAGAATGCCCTCCATATTGCCATAAAATCAATTTCGATTGATATTTATGTTCTAATCATTGAGCGAAAGGGCGAGCCAGTGTTGAGGATGCGGAGGGTAAATGGTATTTTGCGGCAGAGCCAGAAAGCCCTGCAAGATCTGGATTTGCTCAAGGTACTCCAATCTGAGATCAGACACGAACAATCCCATGATCGATTTCAGGTACCCTTCAACACAATCTCTAATCCAGCCTCATTAACTCGCTCCGTTGCGTTTCTATATTTCGTCACCAAAACGAGAAAGAAGGCCGGAATAATCGTCCTATTTCCATGAATGCAGAATTATCAAGGCGGTAATCCGGGAGATTTCGTGGTGGACTGGGACTCACCAGCTTCTCAAGATGTGGTTTTGCGGAGGAAGTGCGAGTCGGGTGAAGAGGTCGCTGTCTCAGCCCTTCTGAGTCCCATAACCTTTAGAAACGAGGAGGGTTCATTTCCAAGGGACCTTCTGATGAAGGTGTGTGTAAAGAAACCTGGTTTGAGTCCTGTTTTGCAGTTTGATTGTGGAGTTTTTAGCAAAGACCATGAAAGGTTGGAGTTCAACATCCACAGTGCATATTATATTCCCTCACCGGCTTGTCTGAATCCCTCAGCCTACAGAGGGCCCTCATTCAGGTGCAATTCTCTGTCAATTGGCTTGATTAATGAGCATTGTTTGCGAGATTTTTACGTATTTAGAGAGAAAAAAAAAAAAACCCTTCAAGTATATTATCGTCTTTACTTGGCAAAGAATGTGATTTTATGCCTTATTGTCTATATTTTGATGATTTTGAAATTGAATATCTGGGTCTGCGAATCTTATCTACATTTGTATGCGCAAGCCATCTTCTTTAGATTCTTTCGTTTGTTCTTGGAGTTATTGCTCAATTCAAGAACATGATTTCAAATCATGCAGCATAGGTGGGCAAACATAAAACACAAAGCCCATGTCCCATGACTAATCGTTACTAGAAGCAAAACAAATTGTGTCATGATCCTGCTATATATAAGTGATGATGATTTTGAAATCGAATATCTAGGTCTATGATTCTTATCTACTTTGTATGCATAAGCTATCTTCGTTAGATTCTTTCTTTTGTTCATGGAATTATTGCTCAATTCAAGAACGTGGTTTCAAACCATGCAGCATAGGTGAGCAAACATAAAACACAACCTATGTCCCGTGATTAATCACTACTAGAAGCAAAACAAATTGTGTCATGTTCCTGATATACATATATAAAGTGATGGTAAATCGTCACTTTTGGGGGGCGTTAGCACTCATAGCCAATGAGATGTGTAGCATTGGTTTTTTTTTTTTTTTTTAATCAGCAACGAAGAATATATAAAGACACCAAATAAAAGGAGGGGGAGCACCTAGGTGCATGGGAGGTATACAAAGGGAGCCAACAAAACAGAAACACCACAAAAGAGCAAAGAAAACATCCTCCCACTAACTAACACACAGTTGGCCAATAAGAACTAACAAGGAACCAGGACCCTTTTGAATATATAGGTGAGTCTAGTGGAAAAGGGTACAAATAAGAGAGTTCTTTAAAGCTTGATCCCAGCGTTAAATTCTATCAAAGTATTTTTAATTCCTCTCTTGCCAAGAATCCAAAACAAGCAAAGGGGGTTGTCCTTCAAATATTTTTTCTATTTTTGCTAACAAAACTCCCATTCCACCCTTCAGCTAATCTTTCACCAAGAATGGGAAGACCCAAGAACAACCAAAGAGAGAAGATAACAAATGCCAAAGACCCCTTACCTTTGCACAATGGATTAGCAAGTGATTAGCCGATTTTTCTAAATTCATGCATAAACAACAATTGTTTGCTAACACCCATCCTCTTCTCTTAAGATGACCTAAGGTCAAGAACTTTCTCAAACCGCCTCTGAAGCAAAAAGCCCACCTTTAAAGGCTCTCAAGAGCCCCACACTAGCTTAAAGGGGAAAGAAATACCTTTAGCCGACTCTAAGAAAGAGTAGAAAGATTTCACTGAGAACTTCCCACACATGCTAATCTTCCAAATCAGTTTGTCGTCATTCTCACTACACTTCCCAAGCACATGTAGCATCCTAAGTAACTCCTCAATGGTATGTAGCTCTCAATCTTGAAACTGCCTTATGAATCCTGGGTTCCACACAACCTGTTTGCTAACGACCTCCCTAGCACTCACCACCCAAGCCTCTTTATTAGAAGAAAAAGAGAAGAGAGACAAAAAAGAATCCTTTAAAGGAGCCTCCCCACACCAAACATCAAGCCGAAATTTTGTTTTTCCATTGCTAACCATAAAACTTGTTTTGGCCTTAAAGGCTTCCCAACCTCCTCTTATTGCCTTCCACAAGCCAACACTATAACTCTCTCTCCTAGCAAGAGAGAACCAACCTCCAAGTTCCTCCCCAAACTTTCCCACTACAAATCGTCTCCAAGGGGACTCCCTTTCCAAAGCAAATCTCCAACACCATTTTCTAAGCAAGACTATATTAAGAGAGGACAAGACCCTAATACCAAACCTTCCTAGCTTCTTGTATTTTCAAACAAAAGACCATTTGACTAAGTGAGGTCTTCTCTCAAGAAGTCCCTTTGAATTTTTTCTAACGTTAAAGTCACCATTGTAGGAATTATTGGAAGAGACATAAAATAGATGGACATATTGCATAGAGTACTTCTAAGCAAAGTAACTTTACTACCCTTTGAAAAGCACTGTCTTTTCCAAAGGGCTAACCTTTTATGAAACCTCTCCTCAACCACATCCTACATAGAAGGGGACTTAAACGGAGCACCCAAAGGCAAGCCTAAATAAGTAGAAGGGAGCTTCCCCACTTTGCAACCCAATAAAGAGGCAAACTCCTCAACATTAAGGACTTCCCCCACCAAAATCAACTTGCTTTTATATAAATTAATTTTCAGCCCTGAAAAAGTTTCAAACCAAAACAGAACCCAACTCAAGTAAATCAATTGGTCCGAACAAGGCTCACAAAAGAGTTGGGTATCATCCGCGAATAGGAGGTGAGAAATCTCCACTTCTTTTTTCCTTTTACCTCCTACCTTGAAACCTAAAATGAAATGCCCCTCACCTACCTTTCTTAATAGAATACTAAGAGCCTCCATCACTAACACAAATAGATATGGGGATGGAGGATCCCCTTGCCTTAGACCCCTTGAGCTCTGAAAGAAACCAATTGACGAACCATTAACTAAGATCGAAAACCTAGTTGTTGATATACAAAATTGAATCCAATCAACCCATCTTCGATCAAAACCCATGCCAATTTTCTGCAACACTTCCAAAAGGGCAGGTCCAATTAACATGGTCATAGGTTTTCTCAATGTCCAACTTACAAATCACTCCTCTTTGACTCCTTAATCTTGAATCTATAACCTTGTTTGCAATTAGGGTTGCATCTAGGATTTACCTACTTTGCACAGAAGCATTTTGAGAATTGAACACCACTCTTGCTATAACTTTCTTTAGCCTGTTTGCCAAAACTTTAGCTAGAAGTTTATACAAACTTTGCATTAAATTAATTGGTCTAAAGTCTTTAAGTCATCGACTCTCCTCTTTTTTCAGAATTAAGTCTAAGAACATGGCATTTAGGCTCCTTTCAAAAGATCCTCAGGTGTGGAATTCCCTAAACAGACCCAACACTTCATTCTTAAGAAAGTCCTAACAGGTGCTGCCATAAAGCTAAAGGAAAACCATCTTGACCGGGGCCTTTGTCTCCTCCAATTCTAGCAACGCTGCATAAACCTCCTCAGTGAAAAGCCTCTTCCAACCCTCCAGAAGCCTCAATGCTTAGCCTTGAAAAAGGCAACCCATTAATACTTGGTCTCCACAGGCCACCTGAATCCGCCAACAGAAGCTGGCAATTGTTAACAATTTTTTCTGAAATTTGAGGCTCCTCCGTAACCCACTCTCCATTCACCTTAATTCTTCCTATGAGATTTCTTTTGCAATGAGCATTAGCCATCTTATGAAAAAACTTTGTATTTTTGTCACATTCTTTCAACTGCAATTCCCTAGATTTTTGCCTCTAGGAGGTTTCTTGTTTGTTTAAGTCACTATGAGGTTCTAAGTGTAAGCATTCATTACCACAGCAAACAAGTTTACCTTGTATTTGCAAATAACACCTACTCACCTGTAGAGCTTTTTATGTTTTAAATTGTTGTACTAAATTTACCTTCTATAGCAATTTATGTTAGATGGAACATTGTATCCTACATAATTAATATTTTGGCACTCAAACAAAATATCAGCAGAGGCTACATTAGATTTGGTGTCTAAAATGTTGGATATCATCTGGGAGCCTTCATTTTATTTTTGGGCATTTTCGAGCATGGATGTTGCTCTAAGCACATATGAAAGTTGTTTTTCCCACTTTTGCACTATTGAACTGGATTACTAGAAATCAGGTTTCTGTTCCCTTTTTACCCTTTTTCTATGTACAGCAGAAGCACTTCCTCTTTATCCCTTCTTGATGTATTTTAAATACTAATTGGTTTAGGCAGTTGAAGCCTTGAAGGATGAATCAAGATTTTGGTAAAAACATGATTAGTTGCCTGGTGGCTTCAATTTGGTAATCAGGTTTGGAATTCTTTGGAAGTTCATCATCCTTAAATGTTGTAGATGCCAAAAGAAGCATCCTCTTTCCAGTTTTGGTTTTGGAAAACTGGCCCTATTCTCATGTATTTAGCATCCAACCTACACACTCATCTATTCTCACTCATTTATCCTCTTTTCCATGCTTAGCAAAGCTTTGAATATTTGCCAACTATTTGGTTGCTTGTCTCTGTTATTGTCTGGCATTGATAAAATGAAATATTTAATTGTTGGTAGGTATGCTTAATACATTTTACTAGTTAACTCTATTATTGTCTCTTAAGAATGGGACAATAAGAGAAACTTTTGGATTCTAGTCTCTATATGGGTGCTTCAGGGGGGAGGCAGGAGCAGCTTAATTGTTAATTGGAGGCAAGGTAGTGGATTATATGAAAGTGGGAGTTTTTGTGAGGAGAAATTCTTTTTTCATACATTCAAATCTAAAAGCTATAGTGTGAGAATAAAATAAAAGCATTTTAAGTTCTTATTTGGTGCAATGCATTACAGGAGCAGTTTCCCATCACAATCAAATTAGCTTAAGTAATGTGTCCCATCACTGGTAACAGAAAATCTCTGAGCATCTTTTAGTGTTCCCAGGCCACTCGGAGACCCCACATTCCCTTTGTTTTCAGCCTTAATTGGCTAATAACTCTTATGACCCACAGGGTTTAGTTTTTTGTCCTACGTGGCCTACTTCCTAGGCCCATCTGAGGCTTGTTTGGCTATCCCAAATTGATTTAACAAAACCTTGACTCCAAACTATTGGAGGGCTGATTACTGGAACCTTTTTTTTGTTGCTCAAGTCCATCTAGTACCGTAATCCTTCTAAAATGATTGCAATTATGTTGTTTTTTAAACACCCTTAATCCATCTTTTTAATGAACTTCTTCTTATTGTTGTCTTCTGAGCTTTGGCACATTCACTTGTCTTCATCCAACCTGGACACCTTGATGTCACTTTGTTTTTCCGTATGCATATAGAAATCATAAGGCTACAGTTGCTGCCTCCTTAGTGGCCAATATAAGAATAGATCTAATGTTTGCCAATGGCTTAATATTGGGTTGGAAGGGGCTTTGACAAATGAACCTGAGTTTTGATGCCCAATTCTGAAACCACATAAGATATGAAATGTGTAGAATCTGTATTGGGAATGGTGTTTGGCATGCACCTCTAGTGGCACATCCATGAAAATGACTGAAACTGAAACAGCGTCTAACAGGATAACAAATACTTATATTTGAAGTGTCCTTATCAGGCTTGTGGTTCATACTTTAGAGGGGGGCTTCTTCTCAGGTTCTCAGTTTTCTTGGGGGCACCCATCTATTATTAAACTTCAACCTGTCTTTTTATCTTTTGTGGTGAGTCTGTTCAAATACCTAACCACCCAACTAATTTCCTTTTTTATATCCCTATGCAGTTCGTTGGACCCTAATTTACAGGACGCACTCAAGGAGTATCTACTAGCCAGGGGTATCGGAGACGACCTGACCAACTTCCTTGTCATTCACCTTCATAGAAAGGAGCAAACCCAATATACGAGCTGGTTGCATAAACTGGAAGCTATGATGGCAAAGGACGATTGATCTGAAGAGTGGCCATCACCAGGTTTAACTCACACATGCCCCATTCATTGTTTAACATGCGCACTCCATCTTCTGTTGTCGGTTTCCCTTTACATCTCAATCTTTAATCAGTAATGGAGTTTATTTTTAATTTTTTTCCCAGAGCTATATTCACTTATAACCATGCCGTAAGCTTGTTAGAATCTTTTACTATTGAAATTGGGAACTTATGATGGGTTCCCTTAAATTTATTTGAATTTGCCCTGATGTTCGATGGGTATTTCTTCATTCTATCTTTTTCTCTTTCTTTCAGTGATGCCACATCCTCACGAAAGCAACTCCTACAAAATTCGCTGCCATCAAACCGGTTAGGGGTGATGCTAGATATCACCAAAATAAATAAAAAAATAAAAAAGTAATCACATGTGCCTATGTACTTTTAGAAGAAAATTGCAAGTGTGAATCTGTTGGTGAGCTCTGAGAGGTGAGAATTACTGCCTTGGAAAGTCGCACATTAAGAAATTCTTTTCCCTTTTCATTTTCTTGGAAAATGTGACGGAGCAGTAAGGCTGCAACTATTGGCATGGGCATATGATGAGACCAAGACTCAGTGGCATGAGGACTAAACTTTTTCAGAAGAAAGAAATGATTGGCATGGGCACACAATGAAACCAAGACTCAGTGGCATGAGTTTTTAAGAAAAAGAAATGAAAGGAAAAAAATTATTCCTTTGCTTGTTTATTAGCAAGGAACAAAATTAAATATATATTATCTTACTATAATGTCTTTGTATAAAATAAAATAAAAAATTACATTTATCATTGTATAGATAAGACATATTAAATAAATGAATATAGAAAGAATTAAAATTTATTTCTTAAACTTATTATTGTTTGATTAAATAAATTATTATACCTACTTTATTTTATCTTAGCAACCTTATCCATTTTAGATCAGATCTCAAGCAAAAAACAAAGATTCATGGAAATGAAATTTAAAAGAGGATAAGAGAATGAGTTGTTCAAATTATGGGGTGGTCCGGAGAAGCATTCCATGAATTAAAGATGGCCTATAATGTGAGGTGTTGGATCAAGTAAATCATATGGTAAAATTGTTTGGGTTTGGAAAATAGATCAAATCAAACAGACCACTCTTCTCTTGAACCTTGGAGGAATCTCTCCCAGTCCCACTGATATTTCCAAATTTATTGTTGTAGGATTTTATTTTTAAAATGTAAAAACAAAACTAACTAACTATCATAAATATATTTTATTATGTGCTCTTAAAGGTAATAAAATTAGTAGTGTACCCAAATTGTGACCCCACCACGATTCAGTGGAAAAGTGTATTTTTCTTAAACTTTAACAGAAAAACACAAGAGGAATATTTTATTTTTTTTGCTTTTAAATAAGAATCCGAAGACACAAAAGTGGAGCTAAAGTTGATCCTTATCCCTTGAAAGGTAGGGATAGACTTCGATGGAATAAACTGACCGTAGTTAATTGGATATAGTGGATAGAAGTGTAGATAAGAGAGAGAGAGAGAGAGAATAGTAGTACTAAACAAGTATGGAGTCGTTGGTGTGGTTGGACTTGGAACTTAAGAGGTTGAAGAAGGCAAACTGATGAAAATATCTCTTCTGCAACAAGCTCCACTTCCTATATCCTACATTCCTACCTACCCAATACCCTCGGCTTTAATGTATGTCTCCCATATCCACCAAAATTCTCAACTCAAAAGCCTGTTGAATAAATATCCTTAAGAGGTTGGGTGGGTGGGGTGGGGTGCCCTTGGTCTCATGTCCAGTTGCGCGATGAGTTTGCAGAGGCAGCCACTTGGCCCACTTGATATATCGATAACACTGCACAGTGCACGCTTGCCCACGCCCAGGGGTAAGTGGATAAACCCCACAAAGGGATAGAAGGAAGTGGGATTTCCCAGTTAGCCAGAAAAAAATGGCAGAGGTGTTTTGGAGAAATCCAAGCCTCAAATGCAATCCTCTCCAGTCTCCACTTGACTTTTGCTTTTTGTACTAGTCTACTAGAAGACTAGAAGCTTTGGTGCTTTGTGATGGGACTCAGCAATTAGTAATTAGTAATTACTGTTGCATTCGCTTTCTAACCAAACATATCCCATTATGATTTCTAATTACAAATTAGCTTGATTTTAATCTTCAGTGCCAGAGATCACCAACTTCTTTATCATTTTTTTTCTCTCTCTCCCCTCCAATATAACTGGGAGTCTCCTGGCAACTGAAGTTCTTTTTATCCGCTTACCACCTTGTTTCTTTCTTTTTCTCACTTATCATCTATAAATAGAATTGTTTGTTGCATAGTTTCTTTTTCTCTTTTAAAACAGTTTTAAAATTATTTGTTTGCCTTTTTCTCACTTTTAAGGCATTGCATATTTGTGTGTAATACAAAAATTCTTAATATATTATATATATTTTTTCATTGTTGTTTATAAAAAATAACTAAAAGCACTTTAAATTTATTCCTCTAAAATAAATTATTTTTCAAAAAAATCTTAAAAATACTTTTTATTAAACCTATTTTATAACTCAAAAAACTATATTATTATTTAGGATTGCAATTTTTACGAGTTAATGTGACCAACTCAAGCCCAATTCCAATTAAAAAATAATCCACCTAAATCTAACCCAAATTCAATCTAATCTCATTTCTTTAAGTTCAAATAGACTTCAGATTAGTTAGGTCTGATCCAAATTAGTTAAGTTGATTGGATTACATAATTTAAAATTTGTAATTTTTTTAAAATTATATATTTACATGAAAATTTGAATAATAGATAAAATAAATTTTCAAGATAACAATAATAAATAAATAAATTTACATATCTTTCAAAATTAATAAAAAAGTAAATAATGTTGTAAATCAATGATAAATGGAACACAAATAAAGTAGTAGAGATAAACTATATATTGTTTTGATAATAATATATAATAGGGAAGAATAAATCACGAAATTGAGAAAACTGAGATAATGAAATAAAGAGATAATGAGAGAATGTAAGAAATTAGGGGATGCATATTACAAGAGATAGGAAACCCTTTTATAGGCTTTTTCAAATAGCTTTCATCAATATTCCTATTAATGAATATTAATGGAACTATAAATAACATTAATGGTTTTCATTAATGAGTATTAACAGAAGTTATAAATAATATTTAATTAACATTTATTATAATTAATGTGGTGGTATTCATTACTTTAGTCATAACACTCCCCTTAAATGTCCACCACATTGAAGAATATGCCTCATTAAAAACTTGCTAGTAAAAAACCCCATGAAAAAAACATACCAAAGGAAAAATAATATAATATTCTTATAATTCTTTAAGTTACTCTTGGTATGTTAAGACTGTCTCATTAAAAACCTTGTTAGTAAAACTCAGTAAGACAAAACTTGGACGAAAGGAAAAAGAGTACAATACACTAACACCCTTTTACAAACATACTCCCCCTCATGTTGATATCCTTGAGTTGATACATTATAATCTTGTGTATCAACTTCTTGAATATTGAGGTTGGTAATGATTTTGTGAATAAATCTGCTAGATTATTACTTGAGCGTATTTGTTGCTCATCAATTTCACCACTCTTATGAAGTTCGTATGTATAAAAGAATTTTGGTGAAGTGTGCTTAGTTCTATCTTCTTTAATATAACCCTCCGTTATTTGTGTAATGCATGCAACATTATCTTCAAATAATATTGTCGGGTCACCTTTGATAGAGGAGAGTCCACATGATTCCCAAATATGCTAGATCATAAATCTTAGTCATATACATTCAAGACTTGCTTCATGAATTGTCGGTATTTTTGAATGATTTGATGATGTGACCATCATTATTTGTTTGACAGATCTCCATGAAATAGCGGTACTATTGCAATTAAACACATACCTTATTTGTGACCCACCTTTATGTGGATTTGAAAGATATCATGCATTTGCATATCCAAACAATTGTTGTTTTGATTCTCTTGAGTAAAATAAACTCATATCAATAGTTCCACAAAGATAACGTAATATATATTTGATACCATTCCAATGTCTTCGAGTTGGAGCGAAACTGTATCTTGCTAATAAATTGATAGAAAAAAACAATGTCTGGATGTGTACAATTGACAAGATATATAAGTACACCAATAGCACTAAGATATGGAACTTCAAGACCAAATAATTCTTCATATTTTTTCGCAATAACGAAATTGGTCATTTTTCACATCAAGTGATCAGATAACCATTGGAGAACTTAAATAATACACTTTATCCGTATAAAAATGCTTCAACACTTTCTTAATATATGTTGATTGATGTACTAAAACTTCATTTGGAAAATGTTTGATATGCAGATCAAGACAAAATTTTGTTTTTCCAATATCTTTCATCTCAAATTCCTTTTTCAAGTAATTTGTTGTTCTTGTGAGCTCTTTAGGAGTTCCAACAAGATTTAAGTCATCAACATACACTATAATAATTGCAATTCCGATTTCTGATTTTTTAATGAAGATGCATGAGCAGGATTATTCACGTACCCTTTTTTTAGCAAGTATTCACAAAGGCGATTGTATCGCATGCGTCCAGATTGCTTTAATTCATACAAAGATTGTTGTAACTTGATTGAGTACATACTACGAGGCTTTGTACTATTTGTTTCAGGTAATTTAAATCATTCAAGGATTTTCATGTATATATCATTATCCATGAATCCATATAAATATGTTGTAATAACATCCATGAGAAGCATATCCAGTTCTTTTGAGACTGTCAAACTAATTAAGAAATGAAATGTGATTGCATCCATGACAGAAGAGTATGTTTCCTTGTAGTCAATACCAGGTCTCTGCGAGAAACCTTATGCTACTAATCGCTTTTTATATCTTATGATCTCATTATTCTCATTGCGTTTTCGTACAAATACCCATTTGTACCCAACAAACTTTATATCTTCAAGTGTTTGGACTATAGGTTCAAAAACTTCTCGTTCTGTTAATGAGTTTAATTTTGTCTGCATAACTTCTTTCCATTTTGGCTAATCATTTCTATGTCGGCATTCTTCCACATTCCGTGGTTCAGGATCATCATTTCTTATGATATCAGAGGCCACTTGGAAAACAAAAATATTGTTAATAACAATATTATTTCGATCCCATTTTTATTATGTGTGTACATAACTTACTGATATCTCACAATTTTCAAGTACATGTGCCTGTTCAGGGGTTTCCTGTTCAATATGTGCCTCTTCAGGGGCTTCTTGTTCAATATGTGCCTTTTTAGGAGCTTTATGCATTATTTATGTCTCTTATAGGGCTATAGATTTATCAAATTTAAATTGATTAGTCATTTTGATGGTCTCTTCCAAAGTGCCAAGTTTTTATTGTGTTCTCATCTTCCAGGGAGTTACATCCTTTGAGTCGACAGGTCTGCCACGCCTCAAGTGTATCTTAGATTCATTTGTTAACTGTTCTATAGGGACATCAATCCGTGCTGAAGTATTTGCAACTAAGATATGTAACTTTGTCATTTTCTTTGTATCAATGAATGCATCTGGTAGTTGATTTGCAAGATTTTGTAAATGAATGATCCTTTAAACTTCTAGTTCACATTGACTTGTACGAGGACCAAGATGGGACATAGTAGATGTGTTCCAAGTAATTTCTTGTCGTTCTTCAAGAATTGACTTTTCTCCCCCTAATGACAGAAAAACACCCTCATTAAAATAACAATCTGCAAAGCGGACTGTAAAAACATCATCCGTCAAAGGTTTAAGATATCTTGTGATAGATGAAAAATCAAAACCTATATAAATCCTAAGTCTTCGTTGGTGACCCATTTTAGTGCATTGTGTAGGTGCAATTAGTACATATACTGCACAACAAAAAATTCGTAAGTGATAAATATTTGGTTGTTTTCCAAGCACAAGTTGTGAAGGGGAGTATTCATGGTAAGTTGTAAGTCAAATACAAACTAAAGCCGCAACATGCATAATAGCATGTCCCTAGGTAGAAGTAGGTAGTTTGGTTTTCATTAGTAATGGTCGAGTTATTAATTGGAGACGTTTGATGAAAGATTCTGCTAAACCATTTTGGGTATGAGTATGAACAACATGATACTCAATATTTTTCCCTACTGACATGCAATAGTCAATGAATGTTTGAGAAGTAAATTTGTCAACATTATCAAAACGTATTTGCCTTAATTGGATGATCTGAAAATTGTGCTTGTAATTTGATTATTTGTGCAAAAAGTCTAGCAAAGGCAACGTTACGTGTTGAAAGGAGACAAACATGTGACCACCTAGTAGAAACATCTATTAAGATCATAAAATAATGGATTGGTCCACATGGTAGATGAAAGACCCATATATGTCCCCATGTATTCTTTCTAAAAAAACTGGTGACTCAGATATGACTTTAGTAAAAGATGGTCTAACTATCAATTTAATTTGTGAGCAGGCAACACATGAGTATTCATTAAGCAAAAAATCTTTTGGTTCTTTAATGGATGTCCATGTGAGTGTTCGATTATTCGACGCATCATTGAAGACCTTGGGTGACCTAGCCTGTCATGCCAAAAGACAAAAACTTTTGGGTCGTTGAACTTTTGGTTCACGACAACATATGATTCAATAGACTTTATAGTTGTATGATACAACCTAGATGATAAAGCTGTGAGTTTTTCCATTATAAGCTTCTGAACAGATATAATGGAATAAATGGAAATATATTCTACATTATCTTTATTCATAATTTCAATATGATATCAATTTATGTGGATATCTTTAAAACTGAGCAAATTTATTTTGGATTTGCTAGAATATAAAGCGTTATTTATATGGAATCTAATTTCATTTGGTAGTGTTATGTTTGTTCTTCCAAAGCCTTCAACTAAGGTTGTGGTACTAGATATGGTACTTACATTAGCTTTTATTAATGTCAATCGATGAAATATTTTTCATCTCGAAGAATTGTGTGCGTGGTTGCACAATCTGCGAGACATACATCATCCTCGTTCATCTTGAGACTAAATAACACATTGATTTTAGATATAACTAATATTAAAAAAAAAACAAGGCATAATGTAAATAACAAAAGGAAATCAGATGTAAATATGAGACATAATACTATATTATTTTATATATAAAGTAACATTAATCAATGTTAATATTCTCATCATTTATTAAATTGTCTGTTTTTTACTAGGATCTCCAAATAAATCAATATCATGGTAGGTTAGGTCTAATCCATCATTATCGGTAAAGTTCATCTTTATTTTTTTTCCTTTTACTTTTATTGATGTTTGGTAAAGGTTGACCAAATGTTTAGGCATACGATAGGTATGCGACCAATGCCCCTTTATACCACGTCTATAACAATTATTCTCATGGTTCTTAGGAGGTTTATCTTATTAACACTTCCAATTTTCTTGTTTTGCTTCAGTATTATTCCACTTCTACTGGTGCAATGAGGCTTTCATTTTCTGAGAATTTGATGAATTATTACCATAAGTGTGAAACCAAGGTTTGGTTAATCTTGATTTTGATGATAACAAAACAAGGTTTAGAACTAATGATCATATTTCAAGTGTGATTAGGCAAGGCGACTTCCAAAGTGGCAATCCAAAGACAAATCAAGCCAAGGAGAAATCATGAAGAAGAAGACTATCTCAAAGAAAAGAGTTTTTCAAGACCAAAGCTTCTTAAGATCTCTTTGTAAGGTTGTTGGTGCACTAAGACTTTCATGCATTTCATTCTTTATTTATGCACCAAAATCATCCAAGAGTAATAATGTTTTAAATATCTTTAAAATTGGATAATTTCATGTTTTCAACTAAAACCTTGTGTTAAATAATTTTCAAACTTGTGTTAAAAGGTTTTAAGTTGAAAAACGTTGGGTGTTGAGCCAAAAAAAGGCTCAACCGGTCGAGGAACCGATCGACCAGTTGTGCTCGTCCGGTCGAGTACCGGTCGAGGTCCGATTGAGGCTCAACGGTCACCTGCCAAGCATTTAATGCTAACAGCTAGTCAACCGGTCGATCCCTAACTCGACCGGACGAACCCCCAAACGGCTAGTTTGGGTTTTCTCTTTTATAAAAAGGCTCCAATCTTCATTGTTTCAAGAGCTTAACCTTCCCAAATCATTCTTGATTATATTTGAGCATTGGAAGAGTGTTTTTGAGTGTACCATTATTTCATAACTTGCATATCTTTAGTGCACCATTCAATCCTAGTTTTTCTTGTATCTTTGAGCCTAAAGTTCTATTACTAAGATTTTTGTGAGATCATTATTTGTATATCTTTGTGAGGAATTTTCTCAAGTGAGAGGTATCACTTGAGAGGTTATTCAAGAAAGGGATATCTCTTGAAGAAGTGTAAAGGGTGCTTGAAGCCAAAAGTCCAAGAGGGTGAATTGGAACCATAATCCAATTGTAAAGAGATTGGAAACTTGGTTGAAACTTCAAGATAGTGGAACCCTCACTCGGTTAGGAGGTTGAGGAGAGTGGACGTAGGTAAGGAAGTGTCGAACCATTATAAACTCTCGTGTTTGCTCTCTCTCTTCCCTAACTCTTTTAAATTATATGCAATTGTGTTTATTTTGTTTATTATATATTTGCATATAATTGTCTCTTATTTTTGCATAGTTTAAATTTGTGAAAAAGAGACCATCACCCTATTTACCTCTCCCCCTTATAAGGTGATTACCATAGTTTGGATTAGCCTCAAATTCCTAACAATAAGAACCATGGTATTAGGGATTTCTTCCATGTCCTCATCTTCGTCCATGTCTGCGAGTTTTGGACAATATTGCATTAACTCCAAGGAATGGTTTGGATATGGTTGGACGAGACTGGTGATTTTTCATCAAAAGCTCATTATTTTGTTCAGTAACAAAAAGACGTGATATTAATTCAGAATATTTTGTAAATCTATGCTCTCGATATTGCTACTGCAGGAGCACATTCAAGGCATGAAACGTAGTAAAAGTTTTCTCTAACATGTCTTCTTCTATGATTTTTTTTCTCCACATAACTTTAATTGAAAGCTGATTTTGAAAAGTGCAGAGTTATATTCACTAACAGTTTTAAAATTTTGCAATCTCAAGTGCATTCAATCATATCAAGCTTTTAGAAGAATCACAGTTTTCTGGTGGTCATATTTTTACTTCAAATTACTCCATAGAGTAAAAGGGTACTTCACCGTAAGATACTCATTTTTTTAAACCTTCATGAAGGTGATGATGAAGGAAAATCCGTGTTTTTACGTGATCCTATAAGGATGTTTGATTGTCTTCTTTGATTGTAGCTCTAAGATTCATTGCATCAAGATGTATTTTAGCATTAAGGATCCAAGATAAATAATTCTTTCCCGAAATGTCAAGTGCCATAAATTCGAGTTTTATGAGATTCAACATTGTCAAATTACTTTATATATATGACCAAAACAATATTATTAAAACCAGTTATAATAAATTGATAGCATTTGTATAACTTTGATTATAAACAAAAGCAAATAATTTGTTTATAACTTTTAACAATATATAACAAAACAAAATCAACAATGATATAAATATGTAAAATTTTATTATATATAAACAACTTCAAGTTTAAGATACGAGAATTACCTTTAAAGCAATTTGTACTGGCAACGTGTTGTAAGATAAGGATAAATGTAATACAAATAAAGTAGTAGAGATAAATTATATATTATTTTTATAATAATATATGTCAGGGAGTAAGAAACCACAAAAGAGAATTGAGAAAGTTGAGATAGTGAAAAACAAAAGAGAATGAGAGAAAGTAAAAATTTTCTTTCTTATTTAGGGAATGCATATTACAGGGGATGTGAAGCCCTTTTTTAGGTTTTGTAAATGGTTTCCATTAATATTCCTATTAATGAATATTAATAGAACTCATAAATAAATGAGTATTAATGAAAGTCATAAATAATATTTAATTAATATTTATTATAATTAATGTGGTGACATTCATTATTTAGTTATAATAGATAATATAATATAAATTGATTTTTTTCTTTAAAATTTAAAAAGAAAACAAATATTATTATATAGAATATTATATATTATAAATATTATAAAATCATTAAATTGAGTTTGAATTAAGTTTAAGTTACTTCAACTTTGACCTAATTCCAACAAAAAATGAGTTTGGGTTGAAAAAAATGTAATTCAAGGCAAATCCAAATGTTGAAAATAATTATCAAATTACACCTCTATTATTATTATTATTATTATTATTATATTGTTAGCTCTAAGATTTTTAAACAAAAAGCACATATTAAGTTTTGGTGAAATTAATGTTTGAGAAATTCGAGCATCTTCATTCACATCCAATCATTTAGGTTTCAAAAGTTTTGATGGAGTGAATCAGAAAAAGTTGACATTGCTTTCCAGAAAGCAAACTTTGATGTTTTCATTGTATTAATAAAGGGAAAAGAAGGATTTTACAAGGGAAAATTCTAGGGTACCTCTTCAGTACCTACCGAAAAGTTTTTATAAGCCATCGGATGTTCAAGATTACATCTTGGCCATTCATTTTAAATTTGAAATAAAAATTCCACTTAACCAGTTAAGGAAAGAACCGATTGAGGCCTTCTTTCTTCCTCCCTTCTCAACAATTTTGGGTTTAAATAAAATAAATATGAGATAAAAATAGAATTGGAAAAAAATAAAAATAAAAATGATATAAAATTTGAAAACATATTTATTAACAAAAATCATCATATATCTTAATTACATTATTTTATTTTTAACAAACTATTAAACATTTAAATTCAACATGAAAATGAATATGGTAATATTTTAATATGAAATGAGTATTTTCATTAAAATTCAACATTTTGATAATCATATGTAAAGCTTAGGTAATTAGATTGTCCTAATTTTTTTCCGTACTCTCCAAAATTTACATTTTTTGAATTTAAGGTTTTTAAAGTTAAATTACAATAAAATAAATTACTAATACTCTTTTGAGTTACTAAAAATCAATATGAAAAATGTGATGAAAGTACCAAATATGTATTTATCTCATTTTTCATATTGTTCTCATATTTTTCGTACCCTAAATTATTTATATTTTTAAAATTTCATATTTACTTTTTAACTTGAAATAATAATAACATAGTTTAATATTATTATTTTGAGTTATTATTGATAGAATTGTTAAAAAAAAATTAAGAATTAAACATTTTTTAAATTGGAAATAATGTAAATTATCCTAAAAAAAATTATAAAATTAAAACACTAAAAAATTATTGAGGATATGAAAAATGTGAGAAAAAGTATGAAGATTATGAGAAATTCTCACATTCTTTATACCTACTTCACATTCTCCATAGCCTGAAATTTAACAATTTTTCGATTTTTTTCAATTTTTTTTCCACTTAAAAATACAAATAATATTGTTTATTGATACTAATCAAGCTTAGAAATGATGAAAATTATTTTCAAGAAAATTAAAAAATTAAAACACTAAGTAATTGTAGAATGTACAAATAATATGAGGAATGGTACAAAGAATGTGAGGAATCCTCATATTCTTAGTACTCTTCGTCACATTCTCTTTACCCTCGAAAATTTTACAAATTTTCAAACTTTAAAATTTTTTTTCCATATGGAAATACAATAATATTATTTATTGATACTAATTAAGCTTAGAAATGATGGAAATTACTCTTAAAAGAAATTAAAAAAATTACTCTTAAAGAAATTATGGAAGTTCGTACCCTACAAAGTTCGTACCATCTCTTACAAAATTCGTACAATCTCTTAGAAAGTTTGTACCATATCTTAAAAAGTTTGTATCATATCTTACAAAGTTCGTATCATCTCTTAAAAAGTTCATACGCTGTCTTAGAAAGTTCGTATCATTTCTTACAAAGTTTCGTACCATCTCTTACAAAGTTCGTACATTCTCTTAGAAAGTTCGTACCATATCTTACAAAGTTTATACCCTCTCTTATAAAGTTTGTACCATATCTTAGAAAGTTCGTACCATGTCTTACAAAGTTCGTACCATCTCTTAGAAAGTTCGTACCCTATCTTACAAAGTTCGTACACTCTCTTAGAAAGTTCGTGTCATTTCTTAGAAAGTTTGTATCATGTCTTACAAAGTTCGTACCATCTCTTACAAAGTTCGTACACTTTATTAGAAAGTTCGTACACTATCTTACGAAGTTCGTACCATCTCTTAGAAAGTTTATACCATGTTTTAGAAAATTCATACCATCTCTTAGAAAGTTCGTATCATCTCTTAAAAAGTTCGCACATTCTCTTAGAAAGTTCGTACTCTATCTTACAAAGTTCATACCCTTTCTTAGAAAGTCCGTACCTTGTCTTAGAAAGTTTGTACCCTGTCTTAGAAAGTTTGTACCCTGTCTTAGAAAGTTTGTACCCTTTCTTACAAAGTTCGTACCCTTTCTTACAAAGTTCGTACCCTTTCTTACAAAGTTCGTACCATCTCTTAGAAAGTTCGTGTCATCTTTTATAAAGTTCGTACACTCTATTGGAAAGTTCATACATTCTCTTACAAAGTTCGTACCATCTCTTACAAAGTTCGTACCTTGTCTTAAAAAGTTTGTACCATGTCTTACAAAGTTTGCACCATCTCTTAAAAAGGTCGTACACTCTTTTAGAAAGTTCGCACCATGTCTTACAAAGTTCGTACCATCTCTTACAAAGTTTGTACCATCTCTTACAAAGTTCATATTATCTCTTACAAAGTTCATACCATCTCTTACAAAGTTCGTACCATGTCTTACAAAGTTCGTACCATCTCTTAGAAAGTTCGTATCATGTCTTACAAAGTTCGTACCATCTCTTACAAAGTTCGTACCCCATCTTACAAAGTTCGTACCATATATTAGAAAGTTCGTACAATTTCTTAGAAAGCTCGTACAATCTCTTACAAAATTTGTATCATCTCTTAAAAAGTTTGTACTCTATTTTACAAAGTTTGTACCATCTCTTAGAAAGTTCATACACTTTCTTAAAAAGTCCGTACCCTCTCTTACAAAATTCGTACTCTCTATTACAATGTTCGTACCCTATTTTAAAAAGTTCGTACTATCTCTTACAAAATATTTATGACAATTTCATAACAAATGACTAAATGCTCTCAATTTGATTAATAATAACTCATAAAAAAATTAAAAAATCTAGATGTTATAAATCATTACATATTTAAATGTCATTTAACATTACATTTCTACCTACAATAGTTATATGTAAATGGAAAAAAACTAAAAATCAAATGTTACCTTTTAACACTTGTAATCACTTGACATCCTTCGTATAATGTTTTATTCAAGACATATAAAACTTCATCTTCAAATTTAATATATGAAAAAAAAAATTATATAAAAATATTAATAACAATTTGATAACAAAATTTTATAATAAACTCATAAAAAATTCTAAAATTGTTATTTAACATCACATTTCTTCCTACAATAATTATATTTGGATAAAAAATATCAAATATTACCTTTGACACTTGTAATCACTTCAAATCCTTCATCTTCTTCGTATAATACAAATTTTAAAATTTCTCTCTAAAAAAGTTTTAAACTTGATATTAAAATTTGATTAATCAAAATACATCTTACATATTTTGTAATTTGGTAGTTGCAATTATTTAATTTTCATATTAAATTATTATCTTTTTTTTTTTATATATGAATAATAAGAGTATAAGAGTAGTTGGTAGAATTTTTTTTAGATAGAGTTAGGTAATGCATTAAATATAAATAATATTTGATATTTAATAATAAATTATAAAAAAGTTGTAATATATATATATATGAAATGTAAGTGACACAAATAAGTTATGTTTGATAAGTTTTTATAAATTTTTTAATGATATATACTTTACACGTGTTATTTTATTATTGAGATCAAATGTGGGTGGTTACCGCCCAAAATGAAGAGTGGTACCAAAGAACAACCCTTTTACAAGACTTGTGTATTAATAATTGACTACATTTTCACAATCTTAGCAGAGAATCAGTGAAAGTCCTCAGCGGGCATCTATTCCTGGAAGACCCACTTTCCTCAAAGCCAAAAAGGGAATGGTTTATTTGATTTGTTCACTGGTCAGGTGACAATCGCGTGCAAACCCAAGCCATCGTAATTTTTTATTTTATCTATCCTTTCGGCTGGACCAACCCACGTCCAATTGTCTAACAAGTAACAACTAAACTCTTAAGGTGGTCCACGCGCTCACATGCGATCAAACGTAATTGTGTTAGTATAGACGCGCACTGTTTGGTTAGAATCTCTGTGCGAGACTCACAGTCTGTTATCCAGATATTGCTGTTCCCTGGTCTTCTATCTACACCTTCGTCTTACCCACTCTCTGTAGGTTTTGGAAATGGAGAGGTACTTGAAGAAGGACTTTGATGTACAGTCCAAGCACTCATCGGAAGCGGCGCTTAGGCGATGGAGATCTGCGGTCACAATCGTCAAGAATCGCCGGAGACGCTTCCGCGATGTCGCAAATCTCCACATGCGATCAGAGGCGGAAAAGAAGAAACTCAAAATCCAGGTTTTAATTTGTGTGTGTTATTTTTACTTTTCTATCTTTTTGGGTCCGTTCGTTTCCTGAGAAACTGAGGAACACAACAACTTGGTGCCTTATATCTGAGATCTAAGGATTTTAGAGGGGAAAAATAAACTCAAACCTAATGTGAAGAGAAGGAAAAATATTTGATTTTGAATGTTTAAAGATTTATCACTGAGGGGGCGACGATTACAACATATAAGTTCGCTGTTTTGTTTTTTTGTTTTTTTTTTAAAAATTATTTTTATTGTATCGTCTGAAACGAAGAAAACGGAGGAGTATAGTGCAAAGATTTGGCGATTTTTTAACATCTTAAATTTATTTTCTGGCCCTTTTCATTAGTTTTCTAAACAACCGAACGGGAGTAGGGAATTCTTATGAGTCTTATCTAAAATAGTAAAATGCGACGGCTTTGAGAAAAAATTATCTGTAATTTATTCAAAACTAGGAAACAACGCTCAAGGCTGAGACGAGGCTCCCGTGGGCGCTATGCTTACGCTGCGGACGTTAGCAAATAGCAAGGTCCGCTTGGGGCAATCTTGAAGATTTTCAAAAAGTGGCTTCCGGATTCGGACCGGTTGCAAGTTCAGCCAATCACGTCTCAAGTTTCGCTGCCTAGAGGTCCACCCATAGGATGTAAAAATTCTTATAATACATTTTAAAAAAAATAATCTTTTGGAAAAAACAAAAAAATGTCTATTTTTATCTGTCTAAAGACTCTAAACCCTTCTTAAAAGCTTTTTATTTTTATTTTTTATGAAGGCAACAAAGCCTTTATGGGCATGAAAAAATAATGCGTTCCCAGTAGCAGTAGTAGGATCCCCACTCACTGTTTCTTGGCCCGCTGCCGACTATCAACGACAGAACAAGAGTCACGCAGTTTTCTGCTATCAACGTCTATAACTCTGGCGAGTTCTCTAGAGGAGCTTGACAGGTATGATTATTATATAGTTAGAATCACCCAGTTTTCTGCTAAATGTGGGAGAGACTGGAGGGAGAGTTGCGGTAGCCAGGAAGGATAGGGACATCGATTCTTCTTTTGTTTCTGGGGTTCTTTTCTAAAATTGTATTGCCTGTCAACGGTGCAGAGAAAAAGAGAGTAATAATTAAGAGCGAGAGTATTTCTCTTTTGACCCGCAGAAGCTGTAAGCTGCCATCCTCCGGAGTGATTTAAAATTTTTGGATCGAACTTAAAAAGGACGATTCAGTACACATGTTTTGACTAAATCTGAATAAAACCACAATCTCTCATTCATTTTCCCGAGATTAAGTCATCGGAGAAAATTGATTCCTATTTGTCTGCTTCTCTTGCTTTGGCTGTTACCTACGAATATACTTGGGGATTTTTTAAGAGGGTTTGTTTTATGTTTTATATTTTTTTAAAAACTAGATGCCAATTTCAAAAGCCGATTTTTTATCTTCCAGCCCTGGCAACCAAGGAAACTTCCACGAACCTTCCGATGGTATAGTCAAGCAAAGTGATGAAAAGGTACGTAGGAGGTGGCTTGGCCGGCAAGTTTCCAGGAGTAAACGTTGACATTTAATTCCAAACCAATAATTCAATGCAAAAGGCAACTAAGGAAAGTTCCTTGAACCTTCGGCTGTTATAATCACATGAGTTGGACGGACGTATAAATAATAAATAAGGAAAATGAGAGCAATAAAAAACAGGTGTCCGTGGTCCATAAGCATTACGAAGCCTTTTCCCTGTCTATTTGCTGTGAAAAGGTTATTGTCACTTCGTATCCTCCCACACACCAATTTGTATTTTATTGATCATCTATTCCTTAGCTTCCAATCTGCTGCTGTCCTACTCTCAGCATTTTGAGACACCAATTGTACAGATTAGAGACAAGAGATTGCCCAGTCAATTATATTATGATCTTGTTGTTTTAATTCCCAAAGGTTTCATGTCGATATTTTCAGCATTAAAGAGGAGGGGAAAAAAGGAGGGAAAAAAAATAGAGCATTTTGTGCGACGGATGAATTAAATTTACTAAGATTAGCTCTATCTAATGAATGTAGCATGCCATGTAATTTAATTTAATTATGGAGCACTGTGAGACATGGTGTCTTACTCCCTTCTCTTCATCCAATCGTCGCAGGAGGACCTAATTAAATTTTCAGGTGGATTTATTTGAAAATTATGCCCTCCTATATTCCCTTTGACTGATGTTACCTGGAAAAAAAGAGGCCAATGAAGTATATGGGCAAGTCTCTATGCATTAAATAAATTACCTATATCCCTCACTCTTTGTAGTGAGAATAATGTAATGGAAACTCGGTCTTTTTGTCCTACATGCTGATTTCCTTCATAGAGGGAGAGTGAAATTGTGCCAGTTTTGTCCACCCGCGTCTTTTTGGCTTCAACTCTAATGGTCCTGCCCCATGCTAGAACAAATAATTATAAAGATATGTGTGTGAATAGGTTTTTTTGGTAATTTATGTTTTGCATAAATTGTTGTACTAATGTGACCACTACCATTATGTGCAGCATGTTGCAAATGCTATAATGCCAAAAAGTTTCTTAGAGGTTAAATTATGGTGTTTCAAATTTTATTCACCCATTTTATATTATGTCACTTCTCCACACGAAATTTTTAGCTATAGTGTGCATGCACATTCATTAGTTTAAAATGAAATGTACATTCTATTTTGTTTTCTTGCTTAGGTAATCATATGCAGCAAATGTGTTCACCGTATACATATTTTCATTTTGCTGAGACTTTGTGCGGAGGTGTTTGTAGTGTTGGGACTTGGGAGGTCTTTCTCATCCTTTAGTTTGTACTTGCTATTTTATTATGGTGAAATGGTTGTTTCTTATAATGAAAAAAAAAGGCACATTCATAAAATAAAGATAAAGTTATAACAATAATGCCTAGTACAAAAATTGACAAGTTTTAGCAATGATGCACATCATGTGATTGTCAATAAGCAATAATGTACAATCACGAAGTAATGACCGTATGGTGAAATTTTCAAATGGTTATGCTATTTCAAATAACCCCACTCTTAGCTACACTAGATGGTTCAACTTCTTTAAAATTGTGTTTGCATGTGCTATAAATTACATGGTGTGAAGTCATGCAATGATGTTTGTCATTCCCAATTTCTTTGCTAGGGACAAGGCATTTGTGGGCTTTCACATTGGTGTATCACAGGTTTTTTTAAAAGCAAAATTATTCTTGTAGCTATTATTCTCTCTTCTCATTTCTTATTCCCATCCTCCACGACAGAGAGAATCCCACTGCTTGGGCACAATTTCTTTGCTAAGAACCATGCGCTTACAGGCTTTCACATTGGTGTATTACAAGCTCATTTAAAGAGCAAATTCTTCTCATTTCTTACCTCCACCCCCCAACAACAGAGAAACACTCTCCCACTGCTTTGACACAACTTCTTTGTTGTCTAGGGGCATCTTAAAGTTAATCCTAGCATACAGAGAATCGGTTCACAAATTAAATCATTATGAATAATTGTACCTGTGAAAAGAAAGAAAAGGGAGAATCCCTAATTTTTGTTATTGAAAAACTATTAATAATACACATTGGACTTAGGTATATATATATACATGTTAGTAGGACCCCCAATACAATAAGGAAAGAAAAGGAAAAGGAAAAGTTAATAACCTAAATAACTGTACACTATCTAACACTCCCCCTCAAGCTGGAGCATATATGTTATATGCACCAAGCTTGTTACAAATGTATTTAATTTTAGGACCTTTGAGAGATTTAGTAAAAATATCTGCTAGTTGATCATTTGAATTGACAAAACTAGTCGCCACACATCCTGATGCGATCTTCTCTCTAATGAAATGACAGTCAATTTCAATGTGTTTGGTCCTTTCATGGAAGACTGGATTTGATGCAATATGCAAAGTGGCTTGGTTGTCACAGATGAGCTTCATCTGTTTTTCCTTTCCAAATCTCAACTCCCGAAGAAGATGTTTCAGCCATATGAGTTCACATGTTGCTAGAGCCATAGCTCGATACTCGGCTTCAGCACTAGATCTGGCCACTACATCTTGTTTCTTACTCTTCCAAGATATTAGGTTACCTCCAATAAAAACACAATACCCGGAAGTGGAACGTCTATCTGTGAGTGAGCCAGCCCAATCTGTATCTGTGTAACCAACAACCTGGGAATAACCTTTGTTCTCGTACAACACACCTTGGCCTGGTGTGTTTTTGATATATCGAAGAATACGGATTACAGCATCCTAATGGCTATCACATGGTGATTGTAGGAATTGACTAACAACACTTACAGGAAAAAAAATGTCTGGACGAGTAATGGTGAGGTAGTTTAGTTTACCTACAAATTACCAATATCTCCCAGGATCTCCTAAAGGCTCCCCCTGTCCTGGTATAAGTTTGACATTTGGATCCATAGGAGTGTCTACCGGTTTACAGTCTAACATACCGGTTTCTTCGAAGATGTCTAAAACATACTTTCTTTGGGAAAGAACCACACCGGAACTGGATTAAGCTATCTCAATCCCTAAGAAATACTTGAGTTTCCCCAAGTCTTTAGTCTGAAAGTGGGTGAAAAGGTGTTGCTTTAGTTTCTGAATATCATTCTGATCACTGCCTGTAATGACGAGGTCGTCCACATAAACTACCAGATAAATACACTGCCCCGAAAAGTTATGATGATAAAAAACGGAATGGTCTGTTGTACTGTGAAACATGCCAAACTCCTGAACAACAGAACTAAAACGGCTAAACCATTCTCGAGGAGATTGTTTCAAGCCATATAGAGAACGGCGTAACCTGCACACTAAACCAGACTCCCCCTGAGCAACAAAATCAGGTGGTTGCTCCATATAAACTTCCTCAGCAAGATCCCCATGAAGGAAAGCATTTTTAATATCTAACTGATAAAGAGGCTAAGAACGCATAGCAGCCATTGAGAGCAATAGACGAACAAAAGCTATCTTAGCAACAGGAGAGAAAGTGTCACCATAATTAGAACCATAAACCTGAGTATAGCCTTTAGCAACTAAGCGGGCCTTAAAGCGATCAACCTAACCATCAGGGCAAACCTTAACTATGTAGACCCAACGACAACCAATTGTAGATTTACCAGAGGGTAAAACAATAAGATCCCAAGTGCCATTGGAGTGTAAATCAACCATTTCATCTACCATTGCCTGTCGCCAGCCTGGATGGGAAAGAGCCTCAGGGGTGCTCTTGGGAAGAGAAACAGAAGATATAGCAGAAACAAATGCAGAATAGGGTGAAGATAATCGATGGTAACTCAAAAAATTGTAAATGGGATGAGGATTACAAGTAGATCGATTACCTTTCCGAAGAGCAATGGGTCAGTAAGCAGAAGGAGGCAGAGCCGGGGCAGGAGAAGCCGAAGGGATAGGAAGTGAGTTAGCAGGTACCTCGGCCAAAGAAGGAGGAACAGCGACACGATGACGGCGATGATAAACCTAAAGTGGGCGAGAAGGCACTGCATTAAGTGGGGAGATAATGGGAAGGGTAAGACTTCAGAAACAGGAAGAGATTCAGAGGTGGAGAAGAACAGTGAGTCCTCAAAGAAAGTGACATCAGCAGAGAGAAAGTAGCGATGAGTCTCAGAGGAATAACAACGATAACCCTTTTGAAGTCTGGGATATCCCAAGAAGATGCATTTTGTGGCTTTGGCATAAAGTTTGTCCTGTCCAGGAGTGAGAATATGAACAAAGCAAGTACAACCAAAAACACGAGGAGGAAGGAAATAAAGTGGTTGGTCAGGGAAAAGAAGGGAATGAGGAATCTAATTGTGTAATACAGATGAGGGCATACGATTAATCAAATAACATGTTGTAAGAACTGTGTCCCCCCAAAAACGAAAAGAAACATTACTATGGAGAAGGAGAGCACGAACTGTCTCAACAAGATGTCGATTCTTACGTTCAGCTACCCCATTTTGTTGAGGAGTATGAACACAAGAAGATTGATGAATGATCCCATGTTGGGACATAAATGAAGTAAATGGTGCAAAAAAATATTCCCTGGCATTGTCATTGCGCAACACACGAATAGAAATATTGAACTAGGTTTGGATTTCAGCATAAAATTTCTGGAAAATAGAGAATAACTCAGCTCGATTTTTCATTAAAAATAACCAAGTATATCGAGAATAGTCATCAATGAAAGTGATAAAATACTGAAATCCTAAGTTAGATGCGGTCCGACAAGGACCCCAAACATCAGTGTGGACAAGTTCAAAAGGAGACTTTGCCCGATTATTCAAACGCTTTAGGAACGAGACACGAGTATGTTTCCCAAGCTGACAGGACTCACACGCAAGCGACGACAAAGATGAAAAACGAGGGACCATTTTTTGGAACTTGGATAGACTAGGGTGGCCTAAGCGATTGTGGATGAGGAGGGGAGCATTAGTGGAAATGCAAACTGCAGGAGTTGAAGGCGAGGTGAGGTGATAGAGGCCTTGAGACTCACGTCCTATGCCAATCGTCTTCCCCGTACTCCGGTCCTGCAAGGTCACAAATTTATCAGAGAAAGTGATAGAACAGTTAAGAGTGCGAGTTATTTTGTTGATGGAAATAAGATTAAAAGGACACTCAGGGGCATAAAGGACAGAATGGAGAGGTAGGGAAGGGAGAGGATGAGCGAAACCAAAACCTTTAGCCATAGTTTGGGAACCATTATGTCACAGGATGCTTCAAATGACCCTCCCCATGGGCTTATATAGGAGGAGGGAAGCTTCTAGAGACTCCTGGAGCCATCTACACTAAGCCATTGGTGGGAAGAGTGTGGAAGGTTCTAGAAATGCCTAGAGATGTCCACACATCTCTACACTATGGAGGAAGGCATGAGAGGAGTCCAAGGCTTTCTAGAGACTTCTAAGAATCTCTTGTATATTCTTGTACATAGGGTTGTACATAGAATAGGGTAGGATGTTTTAGAATATTCTTGATTTGTAAGGAACCCTCCAAGGTTCCAGAGAGTTCCTTTGGTGCCTATAAATAGGTGAGGGCCTTATTTGGCCAAGGCACCACCTAAATCACTTCCTAACCAAGCAAGTGAGCTTCCAAGCACTTGTAAAAGCTTCTTTGAGTAATAAAGAGCTTCCATTCTTTAAGGAGTTGCCTACCAAGCTTCTTAAGCTTTTGAGTCGCGAGTGTTTTAGCCGAGCGAGCTAAGTATTGGGAGCAAGGCTGACTTAGCAAGATCGAGCGTCTTGGCTTGTCTAAGTGCCGCATGAGCTTAGTGAACGACTAAGTCCGTGACAATTAGCTAAAGTAATAGTAGGTAAGGCAGAGGTAGTAGTAATAGAAGAGAAGAGATCCTTATTACCAGATATGTGATCAGAAGCGTCAGAATCTAGAATCCAAGGTCCAAGAGAAGATGTGTGGGTAAGATAGGCAGAAGCATTACCAGTCTGGGCAACAAAAGCAACAGAAGCTGACTTGGTGGTCTGATAGCAGAGATAGTCATCATACTCACTGTCAGTGAGGGAAATACCCTGAGATGTGGAGGAACTGGGAGGCTAAGGCGACTGAGGATCAGATGACTGGGCCACGTGGGCAGTGTGGGAAGGCCGCCCATGTAACTGATAACACCGATCACGAGTATGGCCAAACTTATTGCAATAGGTGCAATGAGGACGTTGACCTCTACCTCGGTTACCACTGCGTCCTCCTCGAGAGTTAGTTTGAGAAACTAACACAGAAGAATCTGAAGTGTTATCAGATGGCAAAGTCTGAGTGGAGGAGATACGGAGGAGGCGAGCAAACACATCATCCAAGGATGGAACGGAGGAACTACCAATAATCTGATCGCTGATGGTCTCGAGATTTGGACGGAAGCTAATAAGCATAAGAACCATGAAGAACTTGTCAATCTGTGTTCGTTGATCCCCAACATCAGTAGTAAGAGGCATCACGATCAAGAATTCCTCCTTAAAAGAGGCAATCTGGCCAATATAAGTAGATAAATCCATGTCTTGTTGTCTGACATTGACAATAGAAGAAGCCACCTTATAAAGACGTTGGATATCATTCGTGTATAGCCCTTTCACCTGATTCCAAAATTTAAAGCATGTTTTGTAGGCCCAAAGATGAAGCAGAATCTTAGGATCAACTGATTGCCATAACACACTACATAACTGTGCATCTATCTTCCTCCATTGTACTCTGTCAATCTCAGGGATATCCGCCTCTTGTGTAACAAGATGATCCTCATAACCTTGACCCATAAACCAAAGCTCCACAGAGGTAGATCAGGACAAATAATTTTCACTGCCAACCAATTTCTCCGAAGTAATCATAGGAGATCCAGATATGACAGAGGAAAAAGTGGAACTTTTAGTAGCCATATCTACTTATCTGGAGAATGAAATATGTTTGGATCGAAGAGAGCCCTAATGCGGCTTCAGATCACGGTTGAAAGAAGAAAAACCGAGGATCCGCGGCTGTGAGAAACCAAATAGTAAAGAAAAACAAATGTGGCACTACTGGAAGGGTAGAAGAACACTTCCTAAGACACGTGCAGGGCTCAGGGTGGAGAGGAAGTCACCGGAGGTCGTCGAAAAGGCTGATTAGAGGGCCGACGGAAACAAAAACCTCCCAAAAAATGCACTTTCAGGGCTCATATGGCACAAACACAGATGGAGGGTGGCTAGACGGTGTCAAGCGAGGCTAGAGGTGGAAGAGCGTGGCTGGAAAGTGCTCCACGCGCCCTCACGCGCCGGCGCGTGAGGTTCAGGCCGCCAGAGAAGAAACGCGCGTGGCCGGCGCGTGGCTGAGAATCTCCCTCTGGTGCTTTGAGAAAACTTGAAGATCTCCTCCTTGCGCTCCTAATGGTATGGTCGGTGTCGGAAAAGGACTTCGCCGGAAAAAGGTCGCCGGAAAAGTCGTCGGCGGTGAGGGTTTTCTGACGGCGATATGGTTGATCGGAAAGCTTTAGGAGATGGGAAAGGTGACCGGAATGAAACACGGTCATTGAAAGATTTCCCAGTGGATTCACGGATAAACCGGAAATAATTAGGGTTTTTTTTCTCCCTAGGTTCTGATACCATGTGAAAAGAGAGAAAAGGGAGAATCCCTAATTTTTGTTATTGAAAAACTGTTAATAATACACATTGGGCTTGGGTATATATATATATACATGTTAGTGGGACCCACAATACAATAAGAAAGGAAAAGGAAAAGGAAAAGTAAATAACCTAAATAACTGTACACTATCTAACAGTACCCAACTCAGGGCCAAATGTACTCATAATAAAGATCATCAGTTGCTTGGTCTGCAAAATTGATTCTAGACAATTTACAAGCTTTGAAACCATAGTGAACCATGCATCAAGTGCTTACTTAAATTTTTACTTGTGAATAAAACATCTGCCGAAAATAAATCAATAAATAAACTGAAGCGCTTTTATTGCTGTTTGAAATATTGTGCATGGTTTGAATCATAATATCAATGATGTTTCAGGACATTAAACCTATTTTGACAAGCCTAGCTTCTGTGTTTGGAAATAATGATTCATTTTCTTTGAGGCATGGAACCAATCTCTTCCTGCAATTTTTTGTTCTATTATCCTAATCATTGGGGACAGAATGCTTTCTGAATTCTCATCAATATATTTTTGAGGATAGTTTTAGCCTCACACTATAGATATCCCTGGAAATCAGAATGCAGTACAGTTTGACATAGTTCAGAACAATTTATTTAATAGCTTCATGGAAATGGAGTGACTGTTTAGTATTTGTTTATCTGCTTTGATTGCATGAGATGGTAGATATAACAACATAGGTCAATGATTGCATATTGTTTGCAAAGTCACCAATTCCTACTGCAGTGACTAATCATTTTTTAACTTTGCGTACCCTATTATACTACTTTATTTTAACAGGAAAAAATTCGAGTTGCTCTTTATGTTCAAAAGGCGGCACTGCAGTTTATTGATGGTATGAGCTTCCTGTGATTTGGTTCACTGAAATCATATTTCTTGTCAATTTCTTCTGTTTCCTGTCTCAGATAAGTTTGTGTTTTGCAGCTGGTGGTCGAGTTGACCACGGGCTCTCAGAAGAGGCAAGGGAAGCAGGCTTTGGTATTGACCCAGATGAACTTGCCTCCATAGTTCGTGGCCATGATATCATGGGCTTGAAAGCCCATGGTGGACTCGAAGGACTTGCAAGGAAAGTTCATGTTTCACTTGATGAAGGTGTGAAATCAAGTGACATAGCTATGAGGCAAAATATCTATGGCCTCAACCGTTACACTGAGAAACCTTCAAGAACTTTTCTAATGTTTGTGTGGGATGCACTGCATGACTTAACACTAATCATCCTTATGATTTGTGCTGTGATTTCTATAGGAGTAGGCCTTCCCACTGAAGGATGGCCAGAGGGTATGTATAGTGGGGTAGGAATCCTAGTTAGTATATTTTTGGTAGTCCTGGTTACTGCAATCAGTGACTATAGACAATCTCTGCAATTCAGGGATCTGGATAAGGAAAAGAAAAAGATTTTTGTCCAGGTCACTAGAGATGGATATAGACAAAAAATTTCTATTTATGACTTGGTTGTTGGAGATATTGTTCATTTATCTATAGGAGACCAAGTTCCTGCTGATGGGGTTTTTATATCAGGATACAGCTTGTTGATTGATGAGTCAGGCATGTCTGGGGAGAGTGAACCAGTCCACATATCCGAAGAAAAACCGTTTTTTCTTTCAGGAACTAAAGTGACAGATGGTTCAGGGAAGATGCTGGTGACTACGGTTGGTATGAGGACTGAATGGGGAAAGTTAATGGAAACTCTGACTGAGGGTGGGGATGATGAGACCCCGCTTCAGGTGAAGCTGAATGGTGTTGCTACAATTATTGGTAAGATTGGTTTGGCTTTTGCTGTGCTGACTTTTGTGGTCTTGGTTGTAAGGTTTCTCGTGGAAAAAGCACTTCGCAAAGAGTTCACAGATTGGTCTTCAAGTGATGCACTGACACTTCTGAACTATTTTGCTATTGCGGTAACTATAATTGTTGTTGCTGTTCCAGAAGGATTACCATTGGCAGTGACTTTGAGCCTTGCCTTTGCAATGAAAAAATTAATGAAGGAGAAGGCACTTGTGAGACATCTATCTGCATGTGAGACAATGGGTTCTGCTAGTTGTATTTGCACAGATAAGACAGGAACATTAACTACAAATCACATGGTAGTTCATAAGATATGGATCTGTGGAAAAGCTGAAGAGATAAAAGGTAGTGAGAGTGCAGATGTATTGAAATCAGAAATATCTGGAAGAGTTTCAAGCATCCTTTTGCAGGCTATATTTCAAAATACCAGTTCTGAGGTGGTCAAGGACAAAGATGGAAAGAATACCATCTTAGGAACACCAACTGAGTCAGCATTGCTAGAGTTTGGTTTGCTTTTAGGTGGTAATTTTGATGCACAACGCAAAGAAAATAAGATAGTTGAAGTTGAGCCTTTCAATTCTGTCAAGAAGAAGATGTCTGTGCTTGTGGCTCTTCCTGATGGCAGAATCCGAGCTTTTTGTAAAGGTGCATCTGAGATAATCTTATCCATGTGCAACAAGATTGTTAATTATGATGGAGAATCTATTCCTCTCTCGGAAGTACAGGAAAGGAATATTACTGATATTATAAATGGTTTTGCATCTGAAGCCTTGAGAACCCTCTGCTTGGCTTTCAAAGATGTGGATGATCCTTCCAATGAAAACGACATCCCAACTTATGGCTATACGTTGATAATGGTTGTTGGGATTAAGGATCCAACACGTCCTGGGGTCAAAGATGCTGTTCAAACTTGTTTAGCAGCTGGAATTGCTGTCCGGATGGTCACTGGTGACAATATAAACACAGCCAAAGCTATAGCTAAAGAATGTGGCATACTAACAGAGGATGGTTTGGCCATAGAAGGACCTGAATTTCACAGCATGAGTCTTGAGGAGATGAGGGAAATAATACCAAGAATTCAGGTTTGCGATTAATTAATTAAAAAAAATTTAAGCTTCAAACATGTGTTTGAGAGATGCATTAACTGACAAAAATTGCTCGGTATGGACACAGGTCATGGCTCGGTCTTTGCCTTCAGACAAGCACACTTTGGTAACCCATCTCAGGAAATTGTATGGTGAGGTTGTTGCAGTGACAGGTGATGGGACAAATGATGCACCAGCTTTGCATGAGGCTGACATTGGGCTTGCCATGGGCATAGCTGGAACAGAGGTTTGCTTATCCGACCATCTTATGTACTAGTCATCTGTTTTTACTGCCCTTATCTGTTGTCTTTCTTCTTGGTTGCACAGTTATTTTTTAGTTTTTTGATAAGTTTCTTGGTCGCACAGTTATGAATGTTTCTTCATTCTATTCATCAACTTACATTTGCTTGACTTTGGAAATCATCTTCCAATACCATGAAAATCTTCTTCCTACTCTATAATATTTTATATGCAATAGGGTGATATTAAAATAGAAGTTTCGTATGGTCATTAATAACTCATTTTTCTAACAGTTATTTATTGATAGGCGAATCTTTCTCTACTAATTAATAAAAGAAAAATGAATCTAATATGCAACATGCATGAATCTTATTAACTTCTTAATAAGGAGTTTTTAGGTTTTGGTTTGAGGTAGTCTTTCTTCAATTTATCTCACTTCCCAAGATCCTCTACCAGTTAGGATCTGATTCATCTAATTGATTTTCATCACACCCCTGTGAGTCAGAATAAAATTCATCCAAATTATCTATACATTGTTCTTTTTCTTTTTCTTCATTTTTTCCCTTTTTTTTATTGATAAGAATTTTCAGCTATGTAATTTTATGTGATTAATGACTTTATGCTGTGTAATGTTCCACTTCTAAGCCTTTTTTTATGCTAATACCGTATGTGGAAAGAAAGGCCATGAAAAACTGGACCATGTACCTTTCCAACCTTTGCCCCACTCAGTCATCTTGCAAGCCCCCACCTCAATAGGTAGTGTGCCTCTTTTCTCATTAAAAGCACACTTTGACTAGGCTTCCTATTTATTGTATGTCATTATTAGTGACTCCAAGAAGGGTTAGTTTAAAACCTAAGAAAATCCATAGAGATTTCCTATGGGGTGGTGGAACTTTAGAGAAAAAACTTCATCTGGTCAGTTGGTCTAGAGTGGATACTAAAAAAGCGGGTTGGCCATTGAGAATCTCTCTGCTCTCACTACTATGTTGTAGGGCAAGATGAGTGGGAGATTTGTCTCAAAAAATGAGTCAATGTGGAAGCAAGTGATAGTTGGGAAGTTTGGGGAGGAAAGGAGGTTGGAGTTTGTGGGTGCTTAGGGAGGGTTATGGTGTTGGTTTTTGGAAGGATATCAAGAAAAAGTGGAAGGTCTTTAAAAGCAAAGTTTTCTTCATTGTTGGGAATGGAAGAACCAAGTTTTGGTTGGACAATTGGTGTCTCGCCATTTCTAAAAGACTATTTTCTCACCTTATTTTCCATTAGCAACTCAAAGGACTCATCGGTTGTAGGTATGTGGGAGCAAGATGAGGAGGTGGGTCATTGGAGTCCCTGTTTCTCATGACACTTCCATGATTAGGAGTTAGAGGTGGTGGAGGCCTTCCTTCAAAAAATTCAAAAGCTTTTAGTAAGGTGGGATGTAGGAGATAGATTGGCCTAGTCAGTTTCAAGGAATGGAAAGTTCTCAGTTGAAGTTTTCTACTCATTTCTGGTGCCAAGGGGTTCAAAGGCTTTCCCATCTGGGGTTATTATTTGGAATTCATGGATCTCGATGAGAGTTGGTTCTTTTTGCATAGGAAGCAACATGGGGAAGGATTTTGACATTGGACCATTTGGAAAGAAGAGGGGGGTCTTTAGTAAATAGAAGCTATGTGTAAATGAGAGGAGGAATCCATTGATCACTTGCTTCTCCATTGTGTTACAGCTGGAATTTTGTGGCAGTTGGTTTTTTCTCTATTCGGGTTGCAGTGAGTGATGCATTCTTCAATTTATCGGATGTTGTTAAGTTGGAACTTGGAATGGGTTTTAGATACGAAAAAGGAGGAAGAGAGCTCAGTTGGCTGCCCTGCTGTGTATTTTCTGGACCATTTGGCGGGAAAGAAATCAGAATGCATTTGAAAATGTGGAAGTATCAGAACAATCACTAAAATCCTCTTTTTTGCATAACTTTGTGGAACGTGTTATGCTTCATACCAAAGGAAATACTGTCTATGGTCAATTTTGTTGATTGGTTAAGAAACAAGTAGATGTGGGCTGGTTTTTTGTCCTTTGATTTGCCTTCTTTCATTGTCCTGTTCGGGTGGCGCCCTCAGTATGCTATTTGTCTACTTTGGCATGCCCTAGCACTTTCATTTTGTATTATCTTTATGTTTCTATTAGTACTATTTTCTGTGTGCTTATAAAAAAATGGTTCTTTTTGTTTTTTTCAAATTTGTTGCATGTTCCGTACCCTTCTGTTTGCTCTACCTGAGAAATTTGTTACCTGCTATTAAGAGCAAGTTTTTATGCAAGAATGGCTAGTATCATATTCAAATAATTAAACAAAAACAAAATGTATTTACTGATTATCAGCAGAATCTTGCTAAAAGAGTGCCAACTCGTCACTCATTCAGTGTTGAAAAGCATGGTCTTGGAAGTAAAAGCTATAAATTTTTGTTAGTTGGGGCTAACAGAAGAGCACCGTTCTACTTTTCCGAAAATTGAAACTTAATGTAGTCTTTTAGCTTTCCAGCATATGAATGGTATCATTTGGGGTGTAGGTCTATTACACCTTTGGACTTGTAGGATGCAACCTGTCCTGCTACTTATTCCAGTGCTATTCCTGCTTTTGCATTATTCTTGAACTTACCCATATATACATGGTATGTTATCTATAGGTTGCCAAAGAAAATGCTGATGTCATCATAATGGACGATAATTTTGCCACTATAGTAAATGTAGCCAAATGGGGCCGTGCAGTATATATAAACATTCAAAAGTTTGTGCAGTTCCAGTTGACCGTTAATGTGGTTGCGCTTGTAGTAAATTTTGTTTCTGCGTGCATCACAGGTGCGTTGGCCCATGGAGCTAGTCTTTTCATTTCATGTAGTGCTCTTATTTGTACTTTTGCATAATATGCCAATCAACAACAGCAGCAATAATGATAATAATAATAATGATAAGGATCTTTGAAACAACATTCAGGATCTGCCCCCTTTACGGCTGTCCAGTTGCTTTGGGTCAACTTGATTATGGACACTCTCGGTGCATTGGCATTGGCGACAGAACCTCCAAACGATGCACTAATGAAAAGGCCTCCTGTTGGGAGGAGTGTGAGTTTTATCACCAAGACCATGTGGAGGAATATTATCGGTCAGAGTATATATCAACTGATCGTCATCGGAGTCATCAGTGTTTATGGGAAGCGGCTTTTAAGACTTAGTGGTTCAGATGCGAGTGATATCATTGATACTTTCATATTCAACACCTTTGTGTTCTGCCAGGTATCATTTATTATGTATGGTTATTGTTGATTTGTCTCATCCTTGTTTCTGAATTCTGATATACCTTGTCAGCATTTCATGTCTTTAAACTCTACCAACATAATTGGTGTTTCTTCTTTGATCCACTCTGCAGCTGTTCAATGAAATAAACAGCCGTGATATTGAGAAGATAAACATTTTTCGTGGTATGTTTGACAGCTGGATATTTATCATAGTCATGGTCTGCACAGTGGCATTCCAAATAATTATAGTTGAGCTCCTGGGCACCTTTGCAAGCACTGTGCCCCAAAGTTGGCAACTATGGATATTGAGCATCTTGATCGGAGCGGTAGGCATGCCTGTTGCAGTTGTTTTAAAATGCATCCCAGTTGAAACAGGCAGTTTTAAGCAGCATGATGATTACGAGGCACTACCTAGTGGACCAGAACAGGCATGAGGAGAAAGATTTCTAATGCCGTGATTCTGAGCTCTGGTAAGAAATAGTGAAGGTGAATTGGGTAGAGTGGTTAGGCGTGCTTCACATGTATTTGAGGGAAAGCAAAACAAAGGTGAATACATCACGCCATGCCTTTCTTCTTTGTTTTGTTTTCCCTCAAAAACATGTAAAATAAGCACTATACTTATTTCACCTCCGCCACCTTCTCTCCAGAGCTCAGAAACAGGAACTAGAAAAATCAACCCAACCCTACATCACACAATATTGGTCTTTTCTTACTTCCCTTTGTTTTCTCTCAAATATATGTGAAACAGGTCAATTAAAATTCTATCCCAACACCCATTGAAGTAGTTCTATCTCTTGATGTTCAAAATGCTATTGTAAGTTCCTAACAAACTAGAGCTTCCGGTTCATTTGGATTGCAGTTGTTCCGCTGTTCCTTGTTGCCTGCCACTGCAGGAAGCAATTTTGTTCAAGCATTTGAGGATTTTCAGTATAATAAAATTTTGTTGTGACTTAACATTTAACAATAGTATGTTATTATCAATTTTGAAATCGCCATTTGAAGGTTGGAGTATGAATGTCATGCTTTCCGGTCAAAAATATGTGAATGCGATTCTAAACTGTCAGATACTTATCCCAGTGGTTTTTACTTTTTATTCCATCTTCTGATTTGCCTATAGGCTATAGGCTGATATGTGATGCACTGACCTGACCAGTTGATGGAGAAAAATTACACATTACAAACGATTTTAAATGTCATTTTCATTCTCCATTACTACCTATCGGGAGTTTAGAACACTAATATAAAGTGTATGTAATTTGTTGTTAGAAAAAATCCCAAAACAAATACATAAATCCGAGAGAAAGAAGATTACAATTAGGTTTTTCCCTGAAAATTGAAACAGCCGGGTGAAAGTCCCTAATTTACATGGAACACGGAGAGTATGGACTGAACTAATGGGACCTTTTATGAATCTCCAGGGCGAATGGTCCTCTCTCTCTCTCTCCCTCGCTATCTCCCTATGTGTTTCTTCCACAAGGTTAGACACTGTATTATTGTCTATAAAACGGAAACAGGGTCCGAATACCCCCTAAGAAAAGCTCGTCAATTAGCGATTCGGTGTTGGCATTAACTCCAGGACCGTTATCTGTGTTGGCGTGAGAGACAACTTTTACTGCTTACTTACATGCCAAGATCTCAAGGGCTTATAAGACTATTCGTTTAAGAAAAAGATCGTCTTTTTAAAAATAAATTTGAGGTGCTTTCATGTAATATATTCTGAACAACAATTGAAAATTAAAGAATGTTTTAGGAATTTTTGCATTAAAAAAACTGACTTTGATATTTGAGTTTTTTATTCCGAGGAACAAATCAAAGGTTGCCATGGTTCTCAATATAGCCATTCCTTCAATGGTACCACAAAAGGAAAAGGAAAGGTGAAGAAGAACCAGTGACAACTAGCACTCACTTCCCAACCAGCTAGAAAGGCAACTGAAAAATATAAATTACTCTCAAATCAAATAAATCACTAACAGAATCTAGTACAGAGTCGATTAATAACAAAAATTACAACACCTACCCTCTTGCGGATAAAAGGGAAAAAAGAAAAAGTCAAGAAGGAAAAACAACAAAAAATTCATTTAAATCTCCGCTTGGTTTCCCCATAAGCAACAACCCCAAGAACGGTAATTGTGTAGCCAGAAATCCCAACAACGGTCACTGGATTCTGGAATATAAGTATTGATATGACAACAGCCACAGCTCCTTTTGCATTGCCTAGTACCTGATCACACCATAATTCCAGGGATTGAGGATACATGAATACGCAGAATTCATCTATTGAAAGCTACAACAAATAGAACAACATAATAGACTAGCCATAAATCCCTATTCTGAAAATAAGAAATAAATAAGAGCAATGAGATAAAAATAAGGAATCCTAAATAGAGTTAAGGTTCCAATTCCATGGATAATGTGGATAGCATTGTCTATAATCATAGACAAATAAAAGAATCTTATCCCTCATTTTGAAAATGTCTTTGGATGAAATGGAAAATTGATTTCATATCCCATTAAAGGGAATTGTTTTACCAATTCTCGGACCAAATGTGTCTGTCTTGACAAACATGCATACACCTTTGAGAAATTTGGAATAGTTCAGGGCCAAAGTAGATGACATTTATGGAGCAAGAGTATTAAATCCAGGATTAGAGATCCATTGAGCCAAGTCAAATATCAGTCTTTACTTTGATCCTAATTGATATTAAAGATTGGCCCGAGCTCAATCCAAATCTCCTTTTCAAGCTTTGGTTTGTTCAGCAACATGACCAGCTCCTACTGATGCAACCCTTCATAGAAGTTCCAAATCACTATGCACAAAAATTTTCTTGTAGCAGAGGCTAACCTTCTTGCATGAACTTAGTCAACTATTTGTTTTAAACAATAGTCTATATTGACCAAAGAATCCTGGTGAGTGAGATCTAAAGAGCATGAGCTGCTTCTCCCTATTTGCAGTTTACTCAGGATCACTTAGGAAAGAAATGTTCTTATTGGAGAAAACCTGGTTCTTAGAATTGTGTGGAACAGTGTAAAAATTGGTGAGCACATATTACTCCACCCTGTACGCTGAGTTCATGTTAAGAGTATACAGTTGGGATTATAAGCAGTATTTAGTGTGAAAAACATTAAAAAACCAATCCAATAAACCCACCTGGAATTTCATCAAGACAAGGTAAATGGTAAGAATGTGTTTGTAAGCCCCAAGGAAATCAAATCATTCAATGCAAATTTTCAAAGCATTTGAAAATGCTAAATTCTCTAAACAAGCCATTACAAAAAAATGGAGCAGTCATGACAAATGGTGGTATCTAATATTCATGAAATCGTAATCATGGTCAATTTACAGTTCAGGGAATGGTTTCATTTCAACTTTTCACCATTACTTGTGATGACAGCCTATAATGATGTCATTCCAGTTGATAGACTTGCAGCTTCATGAATATGCATCAGAATGCATACTGTTACTCAATACTTCATACTATCTTACATAGACTAGATAATTATTACTGTATTGTTACCTATACTTCAAATCATTTACCCAAGAAAAAGATTTATTTATTTATTTACTGAGAGAGAGAATAAAAGCCAAAGATGCTGAACCTGGAGTGTCAGAGGACTTGTATGCTTGGTCACCAAGAAGTTGGACAAATTGGCCGAATAGGCCATTGCTGAATTCACCAAAAGAAGCATCCACATGAATTTATGCTCCTTCCCAAGTGAAATGGTGGCATCTAACACATTGGGTTCCATTATAAGTGCAGCAGGCAATAAAACTAGAACTGCAATTGGAGACATATACAGCAACAGATTCATGGAGTTTAACTTTTCCCTGCAGAGATGAGAGAAACTTGGATAAGATATGCCATGTAGGAAGCAGATTACGCATCAACAAAATATTTTTTGCACTGCAGAGAGTATGGAAGAGAAGAAAAGAAATTTGGAATTTAAAAAAATCATCCCAGCTCCAAATAGTTGTAAAGTTCCAATTTTTCTTTACATTTTGTCCACTTAGTTAACCAAATGGGGCATAAAGGTAAACATGCAAACAAAAAGGATGAAAAGAATAAAATAAACACTTGTACTGTACTATTTATGAGAAAGGTATATCTCTACAAAAATTACCAACCATTTCTGAATAATGCCTTTTGTTTTCATATGTTTGCAACCCCTTGATAGGACATTCATTAGTTGGATGGTTAATAAAGATGGTCCCTTTCCCAGGCCCAGGTGCATATCCAATAAGAAAAAGTATTCCCAGTTTTAACTCCTCAATTGCAACTTATTTGGTTTCATTTTCCTTCTGTATATATCAAGCAACAGATTTTGCTTTAAAAATCCTTGGAGAAAGACCTTAAGGTATGCAAAAAAATCTCCATTCCTCTGCCAGACAAGTGATCTAATTTAGACCCTCGTTGTAGATATATTCCTTTTTAGTCATCACTCCTTCAAACTTCTGATTACGCATTCAGATTTCTGATTATGCAGTTCCCATTTGAAATCTTGTAAACTCAGGATCCTTCAGTGAAAAAACTTTAATTCTGACCTGATAGAACCTCAAAGTAACTTGAGAATGTGAAACATTCAATAAAGTAGCTACAGAGAAAACAAACAGCACATTTACAAAGACAAAAAAAAAACAGCAGAAAACTTCTTATTTAGGTGCCACTCCTGATTATGTTCACATTTGAAACCTTGTAAACTCAAGGTTCTTCAGTGATAAAACCTAGTTCTGGTCATACAAAACCTCAAACTAATAGAAATAACTACCATCTCACAACAATTATTTTTGATAGGAAAATAACTGAAAGAGCAAAGGGTTTACCCTTCAGAGGAAAGTAGGACACCCTGAAGAACAGATTTGAATGCCCTTGCAGCAGTTGCACTTATGCACATTATAAATCCAAACAAGTGGAAACTTGGCTCACCCTAGCACCAACAAAATAATCTCATGCTTAAAAGTCCATTGAAAACAGGAAGAAGAGTTTTTTAAAAAGAAGAAAAACATAAAGAGAAACCATCCTAGTAGCAATAAGGCACTTAATCTTCTTTACTCCTCAATTAACATTTTCATTTGTATATTTATTTACTTATTTTCTGCAGAGGGTATGACATAATAACCCTGCAGCAACCCTGCAGCAGAAACACAGAAAGATCCATGAGTTAACATATTCCAAAATTTAATATGATCAATGGGAAATTTTCTGTAAGAATACTCACTATCAAGTGACTTTCCAGACGCCAATTGATATAATAAAGCAAACTACAAATAAAAATGGTAGCAGCTGCATGATTTGTTTAAATGTGTATTACATAGAGTTGGGGGATACATGGTGGATGTCATTCATTGAAAATTATCCAGCCTAACAAAAAGAACAATACTGGTGAAACTTCAAGTAAAATTATGTGGTAAGAAATAATTAATGACTTGAAGATGATCCACTTTGGTTTCTTGCCTCTGCCATCTGATATAGGGACAAAGGTTTCAAACTCATGGTTGAACGTTAGTCAGCAGAAAACATGTTTGTTAAGCTAATCCTCTGATGCCCTTATTAAGGGTGTAGCATTTTGGTCTTTCTTTCCAACTGGATATTACATTTTATATCCGGATGCTCTTTATTCCACAGCTTGCATAAATATTGAATCCCGGTATGTTATAACCTCCATCCCAATAATAAATTCCCTAGAAGATACAGCAATACAAAACCATCTTTAGGATAAATGCCTCAGTGTTCACTCCATTAAAGGATAGATCTATTTATCCTTCCAATACAAATGATTCTACTAAGGGCTTGTTCTAATCAAATTTTCCTTCTTGTTTACAGGCAAAGTAATGTACTAATAAGCACCTAACAACAAGCGAGGGGTGCATCCTTAATACACGAGTTCATTCTAATCAAAATGTTCCATTATATAAGGACAGAGTTTTACCCCATAAATTTTTATCTCATTAGACAATTATAAATCCTATCGAACATACATACAAAGTAGTTTGTTTTGTTTTGAGACGGTCCCAACAATGCCCTATCTACTCTACTGATGAAAGCATTTCAAGTTTTCAACCCAAGATCCACCTAACTAAAAAGAACATGGCTTGTCCCATAACTGAGGATCCTTCACCTCTGCTTCTGATCCCATTAACCCTATATAAGCTGCCAGAAAAAAACTCCCACAATTTGTAACATCCATGTACCACATCAAGTCCACGAATTATCTGAAATCAACCCTTGGAATAGAGTTGCAGATCAGGAAACTCATACATCGACTTGGCATTGCATCAAATAACCTCAAAATCAAACCAAAACATAGCATAACATGAAATAGATATCGAATTCCGAAAACAGCCACAAAACCCAACACATAACAAACACCAACGAAGATAATTCACACTTAGAACCAGTCACAGATCAAAACAAAATTCACAATAGATAAATAAATAAATAAAATTAACAAAATTAACTGATGATCCCAGAAATAAAGCAAATAAATAAACATACCCCACTTGCGATCACGACCCCGGCAACAACTGGTACAAGAGCAACATAGGTGACCCAAGCCTCCCGCTTAAGGGTCATCAAATAAGCAAACACGGCGGTGAAAAACGGCGTGGTTGCACCGACGGCCTGATTGAAGGAGACAGGGAGATACCGAAGCGAAATGTTGCCACCGACAACAGAGGCACAGAATACAATGCTGAGAGTGGCAATCTTGAGGAACTGAGCCCTAGATTTAAGGGCCTGCAGAGGCGCAATTTTCAAGAAAACAATGGAGACGTAACTGAGAATTGCACAAGCAGACATGTGGCACATTGTGAGGAAGATTGGGAAGCTGAAGCCATAGTTGGAGAGCAGGAACTTGTTGAGAAGAATGACCCCAATGTTGGATGAGTACCATAGGATTATGAGTGAGCTTATGAATAAGGCTTTCCTCCTCGATGGAGATGATGACGATGATGATGCTGACGAAGACATCTTCTCCTTCCTTTTCCTAGGGTTCTTGATTCGTCGGTGAAGCTGCAGCTCTTATCAGAGCTTTAATGGCATATTATGCTATTGCTATTGTTATGATTATTTATTTATTTATTTAAAATTTTGGTGTACATCTTATTTTCTTATTACAAATTTATCATACAAAAATAATTTTTTAACTTTCAGTTATTTTTTTGTAAAATTATAATTGAAAACATAGAGAATATTTAAAATTTTTACCATATACATAAATCAAAAAAAATTATTTTTCCTATTTTAAATTTCTAAACAAAATTTCATTCCTCCAAACAAATTTTAATTCTTTTTCATGGCTTTTTTTTAAAAAATATTTTCAAATAAATCATAAATCACCTCATTTATTAAGTTCAATAAATTTTAAAAATATATATTAAAATAATTTATTAACTTTTAAATCTATTTGTTATTATTTCTTATATATATTTTCACAATTTTAAGCCTTAGTTAAGGTTGTTTGATGCCAAAAAAAATTAAATTATTATTTAACATATTGAGGTTTTTTTTTTCATATGAAAGGGCTCCACTTTGTAACCACCCTATAAAAAGTTTTTAGTGCCCATTTAGAAATGTTTTCAAAATTATTTTTTTTATATTTTATAAAATAAAAGTTTATTTTTTGTTTTTTAAATAAATTTATTTTGATTGTTTTATTTTATTTTTATTTTTATTTTATATTTATATAATTGTTTTTTTAAATAAGCCTTAAAAAACAATCAAAATATGTTATAAAGCTCTATTCCCAGCCAAAAAAAAAAATATCAAACTAATTTTTTTATTAATATAGTTTTAAAACAGACTCTTTCTTCTACTCATTGGTAAGATTAATTAGATATGTAAATGACTTAAATTGAAACTTTGATTCAGTATCAAAATGGTGTTTAGTAAATTAATTTAATAATTCAATATAAATTAATAACTTAATTTAAGAAATTAAATATGATTGATTAAATAATATATGGTGTTTGATAAAAATTAATATTTAATTATTTTAACTGACTTTAATTTAAATAATGCTTAAGGTATCAATTCATATATAAATTACACTACTAGGGCAAACACACTCACTATATTTAATAGCTTAAATGAAGTCATTAAAATTTTAATATGCTCGGTAATTAAACATTCTTTTAATGTCACGACTTAAATTTTAAAAATAACTTCAATACTTATCAAACATATTCAATATTTTCAGTAACTTAAACTAAGCCGTTAAATCATGTTAACTTGTGTATATATATATATATATATTAGGATTAAGGGTGATGTTTGCGTTTTGTGTTAAAACAAAATAGACTTTAGTTTAATTATAAATAATACTCAGTAAGGTTGAGTATTAGTTTGTTTATTTTATTTTATTTTACTGATTCAAGTCGTTTTTAAAATTATTTATTTTTTAACTTAACAATTTTTTAAAAGATAATTTTGTATTAACGAATAAGGTAAAAAAAAAAATTACTTTTACTTTAAATTTTAAAACAACTTTCTCCAAACTTAAATTAAAAAAAATAATAATAATAACAACAACAACCCTAAGTCTTATTTGTTTTTTCTAACCAAACAACCTTGATTTATTCTATTCAACTACCGGCAAGTCATTAAATTGATTTATCAAATATCATCTATAAAATTTGATATAAAATAATATTTTAATATTCATATGTTAAATGGGATTGAAGAAGTAAAGTATATAGGAATTTAAAGATATGGCAGAAAATTATTTTGAAAACAATTAAAAATTCTATCGATAGTGTATCATTTTTCCAAAAATAAGTTTGAGGTGTTTTTAGATTATTTTAAGAAAAATTATAATTATAAAAGATATTTTAAAAGGTCATAATTTTAGTCCAATTTTTTTTATATTTTTATTTTTAAAATAAAATGTAATTTCTAGAAATAATTGAAAACATGTTTTTAAAACACTATTTTTGAAAAATATAAAGTAATTGGAAATGTGGATTAGGGTAAAGTAGTTTTAAAAAATCACTTGAAATATAAAAAATGACGGTGTCAAGAACCGTTCACATAGCCTTGTTGTACACGTGTCTTCCATTAATCCAAGAAGCTTGGAAAATCCATGCTACAAGATATCGTTTGTTTTGCCCCTTCTACACCAAGTCACTGACAAGGTGTCACAACCCTGATATGAACCTCAAATTTTTCACCAAGTGTGCGGTGCTAAAAACCCTTTCTTAGCCAACCTTTCCCTTTCTAGCCCTTATAAAAGCAGTGTAACAAACCAACTCAATTACAGAAATGCTTCCCAACTTGTATTATTTCAATCTCTACATACATACAAAACTGCTCAACACTTTGTCAGAGTCAAAGAATATAATGCTTAAACCCCTAAACATTCAAAATACCATACATACTCTGTCTCAGGGATGTATGGGGCTTTTATTAGTTTATATGACTCAGTTTGCAGTTTTCTCTTTTAAATTTCAAATCAAGGAGTTTGTTGGTGGTTATGCAACCGCCTATAACCACAAAGCTAGAGACACCCCTTTGAACTGAGGTGTCCCTTCGCACTGGCTACTAGCTCCTCAGCTATCTGCCAATTCCCTGTTGCTAAATCTTAGTTATTGCTACCACCTCATGTGTTGTACTGATCAACCTGCTACCACTAGCTAACTGTTGTTCCCTCAAACCTTTACTCATAGAACAGTTGACGAGTCCCCCTAACAAGTTGCCTCCTCCCCGTAAGGTGCCTCTTGTGAACGAGTGCCCATCAAGATGTCTTTGACCAAAGCTCTTTGAATTAGCAACGTGCATCGACCAATTGATCAGGTGTGTCTGGTGCATCAGTGTGTCTTCCTCACACTGATATCTGAGTACCATGTCAAGGTGCCCATGGCCTGGGCATGTGTCAAGTTCCCTCTAGTTAGTCAAGGCTCCATCATTGCCTTGTTTTTGTCATGCACCATCAATCTCGATAACTGCCTCAGAGCTTTTTGTTTAGCCACTGATTCACAACATTGAGTCATGGCATTGCGCCCATGGCTTCATCAACTGGCTCACTGCACAAGTCTTTAGGTGCTCTTGTGCTAGTGCGGGGAGGAAGTAAGCCACGTCAGGCCCCGTGTCGTTACAGCCACGGGGTGCATGCCACACATGTCGTGGAGTCCATGTGTGCGTGCTTGTGTGCCTTTCATATGTCTTAGACATGCCCAAGACCTTGCCATGGTTCCTCCTTGATGTGGCCATGGCTTGGCCTTTGTGCCCTTGAGTCACCTACCCCCCTTAAAAAGCATTACAAGTCATTTTCAAAATGTTTGGAGGAGACATTAAACCCCCTTGAGGAGACATAATGGAATATTTAAATAAATAATAATCATATTATATAAAAAAACCTTATCATTCATCAACACCATCTTCATAGCCCCACATGTGCATGATGTGTGCTAAGTGTGCGCACAGGTGTGGCATGGTGTGCATATGGGCGTGGTCTGCTGCACGCATGGGCGTGAGACTGCTACGCATGCGATACTTGCCTGGTGCATGGGTGGTGTTTGTCTGGTGCACACGCGGTGCTTGTTGTCATGCTCATTTCCTCATTTTTTGTTTTCTTGGGTTGAACCACCAAACCTCCAGGCCATCTCTACTCTCTGCCTAGGATCTGTTAGACAACCACACTGCACACACTGGTTAGTTCATAAGAAAATAAAAGAAAACTGGAAAAAAAAAAACAGAGAATTAAGGAAGAAGATTAGACCGAGTCTTGTGGAAAACACAATCTCCTTAAAACAGATTCGCCTTCTCCATAGGTGCTTTGAGAATCGCAAGGTGTCTGTCTCCCAGGATAAAACGATCTTCGAATGGCAGCAACAACACTCTGCAGCCACTCCGGCGAACTGGAAATTGTTCAACTCTATCACGGACACGGAAGGAAGGAACTCTTCAACACTCTGACAATACTCCAAAGTTTTTCATTTTTTGCTATTTTTTTGAAAGAAAGTCTACCACTATTTATAGACTTCAAGGAGGGAAGAACACAGACAGGTTCAGAAAGCCAAAATGAATTTGGCTTCTTGAGACTCTTATAATTCTGGAAAAATGAATGAATTTACTTAATTCAATGGATTTACTTAATTTCATTCATCCCCTTTTTCCAACAATTCCCCACATGAAAGAAATTAAGACACGATGAACTTTGTGATAGAGTACAACGGTTGAAACCTGCATAGGAGAGGTAGGTGTTACCCTTTGAACCTTCCCTTGTAGAAATATGTTTACTCTACTAGCTAAACAGTAGACACGATGTCCTTGAACTGTTCTGTCATTTATGTAGATGATGACATATCTCACACAGGAATCTTCCTAACATATTTCAGTTCTCACTTTTATGTTCATTTTGGCCATGAACATACGCCTGGTTCTATAAGAGTTTAATAAGAATTGTGCCCTATTCAATTCCCTTAGAAGCGGCCCCACTTCACTTTTACATAGGTGATCTCTTAATCACGAGTAACCCGCATTACTCTGTTCGGATTTCCGAAGCATAAGGATCATTAAAAGCATAGCTTACCCTTTCCTCTTACGGGCATCACTATTTTATCATAGGAATGGACTAGGGAAGATCCCCACAGTGATTTAACAAAGTCTTTACAGTTTAGTTGTCCCTTTTGAACCTAGATCTCGGGATCTCCAGTCAACTAGGTTGGGTATCCACTGTATTAACTTATTCTTTTATGGGTTTTAGTCCCATTCCCCTTGATGACTTTTCAACTAACTCTTTATTTAACCTTTTGGTTAGTGGATCCGCAATGTTATCTTTGGATTTCACATAGTCCACAGAGATAACCCCAGTTGAGAGTAGTTGTCTAATGGTATTGTGTCTACGACGAATGTGTCTAGACTTACCATTATACATATTACTCTGTGCTCTACCAATTGCAGATTGACTATCACAATGTATGCAAATTGGAGGCACAGGCTTTGACCACCTTGGAATATCCTCTAGGAAGTGGCGTAACCATTCAGCCTCTTCCCCACATTTATCTAGTGCTATAAATTCAGATTCCATTGTGGATCTGGCAATAACCGTTTGTTTTGAGGATTTCCACGACACTGCTGCACCTCCTAGTGTAAACACATAACCACTATGGGATTTTGAGTCTTTAACATTAGATATCCAATTCGCATCACTATATCCTTCAAGTACAGCAGGATATCTTGTATAGTGCAGCCCATAATCACGAGTAAACCGTAAGTACTTTAGTACTCTTATAATTCCTTGCCAATGCTTGGCTCCGGGATTACTCGTATATCTACTCAGTTTACTAACCGCATAGGCTATGTCTAGTCTTGTACAACTCATTAAGTACATTAGACTGCCTATTACTCTAGAGTATTCTACTTGAGAAACACTCTCACCTTTATTCTTGGACAAATGTAGAGTTACATCCACCGGTGTTCTAGCAACTCCAGAATTATCTTTATCAAACTTTCCAAGAATTTTGTCTACATAATGTGACTGACTTAATATGAGTTCATTTGATGTTCTTTTGATTTTTATTCCCAATATAACATCAGCAAGTCCCATGTCTTTCATGTCAAACCTTGAATTCAACATGTTCTTTGTAGATGTGATCATCTTATCATCACTACCAACAATAAGCATGTCATCTACATACAAACATACAATGGCATATCCATGTTCTGTATCCTTGACATAAACACACTTGTCACATTCATTGATTTTGAAGCCATGTGACAGCATAACATTGTCAAATTTTTCATGCCATTGTTTTGGTGCTTGTTTTAAGCCATACAAAGATTTCACCAGTTTACAAACTTTCTTTTCTTGTCTTGGAGCTGAAAAACCCTCAGGTTGCTCCATATAGATTTCTTCATCTAAATCTCCATTTAGAAAGGCTGTTTTTACATCCATTTGATGTATTTCAAGATTTCTCAATGCAGCAATTGCAAGTACCATCCTTATGGAATTTATTCTCGTCACAGGAGAATATGTGTCAAAATAATCTAGGCCTTCAGTTTGTCTGTAGCCTTTGATTACAAGTCTTGCTTTATACTTGTCAATTGATCCATCTACTTTCATCTTTCTCTTGAAAATCCACTTGGAACTTAAAGGTTTACAACCTGGTGGAAGATCCACTAGTTCCCAAGTATGGTTTTGCAATATGGAATCAATTTCACTCTTAATGACCTCTTTCCACATAAGACCTTCTGTAGAGTTCACTGCCTCTTTAAAAGTTTGAGGTTCGCCTTCAAGCATAAAAGTTAGAAAATCTGGACCAAAAGACTTTTCTGTCCTTACCCTTTTGCTACGTCTAGGTTCTACCTCAACTTCTTCATTTTGATCCTGACTCTCAAGCATTCTTTTTTATGAACTTGGCTCTTCTTTGGATTTACATGGAAATACATCTTCAAAGAATGATGCATTCCTTTATTCCATTATCGCGTTCTTATGAATATCTGGGATATTTGATTCATAAACAAAAAACCGATAAGCATTACTATTATGTGCATAGCCAATGAAAATGAAATCAATAGTCTTATGTCCTATTTTCACCTTTTTAGGTGGAGGAACTGCCACTTTAGCAAGACATCCCTACATTCGTAAGTATGTGTAGGATGACTTTCTTCCTTTCCATAACTCATATGGAGTCTTTTCTGCTTTCTTTTTGGGTACCTTATTCAAAAGGTAATTAGCAGTTAAAATGACTTCTCCCCACATGTTTTGTGGCAAACTAGAACTTATTAACATTGCATTCATCATTTCCTTTAAGGTACGATTCTTTCGCTCAGCCACTCCATTGGATTAAGGCGAATAAGGTGTTGTTGTTTCGTGTATAATCCCATGTTGAGCACAAATGTCAACAAATGGCGATTCATACTCACCACCTCGATCGCTTCTTAGTACCTTAATTTTCTTGTTGAGTTGATTCTCAACTTCGTTTTTATAGAGAACAAATTTCTCTATAGCTTCATCCTTGCTTTTTAGTAAATACACATAACAGTATTTGGTGCTATCGTCAACAAAAGTAATAAAATATTTATTACCACTTATTGTTTGTACAAATTTCAAATCACAGGTATCACTATGAATCAAATCAAGAGGTTCAGTGTTTCTTTCAACACTTTGAAAAGATGACCTTGTTAGTTTTGCCTCAACACAAGTTTCACATTTATGGTTGGAATTAATTTGGAATGTTGGTATATGATTTAAGTTAATTAATCTACGTAATGTATCATAATTAACATGTCCTAATCTACCATGCCATAGATTAGAAGACTCAAGCATGTAAGTAGAAGTACTAGCTTTATTCATATTTGACTTAATAATAGTCATTACATTGAGTTTCCACATTCCATCACTCATATAGCATTTCCCAACATACATTCCACTCTTGGACAAAACAAATTTGTTTGACTCAAAGACCAACCGAAATCCATGATTATTCAGCAATGAACCAGACACCAAGTTCTTGCGAATTTCCAGCACATATAAAACATTGGTCAGAGTCAACTCTTTCCCAGAAGTCATCTTCAAGATTACTTTACCTTGACCCTTGATCTCAGAGGTGGCAGAGTTCCCCATGAACACTTTTTCCCCATTCTCAATTGGTTCAAAAGTGGAGAACATTTTCTTATCAGAGCATACATGGCGAGTAGCACCAGTATCAATCCACCATTCCTTTGGGTTAGAACCCACCAAGTTCACCTTAGAGACTACTGCTGTGAGGTCAATGTCAGGAACATTTTTAGTGATGTCGTCAATCACATTAGCTTCCTTAGGTTTATTCTTTTTGGGCAGTCTACAATCAACAGACTTGTGACCTTGCTTACCACAATTGAAGCATTTCCCTTGAAATTTCGGCTTTTTTGAGATCCCTCCTTTAGGTCCCAACTTAGATCCTTTCCCTTTGTTGTTGTTCTTCTTTGCCTTGGAACTTTGACCATGTTCCACAAAGTTAGCCTTGGCCTCATTTAGAGTGTGCGCCCCTTTCTTTTCAGATCTTCTATTATCTTCTTCAATGCGAAGTCTAATAATTAGATCCTCGATGCTCATTTCCTTTCTTTTGTGCTTGAGGTAATTCTTAAAATCTTTCCAAGCAGGGGGTAGTTTCTCAATAATAGCTGCTACTTGGAAAGTTTCACTCAACATCATTCCCTCAGCATGTATCTCATGCAAGATTACTTGAAGTTCTTGGACTTGACTTACCACAGTCTTGGAATCTACCATCTTATAGTCGAGGAAGCGACCCACAACAAATTTCTTAGTCCCGGCATCCTCAGTTTTATATTTCCGGTCTAGAGATTCCCATAGCTCCTTAGCTGTTTTCTTGTCAGAATAAACATTGTACAACGAATCAGCTAAACCATTCATGACATAATTTCTACACAAGAAGTCAGAATGTTTCCAAGCATCTATAGCACTGATGACTTGGATATCGTGCTCGTCTTCTTTGAGCTTAGGAGCATCCTCAGTCAAGAATCTTGCAAGATTCAACGTGGTCAAATAGAATAACATCTTTTGTTGCCACCTTTTAAAATTTAGTCCACTGAACTTCTCTGGTTTTTCTCCTGGTGAGACAGAGATTGGTACAGCAGTAGGCATCGCTGGCACTTGGGCCACAGTAGGGGTTGCCACTGGGGCTAATTCAGTTACAACAACGTTATCGGATTCAGTTGTCATTTTTTCTGAAACATCCAAGAAAATGTGTCAATTTCTTTTTTTCTTTTTTCTTTTTTTCTTTTTTTTTCCAAAAAAAAAAAACTGAAAATCACTTTACAGAGTATTCCCAGGAAAGACTAGTGGAGTATAATGACCTAGACCAGGACTAGCTTCCTTAGACAGAATATTCAGTTCCTAGGAAATTGGAGGGGTCACAAATGGTCCCGCTTAAATTCCAATTACCTTAGACAGAACTTCTTTGTATCATAATTTCCAAATTTTCAAAAGACTTGGTACAAACTTTATAAGAAGGTATTTTTCCCATAAAAAAAAAAAAACATGAGTCACAGTCCAATGGTGTCTTACTGAGTTGAGCATGAGAAAAAGGGCTCAGGTTAAGAGTTCGAAACTTCTTTTTGTAACAAATGGTTGTTTTTTTTTTTTTCTTCTAAAAAAAAACACAAATTTGAATTTTTTTTTTTTTTTCTTTCTCACTGGTTTTTTCTTTTTCCTTCTTCTTCTTCTTGATAACTTGTTTCCTTTTCACCAACCACTGGTTTTCCTTTGAAAAAGTCTGTTTTAAGAATGTTAGACAACCACATTGCACACACTGGTTAGTTCATAAGAAAATAAAAGAAAATTGGAAAGAAAAAAAAAACAGAGAATTAAGGAAGAAGATTAGACCGAGTCTTGTGGAAAACACAATCTCCTTAAAACAGATTCGCCTTCTCCACAGGTGCTTTGAGAATCGCAAGGCATCTGTCTCCCAGGATAAAACGATCTTCGAATGGCAGCAACAATACTCTGCAGCCACTCCGGCGAACTGGAAATTGTTCAACTCTATCACGGACACGGAAGGAAGGAACTCTTCAACACTCTGACAATACTCCAAAGTTTTTCATTTTTTGCTATTTTTTTGAAAGAAAGTCTACCACTATTTATAGACTTCAAGGAGGGAAAAACATAGACAGATTCAGAAAGCCAAAATGAATTTGGCTTCTTGAGACTCTTAGAATTCTGGAAAAATGAATGAATTTACTTAATTCAATGGATTTACTTAATTTCATTCATCCCATTTTTCCAACAGGATCCCCATAGGTTCAAGGCCTTCCCATGAGGCCCTTTCCTCCATCATTGGGTCAAGAGGTTAAGGGGTTAATAATTAGCTCCTGGGCGGTTGAGGAAGAATAATCCATTCATTTGAGTATTTCTCCCGCGGACAATGAATTGTATTTACTATTTATTCATATTTCCAAAATAAAAATAAAAATAAGAAACAAAAGTCCACCAAACTTATTAAATTATAATTTTATAATTGAATAATAATGAAATACAAGCATTCACACTCATTATCGGTTATAATAATAACTTTTATTTTAGTAAAATTTAAACTCCTAACACTATTAACATAAACAAGACTTCTTAAAAGGTAAATAGTAAATTACCATACAAGCCCCAATTGTTGATTATTCCTTTTAAAACTAAATTAAATCATTATATATAGATATATTCTTTCTAATGGGTAAGGGGTGGGTCGTTTAATCATAGAAAGAAAAAATAAATAATTACTAGACCCTCCAAGCTACCTCTTTTTTTTTTTTTTTTTTGTGGGTGTGGGGGGGTGATTAACTGTTACCAGGGAACAACATTATTAATTGGTTCCATATTTAAGGGTGACCAATTAATTAAGCAAGTGAGGAGTCCGAGTAGGTGAAATGATGCTTTGATTACAAATAACACAAATTTCTCATTCTTGGTGTGCATGTTGATGTACAAAAGCTTCCTTGTCATAACTCATAATTTCCACCAATTTTGCAGAGGAAATTTATAAATTGGGTAAGACTTAAATTCAATTCATTAGTTCTTGCCCCCAGCTGCATTTGCCACAAGAGAACATTTCTTGTTAAGCAAGGTAAACTAGTGCACCAAGATGCCAACCTATCTCCAATAAGATGATTTTTTAATATAAACTTAAAACGCTAAAACCAAAATCACTATTTATGAGCTTGCACCTCTTACCTCTTATTACACTCAAACCCATCTAAATTTGAATTTGTAGTTTATGTTTGGATTAATCCAACTACTATGAATGCAAATGCAAAAAATGGCAGATAGAAAGGGGCTGTACGCGTAATATGAGATTCAACAACCTGTGACACGAGACAAAGACCAGGGAGCGGGTGACCTTGAAATATCTTCTCGCTCTCAATGTCCACTTGGCACAAAATGACAAACATAATCGAAAACAGTCCCACGCTATTCTCGTTTCACTGAACAATCTGAACCATTCTTTATCCATCCCGTCCTAAGCTCTACTGTAAAAAACAAATATACATTTGGAGACAAAGTATCGTGGTAGGCGATGCAGCAGATTATTGTCCAAGCCCCGGGACCACCCCGGTTGTACTACCACAAATTCCGAAAATAGAATGACCTTACTAAATGCCCCTATTTTTCCCAATTATTCACCGTTTTGCCATTCCCTTTCCACATTATTATATTTGTAAATGAGGGGGCGTAACTCGAGTGCAAGTACTCACACCTTTGTGGAAGGACACTAGCACCTTTCCCAATTTCCCACTTCAGCACTGGGCCCATCAAATTGTGGGCCATGAAAAGTGTCAGAAAAGCGATAGGAAAAAATGGGATGTTCTAGTACCTTCTCTCCACCGTACATCAGTGTCGGGCACACGGAGGTTCGTACCGACGACTGTAGCAGATCGGATCTCCAAGCAAGACAAAAAGACGATCTGGACCCTGCATGCAAATCTGCACCATCATAAACCTAATGATGAGGGAAGGTGTACAGATCGACGGTTCAGAATCAAGGCCTCAAGGCTGACACGCTGTCTGAAGAACCTGCGCTGTGGGACCAGGAATCCTCTCTACCGTCCACGTGTACGGTAGGAATGCCATATGGTTCTCCGGTTACACAGTCATTCACCGTTTTGCCACTCTCTCTCCTCCTTCAGTCTCACTCCCCCAAATAGCGATCATCACTATCAGTTGCTGGCTTTTTTTACTCCCTTCCCCTCTCTCATCAAAACCAGGACGCTCTCTCTCTCTAACTCCGAGGCGGAGGTTTCGAAACCCTAGACACTCAGATTTTGAAGCCGTTCACTGCTGTTCTCTCTGCGATTCGAATAATATCAGGTATTTTCTTCTCTTCCACGGCGTACCGTACTGTCAAGTTCTCCAACGAAGCTACATTTTCGCATTTCCAGTCTTCTGATTCGTTTATCCATTTCACAGGAATTGGAAAATCGATCACTTCTTTTGTGAATGTCTATGTGTTTGGTTGGATAGAAAATGAAGGAAAACGAACGGGCAATCTTGTAACATTTTTTCCTCTGCAACCAAACCAATTCGTTAACTGAAAACTTGTGACCGTCGCTTTTTCTCCTTTTCTTTTTTTCTTTTTTGCTTTTTTGCTTTTTTTCTCCACCAACCAACAGCAGCATGACGAGGCAGCCATGATTAAAAGTCGATTCAGTTTTCACGATGACTCTCTACGCTCTAGATTTGTTTGGATTATTGCCTACGTTTTTGGCTGTATTTCTGTTTGATTTTTGGTCAATGCCTTGTTGAGGGTTTCAATTCTGCCGAACTTGTGATTGTTTGAGATTATTTTTGGATTTTTGCTTAGATTTAGGTGAAGTTTTGTCGTAGTGCTTTTTGAGTGAGTCAATTGTTCTTAACTCGTGATTATTTAAGCTTAATTACATCATTATTTCTCATATTATTTTTTTTCTCTTTTTTCTTTTATTTTTTTTCTCAAATTCTGGCTAATGCTCTCAGTACTTTGTTTACTACAATAATTTTGCTTAACCGATGATTGATATTTTTTTTTTCGGTGTCAGATTAATTATTGCTTAGTTTTTGCTGCTGTTTGCCTATCTTTTTTTAATACCTACGAGTGATAAGTAAAAGGATTGCTAGGTTAATTTTGTCAATCATTATTATTAACTTTAATATTACATAAGTATTGGCAATTTTGCCCAGCTTATGAGTTTTCCAGTGTAATTTAACTAAACGCTGAACTTTTTGGTGGAAAGTTCTCATCAATATTTTCTTAATACCTTATTCAGAGTGTTTAATTATGAACAATGCACTATTAATTATTTTCTTTCCAGATTAATTTGGTTTACTTATTTATTTATTTATTAATTATTATTATTGTTATTATTATTATGTTGCCAATATTTTATTAATTTGATGAGGGTGTTAATTTAACTTCACTAAGACTGGTTTGTTAGTTATGTATCGTAATTAAGTTTCTTCAACCTTTTTATTTTGGTGAAGAAGTTAAGTTTTGAATCATAGAGTTCCATATAACTTGAACAATGCATTCATGGGTTAGTCAGAGCTAGAACTCCAACCTAATAAGCTTGACCTAATATTTTAATATAAAGCAATCCAACATTGGATCTTTTGAATATTAGAATTACTAGTTATTGGATATCTCTTTTTTTTTTTTTTTCCTTTTTGGGAGAAATTGTCCTATAAAATTGCTTAAATGGTTCAACTGATTGACAACTTAAGCAAGGATAAAGAACCTAAATTCCATGAACCGATAGTTTCATATGATTCATGAAGCATTGGTGGAACATACTCTCACTTTGGGATGTGCTCTTTTTCTGACTGCTTAACATACTGTTGCATATAGCATAGCTGGTATTGTTGTCATCTTTCAAATTTTGCATCCCTTCTGCTCTTATTTATGGGTGATATGCTCCTAATCTTCCATTCCTTATGTAAAATAGATAGAAATGGTCGCTTTTTAGATGTCTCCTGGCCTTCAAGATTCACCATGCTCTCCTGTCTGCTAGTTTTACTAATACTCCTTTCACCTTTTTTCCAACCACTCCTGCTTAATTAAAGCTTTTACAATTCAAATATAGCCCCTTACTTTTGACGAGCTCATACTCATTGCACTTTTTTTCGAAACACTCCTGCTTAATTAAAGCCTTTGCAGTTCAAATATAGCTCCTTACTTCTGACTTGAAAGTGGTCTGTACTCTGAACTCATCAACTAAAACTGTATCATTAGCAAACAACATGCACCATGACACATCTTTGTGAATCACCTAGAAAGTTCTTCATGTCGAAATATCAATTTCAAGCCTTGATGTAAGGCTTGTGTTGGAAATCCACTCATTTTGTGTCCAATTATTCTAATTCTAGTTACATCTCTATTGCATATGTCTTAATAATAACATCAGGTGCTTGAAAAAGAAATTTCCATGATATTGTTGATTGCGAAAATTTTACAGAGTTGAACTGTTAACCCTTGAACCTCAACTATAAAATTTCAGTTTGAGATATTGACTTTCAATATCAGTTTTTAATATAAGTTTCTTGTAGCTCATGCTTGAGTTTGTGTACTTAAACTTTGTAGTTTGTTCTATGGGTATTTGTACATCTCTAAAACCTCCACTTTACTAAAGCATTCTTACATTCTTTTGTATTTGTGAAGAATTATAATTGTTGCAATTTTTTGCATTTCAGGATAAAGTATTAGAATTATGGATTGGGATCTCTGGGGTCCGTCATGTAGCCAAGGTTATCCAATCATCTCTTGTCTTCTATTTAGATGTCATTGTTTTTTATTTTCTTTTTTAGAGTAATCAATGGTTCAACTGAGAAATACATCATCACTGTTAGCAATTTTATCTAAATAAATTATGGCTTCTGGTGTTGATTGGAAAAATTGCTTTTCAGTTGCACCTGAAAGCAGTTACCCTATGCACCCTGGATGGCAGTGTGACTTTTACTTTGGTTATGGGCTTGGTATTTTTATGCCTTTTAGCACTTGATTTTTCAATTTTGATTTGGACAGGCTCATATTATGATTACCTGTAACTCCAATGTTTAAACTAGCTACTTTCCTTTTGTAGATGTCATAGAAGAAGATGCATTAAATGAGAAATCATGTGTACAAGTCCTGAGGGTATTGATATCAAAGGCAGATACTGAAATTGAAGAGCTGGAAAAAGATCTAGTAATCCTTCAAAGCGAACTAGCCTGGGCTGAAAACAGAGAATGGTCTGAAATATGCTCTACTTCTTTGAGAGAAAAGATCAATTGCCTTGATATTTCAATACAGAGTTTAAAGAATGAAAATGAACGTGATATTAATGTTCATTTACTAATGCGTAGAGAACCTGCTGAGAGAATTCATGAAATAATAAAGGTTCTACTCAGAAGATACTGCCTAGAGAATGATGAGCAGGTCTGCCTCTTGGAACATTCGCATTATAACTTTCTCAAAAATGAATTATGATTCAAATCATATATTTTCTATGCTATGCCCTGCAAGCAAGTTATTATAGAAAGAGAGCTTGAAGAGGAAAAGGAACCCTAAAACAAAAGTTTTACCAGACTAGACAGTATGCAATGATTTACATTTCCTAAGCCGTATTCACCCTCCAAATGCTTAGCTAGAAGTGTCACCCTTGAACTCAGAGTTAGGTGATTGAATTGATATTGCTCTCTAGGTATTACTGAACCAAGGTACTCCCATTAAACTAAAGGGCATATTTATTAGACAAAGAAAAAGGAAGAAATGAATGCTGGTTGCCTGGTAGTACATATGTGTAGGGTGAGTAGAAAAAGTCAAACTAATTAAAGCTAAGTGAAATTGTGACTGTACATGCCACTGACTATTAATGTGTGAATTATGAACAATGTATCCTATTGTATTCTCTCCTTTTTGCTTCAGGATTGCTAGGGTGCTCCATATTATTTTGCATTATTACTGAAAGGTGTATTTTGATATTTTAAAAAAAAGCATGATCTAAAAACTGATATATTTTATTTCATGTTTTTCCTTCTACAAGGAGCAGCGTCCAGTTATTATCATCAAACAGTCAAGCTCAGACATGCAGGAACATGCAACTAACCTTTCAGATGAGAAGAAAAAACTGAGCGACTTTGATTCAAATATCATTAATGTGGGGAGGAAAGAGTCAAGTACTACTATCATAGAACGATTTACAATCTTCAATTCATCTTTGAAGCCTCATGGAACAAAAGAAAATTGTGCAGAAATGGTTAAGGTTCTGGTGTCTTATACCTTCATCTATTAATTTTTACCAGCACATAATTATTCTATAAGTTTGGATTGGAAACTTGAAATTCTATGTAAAAACAACCTTGGGATTGAACACGAGAGAAATGGTTGACATGCCTCACTGCAACTATGAATTGTGTCTTCAAGTCTAGCTTACCACCAAAGGATGGTTAAAACTTGATCTTATCTCAGTACTCTTTAGCACACATGTTAAATTTTCTGAATTCATTCGGCACCCAATCAACAGCATGTCATGCCACTTTACTTTTGGACAGTTCATATTTATCAACTTTTGGAGTATAGAACTTTCTCTCTCTCACATACACACATGCAGACATACTTGCTGGCTGCACAAACTAATAATGGAAATTTCAAAGATGCAATGTGTGGTTCATACTAACAATAACAGCAACAATGAATAACAATGATGTGGTCTGTCCTCTTCAATAAGTAGCTCATAATTTATTTCTGGGAAGATTGTTAAGAAGGATAACTTATTTTTATGAACAACAACAATTTTTCATGATCTGTACTTGTGCATATATAATAATACTTGCATGTATCAAATTAGATTGAGCTTATTTATTACACACATTGTTACAGGTCTCATGCATGCAGTATGCCTGGAAAAATCTGGCCCTACCTGTAAAGACCATTCTGCTTTTTGGGTTAAAGTTAATTCACTTAGCTCATGGATACAGGTTATGCCTTGAATGAAAGACAATTCCAAATCAGCTTTGCCCATGAACAAGGAAGCTAAAAGTAATGCAACAGCCTGATTGCAATCAGGTTGAGTTAGGTTGCACCTGAAAATTCTTTTTCATTGATTTGGAAAGCCAGTAGACACATGCTAGAATGTCTCTTTCAGCAGAGATGATGAGTTCTAGTTCAAAACATTATGCATGAAGCACAGGCATGACACCATTTGGGCAAGACATGGGCTCAATGTTTGATATTAGGTTTCCAAATTTCTAATATTTTCTTTTTCTTTATATTTCTATCTTGGTTGATAATAGATATGGTCCAATTCTTGTTTCATATACACACATGTGCCTTGCAAATAAAAGGCTAGGACATGAAAATAAATGGAATGTATTTAAGATGGCTATGCAAGCATGCAGTAAGAGAGATTTGGATGATATGATCCTTTACCGTATGATTTCTCGTCAGACAATTATAAGAACAACTTTGATATTTCTGCCATGCAAAAGTGCTTCATCCTAGTTAAACTAATTCAAGAATAAAAATTCCTATGATGTTTCAATTTGGATGGTTAATGGGAAAGGAAAATTTGAAATTTTACACATTTGTTAATAGACTTGGATCATTACTGTTTGTACCAAGTCATAACTGATCCATGAACTCTGTCAAAGCAACCTTGGTTAACTGATATTGGTTCTCATGGTTTTTGTTTCACAATGTGCAGGCTGCAAATATTACCATAGAAAATTCCGGCACAGATACTTCTAATCAAGAATCTGGCTGCTCCAGTGAGAACAAGAAGTTTAGCAATTCTTGTTTCAAAATTACAAAAGAGGAAGTTCAACATAGTTCTACTCCCACTCCTGATATCGTAATCTTAGAATCGTCTTTGAAGCCAGAAGGCAACAGGGGAGAAGTAGATGAAAAGGCTGAGGTAGAATCAGCTTTCTCAAGCTTTCCCCACTGCTTTGATTTTATTGAGGTCTTTAATTTGTATATGAAATTGTTAAGATGCAGTGGAGCGTTCACAACTTTAGGGAAACCGACTTTGTTTTTTATCTCTATCTCAAATGATAAGAATAGCAACTTTGTGTTTATGTGGTCCAAGTCCAACCTATGTCCATCTGGAGGGGTCCCTTACTGTAGTTGCTAATGTATATTTTCTGATCTTCCTTCTCACAATGTCAGCCTTCAAGCATAGTTGTGGAAGATTTTAGTTTGGATGCTTTGGAGCATTCAAATAACAACTCTGATGAGAAGGGAAAACAGTGCAAGCTTAACACAAAAGACGATCCTACTGTTACAGATGATTATAAAATCTTAATTTCTTCTTTGAAGTCCGGAGGGAAGAGAAAAAATTATCAGAAAGTTGTTAAGGTATATGAAGCTCTTTTCCCTGATTTATTTTATTGCAGTACTTATTACTTGAGGTTCAAAAGTCTAGAAAAGCAGTGTTGTGTTTGAGCTTGCAAATCCTATGGTACATACTTGATGGTAAGACTAAGCTTGGGTTCTACTGCTTCCAATCCTCGGATTAGCTAATAACACATTTTCCTCTTACAATGAAACAGCCTACAAATGTTGTGGAGAATTCCAATTCAGATGCTGTAAGATGCGAAATTGGCCTTGATGGGAAGAAAAAGTCATACAAATCTATTTCCAGATCAGATGTTTTGACGCAAACAAATAGTGGGGGCGCTGATGTAAAGCCGAAAATTAGCAACTTTCCTCTGAAAACTGTACAAGAAAAGACTGTCAATGGATCAAAGGTTGCTGCATCCAACAAGATCGATTCTGCAAAATCTTCTCCTAGGCCAGACAAGAAGAGTATGACAGTCCAAGAAGTAGTTATTAGTGATAATGAACACTCTGCTGTAAATTCACTTTCAGAACTGCAAGATCAAATAAAAAAAGATACTACCGAGCTGCATCCGGAGGAGGAAGGAAAACCACAAGCAGAGAAAATCCAGAAGGCTAAAACTCTTGCTAATGATCAAGAATCCATTTTGTGCCCATCCCTGAAGTCACCAAAACCAAAAGCCAAGAGGAAAATCCAGTCAAATCAGCTAAGTGTCCAAGAAGCAGGCTTACCTCCCACAGAAGGTGGTTTAAATTCATCTTCTGCTTCAAAAGTCAAGAGGAGACGAAAGTTTAGAATCTCTAAAGATAATGTCAGCTTAAAGGAGTTGTTGGATGTCAAGATATTGAAGAATTTAGTTTTGCAAAACAGTTGTGAAGATGATGAACCTGATTTAACCCCTGACGACAGTGAAAATTCAGTTTTGTTGTCACAGAAGAGAAGTATAAAGAGTTTAAAGTTGCCAATCCTTAAGGAGCTTGAAGATTCAACTACTTATAACAAGTTATCAAAATTGCATACAGATACAACTGATGGTGCTGGTAAGCAAGATCTGTTGATCATCAACTCGTGCTCCATTGATGATTCCCATGATGAGACCATAAAATCATTGCCTTGTCCAACACCAAGACGACTCAGTTTGGAAAAGATGAAATTAGTCGATCTAAGGGCCATGGCGAAGCAACACAATATGACAAAGTATCATAAGCTTCGAAAGGATGCTCTTGTCCAACAAATAGCTAAACAACTGGGCTGATGCTAACAAATTTTACAGGTGGGTGTACATAATGACCATTTTTGTCTGGTTTCTTCCTTCTTTTGCTCTTTTTGGGCACTTTTCAGATATGATACGGAAATGTAGTGGCTCCATTGTGTTTCACATAGAATTTCTAGGATGGATATCCATCATTTAGATATGAAAATCAAAGACCATGGCATGGAAGCCCCCATCGCCACTGTTGTTACAGGGTCAGTGTTCTTTTCTCCATTCTAAGTTGTTATAGAGTCAGTTTTTAGGATTTTGTGAAATGATGTTTAAGCTGTTATTATAATGTTGAAATGGTTGCCAGTTCTTAAATGGCCCATTCACAATGGGGACATTGTGTACAAATGAAATGTAAGAACCAATGGAAATTGCCCTTAAGGCTGTCCTATACAGAACTCGCAATTTGTTTTAGATTTTAGCACATGATGAGGTGGTTAACGTATCCCTTCTCTGCACTTGTAAATTCATTGTCATGAGTTGGGAAGTTTGTATTATTAACTGAGAAGTCCTTGTTTCTTTTGGGCATCTTTGTGCTAGTGCGACAAGAACAAAATGGATGAATGAGGCCTGAAGCTGATCAAATGTAGGGAATTTTATGTGACGGATCAAACGTCGGACTTTTTTTCTTTTTGATTACTTGATTTTGGTGTGGATGGTGAGATGAGCTGTTACTTTTTGTGCAGGGACTAGATTATCGATGGAATTTAATTTTATCTTGTATAGGGTTGACGATTAGCAAGTAGAATTTTATTTTCTAAGCTTCATTGTCAATTTTTATTCTTCTTCTTGATTACATTGATGATGTTCTAGCTCCAGAATTGCTCTCTCCAGCACTTGTGCACACAAGTAGAATTTTCGGAGTAAAATTTCCAATTCATCTGAACTAACCCTTGTTCCTCATCAGAGCCAGCACCAGTGGGCTCTTTAATTGAATTGAGAATCCATTATCAGTGGCTGCTTCATGTTCTTACAACAAACTAATATTTATTTTTATCTTTCTTCAGAAATTCGTTTAAATCTTTTTTTTTTTTTTACATAGAATCCTTATCGAAAAGGCTGAATCAAACAGCCACAATGCTTAGCTCATCCAAGGCACGATCTTGGATCTTTTGGCCACAGGAATCCTTTTGTATTGTTAAATAGGAAAGCTTGTGGTGCCAAACATCTATGCCGTTGCTCTATGATCCTATATTAACGTAGCCCTTATGTAAATCGAACATCAAACTTGATTATAACTATAAAAATTTAAAACATGCCTAAATTCCAGGGTTGCCTAGAAACCCAATACCAGTTTATTTACCCTATGTTTGGTTTTTGAAAAGTTTTAGGAAAAAAATGAGGAAAATGGAAAAAGAATTAAAGTTTATAAATTATTTTTTATTACTTCTTCAATCTCATTCCACTTATTTTACCTTTATAATATAAAGATTAAATAATTTGAAAATGAATAATTCAATTACCAATTCCAAGCGTGTTTAATGTTGAATCATGAACAAATTTAGTATTGGATCATGAAGCTCACTACCTGGCCACAAGCCAAAAGACTTATAAAACCGTTGATAAGGGTGTAAGCAACTAAGCATAAATATTCTTCAACAATTAGAGTACCACAAGCTGTTCATCTCAATTTTCACAACCTAAAAGTCCAACTTAAGATCTTCTCTATAGTGGCTTCAGAATCACGACCTGCAGAGAGAACCAAGGAGTGCAACAGCCATGGTTAGTTTTAGCCACGTGAGGGAAAATGAATGCATGGTCAGGGTTGGTTTTTTTTCCTCATTCGGTATACAATCAAATATGAAACATCCTCATCCGCACACCAAACCCTTTGAGGCTGTGGCTCCCCACCAACCCTCATGACTTGTTATGGTCTAACCCGTTTTTGGGCTACTCAAAATTTGGATATGAAACTTCCAACAATTTCTTCCATATGAGGATTACCTAGAGTACTTTGAGAGATTGAAAGATTAAAAAATGAAACAATAGAGAAAAGCCAGGTTGGTTTTTATGTCAAAAAGGTCAGCCCCGAAATCGATTTCTTGCCCTGGCCATTGATGGAAACATTATAAAAGAAAGAAAGAACTTTACAAGAATCAATGTACTTGAAAATAATCTGAAATTGCTGATCAGCTTTGCATCATGACAACCACTAAGAATCTCAGTCAATAAGACCTAGATTTTTGCCTGGCATATTTGACCATGACACTGAGCTGTTATTGCATAGCTCACAAGACCCAGCTTTGTCTTTCCTGGCAGACCTCATTTCATGTTAAAAATTGTCTTCAGAGGTTTAATTATTTAATGTGATACATAGAATGGAAGAAGCCTAATTTTGGGGTGATCATAATTATCAAATTCTACTAACTTTGTCACGTGAGATTTCAACAATTGCCCTATAAAAAGCAGTTGTTAAGTAAACCATCATACTTCACTTGGCCTCCAACTTGCAGTCAGCCTCCTTCAATGCCCGGACAAGATGGGTTACACGATACTGGAGTTTAGCATTTTCCACTGTAAGCTTTTGAATATCTTTCTGAGCCTGTAAATCAGAAACAAACAAATTGTAACTCTATTTGATGAGTTTCCAATTCCAAATCAAATACAAAATAACATAAAAATGGGCACCACCTTTTCCCGTTCTGAAATTTGTTCAGCTTCTGCATGTTGTAGCTTTGATTGAAGGTCACTAATCATCTTCAAAAGTTCCTCATTTCCAGAATCTGATTTGAGCGTCCATGAACAATTTTTTAGACCTATATTTGCCTATGCAAATAATAGTGTGGATAGAACAGAGTGCTTCTAAGCTTACCTTTCGTACTGGAAAGAGCAGCTTCAAGTTTTGACAAGCGGTCCTTCAATTCAAACATACCTCAGAGTCAATGGGAAAAAAAAAAAAACATAGAAGTTCTCGCAAAGCCTCTCTTCATGGGTATAGTATGTATACAAACATTTAGTGGGCATTCCCACATTTAGCAAAAAACTGGCTAATGCGCTTATCTTCAAAGAATAAAACTGACCCTCATTTTGGGAAAAAATAAAACCACATCCCACTTCGCAAAGCTTTGGAGGAGCATAATCATCTAAAGCATCGTATAATCATAAAGACATATATCAAAAGGAAACGAGCAGTTTGGTTGCTTAGAAAATTTGCGGATGAGGAATCTCATCGTCTCAATTTTCTTTTCTTTATTTTTTCTCAAAATCCAAAAAAAAACAAACTTGTAACAGATAGATTTTCTTCTAACCTCAGCTTCAGAAGCTCTTTGGTGGAAGGGTTTCAACACCTCTTTCATATCAGTTTCCGCCATTCTCGACCAAACCCTAGAGTAGAATCCGGCTCTCTTAAAATATCTACTACAACCGTCCAAAGTGGAGCTTTTTTTTCTAGTGAGGGGTGGAACTCCTAATTTACGAAAATGCCCTTGATGCCCAAAACCAAGCAAATACAGTTTTCTTTTATAAAACACAGAGAAATCAGGTTTTGGAGAATGGATTCAGAAAAGAGATTATTTTTAAAAAAACATTTGAGATGTTTTCATATATTTATTATGAAGTTCTGTTTACAAAAATTTTCATATTTAAGTAAGGCGGACTTCATACATAAATTTTTATTTAGATAATATAGTCATGGTCCCAAATAATTGAGAATAAAAAAAATGTCAATTTAAAGAGAAGAGGCTTTACCTTTCATACATGTTACAATTATATATATATATATATATATATATATATATATGTATATTATAAAGAAGAACACCCATGGACGAAATCAATATTTCCATAAATAAAGAGCAATGATATTTGATTATCTTAATTTAAGAAACAATATTTATTATTCATTTCTTGGTATAATTAATGATATATTCTTGTATAAATTTTTAAAAGAAATAATTTAGTGTAATCATTGATTCTTTCGTATCATGATGTTTCGATTTATTCCTACTATGGTATGGTTTGATTTTTATTTTTTTTCTAAATATAAATAATACTACACAATTGCTTATTCATTCTGTTATTTTCTTCAAATAATTAGCAGCTAAATATTTTTTTTATTATTTTATAAATAAAGCCTGTTGAACATTCAATGGCATTGGAAAACAAAACAAAGCCGGCCCCCCCCAAAGAAAAAAACAAAACAAAAAAAAGGTACTTCCCATGAAACGAATGGAAACGATGCTCAATTCAAATTACAAAACCCAGTCTAAGGCTGGCCAAGAAGAGAAGGCCTGTAGAAAGCATGAGTCTGTGCAATCTCAATCCTTTCCCTGGGATCGTTCAAGGTTTCATCTCTTAATGCTTGAAGAATGCCTTGTGATGCAAGTTCCCTGAACATCCAATATCAACACCAAACACACATTATGGCATCGGATTTGTCAAAAATCGAGGCTGCTCAATTTTAATAAAAAACCAGGAAATACCTTGTTATTAGAATTCTGTATAGTGTCTTCAAGATGGGGCAGAGCTCAACAGGAGCCACATGCTTGTTTTCTTCAGGATGCAACACGCTCAAGCTTGACTGACTCAGTAGTTCATAGAATGCTCCCACTGCAGAGACTCCCTGGAAAATAAGGCAAGAGGTTCTGATGACAATTCCAAAGAAGAAAATATTGTTTTCCCAGTTGAACTGTTGCCAAGTAAAGAATCATGACCAATACCTGAATCATTCCCTTGCCACTAATGCTATCACCCATGTCCAGGCTCAGTTCCCCCTTGGCTAACATTTGGCCATACCACGCATTGCGGCCTTTCAACAGGGTCACATAGGTGTCAGCCAGCAAAGGCCCCGCAAGCTTTTCGGGTTCTTCAGCCAACAAATGAGTAATGAAGATCATCTCTGATGTACAATGTGCAAAGTATACAGATTTGCTGGTAGCACTCTCATTGGTCAGGGCTGCTACCATTCCTGGAAAATCAAAGTGAAAATGTGAGACTCTTGATTAAATCCAATAACAACATTTTTAAATTTTGGTTTTCTTCTCCTAGTAGGTCAAAATGAGAACCAGATCATTGCTGAAGTTTATCTGACAAGGATGCTCATATATGAAACTTCAAGCACAATGATCCCTCTATTATATTACCATCATAAAGAAATAACAACTTACCGGCTCCAATGGCATACACATTCTTTAAGCCACCCATAACTTCATGAGTGACAAGGTCACTGTTGTCCCATACGATGAAATGGGGTTGCCTCAGAAACTTGGCAAGAGGTTTCCTCCACTTCTCAGCTCCACATATTCGAGCATTCGCATACTCCTTGTTGTAAATCTCTGAGGCAATGTTTGGTCCTCCAAGGTAAAGAATGTTTTCCATAGCTACACCAGCTGCCCAGCAAGGATATATAAAAAAGGCTTAGATCATAGAAATAAAAGCTCTTCTTAAGGCAAATGTTCCAAGAAATATATGGACTTTTAATTCACAAGAAACAAAACATAGAGCCAAGATTTGAGAAACCAATAAATAGTAAAACAAAGGCCCTTACTTGCTCGGTTAATCATTTGTGTGGGAGTGATGATATGTGGGAGGGGTTCTAGAGCAGCCTCTATACCCTTTGACAAAGAAATAATGATGGGAACTGTAATCCTCTCCTTCCAATAATGGTTGATCTCTTCAAACACTTCCCGGGTTTCAGTTGAAGGCAAGCCATTGACCACAATGTCAGCATCCCAAACAGCCTCCTGCAAGTTAGTCACGACCTTTAAAGGACAGAGGGGTGTGTGAATCATGTTTAAGCAAAACCCATCTTTCAAAATCTCGTCTGCAAGAAGGGTCCGATCCCCCAGTCTTGCTTCAACATACTTTAAGTATGCGCAGCGCCGGATCAGCCTCCTCAACACATCCTCTCTCGAATTGATGACTTCAAACAGATGCTCTGCCGTGGCCTTGTCCACTGTTCTTCCCGGCCTTCTCCATATCCTGATTTGAACCTTTTCTCGGAATTGACCATAGTTGTCTTGCAGCAAAGCTGCAAATACACTGCCCCAAGCACCCGCCCCCACACCCACAATCTTCAATATATCCCCTTCAGCCTTTCCAAGAAGATGCCGGAGTTCATCAAGCTTCTCCTCCATGCTAGCACAATTCTGAACAGACCCGTTTGAGTGCAAGTTCTGACTCTTGACCTTAATACTTCCAACCATCTTCTTCCAAGAAATCAGCAGACCGATTAAAATAAAGAAGACACAAAATCTTCGATTATATCTCCTTGAATTCTGCTTCAATCTCTGATCAATGCTTAAAATTTCTCAACCAGAAAAGGGTATTTGAAAAAAGGAAAAAAAAAAAAAAAAAAAACCCACCTTTGATTTTTGTTTGGGTTTTGCTTTTTCCTCCAGAGAATGAGATCTTTAAAGTCAGATTTTCAGACCCACCGATCCAGTTCCTTCTTCTACACAAAATTCAGTAGGAAAATGGAGAAATGAACAAAAGGAGTTCATTCAATGCATGCAACCGTTTTTTACTTTCTTGCTTTCATGAAACATGCCAACTGGTCCAAATAAGTAAACATTGTTTTCTCCGTCCGAGTTTGCTCATCTACCCCCACCGAAAACTTCCCATAAAAAGGAAGAAAGAAATAAACAAATCAGAAACCAACCTTTCCGTGTCGGATACTACAAAGCTCTGACGCCAATCTGCGGTCTGTATTTCTAAACCACCATGGCCATCAACGAGTTCAATATTTCAGCTCTTAGAATGCCAGCTCTATCGGTGAAAAAAGAAAAAGGCACAAAAAGTTGATGCAGTGAAAAAGGGAAATTGAAACAAGAATGTGATGAAGCCAAATACCTAATGTGTTCACATTTGTAGTGTTGATTTGGAGAGAGAGAGAAGCATTGATTAGTACAGTTCAAGTGAGTTGGGTGCCACACTGCATTTAAAGTTTTGGATGAGCCCAGCTTCCCTAACGGCCATTTATTTTGGGTGACTTTGACTCACATGCTCCTCCGTCCACCACCCTACTCAAATATGTCTTAAGCTTCAACTTAACCCCGATTAGAACCCTAGAAAAAAAAAAACAAAATTAATTCCATGAAAAGATAAGGGGGTATGGCGGGGAATTATTGTGGCAGGTTTTAAACATTTTGGCACGCTCATCAACATCACTGCCAAGTGCCAACTCATTTGTGGAATTTTCAATGTTTCAGAGTTCCAAACTGCCCTGCTTTCTTCTTTCTTTTCAATGAAGCCATGGCTGCACCTGCACCCTAACCCTCATCACATTAATTTATGTGAATTCTTCAAGGAGATGAGAGCTTTTGGCTTGGATGATTTCAAAAGTTGTAACATGCCACCAACTTAATGAATACTTAATTAACGATCTAATAAGATTTAATTTTTAGTTATATTAAAAATATTTAAGTATATACAAAATATGTACATTTAATGTTACTGCCTTTAGGAAGAAATTAAACTAAGTCTTTACCTACCAAGTACCACCAATGCCTTTTACGTGGTCACTGGTCATTGTAGCAAAGAGCTGATTGGTATCCGCTACCATGGTTTTTCAATATGTCAATCTTATCTTTGAATTTAATTAATAGCTGATTTTTTATGTTTTTTATTGGAATATTCATGTTGATGGATATTAGGCCCTGTTTCCTAGTTATCATTCAAAACAACAAAAATAGTTGTATAGACTTTTAATGAAAAAAAAAAAACAGTTTTTTAGTATTTATTCTGAAAATCTATTACTTTTACAATAAAATTAAAGTATTTAATGGTTGAAAATTCATTTTTTTTATAAAAAAAAGAATTGAACTGTATTTAAGTTATAGTACCTTTTATAGATGATAATTGAGAAAATGTATATTATATTTGGGTTATTTTGTTAAAAAAAAATTAAAATTTTCATTAAAAAATTGTAAGTGTTGTCAAATAGGACAAGTCTTGAATCTTCGTGTTATAGAATATGAAATAAAAGTCTATTTGATAATGATTCTAAGAAGCGATTATAATATTTCTAGCACTTAAATTTTTTTATTTTCCAAGTGTTAGAAGGTGTAAAATTATTTCCTAAAATCACTATCAAATAGACTCTAAGTCTATTGGAAAATTATGCTAATTTAATATAAGGTAATCACCCTCGACCCTAGAAGGGGTGAATAGGATGATTACAAATTAAAATAATGTAAATATAATATATAATTATATGCAAATATAAAATAAATATAATGAAAAACATTGCATACAAAATAAAGAGGTTAGAGAAAAAAATAATGCAAACATAATATTTTTATAGTGGTTTCATGCAACCTAACTTACGCCCAATCTCCTTTAGTTTCAATACCAAACTTGAAGTGTCACCGATCTAAAACTTCTAATATAAGTCTTCAAGTTGTACAATTAGATCAACAAGCTCTAATGGACACTTACAAAATTTTAAATAGATATCTCACTTTTGAACTTTAGTACAAATGGATATAAATAGAAACTAAAATTGAGGAGTACTAATGATACGCAGGTTTAAAACAAATGTATATTTAGAGAACTGTTTCAATGCTCAAATATATTCTAAAAAGATTTTGGAATGTTAGAGTTAAAAAAAATGAAGATTCAAGTCTTTATATGAGAGTGAGAAGGTCAAACTAACCATTAGGCTTGGGGAGCCAATCAATTAAGCATCGATTCGATCAATTCACTGGCCATTAGCAGTTAATGCTTTTAATAGGTGACTGATGGGGTTAAGTTCTTGACCAAACCTTGATCACAAAAGGCAAAGTCTTGTCCAAGAAAGGCAAAGCCTTGACCAACAACATTGAGCTACCGGAAGAGATAAAGTGTAAAATCACCCCTTGATTGATCAAGCCTAATTGAGAACATTGAGCTACTAGAAGAGAGGGAGCGTTAAAGCACCCCTTGATCAGTCAAGCCCAACTGACTCAACCAATTTCATTGACCCTCGATTGGTTGCACTGTAAATTGGCCAAATACTCTGATTTTAGGCTTAGAACATTCAACAACTTATGCAAACCCTTTTTAAAACCTTTTAGAAAAAATAGAAAACATTTAGCTTGAAATTTTAAATGAAAATTAAAAATTCGATCAATTATTAAAGAATTTAAAATAAATTAGCATAATGATAATATTTTTGTGCAAAAATAAAATGTATGAGAAACCCAGTGCACCAACAACTTGATAAAAAAAATATGATGAAATGTCTTGAAGGCTCTTCTCTTTGAGGTTTTCACCTTATTTTTCATTTCATTTTGATTGATTTGTTTTTTGTATTTGTTGTCACTTTAAAAATCTTTTTGCCTAACTCATTTAGTAAAAAAAATTAATTTCAAACTTTATTTTATTATAATTAAAATAAAGATTAATCAAACCCTTTGTTGGTTTTTATGGGTTGGAGGAAAATAAAACTGAGATGGGATGAGAAAATTAGAGAAATGATATTTAAATTTAAAATTGAGTTGATTGAAGAAGTTGAATGGGGATTGTTGGTTGGATAGTCTAAAAAAATGCGAACGAATGAATGGGGTTTTTAAATAAAATGTCTAGTGAAATCATGAATAATATTCAAAATGTTTTTTTTTAAAATTATTTTAGAGATAAAATTTTGTTTTGGAATTTAAATATGAAAAACTTGTTTTGACTTATTTTTTATTAGGGTATCACACACTTATTTATATAAAAGTTTACGAAGTATTTGCTATTTTTAGAATCGTTTTTGATAACACCTTATAAAAAATAATTAAAAAGCTTAAAATTTATTTGAAAAAATAGGTTTTAGAAAAAATTATAAAATATTTTCAAAACATAAAATTACTTTTATAAAATGTTTCCAAACATATCAAAAATTGTATTTTATGTTTTATTTTATATCATAACAACAATAACAATGATGTGCCATAAGAATGATTTAGAAGGATATATAGATAGGATAAAATGATCTATATTGTTTTTCAAAATATTAAATATGATTTTTATTTAATAAAAAAATTTGTTAAATTTTAATTGCTTTACATAATCTATAGAATATTATATATAGAAACACAACTTAAATTTGTTTTAAAAAACAATATTTTTTTAATGAATAAATTCGCAAAAAGTTGTTTTCTCTGAAAAGTTTGTAAAATATGCATATATTTAAAAATAAAAAATAAAAAACCGCTTCCCGTAAAATAATAATAATTATTTTAATTATCTGTTAATGAAAAAATTGACTGTGGTACACTTGTACTCATCATTTTTCCTGTCTCGCGGCTTGGAAACCCTGAGTGAGTGTGGGAGCTTGATTGTGAGTCTGTGACTTTGTGAGATCACAGAGAGAAAAATGGAGGCGAAACCAACAGAGATAAGCGGCTCTAAGATGTTTGGAGGTTACAATAAGAGATTCAAGCATTTCAGCCCAACCCTCGGCTGTTCCATGACTTTTCACGTTTACTTTCCTCCTCTTCCTTCTCCTTCTCACAAATTCCCTGTAAGTCCCTCCATTTCCCCATTTCGCAACATCTACCCTCTGCTATTACTCATTGTTTGAGTTGATTCATTCCCTAGGGTTTTACAATTCTTGCAAGTATTCGACAATTTTGGGGTTCATTCACTATTTCTCATATACCCATTTCTTATCATCTTATCTTATCTAGAAGCTCAATTCCACAAGCCAAAAATCAAGGCTATTTATTTCATAGGGTTCTCCAATCTGGGCAAGTTTTCTCTCAAAATGAACGCCGAAGACAGAAATTAGGTTTTTGGCTTCTCATGAAATTTAATTTACTCTTTCGACCAAAATGTTGCATAATTTTATTCGCCATCGTCCCGGGTAACTGGCTCACTCCTGTTGGGGGAAAGCAATTAGGGTTTTGCTCTTGGATGTGGTTTCATTTCTTAGATTTCTATGCTTCATGCCATGTTGTTAAGATATGTTTACTTTCATGCTAATAAGCATAAAGGGTATTAAAATCATCATTTTCAATTTTCTAATCGATGGGTAATTTTTTTTCCTTGCTTTATCATTTCATTTTCCGCAATGTCTTTCCTTGTCTGATTTCTTGTTCTTTACCTTTTGTTATGCACTGTTAATTTCTTTATTTGCTTGCCTATCAACACAAATGTTTTGGCATGTTTGATATTAATTTTGGTGAGAGATGCATACGCCACCTGCATAATGAAAACCTCTTTTTTAATCCGTATTTGTTTATTTAGCTGCATTACTTCAAACTGCTTTTTATTTTATTTTATTTTATTTTGTATCCGAATACTTTCTATGCTAGAGGGCACCTTGTGCTAGTAATGAAGAATTGATGGGTGGAAAAGTATTTTTAATAGACCAATTTGCTAGAGCTCAAGCTGTACAACTTTGTGAAGTTTTGTCAAAAATAAGTTTAATAAAATATAATGAAAAATGCCATTGTCCTCATGACAATGCAACTAGGAAATTTTCGTCTACTCGTTTGGAGAGGAAAATTTGAAAACTTGAATGTTCGGTGAATTACAATTGTTCTCCTCTCTCAGTCAAGGAGAAGGGGGGAGCGATAGGGTTTCAGTTCTATCACTATGAGGTCATTGTCTTCACTCATAGCTTAGTTGTTGGTTTTTGGTTACAAAAGGGCTCTTGGGTGGCTTCTAGTCCATACAAGGTTTTACCCAGGTTTCTAAGGTGTTAGGGTTGGTTGCTATTTGGGTGGTTTGTTTTTGCTAGCCCTTTTTCTGTTGCTAGCCTTTTGGGGTTGTAGTATGTTCCAAGGGTTGGGTTGTTCGCCCATTAAAGCACTGCATGAGCTGGGTTCAGAACGTTGTGAGACAGTTCAATCTATATCTGGTGTGAGCATTAGAGCATTGACAAGACCTTTCCCTAGTACGAGAGGATTAGGGAGGATGCACCTCTGGTGCACTAGTTATCATGCCCACGGTAAATGCTGGGTAGCCAAGTGCGAAGTAGATAATTGTTGACCGACTCCCAGTGCAGCGAAAGGTTTGTTTCAAAATGAAATGGAAAAACACTAAAAAACAAATACAAAGATCACAATGGGATATGAAAATTAGAGAATAATTTTAATAAATTATATTAAACCAATTCTAACAATTACAATAAGCCTTCAAATAATGTTTGTAATGCAAAAATAAAGGAAATAATTGAAATAGGAAACGAAGATAATCGGAAATTAGGAAAATTAGGAAATCGATCTTAAACAAAATAGTAAAGCAAATAAACTTAAAATAGAAAACTAATGATGAACTTAAAATAGAAACTAATGATGATTGTGTGCTGCATCAATCCCCTCTACTTGAAGAAAACTCGTCCTCGAGTTTTGTGGCTGCAAAGAAAACTTATCCGGGGGAAAGTATTCAAAGATATCAACAACATTGAAAGTATTGAAAATGTTCATATCCGCTGGAAGACCAATCTTGTAAGTATTATCACCAATCTTCCAATAAACCACCACAAACAAACCACCAATCTTGAGATGTGATAAGTGCTCCTCCTCATTCTTACTGTAGATGAGAATATCGTCAAAATAAACCACCACAAATTTTCTAATAAATGGATGAAGAACTTGGTTCATCAATCGCATGAATGTGCTTGGCGCACTTGATAGCCCAAATGGCATCACTAGCCATTCATAAAGACCATTTTTAGTCTTGAAAGTCGTCTTCCACTTGTTGTCTTGTTGAATATGAATTTGGTGATAACCACTTCGTAAATCAAGTTTGGTAAGCACCACAACACCTTCCAACCTGTCAAGCATGTCATTAAGATGTGGGATGGAAAAACGATGCTTGATCGTTATTTTGTTGATAGTGGTGTTGTCCACACATATGCCTCATCTATCGTCTTTCTTTGGGGTGAGTAAAGTTGGGACTGCACAAGGACTCATGCTCATGAATCAAGCCTTTATCAAGCAACTCATTAACTTGTTGCTGCAACTCTTCATGCTTAGTTAGGCTCATACGATAATATGGCAAGTTAGGCAAACTAGCTCCAAGTACTAAATTGATATGGTGTAGAATATTTCGCATAGGAAGAAACTCATTAGGAGATAAATCAGTAAAATCAACAAGTACTTCTTGAACCTTGGTGGGAATATCAATAGATGCTTCAGATTGACCTTTAACCACCAATGCTACAACAAAATTTGATTCATTGACTTGCTTAAAGAAATTTGGGCCCATTATGTTGGTGAATAGAAACTTATCTTTTTTAGTAACCGAATTGTTTTCTGACTATTGAGATTGTAACATTAAAGCAATTTTCTTGTCAAACCACCAAATGACGAAAGTATTTCTTGACCCTTGTAAGTGGCATCAACATCATAGTGCCACAGCCTCCCCAATAAACTATGACAAGCGTCCATATCCATTACGTCACATATGATCTTATCTTTGTAATACTTCCCGATCGACAAAGGAACCTTGCAAACTTTTACACTTGAACTTCCAAGCCCTTCTTAATCCATTCAATCTTTTATGGAGAAGGATGTTTCTCAGTCTTCAAATTTAGTACTTTCACCAAAGCCTTAGAAACAACATTCTCGCTACTGCCACTGTTAATGATCATGTTGCACACTTTATTACGAATGGTGCATCGAGTTCAAAATATTTTATGTTGTTGAGAGTTGTCTTGCTTCTTCGAAGCAAGCAAAAGTCATTGGAAAATGCATGCTACTTCTTCTCCCACAACTCCTTCTACAAACTCAGCACCTTCATAGATATCTTTTTCAAGAACCTATTCCTCTTTACTGCCTCCTTCTTCTACAAAGTTAATAGATCGTCTGTTCGGGCAATTATTTGAAAGATGGTCTGACTGGTTGCACCAAAAACATTTCCCAAGGTTTGGACGCACATAAGGGTCGTTATTGAGTTTTTGTTGTGGCTGGTTTCGGCCTTGAGTATTAGATCAAACAAGGGTTAAAGTTCCACTTTGATTTTGTGCTGAATTTTGAGTTGAAGGGGCATCTTTATTGCTATTATTGTTGCTGCCTGGAGTAGTTGACCCCCTTGGAGCAGAAGAAGCTTCTTGGGTTGGTCGTCGAAAGTTACTCTGAGTGTGCACCGTGGACCTATTGATTTGATTTTCTACTTTCATTGCCAAATTAACTGCATCTGTTATGGTCCAAACGCCTTGAAGAGCCAGCCGATCTTGAATAACTAGCTTTAGGCCTCCTGTATAATGAGCAATTAATTGATCCTCCGTTTCGGAAAAATTAACTCCAGCATTTAATCAATGAAATTCCTCCGTGTATTCGTTCACAGTGCGGTTGGCTTGCCAACAATTTTGATATTGTTGGTATAAAAATTGTTCATAATCCAAAGGGAGAAATCGCCTTTGTAACAACCATTTCATCTTGGCCCAAGTACGAACACGTTGTTTTCCTTATTGTTGAAGATACTTGGAAACTAGGAAAACTAGAAAATCAATCTTAAACAAAATAGTCAAGCAAATAAACTTAAAATAGGAACTAATGATGAACTTAAAATAGAAACTAAAGGAAACTAATGATGATCGTGTGCTGCATCACCCCTCGCTTCCTTAAGCCATGCCCTTAGAGCAATCAATCAATCAATTGGGCCTCTATGCCTTAATAAGCCTTTTTTGTATACTTCGTGTGTACTTGGCTACGCTTTTTGCTAGCTCTTTTTAATATATTCTCCTATTTACCTATAAAAAAAAAAACAGTGCAACTAGCACCATAGCTGTCATGTAACTACAGCTATCACGATGGCTATCCCACAACATCCATTGCCATACCACACCTTCACCATTGTTATCCTACCACTATACTATATGGCTATCAATCTGCACCATTATTTTATGACCGGTTGCAAGGTTAGTTTGCATGCAGGTGATGTGCCTGTTCACTAATGTTTAAATGCTCTAAAAACCTTTTTTCTCCCAATAATCAAATTATGAATATAAATATAAAATGTGCCTAAAAAAGGGGTGTGCCCTGCAATTCAGGAATTAAATGTTTGCTATAATCTTACAAGGATATTATTTTAATTAAATTTGTATCATGTGTATTTGTTAATGGGCAATTTGCTCCATGGTTTGCCTTTTCTCTATTTCATGATAGTTTTTGTTGGTACTTTCGATTTTCCTTTTTTTTTCTTTTCAATCAGAAAATAAGAAGTCATTGAATTGAATAGCACAAGAGTATACAAAAGAAGTATGAGTTACTCTTTGTCAAAAAACAAAATCTGACTAAAAAGAAAGAAGATCGTGTCAATGAAGAAAATTATCTATTAAATATGTTTCTTTTAATTAAATTCATATTGAAGTCTGAAGTTATTTCTTTCCTTTAAGGATCACCTGTAGATCAAAACTGTTAAACTTTGCCAACAATTTGATTATCAAATCTTATGCTGCCACATACTAATGCAATTCTTGGTGCACTAGAATTTATTGAAAACATCATTTGTCAATTATCCTGATAACTCTCCATTTCATTAATGAACAGGTACTTTACTGGCTCTCTGGCCTTTCCTGTACAGATGAAAATTTTATAATCAAGTCTGGAGCTCAACGTGTTGCTTCAAGTGAAGGAATTGCTCTAGTTGCCCCTGATACATCACCAAGTAAGCAACACTTCTAGAATTAATGTTCAACATGCTTAAGTAAACATCAATTTTCTACCACAAATTTTTAAAATTTTTTTTGGCTTGTTGCTCATTTTGCCTGATGCTGTATGGAGGTTAGGTGAACTAAGTGATCATCAAAGGACTAGGTCAGGCTAAATATCAAGTTTGTATCACTAGATTTTACTATTTTTGGCCTATTTTTGCTCAGTCTTTGTTTTGCTATGTTGTGCATGGTTAGGTTAAATAAGCGATCACCAAAAGGACTAGATAAAGGCTAAATAAATGCATCCATGTGTTGAACCCTTTCTGAGGTGTGGATATATTGGACTCTTGACATATTAAAAAATAATGCGATTTTTTATTTGCTGTGGTGACCTGGTGATTATTTTTTAACTGCATTCAACACAATGAGTTTCCTTTATCTGTTTCTGACTGTGACAACAGGGTTACCTTTTTTAAGGAATAGTGAAATTGCATACTGGTGTCCATGTTATCATCTAGGTGTATTCTTTTATTTTATATCAAATAAAATCTTCATGGCTCAGATCTTTCTAATTCCTTTCCTCAGCTAAGGCATCTTTTGGAAGAAGCTTATACTCTTGTTAGCCCATTGTGTATAGCAATAACATGATATTTTCTTGAAAGCATTTAAGTTTATATTCTTGTATAGTAATTGTCCAACCATGTGGTTGAAGCCGAGAATGCATTGATTGGGTTTATACAAAAATTTGTGGGCTTGTTTAATGTAACCTGTTTCATAAACACAAAGTATATTTATAATTAAAATATCAAAGAGAAGCAGCAAAAAGAGCTACAAGGATACACCAGAGTATACAGAGGGTAAACAGCAAAAAAAAAGGGGAAAGAAAAGCATAGAACCAACCCACTCAAACCTATCCCATCAACAAATCCAGCATCGACAGATATAACATCAGTTCCCTAAAGACACTCCTCTTCTCTACAGTTGATCTGAAGTCAAAATTCTTCCCCATGTTGCTTCCCAAGCAACAAATCTCTTGTCAGAATCAATGAGTAGCAAATAACTCTACTTGGGAAAGGCTCTGAACCATATAGAGCCAAATAACTCCAGCTGATCAACATAACCTAACCACAAGGTGAAAGCTTTTTCACTTGAAGTGAATTTTTGTCATTCTAAGTTTAGTGCAGATTAAGAACTAAGAATATATTGGCTCTATGGTCCTATGGTGTCAATAGGTGTTGTTATAAATTTAAAATGGATCCCTCAGAATGATTATCACTTCGTCAAATTTTTCATTTTTATTTTTCTCTTTCAATTCTTTTCAACGAGCATGCCAAAACACATGCAAGAATGAATGCATCAACACTCTTCCAACAAATTAATCAATGCAATGCACATGCAAATATAACGACACTCCCCAATCAAGATTTACATCAACTTCCAACTGCTCTAATCACAAATCCAAGTATCTTTTGCTTTCAAAACCAAGCTTGAAATTATATCAAACCATTTCAAAGATTAAATAGTCAAATTTTAATTCAAATTCTCAACTAATCTACTTATAAACACAAGGAAATTATCTAAAGAAGAGATAGAGAATAAGGCAAATCTCCAAAGAGATGAGAAACTACAGGCCTATGAGTGATCAAAAGCATCCATTATGAAGAAAAATAACTAGGTATAAGGATTTACCTAGCTCAAGTCTACTAATCCTCTCCCAGATTGCCTGACCAACACCCTCCAACTTCAACTATCCATCTTCTTCTTTCAGAGCATACTTGGAATTAACACCAAGTTCAATATCAGGCTCTTCTTGAAGCTCAATGAAGAAGACAAGGATTTTAACCCAAAGCAATGAGAACAAGAGAGATTAATGGAAGAAACCTAATGAATCAACCCATTTGTAAGGGAAAATCCAATAAAAAACTGTTTTGAAATTCAAAATGGGAAGGAATTTCTTGAGAACCAAACACACCCAATTTGGATTGAAGGAGGAGCTCAAAAGAGTGTGCCTTGTGAGTGAGGCGGCTGCCTGGCATTCTCCAACCCTAAAATAGCAATTTTGGGTTTAATGGGCAGGAGAATTTTCAATCTGATGGCTGAAAATTTTTCATAGCTGAGGGTGGATCAATCCTACTTGTGGCTGGATCATTGGCTCCCAAAGACAGCTACCCAATGGCTCCCAAGGCTTCTTTTAAAAAAATTAACAAAGATAACCATTAATTTGATTTTGTCCATCCACTACCTTAACCATACACATTAACCTCTGGCTCTAAACGCTTTCAACCGCCGCCCGCCCCCCCCCCCCCCTCCCCCGATCTTCACTGGGCAAGTAGTCCAAGGGAGACTTTAGAAGACTTGAGTTGGGAGACGCTTGGGAATTTTTGTCTAGAATTGTCAACCTTGCTAAAACACTCACGGGCTCATTTGTTATAAAATGTTTCTGATGTGACTGACACTGGGGGGGAAATGACTCTCTGACATTCTCAATTTGAATTTACTTCACTGCATGATGTTTTGTAATGATTTATAATATGTATTTTCTGCCCTTTCTTCTCAAAAGTCTAAATTGACTGATCTTGTTAATATAACTGGGTGGGGGTTCTATAAATTTCCTCCCCTCCTCTTCATTGTGGGGAGAAGGGAAAAAGAAAAAGAAAAAGAAGGCAAACAAGAAAAAGAACTAAAGAAAGAAGGAAAGAAAAATGAAATCCCTATAATGGCCTTTATCTTGACAACCCAACTTTACATAAAGGAAAGTGTGATCCATGTAAGACTCAGCTAAAAAGACTGATTCCTTGGTTGCTGATCTAGGCACTCTGCTATACCCCACCCAGTTCCTCCAGTTAGGTTCACAATCTCCCTTGAAATATGTGTTGGAAAGCATGTTGATAAGGAACCAGCTTGAAATAGATGTAATAGTTGCATTTTTACTCCATTCTAATCAGTTCAGAATATTAATATTTGAAAGGTTACTGAACTGTATTTCTTGCCTTTTGCTTTTAGTTGTTCAGAATATTAATATGTTTTGGATTTATTACAAGGAAGTATATTCGTCGAGTTAAAACATTTTGGAACCTTGGGGAACTTGGTTTTTCCAATACACACAACTGGATAGGAATGAGCATGTCCATTTTGGGTTGCCAATTAAATTTTCTCCTTCTTTTCTTATTCTTGTTGGTTTTTCTGTTTCACATTAAGATATTGTATGCAATTTTATTTTCTATTTCAAACTGCTTTTATGTTAGCAGCAATGGTTCTAGAAGCTGCTGTAATGAGTCTCTCTCACATGTAATCTTTTGTCATAGGGGGCCTGAATGTGGAAGGAGAGGCTGACAGCTGGGATTTTGGTGTAGGTAAATACATGGAATCTAACTACTGAACAGAAAATACTCTTATTCTGTCACAGCCTTGGATTTGGTCTCAGTATAAATACTCTTACTCTGTGCCTCAACCAGCTAAACAATCATAACTTATATAATTGAAGAAAATAAAATATATAAGTTACGATTATATAATTGAAAGGAGAGTAGTATATAATTGAAAGTACCCTATAGGAATCGCTCCTAGAATCCTTTAGGCTTCACACCCAAGTACTCTTTGCTTCACACAAAGAAAATAGTGGCTGATGGAAACTCATTCATCTCTTCATTGATTCCTCTCAAAAGACTAATCAACTACTATATAAGACTTTCTAGGGACTTATAACTCCTTGGAACTAGACACATAGTAATAATGCAGCTTGAAAATAACGAACTTGGATCGACTACTAACCACACTAAAGACTATTGGAAAATGACAATAATAATGACTGAAAATGGTAACTTATAACCATTGAGCAGGCCCATAACTTGAATTCTGGAAATTATTACTAGGCTGAGCCCATATTGACTTATATAAGATCCTGACTAAGCCCATTATCATCCAGAGAGTGCCAAATTAAAGTTTGGGCCTTGGAGCCCACTCCTTTGCGTCTTTGATAAACTTCTAAAGGTGACTGCCACTTGTCTCCATCAAATCCAGAGGGAGACAATTTGCCTGAGCACAGTCCACGAGATCAAATTTTAACACAAAAATAGAGAAAAGTACTTTCCTATCAGCACCTATGAAGTAGCAGTGCACACAAGCTTTGGTTGGAAGTGAACTTGTTTAAGGTATGGCTTTTAAAATGCACTCAGTTTTACGTTTTTTTCAACCAGGTGCTGGATTTTATCTTAATGCCACACAAGAGAAGTGGAAGAATTGGCAGATGTATGACTATGTTGTCAAGGAATTGCCCAAAGTTCTGAGTGAAAATTTTGCTCAGCTTGATACATCAAGAGCATCTATATCTGGTCATTCTATGGGCGGGCATGGAGCTCTGACAATCTACCTGAAAAATCTGGACAAGTATAAGGTGCCTAAGCATCATATTTCCTCTCTGCATTTCAAAGTTCTAAATTTTGATAAAATTGTAGAAGGCCTGAAACTTAATCAACTTCTGAACTTTTAATATTTCAAAGTTTTCTCTATAGAAAGATTTCCAGTGTTTCCATTTAATATCTTTAGAAAGTTGCAACATTTCTACTACTTATTTCCATTGTCTCTTAATTGAAAACAAATATTTTAAAGGAAATCTAAAACTTTGATGCATTTTGTTGTATGATTTTTATTTTTTATTACCGTGATTGTACTTGTAGTCATCCATTTATCTTATATTTATGTCCTCCTCGCACACGGGCCATTTTTCAGTCAGTGTCAGCATTTGCACCAATTGTGAATCCTATGAACTGTCCCTGGGGCCAGAAAGCTTTCACAAACTATCTAGGAGGCAATAAGGCAGATTGGGAGGTAACATCTCAAATGGCTTAAAAAAAACATAATTTTATTTATTACATCTTCAAAGTTAAATATGAGAAATGAATCTTTAACTTGCAGGAATATGATGCAACTTGCCTGATTTCAAAGTTCAATGATGTATCTGCTACCATTCTAATTGATCAAGTAAGCTCAATCTCCCATTTTAAGGTGATTTATCAAGCATAGAATGAATCTTTGTTGAAACTTGTGCTGATAAAATGCCCTTTCCCTTCTTTTGTTTGGTTGATACCTGGTTTAGGGCTTTAGCTTCAAGTTATTTGTACATCTCCATGTATGTTGTGGTACTTAGCTGTATGCATGTTATCCAGTTAACCTTAGTACTGTGCAGTTTACACAGCCGGCTTGTTTACTGTTGTTTGTTTGTGTAGGGGGAGGATGATAAATTCTTGCACGATCAACTGCTACCCCACAAGTTTGAGGAGGCATGCAAGAATGCTAAGGTTCCACTTCTCCTGAGGTTGCAGCCTGGTTATGATCATTCCTACTATTTCATTGCCACCTTCATTGACCATCACATTCAACACCATGCTCAAGCTCTTAATATGTGCTTCAAGCCTCTTCATCCCTAATTCCCTTTGTCTAATGTTTCTGTGGGATTTGGCTTTTATCCTTTAAGTTGCTTTTCAGCATATTAGGTTCAGTGCTACTTGAAACATGAATACAGTTTGCCAGCACGAGGAGGACTAAATCCCTCGAAACTTTCATCCATCTTAACTTTAAAATTGCTATATAAATTATAGTAATGAATAGCTTTTGTAATGGTAAAAATGCGTGACTAACTACAAGGTTAAATTTATATTGTTGTGAATTAAGGAGGCTTTTAGGGGGTGGTTTCTTGTTTCTTCTTATACAAAGAAACAAACAGGCCTTGCACAAAAAAAATACAAAATAGAAGTCCATTACTTGTATGAGCCTTGCACTGCTTTTATACACGATGAATTATCGTCCAATATTTTCCAGGATACCATCTGTAAAACTGACGGAACCTACAAACTAAAATAAGATTGAATGAAAGGAGAAAGTGAATAAAAAGGTCCAAATTTAAACGTGTAATGAAATTTTGGACATAAAATGAAAATATACATGAACCCCCGTGCCCATCCTCAAATACAACCCACACATTAACTATTCTGCGTCACTCAGTTAGACGTTTATAATTAGCCATCCCTTCAAATCTTTTATCAATGGCTTATGCGTACAAGGAGAATAGATCATACCAAGGCTCTAAAAGATCAAGTATTATTAGAACAAAAGAAAAAAAAAAGTCGCGAAAGGCTCGAAAAGATCCATAATGGAGATTTTCCCATTCAGCAAAACCTCCAAACCTACAACAAATTGAGTCAGCGATTCGTACTCTTTACATGATTCGGCTATATATATACGTGTGCTGATGAAGGGGAAGAGAGAGGAGATGAGGGGCCGCGGGCGGTAACCCAGCACCACCCCAACTGTACACTTTTTGGACCATTGGGCCCCAGAACCGCAAAATATCACCTGTACACCATACATCATACAGCTCTGGTTGCCTTCCCCCGTTCTGATGGAGTCAGTCAAAGATGACACCAGCAAAAATGATTGCGAGGTTTCTTATCTTCAGACAAAGTGAGCTTGTCTCTGTCTTCTCCCCATTTTTGTACTTCAAATTAAACTTCTCTTTTTAGCATGTACTGTCACGTTAAAGAGTCAGTATGCAGGGGCGTATCATCCTTTCCTCCCGCTCTGAGGCCACCAGGACCAAGCTCAAGGTGAGGTTGGTATTGTGTTTGCTCTATAATCACTGTGGAGTTGGTAAATGCTGGTTCAAGATTTTCATTCACACTCTTTGTTGGTCTTTTCGGTCTCTTATGCTTCTGTAGCTGCATGTCATCATTTTGAAGGGAATCATCCAACTCATAGTCCATTGCCATCGAGTTGGGATCAGTCATCCCCGTATAAGAATCAACATTTTTCATTGCTTTTTGAGAATTCCTTGGCTTTGGAGGAGTTTGCTTGTCAGTGGCAGCCTTCCTCTGCACAAAAAAAGATATCCAACATTACACTTCAAATTTGTATTCAAGATGGCACAAACTGCACACCTCAACACATGCTCCCATAGTTTTTAAACAAGTGAACACAATTTACATGTAATGCTAACTGGACCCAAAATCAATCTCAGTTGTAATATGATTTGCAAAGATATAAATTATGAGTTTTTTTTTAAAGATTTTATAGCTAGCAGTTTTTTTCCTGGAAATAGGCACATTTATGTTGAGATTGAAGCGAATATGTCCTCTTTGGTAAGTAGAAGTTTTAACAGACATTACTGTTGAATATTTCTAACTGACCCATCTGACTCACTTGCTAGTAATGGCAGCTGCTGTCGTTATATGAAACAAGTTTAAGAAATCAAACTCTTTTCTAACAGCAAAAGTAAGCAGAGACAGTTTTGTACCTTTTTACTACTGGATTTTGGTCTCTCTGCATCTGGAGAGGGCTCCTGTCCATTACCCTGAGATATGTTTGGGAAATCTTCCAAAGTTGCATCCCCTTCTGCATCCAGCAATATACCTTTTGTCCCACGCTTTTTCTTTTGTTTATCCTTCTGGAAACAGAAATAATAAGAAACCAGGTAAATGTCATATATCAAAGTCAAAGCAGGATAGAATATGACTATGAGTTAAAAGGACAGATAAACAGATTTAAACCGCACCTGAAGTGGCAGATCTCTTAGTTTCTGCTCCAACTGGGCGTCATCAAGAAGTAAAGAAACAACATCCTCAGGAGCCAAGAGATCACCCTGAACATGACCACCTGTCATCACAAGCTGCTGCACTGTACTTTTCTGACTTGCTCTTTGCAAAATCTTCTCCTCAACTGTCTCTTTACAAATTAACCGGTAGACAGTAACCTACACATGAAAAAATTCCTTAAAACTGAAGGATAAACAACCACTCCAATAAAATTATAGATAGAGAAATTCAAGAATTATCAGCATGTAAGAATTTTCTTTTAGTCGAAAAGGAATCAAGGAATTCCAAGCATCTATAGTATAATAATGAAAACAGGAACTTTGAGAAGATGTTAAATTGACAATAAAGCAGTAAAAATGTTAACAAAGAACTATTTCAAACTAATAAACTTTGGAACTTATGAATTAATTAACTAATGCAATCCTCTACACAACCACTTAAAATACAGACACAAATGACCTTTGAGAGTAAATAAAAAAAATAAAATTGTCTAGAAAACTACACAACCAAAATCTCAGTGCACTCTTTGTTGGCAATTTTTTTGTTCTTTTTTTCTTTCCCTTTGGGACATTTCATCTCTTTATTCAGCTTCATACCTTGGGTGTGTACCTAACAGGCATGCCAGACAAATATCCTATATCATACAAATGCTGCATGTGACCATGATACTTCACACATTTGGAAAAGCTCATGAAACATACAGCATGTTCCATCAAGAGTCATGCAAGCATGGGATCTCCAAAAGACAGACACAACAAAAGCTTTTCATCAAGAAGAAAAGTAGTCAGGAGTACTAACATCCTTGGTCTGACCCAAGCGATGAGCCCTATCCATTGCCTGTAAATCCAAGGTTGGGTTCCAATCACTTTCATAGAAAATGACAGTGTCAGCTGCAGTCAAATTAATACCCAGTCCACCAGCTCTGGTACTCAGCAAGAACACAAAGATATCACTCCTGTAACAAGACATTAAAAACTAGTCAATCAACTCCAACTAATATGGCTTCCTGTTGGGTAGAACAAGGATAAAAGGAGAAAGCAAGATTAATAAAAGCCCTACATAACCACCAATACTATGTTAATGAAGATCCTACCGAAGCTGGAAATCTCTGACCATGTCACGCCGGTCCATAATTGTGGAAGAACCATCAAGTCTGAGATATCTATATTTCCTATAGTTCATGTAGTCCTGAAAATAATGAAATAGCCAACTTCAACAAATTCTTTCCAAAAAAAAATGGCCCAGAATAAAATATAGGCCAACTAGTATGGTACTATTGCAAATAAATCATGCTGAAAATATTGACCAAAGGTACCACAAATTAGGCTAAATTGAGAGTATCCCATACTACCCACTGTCAAGTTTCAAAATTAACTGAAACTTCATGCTTAGGGATATGGATATAACTTTAAAAAGAAATGAAAATAATACCTCCAGTATATTTAGCATTTTTGTCATTTGAGCGAACAAGAGTACTCGGTGATTTTCAGCCCTCAAGCGTTTTAGTAAAATGTCAAGTGTTTGAAGCTTCCCAGAGTCCTAAATGAGGAATAAATAAAGTTTCAATTTAAGAAATTATAACTAATAAAAAGGCAACTAATTCAGATTAACATTGACGAATAAAGAAAAAACTAGAATAAGAAGTAATCATACTGTGAGCAATTTTGCTGGGTCAAAGCTTTGCATGGGGGGAGATGAACCAAATATCTTGTAAGTCAACTGAAGAGCAGGTTTTGAAACAGGCAATTCAGAGTCAATCTCTTGAATCAAATGATGAGGAACATCTGGCTTTTTGGGTCCATTATAGTCAGATGTGCGTGCAAACCCAATAAACAACCTCTTAAGCCAGGGGTGATGCAGTTCTTCAAGCAATTTATAAGCAAAGTTTCTATTCGAGCAATGGGCATTGATCTATCAAGGACATGAGAAATATTGTAGATAAAGATACAGGTATTAGTTAAGCACACCCAATAAGATATGAATAAATAAAATAAAATAGAGTAAACATACTGGGGGAGCTCTGGTCCGTGGGATGAAAGTGTATGTAGCATGAACAAGCCTAGTGTTTGCTTGAAGCCTATCCTGATGAGGGACAACTAGAGCCTCAAAAGGAGCATGACCCAGACCAGTTGCAAGCTTTCTTCTAAGTAAATTAGTCTCAGATCTCGATGGCATCAGTAGCATTCGTGTAACAGCTCTTACTTTACCACTATCAAGATGACTGTTACTAAAATCCTCCTCCTCGGCTTCCATGAGCAAGTCCAAGATTCCATCCAAAAATTGCCGGTCCCATCTCATAATGAAAAAGAGAAGTCTCTCCATGAAGGTACCAGTTGCAAGAAATGCAACCTCTTCTGGGGACAAATCCATCAGATGGGTAAAACCAAATGTTCCACTTTTAACAGCTGAACCATTGGAGTTATTCTCTTGTGGGAGCACAGACTGATAAATATTTACTGGGGAAAATATATTAAAATGCTTCAGAAATGTTTCTCTATGAACACCGCGCCGAGCTGTTGAGGAAATGATCCCGGAACTTTGCATTACTTCTTGGTGGACGAGTTTTGGCACCTGGAGGGGGAAAATCAATCTTTTTGAACATAAAATAAGAAGTTAAATGTGTTGGGATGTTTCCCCACACAACCCTCAAAGCACATGATCTTGACTTTTAATAGCAAAATCACATCATCAGCCTGATAGATGAAGAGTGTCCCTCTAAGCACTTATCAAAATTAGCACTTTTTAAACAGTTAAAACATAATAATGAATATTTGAAGCAAGGCAATTTCTTAAAATGGAAAATTAGCAGGTGCACTATAGTTAGCACATTTGCTTTCAAAATACAAATGTTAGGATCCGATCATTCTACACCACTAAATATATACGTGTCCAGTTCTGTTGCTTCAGAAGCATGTTTGGTAGAGGTTCACAAGCCAGTCACTATCTACTGAAAAATCTTCAATTTAATCCAAGCCTCAGTAAGGGTCTTCCAGTGACCACATTGCCATAGAAAAGATGATGAGTCCCAAAATGTTATACCTACAACTCTCACCTTGCAGGTGTGTTCATCACAGGTTCAGAACCATCTGATGTCATCATTTCCCTTTAAACCATGAGATCATCTTTTATCCAGGGGTTGGGGGCAGGAAGTTGAATTAGATACACAATTGTACGCAACTAACTCCATTCCAGTTTAAGTTCCCAAATATTCACACACAGCAAACTCAAATAGATGGTCTACTTTTATACTAGTTCTGTGGATGACCATAATTTCTGGACTTCTAAAATCAGATCATGTCAAGACATTGAATTGCTCTATCCTTCTTGAGATTGTAATGTACTTAATGATCAATGCTATACATTTTACATGATGGAGCACCACCCCTATCCTCACCATCTTTTATTAAGACATTATCCTTTACATGTCGATGTGCAGTAACCTATACACAGTAAGCTGGTTAGGAGTTAGGACAATTTAATCCCTAAAGTTTAAGTAGATGTCTCATTCAAATGTAAAACATGTAAACATGCTTAGTTTTATCTGAACATTCAATGGAATTATGAACAATAATGAAAAAGCAAATATACAAATCACATCAATACTCACATGCATCCTTAATCAGACAATCAGTTCAAACTTATAAATAAGACCACCATTTAGCATTATAAAGTTTTTTTTTTATAAGTAATAAATAACTGTTTAGCATTATAAAGTACTGAAGCCCCATCATAAATCATGGAGCAGTGCCACCCTTTTGTATCTCTGCATCATTCATCAACAAACCTGAAGAAAAGAAAAATAATTTTAAGTACCTTGTATGTAATAGGATTCTGAGCTCCTGCGTAGTGCATGTCCTCCAACTCCCCAAAGGGTGGGGGAAGAAGAGAATTTGGAATCTCTCCAAAATAAAGGTATGTGCTTCCCTCATTCCTTTCAAACAACTCTGGATGGTTGCAAACCTACCATCATACAAAAAGAAATTTTCATAAATAATAGGTGGCTACTAGAAATAATATGTCTCATATAAGAAATGAATTCACCAAGATCCACATATCTCACAATAACAAAACTATTAATTTTTGAAATGGATGCGATGTGCATAATGAAACAGATTTCATACCTTTCTCAACTGAATAACAATATTCATTAAATTGAGAATTTTCTTCTCATTAAGGTGCCCACGATTACCATCAAACAACTCAGCAAGAGATATCTTATTCTTTATAGCTTGATAGAAAGCTTGTTGCCGAGAACTCAACTTGCAATGCACTGTAACCTCTGTTTTGCCTGTAAGCTCAGAAACCACATCTTTCTTAACCCGCCGCAGCATGAAGGGCTTCAAAATTGCATGCTGTTAAAAGTAAAGCAACCAAGATGAACCATAAATACCCATTCAAGAAGTCCAGAAATTACTTATATCACAGGTAAAGACATTTTGATATCTTTACAACAAAATAAATAAACAAAAATAAAACAAGATCAAAAACATATTGCTAGAAGCAAATTATTATTGTCCAATATAACAAGTACAGCAGCAGAGGAATGACATGAGAATTTAGCAACTTCCAATGATTTATGATAAAAGAGGTCTAGTGAAAGCATATTGCATGTAAAATTGCTCCTAAAGATGGCATGAAGTCATGATGATAATAATAACAAAAGAAGAAGATGATGATGATGAAGCAGCACCTCAATGCAACATCTTCACAGCAACAAAGTCAAACTTAAAATCTCAAAATCTAATCAAAGTTTAAATGATTTTCTTTTATTTTATTTTTTGATAGATAAGAAGATAAATATATTAAAAAGGGCCACCAAAAGAGCGACCCACGGTATACAGAACATTTACACGAACCACCAAAAGCCAAAGCTACAAAACAAGAATGGCTTAAGCAACACCACCTTCAACAAGATCTCAACCAATCGAAAAAACTGAAAAGAGTTGAAGGAACTTCACTGATAAACAACTTCATTTCTGACCATAGAAGACAAACAAAAGAACCTTTTAGACTTTGGACTGAAAGTTCATCCCCATCAAGGGCAATTCTATTCCTTGCCTTTCAAACGGACCAAAATAAGCACGAGGGAGCTGCTCTCCATGCAAAGAAATTGACTTTAGATTACACCCACACCTTCATATGATGCTCCATGGAAAAGAAATCAATGTCCCTCGCTCCAAAGCAGCATAGAGCAACTTCATAGTAAACTTGTCGTACTTTATTTCTATCCAAAACATCCTATCTCCCTCATCCCTATACACCCTCAACCCATGTAAACATAAAAAAAACCTTTCCACACTTTCCATCTCCCAATCATTGAAAGGTTTAGAAAAATAAGGGCTCCAACCCCCTTCCCCTTGAACAAAAGAATTCCAAAAGAACAAAAGAACTGCAAAGAGAAATAAGGAGGGGAAAGAGAAAGATGCAGTCGCACACCGCTTATCCTTCCATAACTTAACCCTTCGTCCATTACCCACCAAAAAGAAGATCCTACTACTCACAAGACCTCAATCCTTCCTTATGACTTTTCAAAAACCAACATCAAACCCCTCTCACACCTCCGGAACACCCCCCACCCCCCCTTCTTCTTCCTCATACTTCCCACTAACAACTCGATTCCAAAGGACCCCTTTTCATTAGCAAAGCACTAGTTCCATTTGCTCATAAGAGCATTATTGAGTATGAGGAGATGTTTCACACCCAAACCTCCTTTCCTTTTGTCCACATGGTCAACCTTTTCAAAACCTCTCTTTCACCCCATCCCAAACTGCCACAGATTTAAATGGAACGCCCAACAGGAGACCCACATAAGAGAAAGGGAGGCTACCCACCTTACAACCCAGCTCAGAAGCCAAATCATCAATAACATTCACCTCTCCCATTGGAATTAACTCACTCTTGTCCAAATTTATTTTCAAATCTGATATGACCTCAAACCCACATAAGCAACCAACTCAAATAAGTCATTTGAACCTTAGTGGTTTCACAAAAGACTAGGGTGTCATCTGCAAACAATAAATGGGAAATTTTAACCCCTTCTCTGCCCCTACCCCTCACTTGGCAACCCATAGAAAACCCCCCACTGACTGCCCTCTTTAACAAGGAACCTGTTTATAAACCCTTGAATACTTTCCAAGGAATCAAAACCCTCCTATAAACAATGACTGTTATTGAAACACTTGAGTATGTTCCAAGAACTTTCAAAACACCTAATGAACTGGTTTGAAACCCAAAAAACCATTCCTAAATACACCTAAAACTAAAACACTTAGAATATAGAGAAAATCTAAAGGGATTATGAACTTAGAAAACCTTTTAATTCTAAATAAGACTCAGCTAAATCCCAACAAGAAAGAAATCATAACCAAACGACTACTCACCAGTAATTAGGAATGAAAACCTGAACAGTCTGTTCCACCAATGAGGACTAAAAGCTGTCTTTACTCAAACTGAAGAATGATAAGATGTGCTACTAATGCAGCTCAATCCCCACACATGCCTATGCTTAAACATCTTAATTCCAAATTTACCAAAATGGCCTTCAAAGACAATAAAATTTCAGGAAAACCGATATATTCTTTTTCTTTCTAATGGGCAGAAGGAAAATCCACAAACTCAAACAAATAAAAAAAATTAATGATTCAAATGGATATCATGCACATTTATTGATTGGTAGTGAGCCAAAGTCCTAGTTTTCTTATGCAGGCTCACACACTTCAACTATGCAATGGCTGCCACATCAATGCCAATCCAGTCAGTCATCCGATCAATTTGGTTCAGTTAGTTGATCAGACCATGCGGGTTGAGAGAAATTTACAGGAGCCTTTACAGACCTTTTAGTTAATGCCTCTGCAAGTTTCATATATCGAATGATTTTAGATAGCAAGGCCAAAGTATGGGGATGTATGTGACCCGCCAAGGTAGCCCAATTGGTTAGGGCAAACATTGGGACATGTGGTCCCAATAAGTGGCACATGGTCTTGGGTTCAAATCCTGTCACTAATAATACCCTGAATTTACTCGGCGTTGGTTGTTGTAGGGCAGTCAACACCCCGAGGCTTGAGTCCCCATAGAGAGTCCTAAGGGCTTGGCCATGAAAGGTTCCTTAGTTATCAAAAAAGAAAAAAAGTATTGGGATGTATGTGTGTGGAGTAGGGGATGGTTTGACATTAGCAGGACAAGGTGATAAGAGGAAAACCATCTTTAGTTAGGTATTGGCACAACCGAAGCACATAAAAAACAACCAAAATCATTACTAAATAGTGATCAATCAAGTTTTGGAACATGAGATGTTCTAGGTAAACTTTCCTATGAAATGCTTTGCCAACATTTTTTCTTCTCTTTGTTTGTCAATGTGTTGGCCATTTTAAAAGTAAAACGTGGCATAACAAACACTATTGTGGGCATGCATAGACCAACTTGTAATCCAAGGGTTAAAAATAATGTGTTGAAGCAGGTCTGTAACAAACATGGAAACCTGATCATCAAAAAAGGTTTAAAGCCGTGAAAAACAAGTTCCATCATAGGCAAACATGGCTAGCAAACAATTTATTCAGACACATGCAATGATATCATCAGCATTAAAAGAGCAATTACCAATCTGTTGAGCTGGTGCTCATTTAACGTCCCCCCGTGCTCAGCATGATTCTCAATTCTGATAATACACGAATAAGGAAAATAAATAAAGAAATATTTCATGGCCCATAAATTTAATGCATTCAAAAAGAAGAATGGACTTGCATAAGGAAATCATACCCCTTTGAAAACCATTCATTGAATTGTTCATGGCTGTCAAATAAGGTAGGCATAATGAAATGTAGAAGGGCCCACAATTCAGCCATGTTATTCTGGATAGGCGTACCAGTCAGGAGTAACCGATTTCGACAATTAAAACTGAGCAGTGTCTTCCACCTTATACTGTTAATAATAACCAATGATGAGACATAAATAAGAACACGTAGAATAAAACGATTAATCATCCATAATATAGATGGTTGTGGATATTCTATAATTATCATTATGTAATTTACAGTCTTCAGTATTGCAATATTCATGGAATAAATATATATGTTCATGACAATATTTTTTGAGCTAGAAGTTCACGGTTATCATGATTCTTTAAACAAACACTATTAAACTAAAAAATGATTCTTTAAACAAACACTATTAAACTAAAATTGAAAAGGAAATAAAAAGGGAGAATAAGAAATCAATAACCTTTATGCAGGAACAAAAAGTTGGGGAAGGGGGATCAGGTAGACAAAACAAGAGTTATATCTAATATGTACCCATTTACATATTATAATTATGTAAAAAGCACTCTTCCCATAGATTAATAATTATGATAGTCATTTTTTTCCAGACACAATTTCATTCTACCAAATGTAAGGAGATACCAGCAGATAAACTTCCTACACTAGACTCTAAGACAAGAGTTCTTTTTTTTTTAATAGGTAAGTAAAGATGGTATTATCAATGAAGGAAAAAATAAGAAGGTATACATGATGTATACAAGGCAGCCAAAAGGCCAAAAAAAAAGGGTGTGACCTCTAAGATAAGAGTTAAAACCTGTTTGAGCTTTTGATTGCCTGAGCTTCATCCAATACCATATACTGCCATTTCACACGTCGGAAATACTTCTCATCAGACACCAACAGTTGGTAACTGGTGATGAGAATGTGAAATCCTGCCTCCCTGGAAAAAGGCAAAAGAAGAGTTGATAATTATATATAAAAGAACATGGTTACCTATCAAAAAATATATAAAAGAATGTGGAGTTGCCATATCAATGACCCAAAGAAAAGAAAAAAAATTTTGGACAAGACATTGCCACAAAGTGGCTTCTGGAAGCCAATTGAAGAGGCAAAAATAAGTCTAGCAATGCCAGCAAGGGTGCTACTGAAGATGGCATGGTGTTTAATCAAGCATTACCCCTTTGCAGATCTCTTTAGGTGTATTTTTTAAAGTATATTTATTATCTTTTTAAGACATTGCTCAGATAAGTAGTTTCTCTACCTGAGAGTTGTTTATGGTTGAAAACGAGACAGTTTTTGAATAGAATCATGAAAAGGCAATAAAAAACTGCAAGGGCTTTAACACACACTCAAATCAAAACAATGTAACAAGGACATTCTCATTGTTACATTCTTTGCTGTGTCAAATGAATAATAAGACGCTGTTCAGGCACCACCGTGCATTTCCATATGACATGTTCATCCCATACATCTTGCATATGTGCCAAACAAACCTACATCCATGCCTACGACACCTATTAAAACAAGTTTCTTTTTAAGGAAAATGGCTTCTATAAATCATGATGCCAGACAACACTAATCGTACCCCATTCACCATTAATCCTATTTTTAAGTTCAGAATGCCAGCCACAGCAACTTGTTATCATTCCTTTTTTTTTTTTTTCTTTTTTTTTTTCAATAATGCATGAACCTAGTAGCCCCACTCTACAACACCAGGGCAGACCACAGATGCACAACCACTTTCAGAAGATCTGTTTTTCAGGTAAGCTCATAACTTAAACCAGGGAGTTCTCATTTCTAGGCAGAAGTAACTGCCAGCAGAGCAGCCAGTAAACAATGTGTTCATTTTTCTTTAATAAACTAAATAGAGTCCCAAGTGAAGAATTACCTTCTATATAAACGCTTTGGATTGATGTTTTTCCTAAGTATCATTCGTTCTTGAAGCCCTCCCCAATATGGAAGAGTTTTCAAGTCAGGGCAGAAGCGGCTAATTTCATCAGCCCAGTTGTTCAAGACAGAAGCAGGTGCAACAACCAGAAAAGGCCCCCATATATTCTTTTCCTGTATGGTATAATCAATCAAAGATAAAATAAAGCAGAGTATAATGTAAAACATCAAGTAAAGATTGCACTCAGGCTAAGGGAGGGGGTTTTGTTGATCCTTTAGCCTCTTTGTACACACCCTGTGTACCTTGGACCACCATTTTTTGGTGCTTCTTAATATAATATATATTTCTTAGTGCCTATCAAAAAATTAATTACCTCTGCCAAATGAGCCAAGAATGCCATTGCCTGGATAGTCTTTCCCAGGCCCATCTCATCGGCAAGAATACCGTTTAGACCCTGAGAGAGCAGGAAAGTTAAATGATCAAAAGGAAACAAAATCAATAGAGAAGAAGGAAAAACAGTCATCATCAGAATCCCTTACAACCTGCTCATAACAATTAACCAGCCACTGAAGGCCTTTTAGCTGATATTCTTTAAGAGAACCTTTAAACAACTCTGGCGTCTGCACAGATGATGCCACTGGCATGGTGGAGCTGAAAATATGGTAATATAAAATTAAATACGGCCGACTACTAAAAAATGACATGCAGCCAACACCTTAAGCTTTAGCAGGAAACAAAATAACAAGAAAAAAACCACTCACGGGTGCAGTAGATCTATGTTACTAGAACCTGCAGCACCAGATGCATCCGGTGAAGGGACCTCAGGTTCAGCAGCTTGGCGCAGCTTCAAACATTCATTATCAAATGCACTAGTTAACCTTTTCTGCTTAGAAACTGCATCTTGAGCAGCTTTCAGAGCTTCCTTCTTCAATTCATCATCCTCAGGATCTTGTTCTTCTCCAGGAACATCATCTGAAGAGCTTACAAGCAGTTCCTGGTCCTTCGGTTTTTCACCATCGACAGGTAAAGCTTCAGAGGGCTGTGAAGTTGCCTTGTTCTGCATGAAGTGACTGAACAGCTCCGTTTGTGTTATCAGAAAATTGAGCCTTTGCTGTTGTCTCTTCACTTCTCGAAGTTCCTGTTCACGCCTCAAAGCTTCTGCAGCTTCTCTTTCCTCTTTCTTCCTCAATTCTGCCTGCAAGAAAAGGGATTGAATATTACAAAACTCTTCTTATTAAACAAAAAAAAAAGTACAGGCATGTACAAAACGCACAATCACACACACACTCATGATCATGATAGTTATCATCTTCTTACATTAACTTCAGAATTCATATTCTTTCATATGTTAAAGTATGTACCATCCAAGGATGAAAACATTAGTGTTCACTTATATATCAATAGTTGAATTTTACGGTTATATCAGTATATATCAAGAAATTTTGATGGAAATTTTGACAAAAAATATTCGTGAGAAGAAAATTTATCAAATCTCATAGCAATGTCGGGAAAAACTCAAAAAGAAAAAAGATAGGAAAAACAATAATACATAGATTGAAGTTTTGTTGAAAAAATTGATATATATATGATATAATTTGTAATATTCAATAATACATAGAAATTAAAAATATATTATGTACTTACTTTGGATATAAAAGAAAAGATCATGTATGTATAAGTATTTTTTTTTTAAATGATAGTTTTATTTATAAGTTTATATTTTTCTTGTATTTAATTATTATACAACACACATGACAAAATAATTAAAATTAATTTATTTATCCTATTTTTATTTTAATTAATTTATAACATACATACATACATACATATATATATATATATATAAGATTATTAGAATTTAAATATATTATAGTATAATATATGAACATAAACAATAAGATCTCAAACTTAGCCTAGTGGTGAGTGGCACTCTATCCAAATGTGAAATCTAGGGTTCAACCCCTGGCCCTCTCCTCTTCAATTGATTTTTCCTTAATAAGGCATCCCATATCGAAAATGTATAACAGGCAAATGGCCTATTTAATGACCTGTGGTCCACTCCTCCCATACAGGCTAACAAAGTGAACTGGGCTGGGCTGCTTTCTTAACTCAGTTGGGCTTCGTACCCACCATATTCAATCTTTTATAAAAGCCAAAAATGGCCAGAGCGTGAAAAAATTGCAAAGTCGTTGATTTTTCACAAAAATCGATATATTTCCAATAAATTGGCAAAAAATTGCAAAATCTCTGGAAATTTCAGACCATCAAGATATCTTCACCATGTGTCTTGTCGGTACCATCATTTACATGATTTTTCAGCGATATTTCTCTGATATATTTGCAACATTTTCAACCCTGGTGCCATCAGAGTATTCAACTAACCTGTTGCCTACCAAAAAATAAAAAGGCATTCAACTACCCTGTTTAACATAATTAACATAATCTTATATCTAAAAACAACATTAGGAATTTCCATTCCCAATATATATGAGATCAAAATAATCATCTCTATCCTTGACTCTCAAATTTCAGCTATGGCAATCTAATTAAGACACCATATCATACTCAAGAGTTCTAAGATACAGGCAATAAAAGTTCACTCCAGCTAAAAGATTTGGTAGGACACTCAGTAAATCCACAATGTACTCTTGATGCAGAACTCAGCTTGTCTACAGACTCTACCCATTGCCAAAGATAATAAAATTAAGGTCTATTGCATAACAAAAATGTATATAAGGGTATTCTCTTCCACATAAATTTAACAGAATTGGAGCATACCATATGTGGAATATAGTGTGCGTGTTAAACAGAAATCATGAAAGAGAGTGAGAAAGAACATGTGAGTTCGATATGTGTAGTCACTACATCCTCATTTAGCTTCCACTAAAATTACAGATAAATCTGCTTCACAAGAGGATAGTAGATCTTTTATATTTTTTTTTTTGAACTCATTTAATGTATTCCAACAATTTCAAAGGGAAAGAAAGGGAATACCATCTCTTTATCCACTCTTTTCCAAAATACAAGCATATCTCTAGCAAGTTTCCTCGTGCGGATTGCAGCACCCCTCATCAATTTAAGTGATCTGCTCACCTTCAGTTTCACCTGGGAAAAAAAAAAAACAAGGGGCAATTGAGCATGTGGGATAAACAACTATAACTGATACAGCGAATATAAATAAAATCATATAAAATAGCAAGTTCTAAACAAATGAAATTAAGTTTTATTGAAATTCATAGGATAAAATAGGAGGTGCACCCTAAACCAGAATGTTTAAGATTGTAAAGGTTGGATAAAGTTTTACTTGCCTCTCGTTGACAGTTTTCTGAGAACCTTTTGGCATCAATTAGTTGCTTTCGATGGAAATTAATAAATATTCTCTGATGCTTTGGTATGTCTCTTCTTACAATGTTTACCCAAACTTTTCCAATCCTCTCCATTTCCTCTTTCTCGATCATAGATGGGTCCTTCTTTACCTTTTGCTTCTTTGGTAAACTTCGTTCAATGATCTGCAGCCCCAAAAAGAAAACCTGAATACAGAAGATACTAAACAGCCAAACCCCCCACCCCAATCCCATCTTAAAAAGAACCCATTGTCATCAAAATTGCAACACTAACCTCATAAGTGTCTCCTTTCTCCAAGACCTTCACATAGTACACCTGCAATGCACCACCCTCTGACAAAATAGACCGCTGTATACTTCCAGCAGCCCCTTCTGGGATGGAGGATGAATTTAGTGCAATATCAGATACTTTCAGACTGAACTTCTGGACTGAATTAGAAGATGACAAGGCCCTCAATCTCGCCTGAAGTGATTCATACTGGGACTGAGGCTCACCCATCCCTGCTCGGCTTTTAGGCCCAAATCTCTTATCAGCGGTCATCATTTCTGCTAAGGAACCTAAATCTAGGGTGCTCTTTAAGTAATATTCCTCCACCCGTATATCTGAGAAGGTTGGCAAGTTTAGTGTAACAGCCAATTTTTCATAAGCTGGTGGGATCCTATAAGCGATGCCCTCCCCAATATCCAAATAAGATGATTCATAGATCGTTCTGCAAAGAATTTTTAAATATAAGTAAATTCCAAATAATAACACAGATAATTTGATGAGAAATATTTTTGGACATTTACCCTCCACTTGGAATTGAAGAAACAGAGGAATAGGAAAAGAAAACAAAATTTTGAGCATATTTTCCATTGTCCTTGTTTCTTATAAATAAGAAAACTCAACTCCAGCCCAACAATAGCATTAACCTTAGTTGAGCAGAATTTTATGTCTTGTTTGCCTTAGATAATTAAAAGAATATTGAGAAATTCAAAATTTAATTCATTTTCTTTTCCTTACTTATCAGAAACCAAACATAGCATCATATAAAACCAATTCATTTCAGATTTCCACTCCAATATAATGGAATGAGGTGTAATATTGTAAAAAATATTAAGACATCTAGGTATTTCAAACTGCTTTTGGGTATTCCTTGTATAATCCGTGTGTACCTAGTGGCACCTTTTCTTGCACTTTTAATATATTTGCTTTTTACCTATCAAAAATAGTCATAATTAAATAAATAAATAAAAAGAGAAGTGAAGTCCTCCAGGTATTTCAAACATAGTCCAATTCCCTATTCCAAATGTAAATGAAGTAAAATCAAACCTAGAAGTGCCATATTCTGGTGCAAAATCCGCATCATGAAAGCCAACCATCTTTTGAGGACCAACGTCAGCAAGCCACTCAGACGGGGTTTCAACTTCATGCAAACCTCCTCTGTGCTCATTCCCCAACTTCCTCGTTTTGGAGCCTAAAGTACTTTTTGGAACTGAAACCCCCATCCGTGCCGGAGCAGGGCTTGGTGAGGGATCTTTAAACCTCCTCTTATATTTCTGAATGTGTTCTCCAAGCATTGACCGATACCGCTCCTCTGAAATGAAGGTGCTGTAATTACCGTCCTCTTCCTCGTCCTCACTGTTTTGAGACCGTCTCTTCTTACTCACCAAGCTCAATTCTCGCTCAGACATAATTCCATTGTGATAGTCTCCCATTGTTCCACCTATTAATGATAAACCAAAAGGACACAAATATGAGCATACATAAGTTCACACCTCTCTAGCCCAAATCTTCTGATCCACAAAAAATCCAACACTGAATTAAATTAAATTAAATATACATAGAAAAAAAGAGAGGTAATCAGTAAAATATAACCACGTTTGCAAACTGCGGATCAAAGTGGCTATTTGTGACTTTACTCAAATCCAAACAAGAAAACCTACATCCCATTCGAAATTTGAAAATGAGATTTCGAGCCTAAAGTTTGTCATTTCAGTTTCCAGACAACCGAAAACTTAGTTCAATAAACCAAATAGTTGCGTTAGACAGAGTTGCATGTTGGTTCTTTTTTTTTTCTTTTTTTTCTCTTGGGTCTCAATCAGTGAAAGGAGCTTGAGACTTCGTTTCTCAACAACTAAACAAACCCTTGGATACACTACATAATACCTATCGAATTATTTATAAAAATAAAAATAAAACAAAGCAAAACAAACTAGGTAGGAAATTATAGTGCCTACCTTGGCTACCTCTGCTCTCATCCTGACTACTATTCCCATAATAATCAAAATCATCATCTTGTTGTGGGAGTTGAAAGTTCATCAAAGACTACAATAAAACCCAAGAAAATAAAAAACCACGATAGCACCCAAAATATTAAAAAATAATAATAATAAGTATAAACTAAAAAAAAAAAAAAGTAACATTTCGAACAAATTCTAAGATACCCAGCCCTTATGATTCATCGTAAAGAACAAAAAGAAGAATAAAAACCCTAGTTTTTCACAAACCTAAGTGATCTAGTAAAAACAAGAGGACTCAGCAAATCAAGAAACCAAAAGGAACCCATTTGAATTTGCAAAAAAGAAAAAAACCCGTTTGACAAACCTCAAGATTGAAGAGATTCGAGAAGGAGAAGCCGTTGTTGGGGTGGGGCTTGGGTTCCATGAATTGCGTTGTGAAGGTAATGTGAAAAGAAACACAAGAAGTGAAACCCTAGGTTTGTGAAGAGCATGGAGAGCCGAGAATTTAGAAGAAAGAACGAGACAAAGAAGTGAAAACCCTAGGGCTGGAGTGGAGCGAAAGTAGAAATGTAGAATAGAGGTGGGACTGGTGCGCATGATAAGAAGGGGATGGGCCTTGATAGACAGAGAAAGAGGAGAATCGTAATCAGAGAGTGAAGGGAAAGCATAGTTTTGCTAGCGTGCGCCGGTAGTGTGCCATACCCTAACGTGCATTCTAAAAATTTGCCTTATAATTTTAAAAATCATTTTTCATTGGTCGTTGTGGGTCAACCGGTCAAGTAAAAATAACAGCAACTATGTTTTAACTTGGAAGATGATGCTTAATATACGAATACTTGTAGGTCATTATACCAAAAATAACCTCCATCATTCATCAAGCGTTAGATGCTCTTACTAATTAATTATACTTTTTAAAAAAAAAAATCATTCTAAGTCTTTGATTGTCTTCTAATAGATAATTAAGTTAGTTAATCAGGTTTTTTTATATTCCTTTTCTAATGTAAAAAATCATTAATAGAATTGCTGTATTGGATCTTTCAAAAAACGAGGAAGATATTATAATAAAATCAACAAGATATAAAATCGTAAATTGTATTTTTTTTTATATAAGAAAACATATCATTTTAATATATTTACAAACATACGGATATTAACATCTTTCTAGTTTTTTGTTTTTGTTTTTGGTTAAAAATTAATAAAATGATTATTGATAATATTTAATTTTAAATGAAAAATGAATAAAATTAACTTTTTTTTAACATGTAATTAAGACAAGTTTTTAATTACATGCATATATTTAACAATCAAATACAAAAATAATATTCTAAATGTTTTGATTTAATATATAATTAATTAGATTTGTTTTTTTTTTTTTCTAAATTATTCTTAAAAATTAAGAGATTCATTAAAAAGATTAGATTATTATTTATACATAACTTAATTTATAATATACTTACACTAGTAACAAAATTTTAAAAAAAATATAATTGCATGCATACGATTCATAACTTGTAATATATCAAATTTTGATCTCTCATTTTTAAGTTCCGAATGTATTTTTAAAAATAGTTAAATATATTAATAAATTTAAGACCACATTTGATTTGAAGTTCATTGTTATAGTTATAAAACAATTTTTAGTGATTGTGAACCAATTTTTATTTATAAATATGATTTTTATTTGTACAAATTTCCTTATTAATATGATTTGAAGTTAAACAGTTGGATAATTTTATTTTTATAGAAGTTTTTAAAAAGTTAACGAAATTTAGAAAAACACAAAGATGATATTTAAAGATTTTTTGAATTTGTTTTAGATGATGGAGAGAGAGAGAGAAAAAAAATGATATTAATAAAAACACGTGTTTGGCTTGTAAAAATGAATTCAACATATTAAAAAAAAAAAGGTGGATCAGGAAGCATATCACAAATACAAATTAGATAAGCTTGCCAAAAGGTAAATACATAAAAATATGGGGGTGAAGATCATGTTTGTGGCAAATGCTATCATGATGCTTTTGAAAAGAAGTTAAAATCAGAAATCTAGCCAAAAAAGAATAAATGCCCCAAAAATCCATTACAGAAGCCGATAACCACATCCTTAATTTCTTACTCAAAATTTTCAACCTCTTGTTGCTTAATTGATCCTTCCTTCTCCGCCTATCAGAACTCAACACCACAAGTAGCACATTTCTGAATTAGTTTTCAAGTTTTGTAACTTTTAACCAACGCCATCAGGTGGATTCCATAGGTCAGAAAATAAGCACACATGCACAATTAATTCACTGTTTAAAATTCCTATACTTTCTCGAGTGGAGGCACCTTTCCATGTTTTGACTTGATAACAAAGAAAAACAATTTAATATTTGGGGGGAGGAAAAAAATCAAGGCGGACCAGTTCCTGGAAGCCAATCAATGGACTGAGAATTTGTGAATTCCTCACCGAGCTCTCAGCATGGCGTGACCCGTGTCACCCAAATGCTGATGTAGTTTATTCCTGTCCATATAAATTCAAGGAACCAAAAATTGAAACAGCAAATCAGAATACCTCGTCAACAAATCTAATTAAAAGGATAACGAGCAAGGCAGAAAAGACCACCATAAATTACCACCTTGACTCAAAGTCTTCTCCACATGTCTCACATGTGTTGCCCAGTGCCTTTCTTTGTGCAACCTGAATGACAAATACATTGCTTGAAATCAGAACAGGAGGGACGAGAGCGGACGACACAAGTTGTAAGTACTGAAATTTCATCAACCACTCAAGCTATGAATACTAAACAGCAATAGATTTTGACAACATCAAACTCCTGAAATCGGATTACCAAGTTATCCCTATGGAAGTAAAGTGATGAATAATAGGCGTCTGAACCGCTCACATAGAATTCAGTCAGTCAAAAGGCAATTCTATATTTCTTATACAGTCTTTGGAATTAAGGATAAAAATCTTCCCACTTGGAGTTAGTTTTTTAATAAGCAAAGAAAGAATATATTTATACCGCCTAATAAAAAGTCACACAAAGGTATAAACGATGTATGCAAATCAGTTAAAAAGCCAAACAATGCCTAAAGGAACACAAAAAGTAACTCCCCCACCTCGCTTAGAGCTCAGTCAATCAGTGAAGTCTAAGGTAGACAAATAGCTATCACCTATAGACAATTCCAACCCACTCTCAAAAATGAACATGAAAGTTTACTTGATTGCTTAGTCCTCCTATTTCTTTCTTTCCAAATTGTCCAAAATAAACACCAGGGACAGCTCTCCAAGCTTTCTTCCTCTTCTTCCTAACAAAAGAATCATTCCAACTTAAAAGGGCCTCCCTCACAATAGAGTGCATCACCCATTTTATCCCAAATGGAGTATAAATACAATGCCACAACATGACTGCTTTCAAATTGTGAAGGAGCATGTGATCAATTGTTTCTTCATCGCGTTTGCACAAACAGCATCTATTTGGAATTCTCCATCCCCTCCTTTTAAGCTAGTCTGATGTCAAAACCCTCCAACAAGGAGCTTCACATGCGAAGAAACTCACCCTCATGCATAGATTTAAAAGGTGTGCTTTAGGCAAAAACCTAGGCGGAAGGTGGTGCAGCATGAAACTCTAGAGCCTTACTCTAGGCACAGCCCGTTGAAGAAGGCCCTACTCAGGCACAAAAGGCACATGCCTTCAACGAGGCGCACAACTCTATAGAGGCACACTTATTCCTTTTTTTTTTTCCTCCCTCTTCTTCTTATTCTTCTTCTTCTTCTTCTCTTCGGCCTTACAATCCACTTCCAACCCAAATTAAGGCATTTTTTTGTTTTTACTTTACCAACAAAATGCAGCATTTTGGACTGATTTGGTTTTAAAGAAAAAACAAGGGTAAAGAAAAGGGCAAAATGATGTCATATTGACCCATGTGCTTTCTTTAAATCCAAACCAGTCTAAAACGTTGTGTTTTGCTGACGAAAAAAAAAAAAATGCCCCCTTGGTATGAAGACTTTGTTTAATAGAAAAAAAAAATCAAAACACTCTCATCTACATTTTTTGTCAATTATAATATGCCTTGTCTATTAAGTTTTTTTTTCTTTTTTTACTTTCAAATTTCTCTTTTCTTGATTGTAGTTATTTTATTCTAGTATATGTAATTTGTTTGCAAGAATGGATATTAAAAGTGAAGTCCAAGTAGACTCTAGTGCAAGTGGAAGGAAAGATCCTAGACGAAAATATGCTTGTTTACCAAATAAAAAGGACTTGAACACTGTCATATGCATTTTCTATGACAAAGTAACAAAAGGAGGCATATATAGACACAAACAACATCTTATTGGTTGACATAAAAATGTTCCAAAGTATACAAAATATCTAGAACATGTTAGAAAAGAAATGGAAGCTTATAAGAGTGCAAAAAAGAGAAAAAGAATAAATGAATATGGGGGACCAAAACGTAAATCAAGATCTGCTTAGCTTCGAGGATTGTGAAGAGACAATTAATAGTAGGATGGGTGTCGTTGATGTTTCTAGTGGAGGTAAACAATGGGGAAGTAGTAGTAGGACAATGCAATCTTTATTGCAAAGACCAAGACAAAAAGGTCTCAAGAATCATTTTTTTAAACTCCTAATACAGAGGTGGTTATTCAAAATTAGAAGAGTGAAAGGATGACCAAACTACTATCAATGATGCCTACAAAAAAAACAAGCAAGAGAAAGAACTTGTATACTTGTCACAAGGTGGATATATGAGACTACTATTCCATTTAATGCAATCACTCATCCAAGTTTCAACCAATGATTAAGGCTATTGGCTAATATGGTGTGGGTATAAAGGGACCAAATCTTCATGAGGTAAGAATTATTAACCTCAAGAAAGAATTTTTCATAGGTAAGCAAAGATATATAAAAGCACTTGCAAAAAGGCACAAAAAAGTACACAGCCCAAAAGCAAGCCAAATAAGGAAAAGAGGAGAAATACCCACCACCTAACAACAAGTTGCCCTAGCTGACAGAAAAACAGAACCGACAGGAAAACCCTACAACCAGAAGCATCCTCTTCCCTCAACCCCCAGCACCACTCCCATTTCCTCTAGTAGTGAACGGAGAGCTATTGTAGTTAACTAAACACTCTAGCTTTCAAATTTCCCTCTCAAAACAGGAAGAAGATCTTTTCTCACCCCCTGACATCCTCAACCATTGCCCTTTTCTTAACTCTATTTTTCTTATTAGAGCACAAATTTCCTTTTCAAAACCTGCTATTGGCATCCTTAAACAATTATTGAACTCAACAAAACCATTAGGAAGGCTCTTAATATTCTCCCCCTCCCAGGCCTTGAATTCCACATCCCTTGGAAGTCCCAACTCCTCGACCCTGGCAACCATCTCCATACCAGAGGGTTCCTTCACAGCCTTCTTCAAGAGATCCAACATGCCACCATCTTGCAATACCATCTTTAATGGTTGACAACTAGGGTTTTAAGGACCCAAGGAAAGGGGAGAAGACCATATAAGCCTATTTGCCTCCGCCACGAGTGCTCAAGAAGATAGCGAATCCACAGGAAATGGCTCATTGCCCCCTTCACACAGGAAAAGGACATCAAGACCACAGGGCAACTCGACTCCAGGCTCCTCATCTAAGGTCGAACCCTACCCTCTTCTCTTGACTGAACCACCAAAACTATCCCCTCCTCTACTCTCTCACACGAGAAGAACACACCCCTCTTGCACTTTCTCTGCAGAAGAATCCAGCCCTTGCAAGCCGCATCGCCTTTTAAAGTTCCACTTAAAGGCTCATCCTTCTCTGAGGCCGCTCCCACCTTTGATTTAGTGCAAACTTGGGACTGACCCAAATTTAGTGGACCCACCCCTCTTGAATCCGAAAACAAAAGAGGCATGCCCAAATACACCACCACGGGCCTCTTCCAACCCTTGTCAGCCCAAACAAGGAGGCCCAAGTACCTCTCCACCATCCTTCACAAAGGCAACAGGCCCAATTGCCCCACTTTCTCCCATAACAGTTGTAACCCTCTTATCATGTCCTAAACCCCCCTCCCCCCTCAACACCCTCAACAGAAATTGCTACAAAGTCCATTGTAGCCTCTCCTACCAACTTTAGCCTGCAACAAGTCAAACCTACTGCAACAACTTTTGCACTAAAGCCTGCAACACCCTCTCCTACCGCCTTAGACCTGCAACAGAGCGACTCGACAGCTGCTACAGTACTCAAGGAATGTAACCCCCTCCACTCATTTCATCAACACATGAGGGGACTTCCACTCCTCCCCCAACCTTTTGCTCATTGGGTGCACAGTATCTTCTTTCTCGGCTCCACAAACGAAAAACCCGACGGAACTTCCCAACACAGTTGTAAAGAGAAGTTGGAGCTACTCACTGCCACTTGCAACAAGCTAGGTAAAGAACTCCCAACAGGATGCACCAAAATCCTAGCCTAATGCAGATTAGTCATTAGAGTTGTGTCTTCATCCACAGTGACAAACCCTCCACATTCATCCCCAATCTTTTTAAACACCATTGATGTAACGAGAAACCCAACACCCTCACCCACATCTCCTTGGCACAACCCCCCTTGCCCAGACAACCAACCTCGAGAGTCCACCTCACCAAGTGCAACACTCTCTACTTAACCCTTCATGAACCTCTTGCAAGCATCCTTTCTGCCTAAGCAATAATCCCAAAATCAAACAAGAGCAAGGTACCTCCAAAACCTGAAACCACCCCACCCCACCCCACCCCCCGCTCCCCCCCCCCCCCCCAAGAAAAATAAAATGGCTGCTCTAAACCCTCGCCTAACCAACCGACCAAACAACTGCATAGAGACTCCCCCTTGCCTTGCACCTCGCTCTCTCCAAACTAAACCTAGACCGCTTCGCCTGCCAATCCACGAGCCTTCCTCATAGCATCAGCAAAGGACCCACAAGTTGTCTCCTCCCTACCGGCGCTCCTCACCTCAGCAGGGAGGAGTCTTACAAACGAAAGAAAGAAGTGACCCTTACAAACGATTTGATGAAAGATTGTATGGTGGAATGGAAAAAAAATGGATGTTCAATTATGTCGAATGGATGGACCAATTGGAGTGAAAGAACTCTGGACATCTTTTTGGTTAATTATTCAAAGGAAACCATGTTTATAGAACCTATTAATACTTCTTCGATGATTAAGATGGATGAAAAAATATTTGAATTACTTGACAAATGGGTGAAGCAAGTTGACGAAGAAAATGTAATTCAAGTTATGACAGATAATCACTCAAGTTGTGTGATGACAGGTAAGAAATCCTATTTGAATTTTTTAAAATTAAAATTATTTCTCTTAAAACTTGTACGAATTTATTATGTATAATGTCACATTAAAGGGTTACTAGAATTAAAGTGACCACATTTGTATTAGACACCATGTGTTGCACATTGCCTTAACTTGATGTTGGAGAATATTGGAAAACTATCCAACATTAAGAGCATATTGGAGAGCACTAAATGGCTCTATTTATAACTACTCGAGGCTACTCAACATGACAAGGCTTTTTATTGGACAAATGGAATTGCTTAGGCCTACTAAGACTCGGTTTGTAACTACTTTCATCACATTGTCTCTATTGCATGAATATAAAAAATAACTTGAGAAAGATGTTTACAAGTTCAGATTGGTTAGACAGTGAATAAGCAAAGGAGCAATAGGGAAAACCTATAGCCAACATAGTTATAATGTTTTTATTTTGGAACACTATCGTCTTTTGTTTAAAGGTTTCAGGTCCCCTTATTCGTTTACATGATGGTGACAAAAATACTCCTATGAAACACATCTATGAGGCCATGAATAGAGCTAAGGAGACAATTGTTAGAAGTTTTAATGGAATTGAAGAGAAATACAAAGAAATCTTCAAAATCATTGATAAAAGGCGGGAGATTCAGCTTCATTGACCTTTGCATGTAGTCAGGTACTTTTTGAACCCAGTATTCTTCTATGATAAACCAAAAATGGAGCATGATGCAAATATTATTGATAATTTATATAAATGCATCATAAGGTTGAGAAAAGATCCTCTTAAGCAAGAAAAAGTTATAGGAGAAGTGAGTTTGTACACAAACTCCCAAGGACTATTCGAAAATGAATTAGCTATTAGAATAGTGAAGACTAGACCACCAAGTTAATCACTTAGTTTTGTTAATTTAAATGTTTATATAGCATTTTTACTAAAACAGGTAAATTGTTTCACTAAATTATTAATATCTACACTAAGTTGAATGGCAAGTTGCATATGGATCTTCAACTCCAAATTTGCAAAGGTTTGTGATGGAAGTCTTCAACCTAATATGTAGTGCATCGGGTTATGAATGGAATGGGAATATCTTTGAAAATATAAGTGACTAAAATAATTACAGGTATAGAGCCTTGAATGTCACTTAGAACTTTAAAATATATTTATGTTCTTATAAACTTTTGTAGATTCATAGCAAAAGGAGAAATAGGTTAGCATATCAATGTTTGAATGAGTTGGTGTACATTAAGTATAACAAAGTCTTGAAGAAAATATACAATCAACATGATACCATTGACCTAATTTCCTTGAAAGATATAGATGATAGTAATGAATGATTGATAGAAAGAATGGAAGATGGAGACCCTCATGGAGGTGCACAAGATGATTTTATATTCGATGATGATGATTTGAATGGGATAATTTTGCTAGAGCTACAAGAGCTAAGGAGGCTAAGTTTGATACTAGAGCTAGAGCAAGCTCAAGCACAATACCAACACCGAGAGAAATAGCTTCAAGCTCTAAAACTATGCCTACTCTTTCATTAATAGATGAAGATGAAAAATTTGTTAATTTCGCAGAGGAGAAAGATGGGGAGGGCTTCAAATGTGATAATGGAAATGATGATGATGATTTTGTGGATCTGGAGGATAACTGATGATTGACTATTGTGGACAAATTTGTTAACCAAATGTTTTTTAATGACGTTTTTAAATTTTGGATTGTGAACATATATTTGCATGTTGACAATTTCTTGTTTTTATTTGGAAACTTAGCATTTGGATATAGATCAACAATCATGATGCTTAGCTTATATGCTTGGAGCTTTCATTTTTTTGTTTTTTGTTGATTAGATCAAAATTTTGGATAATATTTATGATATATGTGCTTAGGATAGATAAATTAATATTAAATTTAATTATATTATATAAAACTATATATGTAAATTAGGGTGTGCCTCACTTCATTAAAGCCCTCACCTTACATTGCACCTTGCGCATAGGCTGCAGGATGACCATGTGCCTTAGGTGCACCTTTCGCCTTTTAAAGCTATGCCCTCATGAGGACCTAAGAATTCCAAACCAAGATTGTAGGGAACGCCTCTAAATTTAAAATAGAAAAGGAGGAATAAAGAGATTTAATTGAGAAATTGTAACTTCTTGTGTGTTGCAAAACTATCTTATCCTCTATACCACCACTAATCAACTATGCCTAAAGTTTCGTAGAAAAGGCTTCCACCTCATTTAGTTCCCAGCCATGTATCCGTCTTGTGAACCTAGGGTTCCAACACCCACCCTTGCTTCCACATCTCAACTACCCATGCATCTTTGGTTGAAGCTGTTGAGAAAAGTGTAGGGAAAGCCTCACCTAAGGGCTTATACCCACACCACATGTCTGTCCAAAACATTACCCCCCACCCATTTCCCATCCTGAAGATCATTTTGCTTTTGAAGCCATGCTAGGAGTTAGACGATCATTATGACATACTATTGCATTTTTATCAATTAATAATGCTTTCTGCCGCATACTTTGGCTCGGGAAATTTAAATTTTGTTACTCCATTAAGGCTATCAAAAGTGTACGCACATAAAAAAAAAAAAAAAAAGGATATAGAATACACATTAGCACTCAGTCTATAATATTTAGCATAGTGAGTTGAGAGGGTTCAGGATAATTAGCAAGTGGGTAATCGAAAATCACATGCTGAGTAGAAAGTTGAAAAGGGTTCAGAGAAACTAATGAGCTATTAATTACAACTTGTAACTACCCAGTATCCCACTCCTAATACAAGTGCACAATAAAGGATGCAGGAGATTAACAAACTGATCAATGAAATTTAGCACAGTATGTGAGTTTAAAGCTGATAATCGAAGCTACACGCTACTCCATTTATAATATAAGTGCACAGCAAACGATAAATGAAGCAGCAGAGAACCAAACCATTAAGTGTTCTTACCTTTGCTTTCCTCACTTTGTTTGATTCCTTCGGTTTCGTATCTATCTCACCCTTGGAGGTAGCTTTTCTATTGACAGGTTGCTTTGGAATCTTATTTGTTTCTGCATGATGATCCTCCTTACCATCAGTTTCATTTTCCGCAACAGAATAAGTTGAAGAATCCTGGATATGTGAAGCATCAGAGCCACTATTTTGTTCATCCTGACCACCCTTGTCTCCAGTACTACTGTCAGGCTTCATTGCCTCCCCATTAGATCTCTTACCCTTGTCTTTCTTGCCTCTCCTCCTCCGCGAGCTCTTTCGGTTATCATATTCCATAAAGTCCATCTCATCATTGTTAATGTCAACAGGAGCTTCAGTAACAGAAGACTCCGGCTCCAGCACTGAAGCAACAGCAGTTTTCCCATTTTTCCTATTCTTGTGGCCCGACAACATTGCTTCAAGCACACTCATTTCATCATCAGACCCCAACTCCGCATTTGTACCATTACCACTATGACTAACATCGCCAACAACAAACTCTTCCTCGTTACTGGATTCAATTTGAGCCCCATCTTCAATCTCCTCTTCCTCCAACTCCAAACCATCCTCAAACTGCTCCTGCAACTCCACCTCACTTTGATCCCCGTTGCCATGAATCCCTGCTTCAGCATCTCCATACCTTTCATCTTCTTCCTTAACTGACTCCCTAAACTCCGCCACCCACTCCTTGTGCTTCTTTGACTTCTCATGATTCTTCCACTGCTTCTCACTCTTGAACTTCTTTCTACAAAGCACACAATAAAATTCCTCCTCCTCCTTCCTCCCACCACCTGCATCCTCAAATTCCCAATCATCATCATTCCCATCATCCTCCACAGCCCTGACCCACTCCGGCTCCACTTTCGCCCTCGCCCTCTCCAACCTCCCCCTCTCAAATTCCTCCCACTTCCTCGTCTTTTCCTCCTCCTTCCTTTTTTCCTCCTCCAAACTCTTCTTCACCTGCATATCAATTACCCTCTTGTCCCTCCTCTTCACGAACTTCGCCAGCCCCCGAACCGTCTCGTTGTACTCCCTCTTGGCCTTCTTCCTCAGCTTCCGGTTCTCCTCCTCCATCAACCTCCTAGACTTTCGATTCGGCCCCGCCCTAACATCGTACTCATCAACCCACGCAAAATCCATCACTGTAGAAAACCCTATCCAATATCCATAAAATGCAGTCACCTGCGAATACGGACTCTCCAAATTCCCCATCATTGGAGCCTCCTTAATAGACCCTAACCCTAATTTTTTCGCGAAATTGACTTCAGTAGCGTAGATTTTGTCAAAAACCTCCGAATAAACCTTATAGAATCCCTTGCGCGTATCGTCGTACCCAGAATACACGGAATTGGAGAAGAAGGAGAAGAGATTGGGGACGGAGCCGTTGGAAGAGGTGGGGTTAGAGAAGAGGATTTGAGATCGGTGGGAATCGTACCAAGCGCGTTCCTCGGGATTGGAGAGGACTTCGTAGGCGTTAAGGAGCTCTTGGAACTGAGCGGTGGCGTCGGCTTTGCTGAGGCCGGAGTGAACCAGCTTATCCGGATGGCGCTGGAGAGCCAGCTTCTTGTACGCCGACCGTATTTCATCTGCGGTGGCGTCGGTTGTGAGGCCGAGAACCTCGTACAGGCATCGTCCCTCCGACGCCATGCTCTAGGGTTTTTTCTGAGACTCTTTGAATTTGAGACATGAATATGTACAATTTTAGTGTACGTTGTTGCGTATATTTGTTTTCCGTTTTTCAAAGATGAAATATTATTCAAATGATGTTTTTATTTTGAGAAATAACTGGTTTTCGCGTAAATATGTTTTGTTATTTCAACTCTAGTTAAATAATAAATTATTTTTATTAAAAATAAAATATAAAAATAATAATAATAAATTATATCTCAAGGTTTTTTTTTTTTTTAAGTAATACTATTACTCTTTTCCAATAAAAACTTCAAAAAACTCTTTTATATTATTATTTTTAATTTTAAAAATATAAAATATAAAATATATTTTAAACATATACTTTATATATATATATATATATATATAATTGGATGTCAATGGGACTATAATAAGAATATCACCTTGATAAAGTATTTGTTAATGCATTAGATGTTAAGAAAATTATGGAATAAAAATAGAGTAGAATAAGTCATACAAATAACAAATTAAGACAAATTTTATTAAGAATGACAATAAACATTTATTCAAGTCATTTGAGTTATTTAAAAAAAAATAAGAAAATCCTATACCAAATTAAGTGTTAATAAAAAAGATAAAGTAAAAAATGGTTGTTATATATACACCTTGATCATTTAATATAAGAGGAGTTAATGCCATTGAAAAATAAATTATTTTGGATGCCAACATCAATGAACTAATTAGAATCTGAAATAAATCCTAAAATAGGGAAGTTTTTACTATTAAACATTTTTAAAATAATAAAACTTAAGGTTAAGGATTTTTTTTATCTTAAATCAATTTTTTTCGTACGAGGAAATAAATCAATGATCTTACAATCTTTAAGAAATACCAAATGGTGGGATGCCTTGACAAATGATATCTTAATCAAGACATTTTAAAAGTACTCAGAATGTCGAAGGTTGAGCTTTTCAATGAGCTTATGAATAGTATTTAAGAAGATCGACGTATTGTTAATATTAATATATATAATGATAAAATGTAAGAATTAAGGATTTTATTTGTAATATTTTTAATTATTTTAAAAAGTGAAAATGACAGATAGAATTAGTTTAAATTATGGGTGATGGAATTTGAACAAGAGTCAAACACCTAGGGTGAACATTGAATGAGAAAACCAGAACAACTTAGATTAATTTTTAAGATCGATGGAAACTATTCAATAATATATTTAGCAGATTTGTAGGCTAATCAGTTAGAGGCGCCACACAAGGCAGCTGACTTTTTAGTTTTTAAAAAAGTCGACAAAACCAGACATGGTTTTTTCAGCCAACTCCCAAGTCCCGTAGAACGATAGAATTGGCCTAGTAGCTTTACCTCAAAAGTACACAAATACCCCTACAGTGATTGAATGCAAGTTGCAACATCTTTAACCTTACTTCAGGAGACTATAATTCAACCTCCAACCGAGGTAGTCAGGGTTAATGGTGGTAAATTTTCGGGGGAAAAAAAATATTATCGTAGGAAATTTAATGGCGGCAGTAAAATAGCAATATTACATATTTTTCATCATTTTATAGTCAAATTTGAAATTATTTATAAGTTTGTAAAGTAATTAATAAGAAAAAAATTGAATATAACATGGATGTGTTCTATTTTTATTATTTTTCTATTGTTTTTTAAGAAAATTTATATTTAAATTTGTTCATGAATCGTTATTCAATTATGAATTTAATATAATAAAAGTAATTTAATTTAGATAAAATAAATCCATAAATTATATTTAATTGTAGGAATAAGAGAAGACAAGATATCATATTTAATAAGAAATACATATACTTATAATATGGTTTTTAATGAAATATTATATTTAGTTTGTAAAATAAAATAAATAAAATAAATGAAATATATATTATTTCTTAACTTTATCAATTGATTTTCTCTCATCCTGATCAAACTGATAAATTTGGAAGAAAATTAGCTATTTGTGTTTTAAATGCCTTCATCAATGATTTCAAATCTGTTGAACTCATCATAGAAAGTAAACCTCCTGAATGGTCGAATGATGGAGGAGTCTACCCTGCTCAGCATCTCATTTTACTCAAAGCCAATCAGAGAAAACATCAGTTGTTTGGTACAGAGGACCCTTGGCCCTGTACTAAATCCAGTCTCAAAAAACAAATCAGACATTGCAGATCAAGAATAATTGCAAGAGACCTTGATTCTGAGATTTATAGTTCTTCTAACTATAATCTCATTACTGAAGATAATATTCAAAAAATCATCTCTGCAAATAACTTTCATGAAGTCTGAAGAAGTGCACAGTTCACAGTTTGTAAAAAAAAAAAAAAAAAAAAAAAAAAAAAAAAAAAAAAAAAAAAAAACAGTATATGAAGTCATCAGCTCTCTGTAATCAAGGTATATTTTCAATAAACAATATTTTCAGATTCAAATATTTGTGTTATTATGCTTAAATTTCTGCAATAAATTAGACAGTATTAGACATTAAATATTTCTGTTTTTATGCTTGGAGTTAATTAGACAGATTTAATTACTGCGTGCACGAACTGTTGTATGTCCTGGGTGCAAATGGTATCAGAGTCATTTTCTGCTTGAGAACCGAGTGGTGTTACGAGTTGGAACAGTGATTAATCGCACATTTAGTCCTGACTTAGTTCGGGTTGAATTTCCTGTGAACGGTTTGGTCAGCCTGTGATAAGCGGTGTTTAAGGGCAGAAGGAGCGTAAGTCCCGTGTTGATCCGCTTGTGGTGGTCCCTGTTCAGGAAATTATCTGAATTAATTAAGGATAAAATTGTGATTATTTTCTGTGACAATGAGTAATATTTTTAGGAGATTAAGTAGAGGTAGTTCTTCCAAAACACTTGGGTCTAATGATAGTTCTGCATCATCATCTGCATCATCACTCACTCAAAATATAGTTAATAGTCAAGAAATAAATATTGCTCAAATAGAGAGTCAACTTCATAATTGGTCAATTCCTCACATGAAAATTAATACAATATATCAACAAGGAAATTTTGAATTTAATCAAAATTATTCAATAAAAACTGAAGAAAAAACTATATCTCTTAATCAAAATTTAGAAAGTCTTCAATTGTTAAGTCAAAATACTATTAATCATCATAGGAAGAAATTCAATTATATTCATATAGGATTAGTTCAAGTTGCTATAAAACCTTTATTTAGGCTAGGATTAGATATTCCTGTATTTACATGCCTTAGAGATGCTAGATCTATAAATTTTACTGATTCAATACTTAGCATGATAGATTCAAACCTTGCTAATGGTCCTATTTATTTTAATTGTTTTCCAAACTTTTCTATGAACATAAATGATCCTAGTATACTTTCTAGTTTAACTTTAAATATTAAAACTAAAAATATGAATTTTGTAGAAGAAGCTCAAACTATAGCAATAATTTATAGGATATATTATAAAGTCATGACTACTCAATTAAATCCTAGAGCCATATGTCAATCTGTCAAGGATGAAACATTATTATTACAATATAATCCTAATAATACCCAAGCTTTTGTTCCTAAGAAATTAAAATGGAATGAAATTACTCAAGGGAGTCAATGGGAATTAAAAGATTTAACTCATCCAAAACCTATTAAACCTTTAACAACTCTTTCAAAAATTATTCAACATACTGATGGTACTATTCAAATAGAATTTTCTCCAGCATCTAGATATTCTTTCAATCAAGATTTCGTGTCTTCAAGACCTTCTACTTCAAATGCTAGCTTAAATAGTGTCAATTTTACTCCAAAAATTCCTATTCCTGTTTATCAACAAAATGAATCTCCTCCTGTGTCTCCTACTCATTCAGATATGTTTCCTAATCAAGTCAACATAATTCATAAGAAAAATTACAAAAAGACTCCTTTTACACCTAATATAGAATGGATAAAATCAGATTATTTTTCTCCTAAAAATGATTCAAAAAGAGTTTATTTTCAAACATTTCCTCCTCAAACTAGAAATGCACTAAGAAAACAATATGAAAAATATATGAATCAAAAGAAAATTACTATTCCCTTTTTCTATTGGTTTTTCAAACTTAAAAAACAAAGAAAACAAATTATAACTTTAAGAGATAAAGAAGGTCACCAATTAGCCTTAAAACACTCAGAAAATATTCAAAAAAGAATTTTAACAATAACCTCAGAATTAGGTTCACAACCACCCTTAAATAATCATCAATTCAATTTTGACAATAATTCAATTTCTGCATCACCCTTTAAAATTCCAAGAACTAAAGATGAACAAAGTCCCATAATTTACAAAGATATTAGACAAATTCAACAACAATTAAATTATACAAATCATTCTCTTCAACATGTGAATCAACAGACAACAAAAATTTCTCAATTTTTGTTTTCTTCTGTCCCGAGAGAGAGGATAGGAGAAACAACATCAAAATTACAATTTTCTTCAAAAGTTTCTTCAACTTTATCATCATCATCATCTTCGTCATCATCATCTTCTAAGTGTTCAGATCAACCTTTTATTATTCCTATAAATGCTGCAAAATCAAATATTCAATTAGCCACACCAACAGAAATAATGTTAAAAGAAATACAAATTAGATTAGATAAACTCAATATTAATGGTATTAATCAAACTAAGAATCAAATTCAAACCATAACAAAAGGAAAATCAGAAATCAATAAAATAGAAGAACAATTCAAAATGTCTCCTGATTCAATAGTAAAACCTCCTGCAACAGTCAATGCAATTTCTAATAATTTTGTAAGTAGAAAAAATTATTATTCAAAACCCTCTTTTCCTGATGTCCAATTAGAAGAAAGAAATTATCAATTAGCTGCTAGTTATGATGGTAGTAGTTTTTATGAATGGAATATAGATGGAATGAGTGAACATCAAATAATCAATCTGCTTCATGAAATGATGATGGCTGCAAATGCATATAGAATCAAGACTAGTAATTCTGACTTTCATGCTGCCGGTGCCTTGGTCATAGGATTCACTGGTTTGCTTAAAGGATGGTGGGATCATTATTTGAGTCAAAATGATAGAGAATATATATTAAATGCAAAAAAGACAATAATCAAAGAAGAAGGAACATCAGTCCAAACTTATGAAGAAGATGCTGTCAATACTCTAATATTTGCAATAACAAAACATTTTATAGGAGATCCAGTCTATTTTCAAGAAAGAACTTCTGAAATCCTTAACAATCTTAGATGTCCAACACTTCAAGATTTTAAGTGGTATAAGGATATGTTTCTAGTCAAAGTTATGTCAAAACCTGATTGTGGAAATCATTATTGGAAAGAAAAATTTATATCAGGATTACCCACCTTATTTGCAGAAAAAGTTAGACAAAGAATAAGAAATATTCATAATGGTAGGATTCCTTATGAGTCATTAACTTATGGAGAATTAATTACTTTTGTTAATAATGAAGGTTTAGCTCTTTGTACAGATCTTAAATTAAAGAGTCAAATGAAAAAAGAGAAACAAGATAACAGAAAAGAATTAGGAAAATTTTGTTCGTATTACGGTTATGATACATTAGTTGCCCCTTCAAAAAGAAAAAATAAACAAAATAAAATAAAAAGTAAAAAACCTTCAACAGAATCAAAATTTCAAAAGAAGTTTGTAAAATCTACTCCTAATAAATCAAAACCTCCAAATAAATCAAATTTAAAAAAGAAAACACCTACTTGTTATAAATGTGGAAAAGTAGGTCATTATTCAAGAGATTGTCAATTAGAAAATAAAATCAATTCATTAGAAATAAGTGATAAACTCAAAAATTTAATGATAGGATTAATGATTGATAAAGAAAATGATGAATCAAGTGAAAATTATGAATCAGAAGAAGATAATCAAATCCTCATAACTCAAGAAATATCAAGTGAAGGGTCAAGTCTAGAAGAAGAATCAGATAATAAAAAAGATTGTGATGGTATTTGTGCATGCTCATATAAGTCAATAAATGTGATTTCAAAATATTCAAAGACTCATTTTAATATCATTATTAGAAATTATGTTCCCCTCATGAACTCAATATATTTTCAAATTTGGTATGATAAAGACAAAACCATTAGATATTTGTTTTATTCTTCAATAAAGATACTAACATTTAAACTTTGTGTACAGATGGAGCAAGAAAGAATTACATCATATAAGTCAATAAATGTGATTTCAAAATATTCAAAGACTCATTTTAATATCATTATTAGAAATTATGTTCCCCTCATGAACTCAATATATTTTCAAATTTGGTATGATAAAGACAAAACCATTAGATATTTGTTTTATTCTTCAATAAAGATACTAACATTTAAACTTTGTGTACAGATGGAGCAAGAAAGAATTACATTTGGGAAATTTACTCTTCCAGTATTTCCTAAATGTAATCTGTCATTTCGGATTCATAAAGATATTGAAGGTTTAGACAGATCACAAAAATGCATTTTAGACAACCTCTGGAATGCAAAAAGTGATATTCAAAAGTTGGAAGCTTTAAATGCCTTATCTTTCTATTTTAAACAGTAAAATGATAAATTAGAAAGTTTTTCTAACCCTTCAAGTTCTGATATACATTGCACCCCAATGGATACAGATCTTGAAAATTTCATTTGCAGGAAAAAAGCAAAAGGATCCAAAGATGCATTTTCAAAAGATTTTCAAAATGAATTTCAAAAAGAACTTTCAAAACCAAATGAAGATTCAAAACTTTCCCAGGAAGGCCAAGAATGTCAAATTTCCAGATTTTCATTTTTCAAGTTGAAAAATTTGGACCTTCTTGAAAGTATTAGACAGATGATATGTGAAAAGGCTAAAGCTACAGGAGAAGCAAAGCAAGAGCATATCATGCAATTTCTTGCTGACTGTAGCACTTTTGGAATTACTATTCAAGGGATGAGCTTCACTTGGATTTTTTGTTATGACAATACTTATAATAATTGTCCAAAGACCGATCCCTTGTGTAGAGAAATTCCATTAGAAAGGCATGACTGTAAGTGTGCTCTTACTTACAGTATATGCAAAGCCAACATTGACTTAGACAGTTATAAACCAATAGTCATTAAATTCAACAATGAGTCAATAGAGCTCGGCAAGGGGTTCCAAGAGTGTTGTAAGAGTTAGCTGCAAGAGAGAAAAATATTAGAGAGTTGCAAAAAATATTTTGAGAGTTCAAAAATTCTCTTTTAATTTTCTTAGAGTCATTCCTCTACTGTCAACAACTTGTAGTCATCAGCTCTCTGTAATCAAGGTATATTTTCAATAAACAATATTTTCAGATTCAAATATTTGTGTTATTATTTCTGCAATAAATTAGACAGTATTAGACATTAAATATTTCTGTTTTTATGCTTGGAGTTAATTAGACAGATTTAATTACTGCGTGCACGAACTGTTGTATGTCCTGGGTGCAAATGGTATCAGAGCCATTTTCTGCTTGAGAACCGAGTGGTGTTACGAGTTGGAACAGTGATTAATCGCACATTTAGTCCTGACTTAGTTCGGGTTGAATTTCCTGTGAATGGTTTAACTCCAAGCATAAAAACAGAAATATTTAATGTCTAATACTGTCTAATTTATTGCAGAAATTTAAGCATAATAACACAAATATTTGAATCTGAAAATATTGTTTATTGAAAATATACCTTGATTACAGAGAGCTGATGACTACAAGTTGTTGACAGCAGAGGAATGACTCTAAGAAAATTAAAAGAGAATTTTTGAACTCTCAAAATATTTTTTTGCAACTCTCTAATATTTTTCTCTCTTGCAGCTAACTCTTACAACACTCTTGGAACCCCTTGCCGAGCTCTGCTCTGGTAGGAAGCCTTTGAGCCCTATTTATAGCAAAGGCTTGAAGGCTTTATGCATTGGATGTCTTCCACGTGTATGCAGGAGGTAAATTTGCTTTCTTCTTCTTCATTTGGTCACATGGGTAATGAGTCATCTTGCTTTTTACTTTAAAGGACGGATTTTACTATTCACAAAACACTATTCACTTTTCTTTTTTTTTTTTTTTTTTTTTTTTTTTTACAAACTGTGCACTGTGCACTTCTTCAGACTTCATATACTGTTTTTTTTTTTTTTTTTTTTTTTTTTTTTTTTTTTACTGGATAATCATAAGAGAGCTACTTTACAGATGTACAAAAGATTCTTGATTCTTGATATCTCTTAGTTGAGCATTTCTAAGAGATATTTCTCAAAAGTTTTTCTGGCTTCTTCTTCAAGGACATATTCTTTTTTATACTTATCAACAAGATAAGTAAATTGAGTTTGAAACAAAAGAGGGACTTCATGAAAGTTATTTGCAGAGATGATTTTTTGAATATTATCTTCAGTAATGAGATTATAGTTAGAAGAACTATAAATCTCAGAATCAAGGTCTCTTGCAATTATTCTTGATCTCCAATGTCTGATTTGTTTTTTGAGACTGGATTTAGTACAGGGCCAAGGGTCCTCTGTACCAAACAACTGATGTTTTCTCTGATTGGCTTTGAGTAAAATGAGATGCTGAGCAGGGTAGACTCCTCCATCATTCGACCATTCAGGAGGTTTACTTTCTATGATGAGTTCAACAGATTTGAAATCATTGATGAAGGCATTTAAAACACAAATAGCTAATTTTCTTCCAAATTTATCAGTTTGATCAGGATGAGAGAAAATCAATTGATAAAGAACTCCATAGTCCATGAGAAGGGTTGGAGTTAGCTCTATTGACTCATTGTTGAATTTAATGACTATTGGTTTATAACTGTCTAAGTTAATGTTGGCTTTGCATATACTGTAAGTAAGAGCACACTTACAGTCATGCCTTTCTAATGGAATTTCTCTACACAAGGGATCGGTCTTTGGACAATTATTATAAGTATTGTCATAACAAGAAATCCAAGTGAAGCTCATCCCTTGAATAGTAATTCCAAAAGTGCTACAGTCAGCAAGAAATTGCATGATATGCTCTTGCTTTGCTTCTCCTGTAGCTTTAGCCTTTTCACATATCATCTGTCTAATACTTTCAAGAAGGTCCAAATTTTTCAACTTGAAAAATGAAAATCTGGAAATTTGACATTCTTGGCCTTCCTGGGAAAGTTTTGAATCTTCATTTGGTTTTGAAAGTTCTTTTTGAAATTCATTTTGAAAATCTTTTGAAAATGCATCTTTGGATCCTTTTGCTTTTTTCCTGCAAATGAAATTTTCAAGATCTGTATCCATTGGGGTGCAATGTATATCAGAACTTGAAGGGTTAGAAAAACTTTCTAATTTATCATTTAACTGTTTAAAATAGAAAGATAAGGCATTTAAAGCTTCCAACTTTTGAATATCACTTTTTGCATTCCAGAGGTTGTCTAAAATGCATTTTTGTGATCTGTCTAAACCTTCAATATCTTTATGAATCCGAAATGACAGATTACATTTAGGAAATATTGGAAGAGTAAATTTCCCAAATGTAATTCTTTCTTGCTCCATCTGTACACAAAGTTTAAATGTTAGTATCTTTATTGAAGAATAAAACAAATATCTAATGGTTTTGTCTTTATCATACCAAATTTGAAAATATATTGAGTTCATGAGGGGAACATAATTTCTAATAATGATATTAAAATGAGTCTTTGAATATTTTGAAATCACATTTATTGACTTATATGATGTAATTCTTTCTTGCTCCATCTGTACACAAAGTTTAAATGTTAGTATCTTTATTGAAGAATAAAACAAATATCTAATGGTTTTGTCTTTATCATACCAAATTTGAAAATATATTGAGTTCATGAGGGGAACATAATTTCTAATAATGATATTAAAATGAGTCTTTGAATATTTTGAAATCACATTTATTGACTTATATGAGCATGCACAAATACCATCACAATCTTTTTGATTATCTGATTCTTCTTCTAGACTTGACCCTTCACTTGATATTTCTTGAGTTATGAGGATTTGATTATCTTCTTCTGATTCATAATTTTCACTTGATTCATCATTTTCTTTATCAATCATTAATCCTATCATTAAATTTTTGAGTTTATCACTTATTTCTAATGAATTGATTTTATTTTCTAATTGACAATCTCTTGAATAATGACCTACTTTTCCACATTTATAACAAGTAGGTGTTTTCTTTTTTAAATTTGATTTATTTGGAGGTTTTGATTTATTAGGAGTAGATTTTACAAACTTCTTTTGAAATTTTGATTCTGTTGAAGGTTTTTTACTTTTTATTTTATTTTGTTTATTTTTTCTTTTTGAAGGGGCAACTAATGTATCATAACCGTAATACGAACAAAATTTTCCTAATTCTTTTCTGTTATCTTGTTTTCTTTTTTCATTTGACTCTTTAATTTAAGATCTGTACAAAGAGCTAAACCTTCATTATTAACAAAAGTAATTAATTCTCCATAAGTTAATGACTCATAAGGAATCCTACCATTATGAATATTTCTTATTCTTTGTCTAACTTTTTCTGCAAATAAGGTGGGTAATCCTGATATAAATTTTTCTTTCCAATAATGATTTCCACAATCAGGTCTTGACATAACTTTGACTAGAAACATATCCTTATACCACTTAAAATCTTGAAGTGTTGGACATCTAAGATTGTTAAGGATTTCAGAAGTTCTTTCTTGAAAATAGACTGGATCTCCTATAAAATGTTTTGTTATTGCAAATATTAGAGTATTGACAGCATCTTCTTCATAAGTTTGGACTGATGTTCCTTCTTCTTTGATTATTGTCTTTTTTGCATTTAATATATATTCTCTATCATTTTGACTCAAATAATGATCCCACCATCCTTTAAGCAAACCAGTGAATCCTATGACCAAGGCACCGGCAGCATGAAAGTCAGAATTACTAGTCTTGATTCTATATGCATTTGCAGCCATCATCATTTCATGAAGCAGATTGATTATTTGATGTTCACTCATTCCATCTATATTCCATTCATAAAAACTACTACCATCATAACTAGCAGCTAATTGATAATTTCTTTCTTCTAATTGGACATCAGGAAAAGAGGGTTTTGAATAATAATTTTTTCTACTTACAAAATTATTAGAAATTGCATTGACTGTTGCAGGAGGTTTTACTATTGAATCAGGAGACATTTTGAATTGTTCTTCTATTTTATTGATTTCTGATTTTCCTTTTGTTATGGTTTGAATTTGATTCTTAGTTTGATTAATACCATTAATATTGAGTTTATCTAATCTAATTTGTATTTCTTTTAACATTATTTCTGTTGGTGTGGCTAATTGAATATTTGATTTTGCAGCATTTATAGGAATAATAAAAGGTTGATCTGAACACTTAGAAGATGATGATGACGAAGATGATGATGATGATAAAGTTGAAGAAACTTTTGAAGAAAATTGTAATTTTGATGTTGTTTCTCCTATCCTCTCTCTCGGGACAGAAGAAAACAAAAATTGAGAAATTTTTGTTGTCTGTTGATTCACATGTTGAAGAGAATGATTTGTATAATTTAATTGTTGTTGAATTTGTCTAATGTCTTTGTAAATTATGGGACTTTGTTCATCTTTAGTTCTTGGAATTTTAAAGGGTGATGCAGAAATTGAATTATTGTCAAAATTGAATTGATGATTATTTAAGGGTGGTTGTGAACCTAATTCTGAGGTTATTGTTAAAATTCTTTTTTGAATATTTTCTGAGTGTTTTAAGGCTAATTGGTGTCCTTCTTTATCTCTTAAAGTTATAATTTGTTTTCTTTGTTTTTTAAGTTTGAAAAACCAATAGAAAAAGGGAATAGTAATTTTCTTTTGATTCATATATTTTTCATATTGTTTTCTTAGTGCATTTCTAGTTTGAGGAGGAAATGTTTGAAAATAAACTCTTTTTGAATCATTTTTAGGAGAAAAATAATCTGATTTTATCCATTCTATATTAGGAGTAAAAGGAGTCTTTTTGTAATTTTTCTTATGAATTATGTTGACTTGATTAGGAAACATATCTGAATGAGTAGGAGACACAGGAGGAGATTCATTTTGTTGATAAACAGGAATAGGAATTTTTGGAGTAAAATTGACACTATTTAAGCTAGCATTTGAAGTAGAAGGTCTTGAAGACACGAAATCTTGATTGAAAGAATATCTAGATGCTGGAGAAAATTCTATTTGAATAGTACCATCAGTATGTTGAATAATTTTTGAAGGAGTTGTTAAAGGTTTAATAGGTTTTGGATGAGTTAAATCTTTTAATTCCCATTGACTCCCTTGAGTAATTTCATTCCATTTTAATTTCTTAGGAACAAAAGCTTGGGTATTATTAGGATTATATTGTAATAATAATGTTTCATCCTTGACAGATTGACATATGGCTCTAGGATTTAATTGAGTAGTCATGACTTTATAATATATCCTATAAATTATTGCTATAGTTTGAGCTTTTTCTACAAAATTCATATTTTTAGTTTTAATATTTAAAGTTAAACTAGAAAGTATACTAGGATCATTTATGTTCATAGAAAAGTTTGGAAAACAATTAAAATAAATAGGACCATTAGCAAGGTTTGAATCTATCATGCTAAGTATTGAATCAGTAAAATTTATAGATCTAGCATCTCTAAGGCATGTAAATACAGGAATATCTAATCCTAGCCTAAATAAAGGTTTTATAGCAACTTGAACTAATCCTATATGAATATAATTGAATTTCTTCCTATGATGATTAATAGTATTTTGACTTAACAATTGAAGACTTTCTAAATTTTGATTAAGAGATATAGTTTTTTCTTCAGTTTTTATTGAATAATTTTGATTAAATTCAAAATTTCCTTGTTGATATATTGTATTAATTTTCATGTGAGGAATTGACCAATTATGAAGTTGACTCTCTATTTGAGCAATATTTATTTCTTGACTATTAACTATATTTTGAGTGAGTGATGATGCAGATGATGATGCAGAACTATCATTAGACCCAAGTGTTTTGGAAGAACTACCTCTACTTAATCTCCTAAAAATATTACTCATTGTCACAGAAAATAATCACAATTTTATCCTTAATTAATTCAGATAATTTCCTGAACAGGGACCACCACAAGCGGATCAACACGGGACTTACGCTCCTTCTGCCCTTAAACACCGCTTATCACAGGCTGACCAAACCGTTCACAGGAAATTCAACCCGAACTAAGTCAGGACTAAATGTGCGATTAATCACTGTTCCAACTCGTAACACCACTCGGTTCTCAAGCAGAAAATGGCTCTGATACCATTTGCACCCAGGACATACAACAGTTCGTGCACGCAGTAATTAAATCTGTCTAATTAACTCCAAGCATAAAAACAGAAATATTTAATGTCTAATACTGTCTAATTTATTGCAGAAATTTAAGCATAATAACACAAATATTTGAATCTGAAAATATTGTTTATTGAAAATATACCTTGATTACAGAGAGCTGATGACTACAAGTTGTTGACAGCAGAGGAATGACTCTAAGAAAATTAAAACAAAAACAAAAACATCAACAGAAACATCAAAAACAACAAAGATAGAAAATCCAAAAGAAATCAAAAAGATAAATGTAATATCTTCAAAAGTAGATAAGCAAATATTTTTTGATGTTGTAGACAAAATTCAAGATGAAGAAATACAAAGAACTTATTTACAAAATTTAAAAAATTTAATTCTCACTGAAAATCCAAATAAAACTCAAGACATCAAACCCAATCAATATTCAATGGATGAAATTTATAATAGATTCAAAAAGACTCAAAGGCCAATAACCATTAAAGACTTGGAAGAAGAAATAAAAGAAATAAAAAGTCAAATAAATCAATTAAAATTAGATAATGAAAAAATAAAATTAGAAAATGATCAAATAAAACAAGAGAATGAACAAATTAGAAACGTAATACAATATAAACAAGATTTAGATGAAACTTCTGAAAACCAAGAACCAGGAATAATAATACCTAATAAAATAACTCCTATAGAATCATTTATAAATACAATATCAAAAATAGATTTTCAAAGATGGTATACAAATGTAAAACTCATAGTTGAAGATTTTGAAATAGAAATAGTAGCATTAATAGACTCAGGAGCTGATATGAATTGTATTCAAGAAGGAATAATTCCTACTAAATATTATGAAAAAACAGGACAAGAACTTTTTGCTGCTAATAAAGGAAAATTAGAAATAGAATATAAACTTCAAAATGTTCATATATGTCAAGATAATTATTGTTTTAGAACTCAATTTATTTTAGTACAAAATATGTCTGAACCTTTAATATTAGGAACCCCTTTTATTACCTTACTCTATCCTTTTCAAGTAAATGATGAAGGTGTCAAAACTACAATATTAGGAAATACCATATTTTTTCCCTTTATATATCCATTAACTAAAAAAGAAATGCATCAAGTTCAAAGTGATTCAATAAACAAGAATATAAATTTAATTCAAAGAAAGAAAGCTCATATAAATTATCTATCAAAAGAAATTCAATATAAAAAGGTAGATGAACAACTCTTAGAAGATAAAGTTCAAAAGAAAATTAAAGAGAATCAAGATCTTTTTCAAAATGAAATTTGTTCTGATCTTCCTAATGCTTTTTGGTCAAGAAAGAAACATGAGATAAGTTTGCCTTACATTCAAAATTTTGATGAGTCCAAAATTCCTACTAAGGCTAGGCCGATTCAAATGAATGAAAAACTTTTAGAATATTGTAAACAAGAAATTGATTCATTATTAAAAAAGAAATTAATTAGACCCTCAAAATCTCCTTGGAGTTGTGCCGCTTTTTATGTTCAAAATGCTGCTGAGATAGAAAGAGGAGCACCTAGATTAGTCATTAATTATAAACCTTTAAATAAAGTATTACAATGGATAAGATACCCTATTCCTAATAAGCAAGATTTACTTAAAAGACTTCATAGTTCTGTCATTTATTCAAAATTTGATATGAAATCAGGATTCTGGCAGGTTCAAATTAGAGAAGAAGATAGATACAAAACTGCTTTTACTGTCCCTTTTGGTCATTATGAATGGAATGTCATGCCTTTTGGTCTCAAAAATGCCCCTTCTGAATTTCAAAATATTATGAATGATATTTTCAATCCTCATTTTCAATTCATAATTGTGTATATTGATGATGTTTTAGTATTTTCTGATTCATTAGAAAAACATTTTATTCATTTGAAAAAGTTTTTTAATGTCATTAAAGCAAATGGTATCAGAGCCATTTTCTGCTTGAGAACCGAGTGGTGTTACGAGTTGGAACAGTGATTAATCGCACATTTAGTCCTGACTTAGTTCGGGTTGAATTTCCTGTGAACGGTTTGGTCAGCCTGTGATAAGCGGTGTTTAAGGGCAGAAGGAGCGTAAGTCCCGTGTTGATCCGCTTGTGGTGGTCCCTGTTCAGGAAATTATCTGAATTGATTAAGGATAAAATTGTGATTATTTTCTGTGACAATGAGTAATATTATTAGGGAATTAAGTAGAAATAGTTCTTCCAGATCTCTTAGGTCCCATGATAGTTCTGCATCTGCATTAAATAATTCTGCATATAATTTAGAAAGTTCTTCATATAAGATAATGAGATTTTCAAATGCATCTACTGCATCATCATCTGCATCATTACCTGCTGCATCATTAGCTGCATCATCATGGTGTCATCACATAAAATTTAATAATTCAAAATTTAATGAAGAATTAAATCAAATAGAAAATCAACTAAAAAATAGTTCAAACTTTGTTCCTGAAATTTCTCTTTTTGAAGAAGAGTCTGAGTCAAAAATTTTCTATCATGATAAACCTCCTTTAAACATAAATATCATTAGGAAAAGATACATTAAAAGAAATCCTTTTGTTCCTGAAGTAGAATTAATTAAAGCAAATTATTTTTCTCCTGAAAATACTGCAAAAAGAAATTATTTTCAACAACTTCCTCCTCAAGTTAGAAATGCATTAAGAAAACAATATGAAAAATATATGCAACAAGTTAAAATGACTATTCCTTTTTTCCTTTGGTTTTTCAAATATAGGAAACCCCTTAAAAGAATTGCAACATTAACTTCAAGAAAAGCAATAGAAAATTCTCCACATAATAAAAAATTGGTAGAACAACAAAAACCAAATCCAGAAGAGTCAAGTAAAGAATCAAAAGAAGAATCAAGTGAAACAAAATTTAATCAAATTTTGTTTTCTTCTGCCCCGGGAGAGGTGGAGGAAACAGAAACAAAAACAAAAACAAAAACAAAAACATCAACAGAAACATCAAAAACAACAAAGATAGAAAATCCAAAAGAAATCAAAAAGATAAATGTAATATCTTCAAAAGTAGATAAGCAAATATTTTTTGATGTTGTAGACAAAATTCAAGATGAAGAAATACAAAGAACTTATTTACAAAATTTAAAAAATTTAATTCTCACTGAAAATCCAAATAAAACTCAAGACATCAAACCCAATCAATATTCAATGGATGAAATTTATAATAGATTCAAAAAGACTCAAAGGCCAATAACCATTAAAGACTTGGATTTTTATTATTTTTCTATTGTTTTTTAAGAAAATTTATATTTAAATTTGTTCATGAATCGTTATTCAATTATGAATTTAATATAATAAAAGTAATTTAATTTAGATAAAATAAATCCATAAATTATATTTAATTGTAGGAATAAGAGAAGACAAGATATCATATTTAATAAGAAATACATATACTTATAATATGGTTTTTAATGAAATATTATATTTAGTTTGTAAAATAAAATAAATAAAATAAATGAAATATATATTATTTCTTAATGTTTAAAATAAAAATATATTTATCTGGTTAAATTGATTTGAAAACAATTTTCTATTTTTAAAAATAGAGAGTTGCTTTTAAATTTTTTTAACACTGTTTGGTCATTGTTATTAGAAACTATTTTTAAAAATATAAATGAAATAAATAACAATTTTTAAAGAATAAGTAAAAGTTGGTTTTTACTATTTTTAAAAATAAAAGAAAAACATTAAAAATTTATTATAAAAAAACAAATAAAATTGAACATTATATTATTCTCTTTCACTATTTACAATCTAATATCTATACTAAAATAATTTAAATTACAAATAATTTTTTGAATTTCTTTTAACTCATCTCAAATTTTTTCATTAACCAAATAAATTTAAAATGAAATTGTATTTTATATATAAATTTTGTTAATTTTTTAATAACATTAGTAATACTGAGAATAGTTCAAAACTCAAAAACTGATTTACTTAATACTAAAAAGTCATAAAACTAGATAACATTAGTATGCAATAAACCAATATTTATATTAAATGTCTTAGCGTATTTTTACAAATTTTTTATTAAACAAATAAACTTCAACTTAATATGCTAAATTCATTAATAAGTATAATAACATTTAAAAATAATTTAAAACCCAAATAATAAACCTATTAATATAAAAAATTTATGGATAAAAACTGGTCTCGATCAATAATGAGTCTAATAATTTTTAAAAATAAATTAAAACTCAAATAATGATCCACTTAATACCATAATTTTATGGACAAAAATTGGACAAAAATATTTTTCTTTTACATAAAATCATTATTTTCTAGTTTTTTTTAACTAGGCAATTAAACTCCAAGATAAAACAAAAATTAATTTATTTGATTCATTGACAAGTTTAGTCATTTTTAAAAATAATTCGAAACTTAGTGAATAACTCATTAACTCTATGAATTTATGGATAAAAATTGATTTATAATGACTCAATTATTATTATTATTTTTGTGTATAATTATATTTTCATAAAATTTTTCACTATAAAAATCAACTTGAAATCAAGTGACACTTTGTATTAATTCTATTAATGAGTTTATTTATTTTTTTAAATAATTAAAAACTTAAATTTTTTTATAGATAGGGTCATTAAAAAAATAATAAATCAAAACTGATATATTATGAGTCATGACAACATTATTATTTTGTTCACACAAATATATGTTTAGGTAAATAAATTATAAAATAAGTAAGACATAATTAATAATTTTAATTATTTAATAGTTTAAAAAATTTATAAATAATTTTGAATTCAAAAAAATGATTTAAGTAATTATAGATTAAATTAAAATATTTTACAATATTATGTTCATAATTGAGTACTAAATGTGTATATGAAATGAAAACTTGAATCATTTATATATTAAAAAAATTACATGTTATTCATTATTTATTTTAAATAAAATATTATTATAAATTACTATTATTCATTTTTAACAAAAAAAAACTGCATTATGTTTCTAAAATATACTAAGATAATATTTTTTTTTTTAATTTATGATTTTATTATAATTATATTATTCATGTTTTACTATAATTTTTTATTTTAATTTGTAATTACAAAATTATTTTATTTTTTAATAAGACTTGAATTAAATTGAATTTATAATTTGTAAATTGAATTTGCAATGTTTTTACAATGCCAAAAAAAAACAACTTATCTAAACAGATTTCTTGTTTTTTTTTTTTTTTTTTTAAACCCGTTTTTAAAAATAACTTGTTAAATACATTTGTAATACTTATTTAAAAAATGAAAATAATTTTGAAATTTGAAATGGCTCAAAAACTTGTACCTTCAGGCTTTTGATTGTTCATTTTTTATGTAAAAACTCACGCAAAAGAAAATAAGGGAGATAATTTGAATCACTTTTGATAAATAAAATTTAAATATTAATTAAAATAAATAACTTAATACTTAATAACATCTACACATCAATAAAAAATAAATATCCAAATACCTAAGTTACATTCAACCCGATCCACATTTTCATTACCTTTCATGTTTATCTTTTAATATATATATATATTTTTTTCTATTTAATGATTAAAGTGTTGAAGAATATAGCATTCGCCTTAATTCATAAGAAAAGGAAAAAGAAAAGTCAACTACGACCGAGTCATACCATTTTAGGACACGTGGCATACAAGTGATACAACTATCCTTATGCCCACAAACGTGGACTAGCAGATGTTACGGTTCAATGGTCGCAGTTATTTGAAACGTACATAAATAACCCTAACTGTATTCAGATGTTACAGGTTAAACCTTGAAAGAAAACGCGAAATTTCAGGTTATAGAGATGTTTTTCCTATTTATGATTTTTTAATCGATAGAAGGTTGGAAATTTGAACCATGTGTCGTTTTTTCCATTAAAATATTAAAAATATTGATCATATTTTTAAATCCTATGATTTTGTTCAAGGATTTTAATATGGTATTAAATATAATTATCCCACACCTCTCCCGTGGGTGCTATTATGACTTAAAATGATATATAAAAACTATAAAATTAACTGCAAAACTTTTAATCATCCTATGAAAAAAATTATCATTATCCTATGGAATGTATAGATTCATAAAAATCGAACATTTTTTAGAAAATTCAACTAAACTCGTTTCTCATTATAGAGAAAGCTACTTGAAACTTCTAAAATGTTTTACATTATACAATTAAATTCCAGTTAAAAAATAGAGAATAGAATTGCATCATGATAGGTTATTAGAGACTCTAATGAAACTATAAAAAATATTACTAGTAGGCATATAGGCAATGCTTTGATAAATATTATGAAATGTATGACTTTAATAAATGATATATTATCCATAAAGAGCGATGAGTTTTTAAGCTTAGAGACTGAAAGTTGCTAAAAAATAATAATAAATTGTTATAATAAGAAAATAATAATATTTATAATTCTATTATGTTATTAATGGAGTATATCTCAAACTCGTAATATAAATATTTAGGATTGTTGATATTGAGAAACAAATAAAACAACAAGTTACTTAATTGAGAAAAAATATTTGTAATATGGAGTGGGTTATTTGATGGTCAAATATTTTTAAAGATGTCACAAAATTTGATTTTGAGGATTGTCATCATTCATGTTTTAATCGAATTTACAAATTTTTTTTATAAAAAAAATAAAAATATTTATAAGTTTTAGTGATTCAATGATAATAGAAGTATGATGTTAGCATAAATATACAACCTATATGTGATTAAAATTTAAAAATAATGAAAAAATGTTTAAAATGTTAATTTTTTAAAACTTATAATATCAATAAAATATAAATATACTAATATTTTAAATTTTATTAAAAAATATTTATATCCGAGAGATAAAAAATTAGAATTAAATTTTTTCTATATTTCAAAATGATTTATTTATGTGGGTCCAAATTTTGATGATTTTTAATTACTAGTGGAAATAGAGAAGAGAGTCGGCCCATTTCAAAATTAATTATAATTATGAATAATGAAGCCTTTAATTGAGTAGGTCTGTAGGTGAAGCAACACCCAAGATTCTACTGTTACTGATATACTATTATTTTATTATATCGTTTGAGAATTTTTTATTTATTTTTCTACGACGACTTTTTTCCCTTCAAAATACAGCCAGTAGACACGTGGGAGGGTGGATCCGTGGCTCTGTCTATAAATATAATACATACCCGTGAGGTCCGCGATCCGCGTTAAGGAAATGGCAGTTTGGTAATATTCTAGAGGTCGAGCACCAAACTTTTAGACTTCCATTCTATATAACTCTCCTTGAGGCTTCAGCTTTCTCCCGATTAGAAACCCTCGATTCGTCTTTTAGGAAAATGTCTGGATATCCACACGCGCCTCCAGGTCACGGCTACGGCTACGGTGCGCCGCCGCCGGCGCAGCCTTACTCTGCAACTCCATATGGTGCGCCGGCGCCACAAGGCTACCAACCGTACGCCCCCGTGGCCACACCCTATGGTGCTCCATCGGCGCCGTACGCAGCCCCAGGAGAGAAACCCCCTAAGGAGAACAAGCCCCACGGAGGCTCCAGCCACCAACCTCCGCCATCGTCCATGGGAGGGTATCCGCCTTCGGCGCCGGGGTTCGGAAGTCCCTTCGCGTTGCTTGTGCCGTCGGCTTTTCCTCCGGGGACGGACCCCAACGTGGTGGCATGCTTCCAGATGGCGGACCAGGACGGTAGTGGGTTCATCGACGATAAGGAGTTGCAGGGGGCTTTGTCTTCTTACAATCAGAGGTTCAGCCTCCGAACTGTTCATCTTCTCATGTATCTCTTCACCAACAGTAACGCCCGAAAGATCGGTGAGTTTTTTGGGTTTCGTTCACTGTTTCGGATTTTCAATCTTTGAGCATCGTGAAAATGAGAGGTCTATAGCTTAGTTTAAGGATTTTGTTGGACAACTGAAAAAATATCTTGCAAACAGCATTAAAATCACCACAATACCCCCTCCAAGTGCCCAAATATTACATGCACAAAGGCAGGTGTAGTAGGACAGGTGTTGTTGGAATTTATTCCACGCGTTTGTAGATAAAGTAGCTTTACTGAAAGGTTGGTGTGGGCCATGGCCGTCTTTGAAGTCTGAACTAATATATATATGGTTTTTTGAATGAATGGATGGAAAAACAGGCCCCAAGGAATTCACAGCTGTGTTTTACAGTCTTCAGAATTGGAGGGTAAGTAAATAAGTGTTTGAATTTAGGAATTATTTATAGAGAGTATGGATGATGAATTTGAATGGGTTGCAAAATTGTCAGGCGATATTTGAGAATTTTGACAGGGACCGTAGTGGGAAAATCGAAGCTGGGGAGCTGAGAGAGGCACTGATGAGCCTAGGATTTGCTGTTTCGCCAGTGGTTTTGGATTTGCTGCTTTCCAAGTTTGATAAGAGTGGAGGCAGAAACAAGGCTATTGAATATGATAATTTTATTGAGTAGGTGGTTTCAACTTTTTGTATATTGAATTTTTCTTAATTTTAATTTTGATTTTGATTACTTATCATCTTTTTGTTCCATGCAGGTGCTGTCTCACGGTAAAGGTAAGCAAAGTGGGTGTGTGTGTGTAATAGCAATAGCAATAGCGCAGTGCAGCAGTGGGTTTTGGGTTTGGGTTTGGAATTAAACAATGTGTTGTTATTTGTGACAGGGGCTGACAGAGAAATTCAAGGAGAAGGATAGCTCGTTCTCTGGTTCCGCAACCTTCAGTTATGAGAATTTTATGCTCACCGTCTTGCCATTTCTTATTGCTTAGTAACATCACATGTAAACTATGGTCTATGGTTTTTAGTTTTTAGACTGCTGGAATGTTGTTTTTCTGTAATTTCCTGCTTTCCTTTTTTTATCTGTATGACCCGTGTTAGTCACCATAATAAAAGCTTTTAGCCTTCTACAGTCCACCATTTCTTCATGCTTATCCTCTTTTCATTTTTCTACCATTTCTCCTTTCCTTCTCTTTTTCTATTTTTTTTTTATTATTATTACTATTTTAAATATGGGTGATGTTGAACTTCTTTTAACTTTAAAAATAAGTTCATGTTTATTTATTTTTATTAGTAAATCTATTATTATTAGGTTAAATGAAATGTAAAGGAGATATGAGTGATGGTGAACTTCCTATAACTTTAAAGATAAGTCAATGTTTATTTATTTTTAATTATTATTAGGCTAAATAAAATTAAAAGGACTAATCATTTAGACTTCTAATTTTATATATTAAACTTCTAGAATATCAATAATTTAATATTTTAAAATGATTTTCTAATAATGTTATTATTTTTTAATAAAAGTTTAAACTCTATGTGCATTTGTTGGGTTTTATCTTATCAGGGGATCAACAAAACTAAGACAAAAAAGTAAGATTTGGTTTATTGGTAGCATCTCTCTTTTAAAACATGAGGTAATATCAATAATTTGATGATTTAATATTTAATATCTAAAAATTAATTTTTAATGATTGGTTGGTATGACACCATATAGTAGAAGGTGAAAGTCTATAATCAAGACATAACTTAGAGTTTAGGGTTTGAGGCGGGAGATTTCAACTTGTTGGGTCTTATGCGTCATTCCTAATTCTATATATATATATATATATATTTTTTTTTTAATATGGATTTTAAATGAGAAATTGAGTTAATATAGGTGGAATCATGGAAGTGAAGAAGGGATATAATGCGATATAATGCTTTAAAAGGTAATTAGTAAATATGAAAAAAAAAAATTATTTTAAATGTGTTTATCATATTCAATATGGATTTTACATGAGAAATTAAGTTAATATGGGTGAACTAGGAAGGATATAGTCTTTAATAATAGAATTTAAATTAAATTATATATATATATATATATGATTATTTAGATTATTGTTTTAAATTTTAGAATTAATTTAATTTTTATCCTTATGATCCTTAATAATTTATTAAGTAAACTTGGTATGATGTTTAAAAATTAATTTTAATTTTAATTTTTTAATATCCAGTAATGATTTAGATGAAATTTTCTTTATCATTAATAAATGTCATGAGTTTCACAATAAATTATCTCCTTTAAATAAAATATGATATAAATAACTCTTGTTATAATTATCTTCCAACTTTTTTTAGCCAAGACTAAGGATATCATTTTTTAGAATCCAAGAGTTAATTGATTAAATAAAAATAAAGATAAGTATTAATAAATATTTTAGGATAAATTCGAAATTTATTTATTTTTAAAATAACGTGGATCATAAACAAATCTGATATATTCCTCAATTCTTTACACAATCTATTAAAAAAACTAATGTTGATCTCCTTGGAAATTCAATGCTATACGAAAACACTAAATAATTATAAATATTTGACCTTTTAAATGAAAAAAAGTTTATGAATTATTTTTTACTATATTCAATAAGATAATTTAAATTAAATTTGAGAGTATTATATATAATGATTTACTAAAGTAAAAGAATGATTTAACCATTTAATTTTTTTAAAATTGTGGTAATAACTGTGAATCACCTTAAATAAATTGAATTAATTGTTGATAAACAATGGGACGCGCTCTTTCACACCTGTAATTCCATTGTATTTAAACCTTTTTCTGGTGTAAGGTGGGCCGTGGGCAAATCTTGGGCCTGCTTAAAAATGCAACTTAGAGTTCGACAATGCTATCATAACAGAAAGAAAAAAAGATTAAAAAAAAAAAAGTTCTTCTACATGAAATCTAAATCTGTCCAAGTATGAGATATATGAAAATTAATCTCCTTAATACGTCAACAAAGGAGGTTCCATCCACATCCAACTTCTACTGGGCTCGTAATATCTTTGTTGATTCCGAGATAACTCAGACTTCTACTGGGTTTGGATGCGTGCGAAGAGAAATAGTACACCCTGTTTGCAACCATCTTTGTTTCCTCTCTTGCTGAAACTCCAAACGAAGTCCAAGAGGTTTCCCAAACGAAAAGGCAATGATGGAGTAGTTGTGCTGGAGGGGATGTCCTACCAGAGATGAATACTTTGTTTGAGAGGTTTTCATGAACATTAACCTTTTCTTTTATATGTTTTTGAGAACTGGATTTAATTTGAATATAAAATTAAAATAGTTGATGGAATAGAAATTTGAGATAAATGAAAACATTAAATTTTCAATTACTTTGTCCGTTTGTGATGGTAATTTCAAGAATGACTAATTTTAATTCTTTGAAAAAATTACTTGGACCTTTTCTCTTATTTTTATGAAGTCTTAAAATGGAAGTTCTTAATTGATAATATGCGTCACCCAAGGTATGAGGAGGTATTATATTGTCAATATCCTTGTATACATAATAAAAAATATTTGATAATATGTTAACGTTAAAAGAAAAAGCATGAACTCCAATCTTGTCTACTATTAAATAATTTAAATAACAGAAAAGTAGTTGTATTATTAGAAAAGTAATTTTTAGATTTTTAAAACTAAAAGTCTAAAACTATGAAACATGATACTCGGCAGTGACTGTGCTTAAATCAATAGGATAAGGATTGAATCCAATTCCCCAAGGGCCAAGACAAGCCTAGCCTGGCCTTCCTACCCCCATTATTCTTCCTCTCATCTTCAATTTGATGGACGTCCCATTTGAAATGGAATATACAACCAAACTGGTCTTCCATTCAGTCTCTGGGCTGGCCTTGCATTTCCTTCATGTCCCTGAAAAATGAAAGGTAAGAAACACCAAAGCACATGTTTAGTTTCTACTTTGGAAAGTCCCAATTCGGAAAGAACTACTTACATCATGAACCACCCTCCTTAAGCTTTCCACCTGCTCCTTTGAGACTGTGTTAACCTGCACAAGATCAAAGGCTGGTTTGGTCATTGTCCTGTATAATAATAATAAATTTATTACAGACAGATTCAACCACCTTCTTGCTTATTGTCCATATAACACCCTCTGTGCAAGGGGGCGTTGTAAGAGAACCTATATATCTGTAGTACTTTCTGCCCCAATGCTTGATATCGTTGGCATCAACAATCCCGATATCTTTTTCTTCCCCAGCTGGTATACCAGTTACGTGATCAATCATCTACGAGAGAGAAGAACAAACTAACAACATCACTTTATGCTGAAACAAAGAAACCAAAACAAATCCATCTATAATTAATACCTTTGCAAGAAAAGGATCGGGTGGTCCAAGTTTGAAGGTCTTTCCAATAACAGCAATCTTCCCGCGAGCGCTTTTATGTACCAAATGTAGTTCCATTTGAAAGCTGCAACCAAAATTGAGGAGAAAGGAAAGACAACTAGCAAATTAAAATCTACCCTAAGTCAATAAAAAAAATTAAAACCAACCTTGTTCCATTGACTGTATGCTCTGAAGGTGTATGCCAATGGAGCTGCTCCAGTTTGAAATGGACCCCATGCAGTTTAATTTTTCCTGCATTTCCTTTCCATTCCACCTGCCCAAACACTCACCTCAGAAACTCAAATGGGTTTACACTAAAAATCATAGACGAACACAATAACACAGATATTATGGACTCTGAATGTTAGCTTACTGCAACATCATGGCCTCTGTTTTTCAGCACAGCATGAGCTGGTCTATACTTCCTCTTCAATTGTCCAAAATCAGGAAATATAGAAACCCTCCGATTCCGAAGATCGATTGGAGACTGCCGTTTCCCTTTACCACAAGTCTTCCACTCTGCTTTTATCGTACCCCATTTCTCAGGCCCTGTCTCACTTCCTTCTATGTAACTAAATTCACTTTCATCCTCTGTTTTTTTCATCCATGTAAACCAAATCTTACATAAAAATACATAGGAGACAATACAAGGTTAAACCAAAATTTAAATAGATCAATTTCATTTTCCAGAAAGAAGAACCAACTACATTCGATTGAGAATCCATATTTATATAGAATTTTGGCCCTTTTTGCCTTGCCAAAACAAACATATAAATCACTTTTCAGTTGATATTCTATTCCGTCATTCTCTCTCTCTGTACTTATATATTCTGACAATTAACAATTGAAATTATTAAAACATAGAATATATTTCTTAAATTTTTGTTCCCTTTGTTCCTCTACATATTCTTCCCTTATTCTATGCATCATGCACCTTAAGAGTCTTAGATATACTTGTCCAAGAAGAAAATGCTCTGAAATTTCGTATCACTAAATTAGATGAGAAAACCAAAAACCCAGAGGATGGCTTGGCTTCTCGAACATGCTAGACACTCCAAAATAGGCTCTCAAATTCGGAGATAGAATGCTGGTAATTTTGCACAAAATTAAAAGACATGACATCAGATTTATTTCGATTCTAAAAAAAAATAAAATTACGAATCATGATAAAAGTCATAGTAGTGGACAAGGGAGGTGGAAAAAGAAAGGGAGCATACCCACTTCATCTGCAATTGTAATAGATGTGCAGAGAATGAGAAGGGAAAAGAGAAGAAGAGATATGCGGAAGAGAAAGGTGAAGTTACGATTGCTGCTCTGCATTGTGGCAATGCCAATGGCTTCAAATTCACAAACTTCTTATATAGTAGTATAGTACACATGGGCCCGAGAATTCTTGCATTGTCCAGGGATGAATTCCTTTATTAATTTCATGCACCCATGGAAATAAAATGTTGGGCAGACAGGGATACCTATTAAAGAAGACGCAACATTTCCTTTTTTGTGAAAAAGAAATTATTGGCTTGATTTTGAATGGAGACTGATTTGAGTAAAAATCAAACCATAATTTTTTAGTCTCAATATATATGGTAGTCTGAAAATATGCTTTATTGGGAGGTTGACTGGTCGAGTAAAAAATTAAAAATATTTCAACAAATACATGGTATTCTGAAAATACTGTAATGGGAAAAATTCCCATATATAATCCATAATGAATATTCCACCTACAGTTATGGTTATACAATTTGATAGAAACTCTCCCTCCCAGTTCAATGCCTCTCCATCTCAGCCTTATCAATTAACGTATTCAAGGCTGTATCATCGTTTAGCTCGTTTTATCTTTTTATCTTTTTCCAAATTCCATAATTACCCATTACCCAAATGGAATAGTACATCATTTGTAAAATAGAAATGCCTCTATTGATTTCTGTTTGAAATATTTTATTGTAATTTGTATCTGCTAGACGGTTTTTTCACAACTGGAATCATACAACAACATTGATAGAAAATATATTTATTATTGGGCTTTTCCATTCCATTTGAGGCTAAGTAGAACCTCTACGCAGACTTGGTTTATACAACAAAACTGTTCTTCCATCCACTTCCTGACTTGGCCTTGCATTTGCCTCATATCCCTGAAAAACACAAGAATTTAAATGTGTTTTGGCATGTTTGAGATGGCATATATGGATGTTAAAGTAGCCTCAAACAACATAAATCCTAGCATCACCCTTCACCACCTACTCACATTGTATTCCTAGTTGTATCCATTTCCACCCCCCAACCTCTCAAATTGTAGCACCATGTCGGTGCAAGGAAGCAACTTTTATAGAAAGATGCCTTCAAGGAAAATCATACTGTCTAGGTATGATTATCTTTCAACATTTCTATAAAAAGCAAGACAGGCCTAAGTTTCATAATTTTTTTATGGTTCATTTTAATAAGCTCAAGCAGAAGATATTTTTTCTAGTAGTGGTTATCCCGATTTAGAAGCACTTACATCTTGAACAGCCTTCCTCAAGGCTCTCACTTGCTCCCTTGTGGCTGTCCTCACCTACAAAAGACAAAAGGGTATTTTTGTTAACAGCTTGTTGGAAAGGCCATCTATGGGATTAATGTGATGAAGGAAAAAGGTACAAGACTCGAACCTTCTTGCTTATTGTCCAAATAACACCCTCTGTACATGGAGGAACTGTGAGAGAACCAATATATCTATAGTACTTTCTGCTCCCGAACTTAATATCACCCGGGTTAACAATCCCCAATTCCTTTTCTTCCCCAACCGGGAGTGAATCAATGTGGCGGAGCATCTGCAAGAAGCAAAAGTCAAAAAAGAGAGAATTTGCCTCACCAACATGGTATTTAAAAGCCAGATTGATTTGTTAACATCATGTTTGTCTTTCTAGGCTTAAATACATTTAAGTCCTATAGTTAGATTGAGACAAATTGTCATTTCCATATCCAAACATCATTCTTTTGGCCTTTTTGGTTGCTAGAAACAAAGTGAAGGAGAGAAAATTCATAGCCTTATGACTATTTGAACACGGGAACCTTGATGATAGCACATGACAAACATGCAAGCTAAACATTCCGTTGTTCCATTTTGCTGTGGCTTCCAAATGCACCAATCAAGAATAATCAGCTTCTTTTTAAGGAGTATGTAGCATGAATAAGACTTTCACAGATACAGACACATGCATAGCTAATATTTAAGTCGGAATGTTTATACGAGGGAGCAAAATCAAAAGCAAGAGAAACCCATCTAACTGCCGTACCCTTGTGAGGAAAGGGTCAGCTCTTCCATATTTGTAGGTGATTCCAATAACAGCAATCTTCTCATCAGAGCTTAAATGAATGACATGCAGCTCTAAGTTGTACCTGCAACCGAAAATGGAGTTAAAAAAAAAAAAAAAAAAAAAAAGTAGGAAGAGCAATTCTAGACCCTTTTTTTGGTTCTCTTTTTTTTTTTTTTTCCTGGATAGGCAATAAAAATATTGAATGAAGAATAGAAGTCTAACCTCGATCCATTAAAGGTGTGCTCCGAAGGTGAATGCCAATGGCACTGTTGCAGTTTGAAATAAGTCCCATTGATGTTAATCTTTCCTGCATATCCTTTCCATTCCACCTGACAACGTGGATTAGATTGAAGTTATTAAATTGTTTTTCTCCTACTAAAGATCATGAATGTGAAGAGGGAATTATAGACTAAACGCGGCAGCTTACCGTGACATCATGTCCTCTGTTTTTCACAACAGCAGGAGCCGGTTTATAATCCCTCTTTAATTTTTCAAGATTAGGCAAAACCTGCACCCTTGCATCAAGAAGATCAATTGGAGACTGCATTGCCCCATTACCACAGGCTTTCCAATCAGGGTTAATCTGGCCCCATCTCTTTGGTCCTTTGCCGGTATCTTCAATGTAACTAAATTGAGTTTCATCTTCTATCCCCCACCCAGTCAAAGAATGAAAAAGAAAAATCAGATGAACATGACATAAAAGAAAGTAAAAGGTTTGCAGACTGGAATTCAATGCATTTATAGCTCATTGTATCACGTGGAGGGTTAGGCGGTGTGGGTATTATTTACAAAACCAGAATAAATGCCATTTTTGAATACTAAAGGTACTAAAATCATATAATGAGACATCAAAAATAATATAAACTTGTTTTCATGCCAGTGAAACATTGAAAGGGAGAGAGAATCTCTCCTCTTCTTCCTTCATTCATAAATAAGAGAGAGCCAGCAGATCCTGGATGAAAAGTTAAATCATAAAGAAATGAAAACTTTACCAATTTATAAAAGTTATCATCGGCCAAATCTACTTATTCACCTTAATATTCCTTTCTTTATTCTCAAACAAAAACAAATATTAAAAACTGAACATAGAAACAATAGGATACCACAGCTCCTGCCACTACCTCGATGGAACTGTTTTCTTGTATTAACAAATCAACAAACCAAGTGTTATATGAATCAAAATGTGAAATGGGAGAATGAAGATTTGGATCATCTCATCAAAATCATAACAGACTCTCCGTTGATACTCAGGGTAGTCAATGGGTGAAGAAGATGGCTGATGTTAGCAAATAGCTAAACAATGAGCTAAATAGTAACCCCCTTCCAGATATGTGGTCAGAGGGATTAGTAAGATGAAATCATTAAATGAACCTTTGAAGGAAATTCTTTGAATTCATTTCACCTTCTTTGCCAATTTTGACAAATGGGCATTTCGGATTATGTGATCGAAAAAAAACAACAGACACTCACGCAGACATTACTGAAAATCTGATCTAAACCTGGAAAAATGGGGATTGCAATGGAACTTTGAAGTTAAATTGTATTTTGAGAAAACCCAAGAACATGAAAAACGGACCAGACTCCTGGCACCCGAAAAACGAAGGTACATTAAAGCAAAAGTAGATGGAAAAAGAACAATTTGAAGTGGGCATACCAGTTTCAGATTCAGAAGATGTGGCAATGGTGAAAAGGGAAGAGAGAAGAAGAGAAAAGAGGATGAGAAAGAGGAAGTTAGGGGTGGTGGTATGCATGTTGGTGAGAACTGAGAAGCTGACTGACAGTCCCAACTATGCTCCCACCACATATCAGCCACTCTGATTTATAGAGCGTTAAAACTTAAAAGTTCAAAGTTCAAACCCAATACTCACGCGCGCTGGTTAGGACATCGCGTGGAATGGTCCACTCCGTTACAGATTCGGTTAGGAGATCGCGTGTAATGCTCTACAGCCTCTACAGTCTACTCCGCTCCACTGAGTGATAAAAATAATAAATAATTAAAACATGGAATAATAGTTATGTTTTAAGTTCAAAAAAATTAAAATTTATAAATTTATAATTGTCTTTGCTGTATGTTTTCCTTCTTAGCAAGTCGAATTTTATTATATGCTCAAACACTTTTACCCACAATAAGCACGAATAGAATAAACTCATTACTTACATGAGAAGAAAATTAAATATATATTCTTTTACAAACTGAGACGAGAGTGGAAAATTGGAATGATACCTTCCCTCTATGTCTACGTTTCCAATAAAGGAGCCCTATGCCATGATTTGAAGATCTAGGTACTACCTCCTGCACCCATCAACTGTTCTTGAATTTATACTAGAAATTAGTGCAATACATAATTGATGCATAGTTGCCAAAGAAAATTAAACCATTTCTTATTCACCCCCTCAATTTCGTTCACCTCCCTTCAATTTGCCCAAATACACTTACTTTCTATATGTTTAAAATTTTATTAAATATATCTTCTATTTTTATTTACTTTTCATCTCACTCAAAATAAAAAAGGTTTTTTTTTTTTTTTCCTAATATTATCATCTTAGGTCATATTAGGTTGTTCGGATATAATATAAGATAAGATGAAAAAGGGGATAATCCTATCTCATATTTAGTTATTAATGGAATAGAATAAGTTATTTCATCATTTATTCAGTTATATGTTTAACTAGTCATAAAATAAGATAAGTGATGAGATATATTATCCAACTTTTTTTTTTTATTCCTTTCACATATGATATGTTAATTTCATAGTAAGATATACACGTATCCTATATATCAAAAATTTAGTTTTTAACATTTCTTATTTTTTAATATACTCATTTTATAAAATAATTTTTTTAATTATAAATTTAATTTATGATTAAAAATTTTAAAATAATATTTAGAAAATAATATCAATATAGGATATATATTAAATAACATAATTAAAAAAATATTTGTAAAGTTTAAATGTTTTAATCATTAATATTGTTAAACATAAGTGAAATTTCATTTTTTTTAAATGGAAATATTTTAATGTAATATAATTTTTATTTTAACATTGAAAAATAATATATATTTTATATTATTTTTTTATTCATTTAACAAATTAAATTTATAACATAACATATTATATTGGATATGATACCTTCAAATACTATATATATATATCTTATCAAATGAGATATGATATCCTATTCAATGTTTTAATTATCATTTATTTAATAGAATAGTTAATTTTTTTTAATAGATACCTTACTCCAATTCCAAATCTTAATCATAAAAAAATTAATAAAATTAAATATTTATTTATAATTCAGTTTCATAAAGTATTGTATAACATATTTAAAATTTAAAAATCTCATATAATAAGAATAAAACCAAATCCGTAAAAAAAAAAAAAAAAAAATCATTTTCACGTTTCAATTGTTCTCATTATCAAATTATTAAATTAAATTCAATACTTAAACTTAAGTGTGGACCTCGTATTTCGGTTCATGCGTTTCCCACTCAAATGAAGCGAATTTGCTTTTTATTTGAAAAATATTTATTTTTTTAGAAAATAACTTGGAGTCGCCACTTATTTTTATTTTATTTTTAAAGGACAAACAAAATAAAAAAGAAAACCTTAAGTGTGACTACTTATTTGGAAAATATGATTTGTGAAAAACCAAATATAGGCTTTGGGGTCAGGTTACTTATTGGTAAGGTATGGTGAAAATCGTAGCACCCCTTTAAGCAAAAAAAAAATGGGTCTATACTAATCAAGCTAAAACAAGTGTGACACTTAATTGATCAAACCTGTATACCAAAAGAATATCGATCTAAAAATAATTGAATGAACAAGAGAGGCAAAGAGTGTACCTGAGTAATGAGCTGATTGCTTCATTGAAAACAAATGTTAGTGAACAAACACAAAATAATCACATGTGTCACAAAGCAAATCAATCAAACATAGCAATCAATCAGTCAATGAAAAAAATATCACTGATGTTGGGCCCCTACCAAAACCCAATTTATTTTGCATGAATTAATCCCAAAATTCCATTGTTTTGAAATTATGAGAATTATATTCATGCTTATTAAAAATCAAAGAAAACATGAAAATCATTTTAAAATTAAAGAAAATTTGTGAAATTGCTTACCTAAAAGGAAAGGTAGCAAGTTTATTTAAAACGAGATTTTTAGTGACTTAAAACCCTAATGAAGGTTGAAAAGTGGTGGAATTAAAAAATATTTGAAAATTGGAGTGAAATTAAAATTATTTGAAAAACTCAAATTTGAAAAGTGAAGCTTGGAAAATTATTTGAAAATTAGAGTTTTGAAAATTAAATTTAAGAATTGGAATTTTAAAAAAAAATTAAATTTGGAAATTGGAACTTTGGCAAATGGAAGTTTTGAAAATTGGAATTTTGAAGAATTGTTTGCGAATTGGATTTCTTAAAAATTAAATTTGAAAATTAGAGTCTTGAAAAATATATTAGAGAATAGGAATTTTGGAAATTATTTGAGAACGGAATTTTGAAAATTCGAATTTTGAAGATGAAATTTTTTTTGAAATTATATTTGAAGATTGAAATTTTGAAAATTAAACTTTCATATAAAAAAAATGAAAAAAAAAATGAAGAATTAAAATGGAAAAGTGGTCTGCACGCACATGAAAAAGGGTTGGAAGAAGTTAAGTGGAGGAAATAGTGAGAGAGAAAAAAAAAATAAATAAATAATGAGCTTGGTTGTGGAATAAGTGGAGGTTATTAAACTCATTGTTTTTTTCATGACCCACTTTCCCATAATTCTTGCAGATTGGAAGGTCTTGGCTGAATAATTAAAGTTCCTCATCTCCATTTTCTAGTGGGTTGCTAGTATGCCTAAGAAAATCATATCAGCCTTAAATGCTTCCTTTGTGCTTCTCCCCATTCTTGATGACTCCAACACGACCCTTGTTCCTTCCACCAATCACCATGACAACATTTCCAACATCAAATTTGATGAAGTTGGTGATCTTGTTGCTCTCTAAGTCAAGCTTGCTAGTGTCATTGGCTTTGATCAGTGGGTCTGGGTAGCGAATGGTCCACCTATCATAGGTGTTTAAGTATGGGATGCCTTTTTGCCCAAACTGAACGGATTGAACCTTTTTAGAGCTTAAACTTTGCCTCTTCATCCCTAATTAAGTGGAGTCGGAACCGACCCTTGGTGTCGTAAAGAAGACAGAAGTTCTCATTTGTCTTTGGAATTGAAACAACATCCATGAAACCAAAAGGATATGTTTTATTTGTCATAACTTTTCCATCAACAAGAACATGTTGTTGCATCAAGATGACAATGACTTCACGATATGTGAGAGCATACTTCAATCTGTTCCGTAAAATGAGGATCAATGGCAGGCATTCCCTGGATTTGTGAGGTTCAGATAAAGGCTTTGGAGCAAATACACCTCCAAGCTTGTCTAGCATTCAATGCTTCGGTGCATTGAGCCTCTTCAAATGCTTCTTCAACCCTCTAGCCATTTTCTAGGGTTTGGTTACTCTGGAAGAAGATCTTTGCACTGCTCACCTCTAGTGCCACCATCCCTGCATCCCTGCATCCCTGAACCCACTCCATTCTTGCTTCCCTTTCCTGGTTTTTTTTCTCTCTCTAACTCAAAATCTTCTCAACCCAGCTTTTTGTGAGAGCTCATCTCTAGCAAAAATGAGCAAGAGAACTCATGAGTTCTTATCCTTAGGCCGGTCTATTATACCAACCACCTTTGTCCTCCAACGACTGACAAATGACGAAATAGACTCATCTGACCTATGTCTGGTGGCCTCCAACTCTCGTCTAGATACATCAATGTCAAAACTGAAAGCAAACTGAGTTAGGAACTTATGAGCCACATTCTCCCATGTGCAAAGTCTCGAAGGCTCAACTGAGGCAAACCATCTCTGACATGCCCCACTAAGTGACATGGGAAAGAGGGTTACCAATTGTGCATCATCTATCCCGTGTGCTCTCATGACCGTGTTGTATAGTCTCAAGTGGATCTTGGGACAACCAATCCCACTATAGCGCTCAATGTCTGGCATGCGAAACTTGGCGGGTAAGCTAGTGGTCGATATGCCATCTCTATCATCCCAAGTCAAACCTCCATCCTGCAATCTGATCTATTTCATCCTGGACTCAAGCCTCTCAACCCTGGCCTCTTACTTGACCAATATAGTATCATCAGTAGTAGGAACAATGGGAGGTGGCATTGTGTCATTGGGTGGTGGAATGGTCTCATAATGATCTGCCAGATGGAATGGAATACCAAGTGAAACCCCAGGTTGAAGAGCCTGTGCTGTCTGAGATGCATGAGGAACTATCTCATCAGTGACCATGCCAATTGGATGAGGATCTTGGCGAGAACTCTCTATCTGATCCAAACGTCTATTGACTCCTACCATGAACTCCTAAATAGAAGCAAGTATGGAAACTAACTTGTCTGACATCTCAACTGAACTGTCTGAACTCTTATGTGAATCTGCTCTGATCAATTAACCTCCAACTCTCCTCCAAGAATGTGACTCCAGACTCAACCAACTCCTAAAATGACTCCTTACCATGCAAACAAAAATGAATGAAGGACACAGGATAAAACTCTAAAAGACAATAGTACAACATGCAAGCACATGGTCTTGAGGTGGCAATCCAAAATCTGGATGTATGATGAGAACTCTGGAGCCATAAAGGTGTCCACTATGAGATGACTACAAATGTGACTAGAGAATTCCTATCAATAATCCAAGATGAAGGAGGTGTGAGAAACATACTACCACGAGATTGATATTCCATCTATAACCACATGTCCTTAACTCAATTTTCAACCTGAGCTCCATAAAAGAAAAAAATGATAAAATGAGACAACTCTCTCAAAAAGTGTGTGAATGTAAAAACGTGCCTTTTACATTTCTGTAATAAAAATATGAGCATCGAGTCAAAAATCGAATCAAGGATTAAACGAAGAATGATGTACTGGGCCCGGTGATAGGTGTATAGTGTAAAAAGATGATCATGATCAATGAACATATCCCAAAGCATCAAGTAAGTGATGGCAAAGTGAAATGATGTGTCGAGCCAAGAAAGAAAGACGAAAGCCCTAGGAAGAAAACATGTTAAACTCATTGAGTGCAAAACATAATCTAAGACGACATGACAAAAGGTGATCCAACTGATACCGAAACTCGTACCAATCTCTGAGCACTCTCAAATGGAAGCCAAAAGAGAAAAAACTGAACCTAGGTGGTGACTAAGGCGACTCTAAAGGCTCTCAAATGTACCCACGTGTGAGGAAGGAATCCTAATCAAAGGATTTAAGCTCATTCTACAAGGTCAAGGTGGCCCTAAAAGACATGAGTGGAATTTAAAAGATCCTTAACAGAAGCGATCGTACCCTCCGACAGTACGCAACCCTCTGCACGCCTCCCGAATATACGGGACACTTCCATGCAATGTGGTCATCATCTCCACACATGCACTGCCTCAACATCCTAGGAGGTTTCCTGTGGTGAAAGATATCACAGTTCTCATCACTAAGTGGTAATCGAAGGTGCACAATGAACGGTGTGGGTGCATCCGAAAATCCTATGAAACTAAAAGAAAACACACTGGTCATAAAAATATCCTGAAATCTAGCTCTGAGCTATACAGGTTTTCAAAATTCAGACTTCAATCAGTATCAATATGTCGACCACCTCCAGAATGCTCCCAAACATCGATATAGCCCGTCGCTAGACCCTACTTCTAACCACTAGCTCGATCAAAGGAACAAACACACACAAGGCCTCGCACTTGCAAAAGTAAGAGTCAAAATGAAGAAAGTGATCGAAACCAGAGGGTTGAAGGTAAGAGGATAGATGTGCGGTCCACACAGACAAACAACATGCAATCACATAGAAGAGTGATCATGAAACAGGCAATCATGCAAAACAAGTATTTATAATCTAAATCTACACACAAGCTAATCGAAATGAATATTTGGCAAGGATAACATGCTCCATAACAATCATGATAATATACAACTAAAAGGATCAACACATCAAGTTGAAAAATATACAACTATGAGTCTATACATGTGAGATGAGTAGAACAATCATGGCAAGATCAAAGTCACTATGCTAAGACAGACAAGATAATCAATCAACACAATCAACGTGTCAATGATCTAAATGGGTATAACAATGAAGTACAAAAAAATCGTCACATTAGAATCCTCAATCAAGATATTTAATCAACATAATCAACATGTTAATATCCCAAATGAATACAATAACCAAACATGCATCAAGGATAATGATATCAAGAGCTCTCAATGTGTAATCAACATTCAAGCAAATGAAAGCACAAAGAGAGGTGGGTATCCACTGATCGACCAATCAAATGCCACATTTGCCTCATCTTAAGTTCGAGCTTGACCCTCTAGTGATCCCCAGCGGAGTCTCCATTTTGTGAACCCCGCATTTTGGCTCATGCGTTTCCCACTCAAATAGTGCAAACTCGTTTTTTATTTGAAAAATATTTATTTATTTAGAAAATAACTTGGAGTCGCCATTTATTTTTGTTTTATTTTTAAAGGGCAAACAAAATAAGAAAAAAAAAACCCTACGTGTGACTCCTTATTTGGAAAAGATAGTCTGCGAAAAACCAAATATGGGTTTGGGGGTTAGGTTACTTATTGGTAAGGTACGGTGAAAGCTGTAGCACCCCTCTAAAAAAAAAAGGGTATTTACTAATTTAACTAAAACAAGTGTGGCAATTAATTGATCAAACCTGGATACCAAAAGAATATCGATCTAAAAATAATCGAATGAACAAGAGAGGCAAAGAGTGTACCTGAGTAATGAGCTGATTGCTTCATGGAAACAAAGGTTAGTGAACGAGCACAGAATAATCGCATGTGTCACAAAGCAAATCAATCATACATAGCAATCAATCAGTTAATGAAAAAAATATCACTGATGTTGGGTCCCCACCAAAGCCCAATTTATTTTGCATGAATTAATCCCCAAATTCCATTGTTTTGGAATTATGAAAATTGCCTTTATGCTTATTAAAAATCAAGGAAAACATGAAAATCATTTTAAAATCAAATAAAATTTGTGAAAGTGCTTATCTAAAAGGAAAGGTAGCAAGTTTATTTAAAATGAGATTTTTAGTGACTTAAAACCCTAATGAAGGATGAAAAGTGGTAGAATTAAAAAATATTTGAAAATTGGAGTCAAATTAAAATTATTTGAAAAACTAAAATTTGAAAAGTGAAGTTCGAACATTGTTTGAAAATTGAAGTTTTGAAAATTAAATTTAAGAATTGGAATTTAAAAAAAAAAAATGGAAATGGAAACTTTGGAAAATGGAAGTTTTAAAAATTGGAATTTTGAAGAATTGTTTGAGAATTAGATTTCTTAAAAATTAAATTTGAAAATTGGAGTCTTGAAAAATACATTGGAGAATAGGAATTTTGGAAAAATTATTTGAGAATGGAATTTTGAAAATTTGAATTTTGAAGATGGAATTTAAAAAAAAATAAAATTTGAAGGTTGAAATTTTGGAAAATTAAACTTTGATATAAAAAAATAAAATAAAATAAAATATTTAAAAAAAAATGAAGAATTAAAATGGAAAAGTGGGTTGCATGCACATGAAAGAGGGTTGGAATAAGTTAAATGGAGGAAATAGTGAGAGAAAAAAATAAATAAATAAAGAATGAGCTTGGTGGTGGAATGAGTAGAGGTTATTAACCTCATTGTCTTTTTCATGGCCCACTTTCCCATAATTATTACAGAATGGAAGGTCTTGGCCGAATAATTGAAGTTCCTCATCTCCATTTTTGAGTGGGTTGTTGGTATGCCCAAGAAAATCATATCAGCCTCAAATGTTCCCCTTGTGCTTCTCCCTGTTCTTGATGACTCCAACACGACCCCTTGTTCCTTCCACCAGTCACCATGACAACATTCCCAACATCAAATTTGATGAAGTCAGTGATCTTGTTGCTCTTTAGGTCAAGCTTGGTAGTGTCATTGGCCTTGATCAGTGGGTTTGGGTAGCGAATGGTCCGCTCATCATAGGTGTTTAAGTATGGGATGCCATTTTTGAAGAAAATTTAAACAGCATAGGATCACATGTTGACATTTAAGCATGCATTGAACGGCAAAAACGGAAACGTTCACCTTGGTTAATTCCGTGAAAGGCCATTTCTTACTCTTTTCTGGTATTCAGGATGCTCCTCCAGTGCTTGATGGTGAGAGAATTACGGGTTAATGAGCTCTTCCCTTCTATACCCAGATTCAGTCCAAAACGAGAGTGCGCGCTCTCTTTCAGCCAAAGGAGGAAGGAGCAAGGGGTCCACCTCCAAGAGAGCTACTTCTTTTCTTTTATATATATATCACACACATTATTTGGACCACCACTTGACTTAATAGGCCAGTCAAGTGAATTAGGGTGAGCCCATAAAAAATCAAGCAACAATATGTGTCCAGTCCCATTATAGACCACAATGCAAAAATAAATAACATTGATTTATGACATTATTAAATTGATTATGTAAGTCCACATATAAAAATTCCAACACTTTTGCCCAAGCTGGACAGATCAGACCTTCCAGAGCTTAAACTTTGCCTCTTCATTCCTAACTAAGTGGAGTCAGAACCGACCCTTGGTGTCGTAAAGAAGACGGAAGTTCTTATTTTTCTTTGGAATTGAAACAACATCCATGAAACCAGAGGGATATGTTTTATCTATCCTAACTTTTCCATCAACAAAAACATGTTGTTGCATCAAGATGGCAATGACTTCACGATATGTGAGAGCATACTTCAATCTGTTCCATAAAATGAGGATCAATGGCAGGCGTTCCCAGGATTTTTGAGGTCTATATGAAGGCTTTGGAGCAAATGCACCTCCAAGCTTGTCAAACATCCAATGCTTCGGTGCATTGAGCCTTTTCAAATGCTTCTTCAACCCTTTAGCCATTTTCTAGGGTTTGGTTACTCTGGAAGAAGATCTCTGCACTGCTTTCCTCTAGCGCCACCATCTCTGCATCCTAAAACCCACTCTATTCTTGTTTCCCTTTTCTGGTTCTTTTTTCCCTATAACTCAAAATATTCTCAACCCAGCTTTCTATGAGAGCTATTCTCTAGCAAAAATGAGCAAGAAAACTCATGAGTTTTTCTCTTTCTCTATTTTTCTCTTTCCCTTATTTCAACTATCATTTCTCAAGCTATCTTCCTTCATGCTCTGTTTTTCTCTTCTAGCTTCTTTCTCTGCAAAACTTCATTCATTTCCAGCTCGTTCTCTCTTCTCCAAGATGATTTTTCCTTCTCATCCGAATACCTCATTTTCTCATCTCCTGCTCTCGAAGCAACCATGCCCCTCAACCAAACACATCCCTTCCTCCGTAACGACCTGCCCATTCTCTCTCTCCTCAACGACTTCAGAATATTCCCACAAACACGTGTCCCTCACCTATTGCCTCTCAGCCAAACCATCCATTTCCTTAATAGACAAGATGCCATTATATAATGACCAATCTTGAGGCGCCATGTGGCCTTCCAAAAACTTGGCATCTGGCAAAATGACACTTGCACACACACACCCCAAAATGGGGGTCTACACTAAGACAATAATTTATTCCCAAAAAATACTAATAAGAAAAAACATATAAAAATATAAAAATATAAAAAAATATATATAAAAAAAGATTTCTTATATTAGGTTATATTGTGAAAAAAAAAAACTACAAATATAATCACTAATTTAATATTTATGTAGAAAAGTTATAATAAATAAAATGAGGTTGAAGTAGCACATAAAAAAAAATTATTAACTTTTAATTTAATTTTCGTTTCTTTTTATTCTTTCTCCCCTTCCATTGTTTTATTTTATTTTTTATTTTACATTTCATAAGAACCAAACTTAGTTGTTGGGATAATGAGTCTCGTTTATTGGTAATTTTGTTATTTTTAATAATAACATAAAATGACTTAGAGGGCATTTATTTTTTAGTTTTTTACTAAAAGTTTGTTTTCAAACTTTAAATTATTATTATTTTTTTCATAACTTATTATAAATTTTTTATTGAATAAAAAAATAAAAAAATTTGGTTTTTTATAAATGAAAAAAGCAATATGTTGATTTTGCTTTACTTTTTAATATTTAATAAAAATAAAATATTAAAAAACAAACAATCTAATACTTAACACTATTAAACAACTTTATTTAAAATTAACACTATTAAACAATTTTTTTTAGAATTAAGTAAAAAAACAAATACCACCTTACTCTCCATTGAAAATTCAAGATTGTTGTTTATTTAATAGGATTGTCACAATTAAGTTTGAAAAGTTTTGTTAAAGACAAGTTAATTTTTTTAATAAGATAGAATTTGATTGAAAGTTTTAAAATTGAGTAAAATGTCTTAATTAATCGTTGATAGAAATTTTTTATCTTAATTAAATTTTAGAAAGTTGATATTTAATTTTAAGAAAATTATTTTCTTAATTAACTTTTAGAAAGTTGATATTTTATTTTTTAAGAAAATTATTTTCTTAATTAATTTTTGGAAATTTGATTTTTTTAAGAAAATCACTTTCTTAATTAAATTTTAGAAAGTTCATATTTTACATAATTAGTGTGAAGAGTTTTCAAGTAATTTTTTTTTAATTTCTTATTTGATAATTGATTATTTTGTTTATCTTGATATATCTTCATTTTAATTTGAATAAAAGTTTATAATCCTTATATCATAATTTTTAAAAATCAGTCCTTCCTACTAGGTGTGTTACCTTACTATGCAAGGTTTTCTCATTAGTATAAGATTAGGACACTTTTGGTTTTATTCATTCAATATTTATTATCTCACTATTTATAGTTCACAAATAAGGTTTTTCATATTATCATTTTACCATGTTTTCTTATAAATAGTAAAAATCCGTTTGATAGTATTTTTTAGAAGTGTTTTTATTCATAAAAAATACCTTTTAAGGTGAAAAAAAATAGATATTCTATAATATTTAGAAAAATATTTTTAAAAATTTAGAAAAATACTTAAAATGCTTTGTACTCGGAGCACTTGAGAGGTGTTTTTTGAAAAAAAAAACTTCAAAATTTTGAAATATTAATAAAATAAAAATATTTATATATGTATTTTTTAAAATAAAAGGATTTGGTTTATTATAATGAATGTCATTTTTAATAATTTATTAATATTAAAAGTGTTTTTGTATGTATGCAACATATTATAAAAACACAATTATATAATCATTTTTTCATATTCTTATAAACATAAGCGTCCACCTAAGAAAACACTTGTACTAAAAGTTTTGTGAAACGGGCTCAAAATGGAGTGATGTTTAGATGGTGTTTATTGTAAAGTAAATTACCGAAAAAGGTAAAACTTATCAATTTTTAATTGAAAATATTATTATATAAATAAATAAAGAAAACATAGGTAGAGTATGGAACCAAGTCCAGGGTGTTTCTGGTATTTCACTCAAAGAAAAGGGCAAATAAAGTTATCCCTCCCTCAGCAATAATTCCCTTTGTGTAGGGTTAGGGTTTTGCGGTGCAGAGAACTTCACATCGTGACATCGCGGCCATGGCGACGCACGACCTAACCCCGAGAATCGCACCGAATCTCGATCGCCACTTGGTCTTCCCACTCCTTGAATTTCTTCAGGAACGCCAGCTCTACCCCGATGAGCAGATCCTCAAGGCCAAGATCGAACTTCTTAATAAGACCAACATGGTTGACTATGCCATGGACATCCACAAGAGTCTTTACCACACCGAGGACGTTCCTCAAGGTACTTTTTATTTTATACGTGGTAGGGTTTATGGCTTGTGGTTTGTGATTTGTTGCGATTTTTGGCAGATATGGTGGAGAGGAGGGCTGAGGTTGTGGCGAGGTTGAAGGCCTTGGAGGAGGCAGCAGCACCGCTAGTTTCTTTTTTGCAGAATCCGAACGCTGTGCAGGAGTTGAGGGCTGATAAACAGTATAACCTTCAGATGCTCAATGATCGTTACCAGGTTCGCTATTTTTATTTTGGGATTTTTTTGTATAGTTGCGAAACTAGTCTTATGTGAATTTTCTATCAAAAAGAGAAAATTTTAGTGTAGGAGATTTGCGTTAGATTAGGGTTTGTGTGATGGACTTGTTTTAGATTTTTTTCCCCTCCGAGAGACTCTCTCTGTATCCACTTTTGATTTGTTTCCCCATATTTCAATTTTTCATATTTGAACTCGAGGGCAAACACCACGTTCATTCCTTACTCCATTATAAAAGAGAAAACATCCAGTTTCATTGTATTCAAATGAACTGTTCGTTGAATCTCTGCAACTCTTTTTCAACTATTCTAGCCGAAGTTATAATGTTATACAAACCAATCATGATCGATGAGTTGTCCATACTTTAGGATTCAGGGTAGTGTTTATTACCCTATATACAATGTTGAAAAGATGAAATTGCCCGTTGAAGTGTTTATTACCCTATTCACAACGACGAAAAGGCGAAATTGCCCCATAAGAGTCATTGTCATACTGTTTCAGGAGGTGATGAGCGAGAGTATTTTGTGTTAGGTGCAGATTACAATCCGTTTAGATTTACCATCAAGTAATTTGCAGACGTGGATGTACTGTATGTAATGTCACAAGCATGCGCGGGATGCTTATTTTCATCATTACAATTAGATTATCATTATTATTTTTTCTTTTATTTATTTATTTTTGAGTTTGGAGTGAAAAAGCTTTTTGTTGCTTTTGTGTGGATGTAAATGTAAATATAAATATATCCAATGTTCCTTCACTATATTGTTTAGTGTGCTGACTTTAAATAGTATACCTTCTGACAGTTCTTCCAATAAGATGGTTTGATTTTCAGTTATATGTCATCAGCATAACTACCTTTTCAATGCAGTTTTTCTGCAGCTCACTTCAATAGTTTAAATTAGATTTTGTTGTATTGGAAAAGAAAAAAATATCAAGTAATACAAATTGTTGACATCAGCATGATTATATGGATAATGATGGTAGATTATTTGAGGATGATATTTAGTGGTCCTTGTACACCTTTCTTGATCTTTCTGAACTATTGTTATTACTGTTGCTCACATAGGTTGCCCATATTAGTAAACCGTTGTCAGTATAAGTATACTTCGCTGGATGCATATTTCTGTTGACAAGATTTTTTTAATGTCATATTTTTGAAATCCTGTTTTTGTTGTTGTATTGTTGCTAATTTGACAGAATTCTAGGTTTTTGGGTCTATTTGGCTTACAAAATTATATCCCTTTTTTCTTTTCTGACCAGATTGGCCAGGAGCAGATAGAGGCATTATATCAGTATGCCAAATTTCAGTTTGAATGTGGAAACTACTCTGGTGCTGCTGATTACCTGTATCAGTACAGGGCCCTATGCACAAACAGTGAAAGGAGTCTGAGTGCATTATGGGGCAAGTTAGCTGCTGAGATATTGATGCAAAACTGGGATACTGCTTTTGAGGAACTTAATCGGCTGAAAGAAATTATTGACTCAAAGGTCACTGTCATATGCATATTGGTTGCTCTGTACAGTTTGTTTTGTTGCATGATATATTTGCTAATCATGAGTTCTCTTGCAGAGTTACGCTTCACCTCTGAATCAGGTGCAAAGTAGAATATGGCTAATGCATTGGAGTCTCTTCATCTTTTTCAACCATGACAATGGGCGAACACACATAATAGACTTGTTTAATCAGGACAAGTATGCCATCTAAGCTGAGCCATCCATATCCTACTTCCTTATTTATCTTGAAACATGTTTTGCTTGATTTGTTGTTGAGTTTTACTTCAGATTTTTTTTTTTTGGGTCAAATTTTAAAATTATTTTAATCTCATCACCATGAACATTATTATTAATTAGGTTATTGGTGGAAAGGTTATGAGCGAAAAATGGTGGGTAAATGTTATTTGTTGAAGAATTCTTGTGGCAGGGGGTCTTAAAAGAGTTAGCTTAATGTAGTAAGATGTAAGGAATGTCGTAGGACTCATATCTGTGTCAGACACTAAGAACATTTCTCTTTCTGCATTTGTCCAAATTTTTTGTTTATATTTTTGTCTCCATGTAACTGTTAATATGGTTTATCATTTATTTATTTATCTCCACTCAACCCTACTTAAAAAAAAAAGAACTTTCTTCCAGGTATCTAAATGCCATTCAAACAAATGCACCCCATCTTTTACGGTATCTTGCCACTGCACTTATTGTCAATAAACGGAGGAGGACTCAGTTCAAAGATTTTATAAAGGTAATCCAGCAAGAGCAGTATGCCTTCAAAGATCCTATCACAGAATTTTTAGCATGTGTCTATGTCAATTATGACTTCGATGGAGCACAAAAGAAGATGAGAGAATGTGAAGAAGTAAGTTTCCTGTACTTAATAGCGGTTTAACTTCCTGATAGTTCCTTCAGTAAAATTTTCTCACTATGTTTCCCATTGAGGTTCACTCCAATTGAGCTATATACAGTTGTACTTCCATTTCATGCTTGCAATTATACTCTTACCCTTTTTCCTTAGAATTTTACCAATAAAAAAAAGACGCTATTCCAATTTCTTCCCCTTATCAAAGGTTTTGGGTGACTAATTTAACATTTTGTACAATTGGATAATCATTGGACTATAGCTTAAGTCTGATATTTCAATGCATCCTTGCATCAATTATGATGACATATTATTTTAATGTAGGTAATTTTAAATGATCCATTTCTTGGCAAACGTGTTGAAGAAGGAAGCTTTTCTACTGTGCCATTGAGGGATGAGTTTCTCGAAAATGCCCGGCTTTTTATTTTTGAGACATACTGCCGAATACATCAACGAATTGACATGGGGTATATTTATACTTTCTGAAATTTGATTAATATAGCTTCATTCTTTTTGATAGGCAAATTGATAGACTACATTGATTAGCATAGCTTCATGTGGGAGTGCTAATTCCAAAGATCCAACTTTTGGTTTAGGGGAAGTGGGTGAAGCATCTTGGTAACTCATGCCAGCAAATATTTTTGCTTCAGCTTTGTGATTTTGTTTTATTTCCACTTGGCCCTTTGGCAATGAAGTGTCCCGAGCTTGAGCTCCCAGTATTTAAGTAGTGTAGGGTTGGGGGTCTACTTCACCAGTAGGAATAAATGCCTCACTGTTGGGTGGATTCCCTCTTATCAAAAAAGAAATGCTCTCTTTCCTCTTTTTCATTTAGTTTTTGATAAGTTATACAAATGTGTTGCATTTGAAGGGTAAAGAAATATTGCACATTCTTTATTGGGATTTAGCTCATTCTATAAATATTAGCATTAAGCACAAGCTCTCTGTTTTTTATAAGATTCTGAATATGGAAACATTGAGATGTAAGTAAGATGTGGAGGATCACTGAGAGGTATCGGATATCTGTTGATCTATCAATATTGTTATTTCATTTATGTTCATGAGATCCTTGCTAAAAAAATTCCATTTTTTGCTACTATTTGTCATCTTTATAGCAGATTAATATTCCACATTTTAAGAACCTCAATATCATGGATGATATATATGTTTTATTTGTTGCTCTACTTAACAAAAAAAAAAATGTTCTATTTGTTGCTCTACTTATCCAAAAAAAAAAATGTTCTATTTGTTGCTCTGAGTTCAATGATATTTGTGCAAGATCCTTGATTCCTTTCACCAACTCATGCTTTCACACTTCTTTTTCTTTTTCCTTTTGCAACAAAAGTGACTCCAGGAACTAGCATCCAATTTCTGTAATTCAGAATGTAGAGTATTTACATGCTAATAGGATGTTGAGGACTAGAGTAACATAGTCTAATGACATTGAGGCAAGGCACATCAAACTCAAGTTTGAAGAGAGTTCTTTAGTTTTTTCAATTGTTGAAGTTGTTATCAACAAAGTTTTCCAGTACTTCAAATGTGATGTGGTGGTTGCCTTCGGTGAAAGTTACTTTTACTGTAGCAGGGATGCAAACATGCATATCCTGAGTTCTGTGTATGTGTTTTGTTCATTTTTGTTTTTGCCGTTTGGTTTGTTTTTATTTGATATACCGTACACCTTCTTGTATTGAGCTATCCACCAACCCAAGTGCAGTTTTTCCAACTCTGCCAGCCTCACTACCAAGGTGCTTTTTAGGGTGGGGTTTGTTGTGTTGCGGTTGGTGGGTTTTGGCTTTTCAAGCAGCGTTAATTTGATTAGTTATGAAATTTTAAGGCCTTGTTCTCAACTATGTGCTGTTGGTTTTCTGGCATCTGGCAGAGTGCTTTCTGACAAACTGAATTTGAATTATGAGGAAGCTGAAAGATGGATTGTGAATCTTATAACGACCTCAAAGCTTGATGCTAAAATTGATTCAAAGTCAGGAACTGTTGTTATGGAACCCAATCATCCAAATGTGTAAGTTTATAGAACAGACTGCTGGTGTTCTGTAATATTAGTTACTTTTATTTTTACAGTCTCCTTTTAGACCTGGCTATCCTTTTTCTTACTTTTAAAGTTCTATTTCTGTATCCACTGCTTTTAATGTTGATTTTCCTTGCTTTCAGGTATCAACAGATTATAGACCACACCAAGGCAGTATCGGGGCGAACCTACAAGTTGGTTAATCAGCTTCTAGAAAAAGCACAGACACAGGCTGCTCGATGAGCTTGATTGGGGGTTTTATTTTCAGTTTCAACCATTAAGACATCTGGAATTTCATTTATGAGTGAAGGACTAGATTCAATTTAGAGGAAAATTAGTGAATGTTTTTTCTCTGGAAATATTTGGAAAAGAATATTGTTTTGATATAAATTTTGTTAAGATATTTTTGTTGTGATTCAAGAAAAGTCTTATTCTGATTCCTAAATATTAAATGGTAAGCCAAGCTTTGGAGGCTATTGTCATGAAATAGGTCTTTCCTAAGCTCATGTGCGGCATTTGGATGCAACCTTTCTCTTATACTTAGCTATGCTAGCTATGCTAAGCAATGTTACGTGATTCGCAACAAAGGCAATACTTGAAAAGAAAAGAAGCTTTTGTAATGCACAAGAATGCTTTATAATGGAAGAAGCTCTCAACTTGTTTGATTCATTAGTCTAAATGAGGCCACCTATTTACAGGCACTCAAAGAGTTATTTGGAAACCCAAAGGTTCTCTAGTAATCTAGAACTTTCTAGAAAAGCCTATATAAAATATATGGACAAGGTTATATATAAGAGTTGTTTGTAACTCTTTAAAATACCTCACACTCTTTCCTTATCTTCCAATCTAATTTTATGTAGAAATATGTGGACATTTTTAAGTCTCTTTAAAATCTTTCACATTTTTTCATTAGTACGGATTTGATTTTGAGAGAGAATAAACACACATTCAACTCAACAACTCAATGCTCTGTTGAAGGAGTTTGCACCGTATTGACGCAGGGGGTAGCATAAGATGGATGTTGGAATTCCATCTTAATGTCAAAGTAAGAATTGACCTTGAGCTTGGAATTCCATCTTAATATCGCAGTAAGAACTGACTTTGAGCTTAGATGAAGTTGGCAATGGCAAACTTGGGCGCGAGACGGGTAAAGCCTGCGGGTCACTCGTTAGGATATGTGCCAGTGCTAGTGCTGAGGATATTAAAACTGTTGGAACTTGGAAATGGGAGGTGGATCAAGGCTATCTCCTTTATGCTGATTGATTGCTCAAGGACTATCCCATCTCCTCTGAAGTCTGACCCACCCATTGGGAGTGTGCTTGATGCGCCTACATGGTCATCTCCAGGCACCAACCACGCCTTTTGGTTTGACTCCCAGTCCAAGCTCACCCAACCACATATTTCTAGTTTTTTCGTATTCCCCATCATCTGCACCCCTTTCTCCAAAATGCATTTTATAAAAGCCATAATTCAAATACAGTTCGAAATCACAAGTCTACAACGTTGTGCATGAGGTCGTCTACTATGGGCTTTGAATCTGCTTCAAGGTCCAAATCCTTGAAATTCTCAAAGTCAAATGCATCAACATTCAAAGACGGTTTTTTATGATGCTGATGTGCAAAGCACAATAGGTGATAAATCCCCCTCTTAAAAAAAATAAAAATAAAAATTGCTGCATCCCCTCTCTTATCATCGTGTGCAAGAACAAGAACATCTATTGCTTTCATAAATAGTATCTACATCACTCGGACCAAATACAAAGATAACATTACAAATTGTGTCAACAATTCTCTCTTTCTTTCTTGTTTCGGTGATTATTTCATTTTATTTTGTTTCTTCCTTTTCTTTAGATGTAATGTGCACGCCAGCAAACCCTCGCTCTCCCACGCGCACAAAAAATTCTTTTTACTCTTATCTCTTGAGCTCAATATCTTCAATTCCCGCAAGAAGCAATTATTTTCTCAGACAAGCCAGCAATCACCATTACTTCATATTGTATCCGTCTGAGTGGAGCTGCTTATAACCCAATTGGTCCAAAGCCACTCGTATCCAATTTATCCATCATGAAATTTGGTTGTATATCAGCTGATCCAAGACTTCATCAATTCGATACCTCGCACAGTTAATTCAATAATGCATTTGTTTTCTTCTAGATGCTTTCTACCATCGAGAGTAAGAGTTCCCATATGTTTTCCATGTCTCCTGCCAGTATCGCCCATTGGTATTCCTCTCAAATGAATAACTCTGTGCATCTGACGAACTTCTTGAGGTGCCACTAAGGCTGGTTTCCCTTCGAGAGTTCCTTATTTCTTCTTCAAGATCATACTCTGAGCGCTGAAAACAGAAAAGTAGGTCAAATGGAAAATTCAGTTCATAGCTCAAATGAAAAACAAACACAGATAGGACATGGTGATAGCCATTAAGTAATAGGAGGACCCTTGAACGGATTCTGTAAATCAACTTCAAAACTCATGTAGACTGTCCTAAGGCAGTAAAAATTCATCAATTTTGGTAGGGCTTCCATCCGGATTTTAGACTTAGTGATGCAGGAATTGCCACAACATGGGTATCACAGAAGAGACTTTATAGTGCCAATTCATCTTATGATTTCGGGCCCATATAGTTTAATTGATTAAATCTTCATATATTTAAAATGTTTTCCACCCTCCCAATCACATGATTTAACAATTACAAAATCATTCTATTATCATAAAGCTTCCATCGCGAGTGTATCTAAAGGTGGAACCTATCCATTCCAGTGCCCAGTTACTTTGTAAGTTGCATGTACCAATGGTAGATGTTTTGGTTTTTTCGATAAGCAAGAATATATTATAAAATTCAAAGAGAAACCATACATCAAGATATGCAGGACGTATACCATAGTTATCAAAGGATTTACCAAATAGAGAAAGAACTCAAAAAACTACTCCCTTCCTCAGTTAGATTCCACCTAATCTACAAACTCAATTAAAGGCATTGAGCCTTTTTCTATATACATGCTAACTTGGAACACTAGACTTCTAAGGAAAGAGCACTTTAGCAATTGAATCAGTTGTTCCTCACTTTGAACACTCTTTGATTCATTTCCTAATTGTCCAAAAAATATGCAAGGAAGTGGCTCTCCAAACCTTCATAAGTTTTCTTAAAAAGAAAAAAAGAAAAAAATGCCAACTTAAAAGAGTTCCCAACATAAAAAGAAGGGCCCATACAATGCCGAAAAATGAGAACAACAGGTACAATAATTCACATACTTTGACACAATGTAATAGGAGGTGATCAATTGATTCCTCTTCATTTTTGCAAAGAAGACATCTATTTGCCAACAACCACCCTCTCTTCTAAAGTTAATTTGAAGTCAACACCTTCACTCACTAGCTTTTCAAACAAAAAAAACTTACTTTTGATGGGACCCAAGAATTCCAAATAATATCAATTGAGAAAAGAATTGTACACCTTGACTCCAGGATGGAATATAAAGATTTGACCAAGAAAACTCATCCAAACCACTCTACCCTTCTCTTCCCTCTTCATGGACCTTTCTTGCAACTTAGAAAGAAAAACTTTAATGTTATCTAGCTCTAAATCATCCCGTGTCTAAAGAAACAAGGATTCCAATAGCCACCCTCACCTAAATCTTCCCATACATCCGTCACCCAAACCCCTTTCAATTATGCTAAAGCATACAAGGAGGGGAAAGACATACATAAGGGTTCTTCCTCACACCACCTATCATTCCAAAACTTCACCCTCCTACTATTTCCTACCTCGAAATATACTTTATTGTTGACCTGATCTCATCCCTTTCTGATGTTTTTCCAAATCCTAACTCCATAATCTTTCCTGACTTTGCAAGAACAACCCTTATCCATGCTTCCGCTAAATGACCTTCTTCCAAAAAGCTTCTCCTTTCGTTGCAAATCTTCAACACCACTTTCCTAGGAAAGCCCTATCAAGCGAAGAAAGGCATCTACTGCCCAAACCTCCCTTTCTTTGGGCCCTGTAGACAATTGGGCATTTCACTAAGTGTATTTTTTTCTCCAAAGCCCAGCCTCCCCAAAGGAAGTCTCTTTGAAGTTTCTTCAACCTCAATTTTACATTTCTGGGAATGTTGAACAAAGACATAAAATAAAAAGGTAAGTTGGACAAGGTAATTCAAATCAGGGTAAGCCTAATCTTCAGCGAAATCTCCCTTCTACACAATCCCAACTGTCTTTGCATTGAAAGGAGCCTATAATGGGTGTCCCAAGTAAGTATATGGAAGCTCCCTTATCCTACATCCCAGTTCAAGGGCCAAATCCTCTATATTAGCCACTCTCCCTATTAGGATCAATTCACTTTTCTCTAGGTTTATTTTCAACCCAAAAATAACTTCAAATCACATAAGCAATCGACTTAAGTGAGTCATTTGACTTTGTGTGGCTTTGCAAAATATTAAGGCGTCCTCAACAAACAACAGATAGAATGCTCCATAGCAAAGAGTTACTGGAAAAGTCTAAGTTTGAAAGGGAGTTAAAACGATTAGAATGCTCCATAAACTATGAGGGAGGGATGAAACAGAAAGGCTCGGTACAGGGCAAAGGGCGCCAAATTGTAATTGTCCAATGAAGGTGAAAATTTTGAGTTGGAACGTGAGGGGAGCAAATGATAGCTCCAAAAGAAAAGTGATTAAGACGTTCATAAGAAATCAGAGGGTGGACTTAATGTGCATTCAGGAGACAAAATTGCAGTGTATGACGGATAGCATTGCGAGAAGTATAGGATCCGGGAGATTCCTAGGCTGGAAAGCAATGAATGCGGAGGGAGCTTCGGGAGGTATTTTTATATGCTGGGATAGAAGGTCTCTGGATATGCTAGATTGGGAGGAGGGACAATATACCTTGTCTTGCAGATTCCGTAATGTAGAAAACGGGACTGTATGGGTTTTTACGGGAGTGTATGGCCCTTTCTCTAAGGTAGAGAGGGATGCTTTATGGGAAGAGTTTGGGGCGATTAGAGGGTTGTGGGAGGATCCTTGGTGCATAGGGGGGGATTTTAACATTACTTTGTTCTCGAGGGAAAGGAGTAGTCAGAGGAGAATTAGCTCAGCAATGAGGAAATTTGCTGAAACTGTGGATGATCTTGGGTTGGTGGATCTTCCTCTTCAGGGGGGAGATTTTACTTGGAATGAGGGCCTACATAATCAGACTTGGGCACGTTTGGACAGGTTCCTTGTGTCTCCTAGCTGGATAGATCTATTCAGTGGGATTAACCAGTGCAGGCTGCCCCGTCCGGTTTCCGATCACTTCCCAATTATGCTAGTGGGGGGTGGGATAAGACGAGGCCCCACCCCATTCAGATTTGAAAATATGTGGCTTAAGGCTGAGGGTTTTAAAGAGCTTGTTCGCAGCTGGTGGCAAGGAATTGATGTTAGGGGCAGTGCTAGTTACAAGTTGGCTACTAAGATGAAGGAAATTAAACAGAAGCTGAAAGTGTGGAATAGAGAAGTATTTGGTAAGTTGGAGAGCAACAAATCTGCAGCTTTGCAATAGGTGGAATTCTGGGATAGGGAGGAAAATGAAAGAATTCTGACTATGGAGGAATCAGAGCTTAAGAAAGAGGCAAAAGAGAATTACAAGAAATGGGTGATTATGGAGGAAACTCACTGGAGACAACTTTCTAGGGAAATATGGCTGAAAGAGGGGGATAGAAACACGGGTTTCTTTCATCGCATGGCAGGTGCTCATCGTAGAAATAATTGTATGGAGAGAATTAAGATCAATGGGGAGTGGCTTCTAGAGGAGCAGGAAATTAGAGAAGGAATTGCTAATGCGTTTAAAGAGTTACTTTCAGAAGATACGGGGTGGAAGGCGGATATTGGGAGTCTTCAACTTGATCAGATCAGTCAAGAAGAGGCTAAGATATTGGAGAGGCCCTTTACAGAGGATGAAATTCATGGGGCTCTGATGGAGATGAATGGGGATAAAGCCCCTGGTCCGAATGGTTTTACTTTGGCTTTTTGGCAAAGCTGTTGGGAGTTTATTAAAGAGGAGATTATAGAAATGTTCAAGGAATTCTATGATCATAGCTCTTTCCTCAAAAGCCTTAACAATACTTTTTTGGTTTTGATCCCCAAGAAATGTGGTGCTGAGGACCTTGGAGACTTTAGACCTATTAGCCTCTTAGGGGGTCTTTACAAGTTACCGGCTAAAGTGTTGGCTAACAGATTGAAGATAGTGGTTGGTAAGGTGGTCTCTAATTCTCAGAATGCCTTTGTGAGGGGAAGACAAATTCTTGACGCTTCATTAATTGCAAATGAAGTGATAGACTCATGGCAAAAACGAAAAGAAAAGGGTCTTATATGCAAACTGGATATAGAAAAAGCTTATGACAGTATCAATTGGAAGTTTCTATTGAAGGTGATGCAGAAAATGGGCTTTGGGTCTAAGTGGGTGGGGTGGATGTGGAGTTGCCTATCTTCAGCTAAATTCTCAGTGATGGTTAATGGAGTGCCTGCAGGTTTCTTTCCTAGCTCCAAAGGTCTTAGACAAGGAGATCCCCTGTCTCCTTATCTCTTTGTTATGGGAATGGAAGTGCTAGATGTTCTTATTAGGAGAGCTGTGGAGGGAGGCTTCTTATCAGGGTGTAACATAAGGGGCGGTAGTGAACCTCCTTTGAATATCTCTCACTTGTTCTTTGCTGACGACACCATTATTTTCTGTGAGGCCAGAAAGGACCATTTAACTCATTTAAGTTGGATTTTATTCTGGTTTGAAGCGGCGTTAGGCCTAAGGATTAATCTAGCCAAGAGTGAAATCATTCCAGTGGGAGAGGTGGTGGAGATGGAGGAGTTGGTTGTTGAGCTAGGTTGCAGGGTGGGGTCTTTACCTTCTCAGTACTTGGGTCTACCCTTAGGGGTTCTCAATAGAGCGCCTTATATGTGGGATGGGGTGGAAGAGAGAGTCAGGAGGAGGCTAGCTCTTTGGAAAAGGCAATATATATCTAAAGGGGGAAGAGTCACTTTAATAAAAAGTTCTTTGGCTAGCATGCCAATCTACCAAATGTCTATCTTCAAGATGCCCAAGATGGTTGCTAGAAGACTTGAGAAAGTGCAAAGGGACTTTTTGTGGGGAGAAGGAAATATGGAGGGGAAAACTCACTTGGTAAATTGGGAGGTGGTATGTACAGATAAGGCTAAAGGTGGGCTAGGCATTAGGAAGCTAGCCTTGTTGAACAAAGCATTACTTGGCAAGTGGATATGGAGGTATGCTTGTGACAAAGATAATCTTTGGAAACAAGTGATCAAGGTGAAGTATGGGCAGGAGGATTTTGGGTGGAGGCCAAAGAAGGCTATGGGGGCGGTGGGAGTAGGGGTTTGGAAGGAGATTTGGAAAGAATCAGAATGGTGCTGGAATAACATGATCTTCAAAGTAGGGAAGGGCAACACGATCATATTTTGGATAGATGTGTGGTGTTCAGAGACAGCGTTGTCCCATTGTTTTCCTCACCTCTTTGGTATGGCAGTTCAAAGGAACACAACGGTTGAGGAAATGTGGGATCAAAATTCGGGTCAAGGAAATTGGAATCTAAATTTTTTGAGGGATTTCAATCATTGGGAATTGGGGTTGGTTGGGGATTTTCTTCAGATTTTGAGGGGTCACAAACCCTCTTGGGAAGAAGATTCAGTTTTGTGGAGAAAAGGAAGAAGTGGGCAATTTAGGGTCAAGGAAGCGTATAACTTGCTGGCGAGATCTGATGATACATGCTTTCCTTCAAGAAGCATCTAGGTGACAAGGGTGCCAACTAAAGTTTGTTTTTTTGCATGGGAGGCGACGTGGGGGAGGGTGCTGACTTTGGATAGACTTCAAAGAAGAGGATTACAACTTCCAAATCGCTGCTTCCTGTGTGGTTGTGAGGAAGAAAGTGTAAATCATATACTCATACACTGTACAGTGGTTAGAGTTCTATGGGATATAGTGTTTGGTTTAGTTGACGTGAAATGGGTTTTCCCAGAAACTGTAAAGGAAGTCTTAGTTAGTTGGAGGGGTTCGTTTGTGGGAAAGAAAAGGAAAAAGATTTGGGATGCCATTCCATTGTGTATTTTTTGGACGGTGTGGAAGGAAAGGAATAGATTAGCCTTTAGGGGTGTTGAACGTTCAGAAGTTAAAGAATTTTTTTGTTTGTAATTTGTGGAGTTGGGCCAAATTGTATGTAAGTGAGGAGGCGTTCTCCCTTATAGGATTCCTAGAGTGGATGGCTTCCACTTAAAGGGAGGTGATTCTGTTTTTGTTGTTTTTTGAGGCTTAGCTGCCTTGTATACCCCCTGTATACTTTGTGGCGTTTTGTCTTTTGAATGAATATACTTTACTTATCAAAAAAAAACAAACAACAGATAGCCTTAGGTAGACTTTGTCTTCAACCTTTAGAACATTGAAAAAAACCAAAGAAAATGTCATTAACTAGAAAAAAAAACTTTACTATTAATATTCACCATTTGCTCCATTCAATCCATTTTTGGTTAAACCCCATCTTTCCAAGAATAGCCAGCAAAAAAACCCCAATCAACATGATCATATGCCTTCTCCATGTCAAATTTAAAAATTACACCATTGGAACTACTTTTCATCATAGAATCAATTGCCTCATTAGCTATAGGTACTGCATAAAAAATCCATCTTCCCTTTACAAATGTAGTCTAGAATTAAAAATTTTCTTGGTCATAGAATTCCCTAACAAACCCCATCACTTTGTTTTTCACAAAGTCCTAGCTGAATTGTCAAAAGGCAATGGAAAAGCCATCTAAGCTTGGAGCTTTATCCCCATTCAAATCTAATAGAGTCCGAACACCTCCTCCGTGAATGACAACTTTAATCTTTCTGCATCCTGATTATCTAAGGCTTTAAAAGACATTCCGTTGATGCTAGGACTCCAATAGCAAATGTTTTAGTCAAATTAAAGAAATTCACCCTATTTATTTTATAGTGAGATAGAACTAGAAATAGAACCAACAAGCTTCATCCAAATCATTTGGGGTTGGCTTTGTGGATCGAGAAATGTTAAATCAGAGTCAGAGATTACTTTATAACCAGCTCTTGGGCTGACTTCAATCTACATTGAAGCCAAATGAAGGAGGTAAGTGGGAAAAATGAAACAGTCTGTTAATCAAATAGGTGACAGACCTTGGTGGGATCTGAAAGTACTGCATATGCTTCTCCAATCATTTTAAAGAGCCTGTCGGCATCCTTGTGAACTTCTTCAGCAATTTCCTTCCAAAGTTGCCCATCATCTCCACCCTCACTTCTTGCTAGAAATTGACCGGCCTAACTCAAGAGAAATATTAATGAAAATGAGTAGAAAATATGGAGGTCAGATTGAAAATAGACTCAAATAGCATATAAGCAAAGATTAAACCTTGTCTGGATGATGTCTAAGTGCAGCTTTCCGGTATGCCTTCTTGATATCAGCTGCTGTCTCAGATGGTTTAATTCCCCTGGCATTATAAAATTTGAGATACTGAATTAGAAGCTTGCAGAAACATGGTGTCAGGAAGCTGAATGAGACTCAAAAGCCTTCAATCCTATGGGCAACATGGAATTTCCATCATATCTGTAGGTAGGTACAAAAGCAAGTACCATCTAAACAGTGTTTTGGTATACTGACCTAGGTAACACTCACTGATTCAGTTAGTTCATGTCAATAAAAATAAGTTGCAGACCCAACTATCCTTGCACACAATCCACAGCGAATTACACTAGCATATGTCTCAATTGAATATGTTTATCAAACTCAGAATAGCTACTTCTAGCATCAACCTTCTTAAAAGAGAAGGCATTTAAAGAGGTGGATAGAGTAGGGAATTTCATAGGCTTATCATTCTCAAAATGCCACCATCCACCAAAATGTTTGAGAGTTTTGAGTAAACACTGTATTCATATAATGTATAGGTACAATTTGGTTGACAAAGGAGCACTGGAACATTAGGAAATGTACTAAATTATATTTATGGGACTAATAACATTTGTTTCAATACTTCAGGGCATTATGTGATATTTGTAGAAGACATTAAGAAATGTGCTTTCTGTAACCATGTTCTGAAACACCACCTGGTAAAATCTTTGTTCTTCCATGCATGATATAGCCAAAAACATTGAGTTCTTAAAGGTTCCAACTAAATGAGGAACTTACAGAATGAGATAAAGATCCAATGGAATTCCATTTTTGGCTTTTTCTTCCATTGATGACAAACGTCGATGAGCTTGTTTAATCTCTTTTGCATTGCCACTGGATCGACCTGGTGTGCCAGATAGTTTGATCTTTTCATGTGATTGCTTTTCAAGAACAGGTATAAGTCTCTGGAGGTCCCTAGCTGCTTGTCTGTAGTCTCTGATCCTCTCATGTAAGGTGGCTCTTCTAGAAACTGCCTGCATAAGAAAAGGATCAATCAGGTACAGAAATCCAACGAAGGCATGCATACAAAATCTTTGATCTGCACAAAGCAAACTGTATTGCATGGGTGAGGGGGGTTAACTAACGCATGCACAAAATGAAACCATAATAATGACCATGAACTATAATTGAGGAAAATATGCCCACATTACAACTTGACTGTATGATTTAACAGATTACTCCAAATGTCTTGTTGCAGAACAGTGCCAATCCAAATTACACAAGCTTGCCTTTGTCATTATGAAATAAATCCAAAGTTCAAAGATAGTGAAGGGAGAAATCTCTACAAGAAAAAGGAAAATAAAGATACAACACCAAATGTTTATTAAAGAAGTAAGCTTATTTTCTTCTCCTCTTTCTTTGGTCTAAAGATGGGCATGAGCTATGCAATTGGGATAGCATTCCCCTATTGTCCAAAGGCCATATTTGGAGGGGGGTGGGGTTCCCCTTTCTGTATGGTCTTGATGTGTGATTACATAAGCACATCAATCTGTTCACGCTTGAGCTCCTCTAAGGATATCCAAGTTGCTCCAAAGTGTTCTTTAAAGTTCTGGAACATTTTTGAGTTGTTTGGAAAGCCCTGGAGAGCAGCAAAATTGAGGGCAAACTGTGATAATAGGCTATGCAGTGGTGGGTAGCTTCACTAACCCCTTAAACACAATCCAAAGTGTTAGAAAAGAACATCCCTCTAATTGAAAGCAACATAAAACTCATTTAAACTCCTTAATTAAAGCAGATACTGAAGCATTACATTGGACTTCATGCAGAGCTAATAGGTCTTCTCTACCAGTCAATAAGAGAATGGTGGAATAAGAATTTGAACAACTTCCCATCTAATCAAAGGACCAATTAAATCATGCCACAGAAGGAGGTGGGTTTCAAGAAGGGAGAAAACTTTGAAATTTCAAGGTTATTAAGGCTACAGAAAAGTTGAAATTCCTGTTGTGACCATTCAGGAAGTAGATCCAAAAATTGGCAACACTTTCACAGCATGATCTGGAAAAAAAGATTGGGAAGTAATAGATAAAGCTTTATATCCTCATGATAGTTGTTGTATGATTAATTATGAGTTAGAAAGACATCCTTCAAAGATGGCATGTAGAGAACAATCCTCCCAATTCTCTCGAAGATCTACCTAATCATAAACCTGATGGAGCTCTATTCCTTCATATCACATTCTGGGTAGAACAAAAGACAGTGAAAATCCAAAAGTTGATCACACTTCCTTTCCTGCACTCCATCTAAAGAAAGCCACTCTGATGTTTTTCAATCTTAAAAACAATCAACAATCCAAGCCTAAGTGAAAAAATGGATAAGAAATAGGAGGAATATTTAGATCACCTTTTCGACAACTAGATACCAGAATACATTCAGGTTTATTATTGCTTTGTTTTACAATAAATGTTTTCTTTTTAGCTATAGCAAAGGAATATGTACGCAATTAGTGCTTCTTCTTGATAAACTGAATCTTAGTCACTCAGAAATTATGTGACTGTGTGCTTGCACTAGAATCCTGTATCTAAAGACAAGGTAGCGAGAAGAATTTAGAATGTATACTTGTACCCAAAACCAGCATCAGAACTCAGTGATGTATTATAGGGTAAAGAACATACTCCACCACATGCTGTTTGACAAGGCCTCTACAATCTAACTTCTAGATTATCATCTTCTTGTACACACAAAAATAAAAAAATGAAACAAAATAAGATAAAACAAACATAAATACGGTGCATTGATCAATTCCATTAAATGGGAATCACCTGGTATGCAAGTTTTTCAATGTGTGTGTAAGATGGCAAACCTTACAGGTTAAAGGGGCATACATGTAACCAGTATATGCTCTCCCAATAACAAAATAACCATGCACACTAAACCTGGTTAATTATTGTTTATTAAGGCTGCTACCAGAAACTTTTCACTTTCCAGAAGGAAAATGAACAAATTGAAAAAAAAAATATGAAATTCCATCTTTTTTGCATGAAAGCTTGCCTACCCAATAAAGAGCCTTGATACATCACATCAACCAATTGAAAACTATACGCAATAACAAGTGAAACTAATTAAAGCATGTCAATACACCACTCCACATACACACAAGAACAAAACTACACTAAAATTAAACATAACAAATATTCCAAGCAGCCAAAGTTATCTAGAAACAAACATATTGAAATAACACTGCAAAGGATTTAAGGGTTCGATGTCTATGCCCTATGTGACTAGTTACTAGTTAGGCCCACTTCTTGCAGCAACATTCTCTCCAAAAAGATGCAGTTAATGCACTCTATTCACATCATTAAAAAAAATGGAAAAAAAAAAAAAAGAATAGTGAGAAAACATGTGTAATGTGCCACAAATCACTTTAGGCAGACCTTTGAGTAACTTCCATCAAGAGCTATGGCTAGACTACAATCTGCAATGGCATCAGCAATTTGGCCCAAAGCCTGATGTGCAGCAGCACGATTGCACAGACAAATTGCCGCAAAAGGACGCGATTCAACATTAATTGACAAGGCAGAGGTATAATGCTCTACTGCTTCTGTATACCTTCCTGATTGAAATGCTTCATTTCCAGCTCTCTGTAGATGGTAAAAATGCAAGAATGATATACATATATAGGAAGACAAAACAAAGTACATATCTAATAAGAATAACAATTTGACATAAAAAATTTCAGGGTTGCTAGTACATGAATACTAAAATGACGGGGGAAAAAAACGTAACACAAAATGAAGCAGAAAGGAATATGTTCATCACATATATTTAAAATAAGTGGTACCAAGGAGAAAACCATTTGGTCTATGTGAAGAAAGCCATACCCAGTCTGCATCAAGTTCTACATTTAACCATTTACCCCGAATGGAAGGCAATTAAATAAAAAGATAAATAGCAGACAGTGAGTATTGCTGGAAAAATAAAGTTTAAACTAAAACAGAGATGAGACTGAGTCAAGTAGTTTTTATCCCTCCTTGTTGAGCTTCTGAAACTCCTACCACAAATCACAACAAAGCAACTGATCAACTCACATTACTGTATGGTTCTGGCATTTAAACACAGACCTTGATCAAGGGTCAAGGTTAAAGTATGAGCTCTCCAGTTGTTGTTGGTTTTCCTTTTTCTTTTCGGATAGGCTAGCATCCTGCTAGTGCTAAATACTTAAAATTTTCATGGGATAGCAATATGGTTCCTTTTATCAGTTTCACTACATAAGAAACGTGAATGTATGCTTAACAATTTATATGGCAATGTTAATGCAAGACTTCTACATTAAAAGAACAAGAAGAAATCTTAACCAACATGTTACCAGCATTCAAGCAATCAAATATTTCTTTATGTATAATTTCTTGGGGTGGGCTAGAGGGTACATAAGTGATCACTCAATGTCCATGGTGGACCTCATTGATTGGCTGAGCTCTAAATAGGGAGAGGGTATTATTTTTTGTGCCTCTCTCCACTTTGTATAAGCTTTTGGTGTCTTTGTATGCACTGTGTACACTTTCATACACTCTTTTATTTGGTACTTTTATAGATTTGACCTCTGCTGATCAGAAGAAAAAGAAAAAGAAAAAGAAAAAGAGAAAAAAAAACATGATATCAGCATTCAAGTAGAAAAATAAACTTAAAAAAATGGATGGCATGCCTTGATCTGTAAAAGTTCACGTATCGTGGCAGCTAATGGAATTGATGATTCCACAGTCTCACTTGCATACCTACACCAATAAAATTAGAGCTCTCTCAGTAAGGTGATTTCATAACTGGATTTGGGACTAGGGAAATACAAAAGTTAATGCTGTAGGATGAAAATTGTCTATTACTTTTCCATATGAAATACCACTTACTCTTGCTTCTCAAGTAAATCTAGAGCAACCTCGAGCCTTCCCATATGGAAGTAAGACTTAGATATCAGGCGCGACCTCCATAACCTTACAAATGATCTCCTTTTGCATTTAAAACCATTCGTATTTTCCAGTTGTTCATCATTGCCAGCCAAAGCAAAATTCTTCTCAGCAAAACCAAGAGTCTGCTCACATAGCTGAATCACCTCTTCATACTTCCGCAACTGTGAGATGCCGCCAAGAAATAGCCGACATTAAGACCAAAATTCTAGCATGTTACATGAATGGCAACTTGACTTTCAATACTTTAAAATGAGTCAATAACTAATAGAGAGACAGGGAAAAAAACTGAGTGAAGTAATACATTGAAATCATACAGACCATAAAGAGAGCCTCTGCTTTCATTTCAAGTAACTTTTCTGAATACGAACTTATTGACAAGCCCTCAGCAATTTTTTCTAAAGCAGTAACAGCTGCATCAGTTGTCCTCTGTTTTAAAAGTTCAGCAGATTGTTTCATACACTCAGCTACTTTCTGCTAGTAAGGAAAGCCAGTCAATCAGTCAATGCATTGTCAAAATACAAAGTACTCATAGAGGAACAAAGAAGAACATTCACAAAAATGCATTGTATCCAAACAAGAATCATACAATAGAAACAATAAAATTAGATTATGAAAGGTTTGCCTATAAAAAATGGATTATTGAAAATAAGAAACGGTAAGTAAATCTACAGAAGAAGCATAACTGCATATCCATAAAATCACTCTCCTTTATGAAGCAACTTATTGGGCACATTCCTCAAGGGGCCATATCAGGTGTGCAAGTTTAGGATGTAGGATCTAGGGAAGTTATTTATGGACTAAATCTAGTGTTATGTGATTGATGCATGAGCTGAAGAGGACTCCATCAAGATAAGCCTCCACTTGAGTGCCATTATGACATTAAAGTGTTGACTTTCTACCTTCTTATGTTCACTTGAAGCCATTAGAGTGACAACGGTGAATTTGAAGGTTCATTTGAGTGAGTACTTCAACATAAAAGATCTTGTCTGACTGTGATATCTTCTAGCAATAGAAGAAGCCAGACAAAGGGTATTTGTCTCTTGCAGTCACCAATGAGGAATGTTACGAACCTATGAGCCACACAACCAACATATTCTCCAAGAAATCAAAGCATCACTTTAATGTAGAACAGAATGAACTATTAGCCACCTGGATAAATATAGACATTAGAAACCTGTGAACAAACTAGGTACATCTAACTTTGGCATACCCGTTCAGACTCTCCATGCAATCTCACTAGGAAGCCAAGTTGTATTTTGACTCTTAAGACATTTAAAGGGTGTTCCAAGGAAATTTCTTAGTTTGAAAATTCAAGGAATCTTGAGGGTTGGGATTTTCTAATGCAAATTGGGCATATGATCAGTCAGATTGTAAATCTAGTCTGGGACATTTCCCATTTTTGCTGAGCAATCCTATGACATGAAAAGAAAAGGGCTAAAAGTGGCTAGGCAACAAGAAGCAGGAGTACCAAAGTATAGGCAAATGCTTGTTATTCTAATCTACATGTTAGGGGAAATCTCACTAAATACTCTAAAAGCATTCGACAACAATTATATAGAAAAGCATAATGCTAGAAATTTTTGCTTCACAATAGAGAAAGAACATTGAAGTCGATTATTACTTACATAGAATATTTAGATGAGTAAGAAAATAATCAGACTTTAAGTCAAAAGCAGAGGTTTTCTTCACAAAAGATTTCGAAGGAAGTTGATTCGTAAAAATTAGCAACAATCTAGAAAGGATTAAAAACTATGCACCAACTTGTCTACATGGCTGGGAGTGTTACAATACTAGCTGATATGTAGTCAATAAAGACAGTATCTTGAAGAACCTATAAAACCTAGAAAATAATGATAGCATCAACACCACAAGTGTAGCAAAAATCAATCACAGTACCTGAGCCTTTAGTAGGTTATCAGAAGCCTCTATCATGAGCCTACGATCCAAACACACGATTCTCCCTGATTCTAAACACTTGCTGAAATATTGTAGTGCATCTTCAACTTCCCCCAGCACAAGATGACAACTGAAAAGAAAACATATGATTTAGAGGATAAACAGTTCTTTTCATAGCAACAATATCAAAAGTGAACCGTGCAGCCGATTAGAAGAATATCCAACATTAACATGCATAAAGGATAGACAATGGCAATTTGATTTTTATTTTCCCTTTTTTTTTTTCTGAGAAACCAAAACTGCCTTAATTTAAGTGAAAGGTACAAGGAAGAACAAGAAATCCTCCAAAGAACGAGAACTTAAGATGCAAGTTGGTTCTTTAGTGGGGATAATTTTTTTTTTTTTTGGATAAGTAAACAATAAAATAGCCACAAGATACTATTGAAGAAAAGGAAAAATACAAATATAAGCCAAGTTTTTAGCTCCATTGTTCTTTCCATAACCCAAAAATATATAATACCATAGTCCCCACTAGTAGCCCTAGACTCCTCATCCACCATCATTAATATGGGTTTCATTTCAATGAGTGGCAACATAACAGCCTCGTGCAATATCTCAATTGCTGACAAGAAGTGCAAAAAGATTTCATCATTACAAAGAAGATCCCTTGCCAATGGTCATGTCATATTCCCCACACTTCACTCAACCTCATTTGTCCCAACTGAAAAATTGGCAATCACTGGGTGGCATCATGTCACCCAGAATCAAAGCTACAATATATCATGATACCTTACATCCAGCCCCAACTAATGACCATTCTTGAATGCAAACTGCCAGCAACAGCTCTTCTTGTTTGGATAAAGCTGATGAGGAAAAAATTGTGTTATTTTCATCATTAGAGCAATTGCCTCACACCCCTTCAATTGTCTGGGATGCCTTTAAACACTTCATAGAATTTCCAATCCCTTCCCATATGGTGGTACCCATCCCTCCACACAAATTTAGAAGAACAATTGACATAGCTGAGCTTTTCTATGTCAATGTGTTCTTTTCTTTTCTTTTCTTTCTTTTTGAATGGGAAAATTTGTGTTGATGTTTATGCTGTCGAATATGACCCCAACAACAAGATACCACATTGTTAGAACCTCATGTGTCTTCATGGTAAAGTTTCCTTCATTTGCTTGTTTCATTTATATAAGGTTAAAGAAATACAACTGTTTGGCCAACATAACAAAATCCAGATGATAACCCGATAGAAGCATATGACCCAAACTTGTAGATATTTAATGCCCATGAAAAAATGACTTAAAAAATAATAAAAAATTTAATCATTTTGGTGGGAAAAACAGCTTGCTTAACACCTATCCATTTGGAAACAAGTTAAAAGAAGAGTGAATCAAACTTGAATTTTGTTGCATAATCCAGACAGTTAAATAATTGTCCACTCAAAATCAGAGATAGTACAAACAGAGGCCTTACTTTCCAGCCCTCATCTGAACCTTGAGAAAGTTGGGATCTAGCACAGCTGCCATCATGCAATCTGCAATGGCTTGCCTTATCTTTCCAAGAGATATCCGTGTTGCTGCGCGGTTGCTATAGCACAGCACAAGTGGCTTGAGACAGCATCCAGATATCTCACTAGGAGGGACAGAGTCCACCCCCTGTGTGTAGAAATCCTCAGCTTTAGATAGATCCCCATTTTTATAAGCTTTGTTTCCCCTGATACATATCAACCCTTTCAAGCATGAACAACAAATTCATATTCTCCAAAATGATATAACTGGAGCCAATTATCAACCTGAAACCTACTGAAAATAAAGTATTCAAAGATTTTTTGGGTATATATAGCTGATTAGTTATCATGAAGCTAGAAGTACCTGAGTCGCCACTTTTCGCATGCTTCCTGAAGTGCAGCAGAAACTGTGGTTGACCTCTGTTTCACCTGTTCTTCATCTTGTTCAGATCTATTCTCCCATTTGTTTTGAGAAATAGATATATTTCCTTTCTTATCCTCCACTATGCCAACAGATGATGGAGTGCTAGAAAGAGGGAAAAATTGGACAGAAGAAGATCCAAGGTTGACATCTGGACTTGGAGTGATAACAAATGAATTATGACCAACTTTCGTCCTATTTTTCTTTCTGGATTGACGCTTTGCCGATATACTACAGTGTGCAGAAGATAATGCAGAAAAGGTAAATTTTTTCTCACTCATATCTTCAAAACCTGAAGCAAAACAATATTGGACTCTATTATTGCTTTCTTGTTTCTCCATGTTTGAGCCGAAACCAGCTCCAGCTTCTACTGAAGCAACACTGGCAACACCAGCACCACTGCTACTGCATTCCTGGTTGGTTTCAGGATGGTAGCATTCAGCTCTAGCACCATAGTTTAGTTCATCAATACCCATTTCAATATGGTATTCAGAACTTTGTTCATTTGGTTCTCTACATATTTCTTGACCTTCCTTGATATCCAAACCTTCCCTTGACGCAGCCAGATCAGCTTTTGCATCATTAGGAGATATTGAATGTGCAGAAGAGGGTGCACAATTACTTTCCTGCTGGGAGGAATCATTTGATATCAAAGAAGTTTCTCTTGAACATGGATCAGTTGCAACAGTTTCTAGATATGGAGAAAAATCCATGGGTGAATAAAGCCCAGGGGAATCTGGGTTTTCTTGGGAACTGTTTTCCTTTTGCACAAAATCTGTCTGCAGGCATGGCTTAGCCACAACAGGATGCCTTCCCCTAGTTTTTTTTGACCCCTTGTCTTTGACTGATCTACTCTTGGCACTGAATTCCAATTTTTTGTTTAGCCCAGGAAGCAGTTCTGCAGTAAAAGAACAAGAAGCATCCCATTTTGGTGTTTTGAAGTCTGTAAATGGCTCCCCATCTGGTGGAAATACAAAATCAAACTTGTTTGTAGAAGATGCCTTGGAAACACTATTACATGGTTGGAAACCAAGGCCAATAGGAGAGAATGAAGATGGTGCAGCAGCTCCATTCAGTTTGATATCAGTCTTTGCATGACCTTGAAGAATGTGGCTAACTTCAGAACTCTTGAGCGATGATGAGCTAGAGACAGCAGCAGCAGCAGGAGGATCTACAAACCTCATATCATCTATATTTACTGATTGCTTCTCATTCCCAAAATTTCCAAAAGAAGAAGACCATAGATTTGCTTGTTCATTAGAATCTCCCAACCCACTTCCCGTGTTTGGATTCCTGCTTTTGTCACCACCAGAAGAACTGACAGTGTTTTCACTACTTCCAAATACAAAGTTCTCATCATCACTAGTTTTGACATCGGTTCCATTGGTCTTTCCAACCGTATCATCACTCCCATGCGCATCCATTTTTGCATTCCTGATCCAATCATGAGAGGTAGTTGCTGCTCTTTCAGTGGGAAAACCAAAAGATTGTTTACAATTCCCAAAGACAAAAGTTTTCTCAGCATTAGCAGATGAGCATACATTAGAATCTCTAGTCTTATCAGCACCATCAACATCCTTAAAATCATTAATGTTCAATTTCTTCAACTCGTCTGGGAGTTTGAATACCGGAATGGTCCCAGAAGCAGCTGTATTGCTACGACTTCCAAATGCAAAATTGAAGTCACCATTAATTGCGGTGTTTTGATCAAAAGCTGCACTCTTCTTACTTCTACTTCCAAATATAAAGACACCATTCTTGTAATCCCCCTCCAAATTCAAACTCCCATTTACAATGCTGTCAAGGTTAACAGTAGTAGCCTTCATGTTCATAAAATCTGTTTCAATCTGAACATTCATTCTCTCCAGGTTATCAGAAATTTCTGTTCCTGAATTCTCCGTGGACTTCTTTTCCACGTTTGAATTTGAGGCAGAACCACTATGCACAAATCCCAAATTATCATTCTTCCCATGCTCTGATTGATCACTCTTTATTTTTGTAGTGGTCTCATCAGGAACTAATTTTCCCCCATTTTCACTGAATTCTGCATTCTCAGAATTTGAATTTTTTGCCATATCACACCTATTTGCACCAAACACAAAACCCACCTCAGCATACTTCCCACACTCTAATTCAGTCGGCATTTTCATTTTGCTAATATCATCTAAATTCAAGGTTCCCATATTTCCTCTCTTTTCTGAATCTGAATTTGATGCCAAACCACTATGGTGAGCACCAAACACAAAATCTACATTACCAAACTTTCTCAACCCTGCTTCTTGCTCAATCTTAGTCTTTCCCTTATCATCCGAACCTGGTTTCTTAAAATTTTCATTAGACTCTCCGTGCCCCAGGTTCAAATTCAAGCCCAAATCTCTCTTGCCACCAAACACAAAACCCTTATTCTCAAATTTCCCAACATTTTCTCCACACTCCATGTTCATCTTCCCTGTGTCATTAGCACCCATTTGTCCCACACTTTCAGCGAGTCCTCTCTTTTCCGAACCCATATTCCGCCCTAAATCACACTCATTAGCACCAAATACAAACCCCAAATTCTCAAACTTCACAAAATTTTTACAGCCCAAGATTCCCACGCTTCCACCAAATTCGCTCAAATGAGAATTCGACATCCAATCACCCCCCTTCCCACTAAACCCAAAACCGACATTTTCAAACTTGTTATTACCAATTAAATCACTGAACCCATTCGATGTATTAACACTCTTCTTCACCCTATCCGAGATCTCCAAACCTGACTGAAATGGATTAAAGCCCGAATCGATCGGATTCGACCCTGACACCGACCCTGGCCCCAACCCCCCATTATGAGAATTCAACGGTTTCCTTACCTTCACAAGCCTCGGCCTCGACCTCCCCATTCCCGCCTTCTCCACAGCACCCCGAGACACTGCCGGCGAAGCAAATGCGCTCCCGATACCTCCCTCACTCCCATTATCACAGCCCATCCTCGAACTCTCTTGCATTTCCAACAAACGCGCGAAATCAAAACCTGTAACAGAAAAAATCCACGAGTTAGGGCTAGTACTAGGGTTTTTAGAACGAAAAAATGTAACCGGGCATCACAAAACGAACGCCGCCGGCGACATTACTGGCCAAGGGTTGCGTAATTGCCGGCCGGCGAAGGACTTCGACTTCTCCGACGATACAAGCGAATAATGGAATCGGCCACCACAACTAGGGTTTGAGGAGGATCGGATACGGTTGAGTTCGTGTGTCGTGTTGGTTGCTTAGGTTTGAAGTAACGGAGACTGGTGTTTTCACGAGCTCTACTCATCCATTCACACACCAAGGAAAAAGGGTTTTCCGCCGTTTTATGGCCCGTTTAACTCGATGAGTTTAAAATCTTCTGTTTTCCTACTGGGTGACGGGTAGGTGTGCGAAATCTATGTGCTGTCCTTCGAGCCCGCAACACCTCAGCAAGGAAACTGGGGCGGTGCCCTGGCAGCCTGCGGTTGCAGTGCCTTAGACGGTTCTCGACAAACTACGCCGTTCTACTTCTCCATTACTTTTGAAACAAAATTTTATTTTAAAAAACTTAAATACAAAAAATAGTTTTATTAACATTTTTATATATATATAAAAATACGTAGGATGTAACAAATTTGCATAGATATTCGTATTTTTAATTGTTTCTTGCAATATTTTTTAAAAACACCTAAATTTTATCTAAAAAATAATTTGTGACAAATTCTTAAGAGAAAAATTTACTCAAAAGCTGATGATTTTGATTTCCAAATTTTAATAGATATGTTTTATAAATTATTAACGTGTATATATATATATATATATTATTGAAATAGTTGTACTACTTTTTATATTGAATTTGAATTGAATGCAAGATTTTGAAATGGCACACACGCCCATAACTAAATTGGTTGAATTTTTTACACATCAAGTATGCTGTATGCAGCCATCGCCATACATAATAAAACACTACTAACAAAATATTTAATAGAATTATTAAAGATAACTGCAAGCATGTATCTAGATAATTATTACATAATATATGGTGACCAATAGATTCCTTGGAAGCCGACTCTTATAGATTGCTATAATAACTCCGAAAACCCTTATCTGGACATTGGAAACTTTACTCGATAGTTTATAATTTGGTTTAAAGAGTGCTATATCTTATCTTTTATGATATTTTATCTCATAGCCTTTCCATACAAGGAAACAAAAATCCTATAATTTAAAATTTAGTTGGGAATTTAAAGTACTTTAATTTTTAACTAGAAAACCAAACAAACTTTATAAATAAAATAATAATAATTGTTAGAACAATGACTTTGACAATTTTGTTTCAAATATTTTATAACTTAATCAACTTTTTAGATAGTGACTTAATTATCATTGAAGATTCAAGGTTACTATTTGCTTATTTGGGTAAGTCTAAAAATAGTTGAATAAATGCAAATTAGTTTTTTTTTTTTAAGATATGGTTGAATTAAAAGTTATAATTGAGTTAAAATGTCTTAATTAATTCAAAAATAATTTTAAATTAAGGGTTTAAAATTTAAAATTATAAAAATAAAATTTTTAAATCTTCCCTAATCCTTTTAAAACTCTTTAAGTATCTAAATTATTTACAATAAAATATGATTTTAAAATTGATTTCAATTTTACTATTTTTTATATGTATATATATCTTACCTAAATGTGTTTTTAGGAACACATAAAGAGAAACCCCGTCTAAGTTACTTTACTATTTCTAATTTCTCATAAAGAATTCGAAGTGTTAAATCTTGAATTGTTCGAAGACATACATCCTTTCAATGAGGTTGAGGAGTATTCAATTGAAAATTTTGATATTATTGTGTCTTAGACATAGATTAAGTTGTAAATTTTGAAAGGTAAGCCAGGTAAAACAACTAGGTAATTCTATGTAACTTAATTTCATATAGTAAATTTAAATTTGAGATTTTAGGCCCATAACTTTTTATCTCCACAGTTTGTGGGGGGGGTTTTCATGTAAAAATTTATGTGTTATTTGTTTGATTTTGGATATTCTATTCATCCGTCGTACAAGTTCAAATTTGATTATAATATTCAAAGCTTCTATTATAATCTCTTCCACACGTTCATCTATATATGAGTGTTACCTAGTGGAGATTGGGTTAACCAAAGGCAAGTTAGTTTTTAGGACTGGATTAAAAGTTCTAATTAAGTTAATATATATTAATTGAGTTAAAATATATTAATTAATTTGGGAAAATTTTTAAATTGCGAATTTAAAAAGAAAATTTTTTTCAAATAAAAAATATAAATTGGAAATAAATTTTAAATTGAGAATTTTTAAAAAAAAATTCCAAATAATATAAATAAATTTTAACTTGAGGATTTAAAATTAAGAATTTTTAAAAGAAAATTTTTCAAATCATTTTTAATTTGAAATATGGAATATTTCCAAATCCTTTCAAAATTTTAAGTTTCTAAATTATTTTTAGTAAAATATGATTTTTTTTTAATTGATTCCAATGTCATTAGTTTTTTTTTCTTATATATACCCTACCTAAATGTGTTTTTTGAGAACACATTAAGAGAGATTCAATCTAACTTGCCCTAAATGTCAGGTTAGGTTGAGTATCTCTTAATGTGTTAGCAAGAAAACACATTTAGATAAGATATATATAGGAAAAAAAAAATATAATGGCATTGTATTACTTGACTTATTAGCATAAAATGTAATATTTTGGGTTTTTAACACAGAGAAATATATGAAATCTATAAGATTCGATGTCAATTTTCTTAAGATACCTAGTAATCACTTTTGATGTATAAGATTCCAGACAATTAAATATATTTGTATAGTGGAAATCAACTAAAGTTACATCGGGTAATTGTAATTGATAAAAAGGAAATCTTCTTAAATTTAACTAATTAAATAGTTTTAAATTTTTTTGAAGGATTAAATATCATGTCTAAATCTTAACTAATTAAGTAGATTTTGAGTTTTTGGTTAAGATCATCTTTTATATATTTTCCAATAATCAAGATAATATCAAATTAAAGGAGAGTTAAGTTGTGGTGTATGTATATGTATATCAACAATGTTGTGTTAATCAGAAATATGACGATCTTAGAATAAATTGACTAGATATGTTCTTAATTTGACCAAAGCCATAACTTGATTTTTTTCTAAGAATTCAATCTCAAAATATAGAATTAGATAGAAAGTTATTTTTTCCTTAAACATCAATACATATGTTTTTATATTGATTATCTTATAATCTAATAGTTATGCATTGAGTTTTTAAACTTATATTGAGATTAACTCTGTTATTTTAATTTGGGATATCATTCTTGTTTCGGTTAAACTATATTATTTGAGAATTCTGTTATCACCCCACGTCGTCTCCACGTTCACCACCATGAAGGGGTGATCCTGAAGTGGTCCAGCACCCACGTCCTCCACCATGATCCTACTTTTCCGCTGCGTTTAAGGAAGGTGTGGCAAGTCTGCAGAAACGTGGTATGATGGGAGGCCACGGTTATATATTTCTCATGGTCCCGAACTCGATATCTGCCGTCTTCATTATTCAGTAATACACCATCCATAGGAGATTATCAGAGTTTGGAAACCAAAAGCTTGAACCGATTACAACAACTTGATCCGATGGCTGGAGGTACCCTAAGTCTTTCATAGATTTAATTCATGTTGCAAGTGTTCATTGAATTGAATATATCATGTATAAATTCAACAAATTCTACTTGTTTTATTACTTTTTTATTCTAATTTTGCAAACTCTAGGATTTGATCTTACCTGAAGTTGATCTATTGAATTATCACTGTCTTTAACTGCTATCTTTTTGGTATTTTTGCTTCTTTACTTACTATTTAGTGTCTTTACTCCTTAGAGCCTTCTGTCCAAGTTTAGGTGCTCAAGTGCCTATCCCAACGCTCCAACGTTAGTTTCATTACTCAAGCGATGGTGCTCAAGCGCTCTCAGTCCTCAAAAGTTGTATCCAGAACCTATGATTATATATATTCATATATCTCTTGTGTTTTTTCCTGTTTTTCTTTCTTTGACCATTTTGTGACAAAAAATGGGAGGATATTAAATGGGATTTCACTTGAGTGGCTTTCTTTATGATTATATAGTCAGCGAGAGAATTTTCATCTTAGGGAATTTTGTTTTTTTTTTTTTCCTTACGGTACTGTGTTGCTTCCTCGACAATGTTCAATGCATTAAGTGTAGTTCCTCACAATTTTGAGTTTGCTTCCTTGATTATATTTTATATCACACGATGCTTTACTTTTGGTATTGTTGTTTTTATGTATGCAAGATACAAGATTGGGAGGTACGTACTACAACATTGCCTTCCATCGAATTTTTTTTAGATGAGTTTACTATATTATGTAAACTTCATTATAAGAGTTTGAGGGGATTTATATAACAATTTTTTGTTACAAAAATTGTCAATGGAGAAAATTGTCAAGACAATGAATTTACATTGTATGTTGGCAATTTTGTTATTGCTTCAAAAACTTTTTAGATAATGAGTTATTCTCCATTAAAAATTCATGGTTGTTGTTCCGTTCAACTAAAAAGTCATAATAAAGATAATTTAGGTTTTTGATAAGGTAAGGTTAAATTAGAAGTTTTAAATTGATAATTTAAAAAGAAATATATTTATAAATAATAAAAATAATTTGGAAATGAATTTTAAATTGAGAATTTAAAATTAAGAATTTTGAAAAGAAATTTTTTTTAAATCTTTTTTAATTTAAAATATGAAATATTTTCAAACCCTTTTAAAACTCTTAAGCTTCTAAATTGTTTTTAATTAAATATATTTTTAAATCGATTCGGATTCCACTAGTTTTTTTCCGATGTGTACCTTACCTAAAAGTGTTTTTGAGGAACATATTTAGAGAAACTCAATTTAACTTGTCCTACCGTTCTCAATCTCTAAAGTACGAATCAAAGTGTTGAATTTTGAGTTGTTTGAAAACCTACATCCCTTTAGTGAGACTAAGGAGTATTTACTAGAATAATTGAAGATTATTGTATTGCAGATAGACGTGAATTAAGTTTCATGTTCTAAAAAATAAGTGTTCAAAATAAAGTAGTTAAGTGATTGTGAGTCACTTTATCTCATATAGGAAATTTAGTTTTGAGGTCTTAAATTCTGTGGGTTTTGTCTCTTAGTGTGGGTTTTTTCAAGTAAAAATGTTGCATATTTGTTTGGTTTTGGATATTTTGTTTATCCTTTATCTCATAGGTTTAAATTTGATTATAATATTCAAAGTTGATATTGTAATTGTTTTAAATACATTCATTCACCCTTCTAGTTGTTACCTTATTGGACATTGAGTTTTTAATAATAATTAATAAGAACAAAAAATTTATAAGAAAATTTTAAGGAAAAAAAAAATCAAAGATATAGTTAATAAGAAAATTTTATAATTTTGGTTTTATGAAAGAAACATATATACAAAATTCTAACATTTAATTTTGAAACTAAATAGAAATAATGTTTGAAAATTTAAAAATCAAATAATTAGTGTTGGAAAATTTAAAGATCATGACATAAATAACCAAACAATAAAAAACAAGAAAGATGTCATAATTTGATTAATTAGAGTCCTAAATTGTTAAGTAAAGATTAATACAGGTACGAAAAGGAAAGTAATTGTAATTTTACTTAACATTAAACCAATATTTAGTTAATCTCAATTTTTATGATATAAAAAGAGTTGTGGAAATAAATGGTTTTATTTTAAGTATGATTAGTCGACAACTAGTTTAGGTATATAACTACTCTTCAAAGCTTTTGTACTTGCTATATCATGAGTCGGGGAATTCAAAATTATAGGGGGATGAAGTTCAAAACTATTCTTAAATATTTTTTAAGTTTTATGAGGGTGTGTTTGAGTGCATTTTGTTACAAAACTCATAAATCATCTTAATGCACATTAATCCTAGTTTTTTTATTTATATCTAATTGGACAAATAAAATTGTAAATTATGAATTTTCAATCATCTTATAAATCTTGTAAAGCATTGTCAAGTATCAGATCACTTGGAGAGTTAAAGAGTGGATTCCCTTTAAAAGGATCATTGGATCTGTAATCCAAAATAAGTAATTTGAAGAACTTGAAAATTTTTATTATTGTATGAATCTTTTTAAATTATAATTCAAGAATAAAGTTTGAAAATTTGTCCGGAATGCCTCAAAATAATATAACCTCAAGCTTAAAATTAAGGAGAGAGAAGAGTGAATTTATGTTGGAATTCAAGCTCGTAAAGTCTGGGTCAAAATTATTTTAAAATGAGTTAAAAGTAATTGAAAATACTTTATTACAATGATGTATGACAAGTTTTTAAGAATTGCTTTTAAAAACTTGGAGAATTAGTTGGATCGATAAACAATTACTTTGCAGGTTATTTTTTTAAAAAAATTATTTTTTATTTTATAATATATTACAAACTATACTATTGAAGTAATTATTTTAATTTATATTGAAACACCGTGGATACATTTTATATTTGTTTTTTTTAAATATATTATATATAAAACGTACAACCTTTTATACAACAATTATAGACTTTCCTTGTGTTTTTAAATACCATGTTAAAATTTATAAAAATTTGAGGTAGTAATTTTTTTTTGATATTACAAATTTTTTCAATCATTCATTTTTTTAATGCAAACTTCTAGGAATTTTTGTATTTTTTATAAAAGTTAATGCAACTTTTTTTAAAAAAAATTATATATATATATATATTCACTATGGGGAAGTGTTTTCTAATATCATTTTGAAAAACAATTTTTTAGAAGAGTTTTTAAAAACTATTTTACGATTTTTTTTTACAATAAAACTCTATTTAAGAACTTAAAATATTATTTCAAATAGAACTTTTATGTGTACTATTTTATTCTTCTTATTTGTATGATTAGTTTTAAAAATGATTTAAAAAATAATTAAAGGATGTTATATGAAAATATTATATTTTTTAAATTTAAGAATAAAAAAGATTATTTATTTTTTAATTGTCAAATATATATTTTTGTTTTATTTTTTAGAGGAAAAAACTATTTTAAAAAACAGTGGCCAAACATGCTGCAAGTCATTCTCTCCGGGACAGGGAATAAATGGAAACACTGTTAACAAAAGTGTTAAATGTGAAAAAGCCTTAATCAAAATTAGGCTCAGCAAAATGTAATTAAAATTTTTACCGCCTGGGAGTAGAGCAATGGACCAATGCAACATCGCCAGCGTTGCATAAACGCGAAATCATTCGGACACGCGTGTCAAGTAGGGCTCAGGTACACGTGTGTTGCACGTACAACACCGAATAATATACATAAAGAAGAAGCTATCATCACCACACAGAAAAGGGTGGTAAAATATATACATGAAACGATTCGGCTCCATCGTCTCAGGTACTTTCTATTTTTCCTTTCAAAACCCTAGATTTTTCCGTCTTGTTTGGTTGTTGAGAAAATGGAAGAGGAAAAAAAGGCGAAGTCCGAGGGTTCTTGTTTTGGTTTTAAAAAAGGAGGTAAAAAGTGAACGACCCAACTTAATCAAGTCAATTGCTGGTATTAGGCTATGTTGAGTGGAGAGCGTTGTTATTTATTGTTTCTTCTCCTCTTCCCTCGTTCTTTTTTTCTTGGAGAGCGGACTAATCAAGTGTCCTGTTTTCTCGGCAACCAAACGGAGAAAGAATATTCCTTAATTTTGCTATCGTATGCACTGATGCTGTTGCCATTTTTTTCTTACTATGGAGAGTTTGGTGGTTTATACTATATATATATATTTAATTTTATGTTAGCAGTGCTACGTTTGTTGAATGGTCCCCGATCTTAAACGGGCATTGCTGACATTTGATGACTAATTGAGCAGGAATTTGTGTACAATTTTTATGTCAAATTAGGCTGCATTTGGATGCATGCATTTGCGTTTGAAATTTAAATATGGAATTCAAAATTATTTCATTGACTGTGGGTTATTTTATTTTAATTTATTGGATTTTGGGGTTTAGAATATTTTAATACAATCCTAAGTGTATTGTTATGTGAAGAACTTGGAATTGGATAGGTTTGACAAGAAAGCTATGGTGAACATCAAGACACAATGAACACAAGATGTATTTTGTTTGGCCCTGTGCTAATATCAGGAAAGGAGATGTTAAATTAAACGATCATGAACTAAGATTGCAAAAACTCTCAATCTCGAAACTCTCATTGAGTTGGTGCTTAAGATATGAAGACCTTGCCCCCTGAAAATCATACACAACATAAATTTTTCTTAAACCCACCAAAGATCATACCAAAAATTCCAAATGTAATGCAAAACCTGAAACCTAAAACTCTGTTATGTGAATACAATTGAAACTTATCTGAAGACCTAGAAGATGGCACTCAAAGCATAGAATAAGACTCAAATGTGATAGCGAGTTGGCACTTACTATTCCCACAATGAAACTTCCAAAAGGTAGTTTCTTAGAACAGAAATTCTGTGCAATGGAATCTTAGTAAGTAAGAAACTTGAGAGAGTCTCCCTGCAATCTTCACTTGAATCAAAGTCCTCCAACCCTTTAAGCTTTCTTCTTCATTGGACGAGAATGGATGCCCAAATCCCCAAAACAGCCCTAATCTTTGTCCTTTCCTTAACTTCTCGCATGGTCCTAGTAAAATTATAAAACTGAACCATTGACTGCCACAAGCCAAAACTATTACTTCCAATGAACTGTCCCTCCATTAACATTTTAACATGTTCCTTAACTATACTTTTTGATAGATAAACAAATATGGAAATAAAAGAAGTGGCTTGTCTTAACCCTGTCAGAGATCTTCTTTCTGTGTCTCTCTAAAATGTTGGCCCTTCACTTGCTGGAAATCTGAAATGCATTTCCTCCATTACCTCCTCAGATCATTGTACTTTTCTATTTGAGAGGTAGAGTGGGTTATTATTTGCTTATGTACGTTTATAACATTGTTGCCAAAAGAGTAATGAACTGGCAATAATCCTGTGGAGGCTCATCTGGACTAGCTCTTTGATGCGAAAGATCTTTAGTAAAGCCAGTACTTTCTGAGGGGATCATATTGTTGTACTAAATAATGGAATTCATGTTGTCTAAAGGAATAGGTTGCTTATCTGCTGGAAGCAATTGGTTTGTTGGATGCTAGATCAGTTATGACTCCTGTTAGTAATGAACTGGCAATAATCCTGTGGAGGCTCATCTGAACTAGCTCTTTGATGCAAAAGATCTTTAGTAAAGCCAGTACTTTCTGAGGGGATCATATCGTTGTACTAAATAATGGAATTCATGTTGTCTAAAGGAATAGGGTGCTTATCTGCTGGAAGCAATTGGTTTGTTGGATGCTAGACCGGTTATGACTCCTGTTGATCAACTGTTAAGCTTGACATTGAACAAAGTGAACCATACAGACTCAAATTTTATTCCTAAAAACCACAAATAACTTCCAAGATTACAAAAATACAACATCATTGGACACAAGATTTCTAACAGACTCAAACTGCTAAAGTTGATAAATTGCTATGTCATTTTCTTGGGTCCTGGATGCATGACATTGTCTCTAGACATATTTTGGAACTCTATTTTTGGTTCTCAATCTTGTAATGGAAATACCAGTTGCAATAAAGCAAGCATTGTTTATGTTGAATCATGTGTATTGTGGATTTAGATGGAAGGGTTCTTGAAAGTACAATGTCTTTCATTTGTGACATTGCAAGAGAAAAGATAAATAATCACTGATTCTTAATTTTGAAGTAGTGATGACTTTCTTTTATATTTACTGCTTGTAACTAGTGCAGTGGAAATGTCTTCTTGTCACTCATTAATCACAACCTAATATCATTTTTCTCGCATTGCAAATATCGATGTCGCTTATTTTGTACTTTTGTTTATACTTGCTCACCTTTGAAGTTACTTGTCATTTTACCTGGATTTATCTATAACTAGAATATGTTGTACTTCAAATATGAACAGAATTATTGTATTGTTAGGTTTTTCTGGAAGAGTTTTTGGAGGTTCTTAAAGCCACAAAGAAATTACAAGACATTTGGGGTGCTTCCTATCTTAGTCAGGTTTTGATTCATCATGGAGTACAACTCGGGTGAAATTTTGCATGGTACTAACTTTATTTGAATTTACAATTGTTCATTTTGAAGCTCTTTGCCATAGCAATTACTGTTTTTATAGGAGTTCCAGGTTGAAGTGGTTTGGCCCTTTTAAAGTGCTAACTGTCAACATGAACACTCGATTTATCTTATGAATATGTAGTAAACAGGTTAAATCTGTAGAGGCTGAATGTAAGTGGAGGTCGCTTTTATTGGAATCAAAGATCTTATACAGTGACAGGTTTTCCAATGTAATGCTTGAATGTTGGTTCTCAATGTTGTGAAGAAAGGGACCTATATGCCACTAAAGAGGAAAGTTAGGATATCTGTTTTATTTTGCTTAAAAATTTGAATATTCATAAAAATGTAGTTCTTTGATACTTTTTTTTTTTGATAAGTAAAGAAGAGTATTTGAGTATTTGTATTAAAATGAGGTGCTAAAATAGCGGCTTGTGATATATAAAAAAATACGCTCACCCCCTTATAGATGAAACAAAAAACTGTCCAAAAGGATATACAAGGGACAACCCCTCCCTAAAAAAAAACCCACCCAATCAATGAAATCAATTAACATCGAAGGACCATCTTTTATAAACATTTTAGTCTCCGACCATAATAAGTACACAAAAGAACCTTTTAGCCTTTGGATGGATAGCACGTCGTCTTCAAAGGCAATTTTGTTTTTGGCTTTCCAAATTGTCCAAAAAATGCATAAAGGACCTACTCTCCAAACTTTTTTGTGTTTTTTACCCACAAAAGACCCATTCCAACTCATAAGGATTTCCCTAACCAAAGAAGAAAACACCCATGAAACTCCATAAAGAGTAAAAAAATCTCTTACAAAGCCCTTGTCTTTATATAATGGAGAAGTAAGTGATCTATGGATTCCTCATTTGTTTGACAAAGATAACACCTATTTGCTAAAGCCGAACCCCGTTTTTGGATTTGGTCCAAAGTTAAAGCTTTTCCCCACGAGGCCTCCCAAGCAAAGAAGTTTACTTTTGGGTGCACATAGGAATTTCAAATGATCTTCATTGGGAAATAAACTGAAGAGTCCGGTTTTAAGACTTTGTAGAGAGATTTTACAAAGAATTTGACACTCTACGTTGTCGTCCACTGCACCCTATCCTCCTCATCCATATTCACTTTCTTCGTACATAGACATAACAAAAGGCTTTCCACCTCATCTACCTCCCAATCATTGAAAGGTCTAGTGAAGCAAGGACTCCAACTCCCCCCACCTTCTGAGACATTCCAAACATCACTCAAGCCTCTTTGGAAACAGTTAAGGCAAATAAAAAGGGGAAAAAATCACACAAGGGTGTATCCCCACACCACTTATCCCTCCAAAAACTCACCCTCTGCCCATTGCCCACCACAAAGGAAATTCTACTACTAACGAGGTGCCAAAGCATTCTAATTGCTTTCCACAACCCTACACCATACCCCTCCCTTACTTCGTAAGAACACTATCCACCTCGTTCCTCCCCATACTTCCTCTTTATTACTTGATTCCAAAAGGCCTCTCTCTTATTCGCAAAGTGTCAACTCCATTTGCCAAGGAGAGCCTTATTAAGAAAAACAAGACTCTTAACTCCCAATCCTCTTTTTCTTTTATCTGAACAAATGGTCGCCCACCTTACCAAATGAGGTTTTCGCTCAAGAGCCCCATCACCCCACAGAAAATTCATTTGAATTTGCTCCAACCTTAATTTGACCAACCTTGGCAAGTGGAGGATAGACATGAAGTAAAAAGGCAAACTCGACAACGTGCTTCGAATCAGATGTAGTTCTTTGATACTAATGCATGGTTATCTTTTTTAATATGAAAATATACTTGTATTACTTCCTAAACTTGGCTCTCAACCTTGTACAGCATTTTAATTGGAATGCAAAATACAGATGGAGTCGATTTATGTCTCTATTTTCTTTTTTGGCAATCCTAACATGCCCATCATTTCAAGAATAGATCCTCTTAATCAACAGTAATGAGCTAAATTTTATTTGGAGGTAAGGAAATATGGTTAACCTATGTGTAACCTAAGGTTAGAGGAGTGGCTAAAATTAAAAGACAGGCTGTTCACACTGAATAATTTTGGAATGATGTAGTTAAAGATATTGAGTAGCATGAAAAAAGTCAAAATATCTTCATCTACTTATCAAAATTAGTGCTTAGATGTGAACAATTTGTTAATATTAGAAATGACCACCTGAAGGGTTTTAACACCACAACTGCTTGAATATCTATTTGGCATGCAAAAAGAAACTTAATACTTTCTTACTTGATGCTTACATTTTTTACTATGTATGAAATTTTTATAAGATGACTGCAAAGGAGAGTGAACATGGAAATAATATCTCACTATATTTTTTTGGAAAGTAGGTGAAGGCAAAGCATTAAGTCTTCTACATGGGTAGGTGAAAGACATATATTGCAAGGGGCTGCTCTTGTAGTTACATAATATGATTGTAGAAGTATTTTTTATTTTTTTATTTTAATTTAAAATAGATAAAGATTGGATTGTTCGTGATTTAAATACATTGTAGAAGATCATATTGTTTATCTACAAATCACTTGGATGAATATAAGCATCCAAAGTCATAGTATTCACTTGTTCCTTGGTTTTACCTGGAATGCATTTTATACAAAGATGTTAATAGCTAGTTCTATCCAGGTTTTTAAATTCCACACAAAATTGTCCATTTTCGAAATAAATGAATCAATTTGAAGTAATTGTTCCACTCCCCTAAATAGCTGTATTTCATCATGTAATTGAAATATTTGTCTGATTTAATGACACATTCCTCTATATTCTTCTTCTAAATTGCAGGAGAATAAATTTTAGTGTTTCATTCTTAGTGAAAAATTTTTACTGCTTGTTTTGGCATTTATTCTTCAAATTGAGTGGGCTGCATGTTGAATGGCCCAGATAAGAATGAAAACAACATGAGGAATGAAGTTGCTGAATCTGATTATACCAAGATGAATGTGCAAGGGGAGCAGAATCCAGGTTCTTCAGAGAATGTTTTGCAAGTTAAAATAGTTGATTCTAAAAGTGGAGAAAATATTGTGCAAGGTGGAGCTAATGAAGATATGGATACTTCTGGGGAAGTAAACATGGAGGCCTCCATAACACCTGATGATGTTATAAGGGCTGGAGGATTTGGGGCTAGAGATGACATTAGCAGCTTTCTTCCTGTTGCAAGTGACTCAACTGACTTTGAAGCTTCTCTCCGTGATGCCCGAGACTATGAAGAACCACAGGGTGATATATACAGACCAGGTCTTGGCTGGACAGAGACTACAAAGTCAGGATGATTTCTGTTGTTACCATATATTGAGTTGTTTGGAATTAACTCCGTTGGTATACCTGCTTTTAAAACTTTGAGGTATGTTAATAATATGTCAACATATGGTTTGGGCTTATTTTATCCAGTAGTACCATCTTTCTGTTATGATTATTTGGTGGATAGTCTCACCTCTCTGTTAGTATTATTTGGTATGATTTGGGAGATATAGGCTATGTTTGGTTCTCGGAAAATTTGAGGGAAAATGTGAGGGAAAGAAAATAAAGAAGAAAAGTGGAAGGAAAGAAAAAATGAAAAAAAATAAAAAATAGATTTAAAATTAATAAATTATTTTTATATATTTCTTCAAACTCATTTCACTTAATTTCACCTATTATATAAAGATTAAATAATTTTAAAATATATAAATTTCTAACTAATTTTAATTATATTTATTTATTTTTTTAAAAATTTATAGTGAAACTAAACATGAGAAAACCAAAACCATTTCCTTTACATTTATTTTTCTTTCCTTGATATTTTGCGGGAATCAAATATAACCATAGTGTCACATCTTGTCTATGGAATCATTATTTAATTTAGTGTGGCTGTTTTTTTAGTTTATGAATATGACTAGAAATGCCCTGTATGATGCTTATGTTAATAACTCCTTTCTACAACTAAAGCTGCTTCTTGTATATTTGAACTTTTTACCTGAGTTTTTCAAAAGAATGTCATATAGCTCACAGCCCTCTTATTTTATGCTAATAATTGTTGCGGACATGGGACATCCAAGAAACTTTTAAACTAAATTATTATTAATGTACAGTTTCAGGCTTTCTGGCTTTTTCTCCATATGCCTTAAAGGCCTTTTTTGAATTATGTGCTTATGCGAGAATCCTGCTCCATGAGAAGGATGTTGCTTTTTGGAAGATTCTCTGCCCTGGAGCAAGGATTGCTAAGGGGTCATACGTTGATTTCCTCTTTACGAAAACTTCCCATTTAGGGCCAAAGTGGGCTTGCCACTTATCCTGAGTGCTGTAATGGGGCAGATATTGCTTCATCCCCAGACGGGCCCCTTCACAGAAATCAAGTATCCTTTCGTTTTGTGTTAAAATATGCTCTAAGCCATCTGTTCCTGTGGAAGATGGTACTGCAGAGGATAGGAATGCCACTAGGTAGAAAATATCTTCTTGTGGAGTAACCAAAGATGTTCTATTGTTCCACCTGCAATAAGAGAAGGAGCAAAAATCAAGTCAAGGGTATATGTCCAAGAACCTTTGTGGAGAGTAAGTTTAGTAAATAAGTACTTGGATTTGTTAACTGGGTAGATGAGTATAGGACCATTGCCAGTGTCTCTGAGAATGTTCCCAAAGACTTCTTTGGCAAAATCGTGAATTCTGCTTTTGGGAATGAGAAGATTCAACCATGGGTGAGGCACTTCCCATAATCCTTTCGCACGGAGTTTTATCTCAGAGACATGTACTCTATCCAAGAAGTCCACATATGGAACTTCCGATAGGAAAAGTGTGGATGGAATATAACTCAATTCAGACAGCAAGCTCTCGATTACCTGTAATAGGAAATAGAGTTTAGCTAGGACAACTTCATAAATCTGCATATTGTATAGAAGTATCATGATGTCAAGTAGTTTTTTCATGGATGGTCTGACCTGGTTCACAATATGGGTCTCATCTGGGTTAAAGTATTTGGCCATTTCCAGGCAGTAGAGAGTTCTTCCATCTGAATTGAACTGGCTTGCTTGAAGTGGTTCTCCAGGATTGAAGGAAGATCTCCAGGTATTAAGCAGGCCAGTTCTGTTTATTATAACAAATCCTTCAATATAGTCAAACGAATTCTTGAAAGATATCAAGTGTTCTTGGTCCTTGGAAAAAATGGAGAATTCTGAATAGAGCACTCTAATCCATTTCACCTGTCAAAGATGAAAGATTTATGCTGTAAGATGGGCATACCTGGGTACCTGGCATTTCTGTATTTTGAACAATTTCAGAAGCATTTTACCATCTTGGGTGCTGGTTCAAGAGAAATTCTAGCACGGGTGATGATGCCGAACTGTCCCAATCCTCCAAGAACTCCATAAAATAGGTCTGCATTCTGCGTCTCTGAACAGGTAATTATGTCTCCTTTCCCTGCATCCAAAATAATTCTCCTGTTTATATTTTTGGATGTGGTACCGAACATACTTTATAATTGTGTTTTTCTTCTTGGTTTTTGCCATTCCACCAAAATTAGAACAGTAGAATTACCAAAACACCCTCAACCTTTGGGTGTAATGACACGTATTTCTCTTAAATCCTATGCTGGGCTATGGTTTCGGGCAAATTGTACGGTAAATTTGTGTACCAGAGGAAGCACGAAAGATTTGCTTAAATATACCTGTGACAACTTCCAGCTGGTAGACGTTATTGATCTGTGGTCCATGCCGGAATGCTTGCCCACTAATTCCTGCATTTGACAGAGTGCCCCCGACTGTCAGATGAAGATAATCTGTCCAGGATTTGGGTGCAAGGCCGTGTTTAAGAGACTCATGCAGAATATTTATCCACAGCTCCCCGCCAGAAACATCTGCATAAGGCATCTTCCCGGTGTGAACTATCGTTTTGGGTGCCTGAAGTGATTCCATGTTGACGACTACACCTCGATGGGCCTGTGCTTGACCTTGGACAGAGTGACCATGGCCTCTAGCGGCAATGGTTAGTTCTGTTGCTGGACCCATTTCAAATATATGCTTTATTGTGGAGGAAATATCAGAAACTGATTTTGGATGTAGAATTGCCGATGGAAGGTAATGGTGTCTGTTGCCAAAATCATTGGCTGCATGATAAATATTGTCGAAGTTGAAGTGGCCGTCTAGATGGATTGTTTTCAATGAAGAAAGAACATAGGATGAACCCAAGTTGGGCAAACTTGGGTCTGCTAGAGGAAGGTTGGAGCAAAGGTTCATTCGATGAGTGATACTGCTCAAGAACAAAATCATGAAAATTCTGAAGAATATAGTGTTCTTCAATCTAAAGAAGCTATAAGAGAATGAGCCCATAATTTTTTTGAGTTGGGGGGAGAGAGAGAGAGAGAGAGAGAGAGCGAGAGAGAGTGAAAGGGAGTGCTTGAGCAGCTTCTCTTTTTGTTTTGTGAAGCTAAGCAAAAGAAAAGGTGTAGAAGAGGCCAAGGAGATGAAGGGTAGAGAGGAGGATTTAAAGGAAAGGTTTTGGGTGGCATAGCCACAAATATTCAGTGCTGAGGCTTAAGACCGTCTAAAATTTTCTCTTGCTTGTGTTTTAGGATTTTTTTCCCCCCCTTGGCTGTACCTTTTGGGTTCGCTAGTTGATGACAAGTTACAAGAAAGTTAACATCGCACATATCTTATATTACTTTTCTCAAGATAGGACCTCATTTTGACCTTTTCTTCACTGCCTTATTTAGAATATTATTGCTATTCGACGGAAAAGATATCTTGTACATCGTGATCGGCGACGAATTTCTTCAGAAGGCAATGCCTATACGGCTGTCTTTTTTCTACTGGAGATTACTGAGCAAGTAATTAATTTGTGCGTATTCACTGTCTGCCAGTTTGTGTACAATCCTCATCCAGGAGCAATTATCGGGCCGGCCCCTACTGAGTTTAGAGCTGAGTGCGGCTAAGTGAAGAGGGCAGTCAGTTTAATGGGGCCCTCATGACAGGTCATCTTCAGAATGATATGTTTTCTGGGTTTGGGATCCCCTTTATTAAACTACCTTCAATAATTTCAAGGATTTGCCCCATCATAGAGAGAGTTATTAAGAGGGACATGGAATCACGATTAATAGATTGATTATACATTACTGGCTTATTTGATAACATTAGTATTCATTTCAATGGAGCACTTTGGGATCTTAGGTGCACCTGTAGTAGTATTAGCAGGTCCCCATGTATTCTAATCGGACCAGATTTGAGTGGTGACTAAGCCTAGAAGTACGGAGTCATATTAGTGGGTTCTACTGGGCACGTGATTTTCAGAAGGCTTTGTTCAGTGGGCAGGTACCTGGACCCTGGTCTAACGACGTTGAGCATGATGGATTTTCCAGTGAGATCAAGGTTGGTAACATGTAAGGAGAATCAACTCGCTGGACCATGCCACTGTGCAGCCTCGTGTTAGTGTTGGGTAGGGGCCTGGGGGGAGCTCAGGCTTGTTCGGGAGAGATGCTACGGAAGAGGGAGGAAAGTGGACATGGGGATGACAGTTTGAATGGGGGGAACACTAGGTAAGCCTAACCTATCAAATAGATTGGCCTTGGAATCTTTGATCCCAGCACTGATGATTCTCCTTTTTTAAATCTTTTATTTTTGTGCCAAGCATAGAAACTACTGTTCCTGAAATTATTACTCCATTTGCTTACTTGTGACTTGTGAGCACCCATTTGAATTCCGCAGCCTTTTTAGAAACTCTTTTGCCTTTTCACAGTTTCTTTCTTCATTTAAAATAACATTTGTTTTTTTCCTCATTTGTAGACTAGTGCCCTAACTCCAATTATTGAGGTCGATGATGATAGTTTTACCTTGCAGTTTGAGTCTATTAAAAGCCAAATCTTCACAATAATCATATTATATTCCAATTTTTACTGGGAGCAATGCATAGATCAAACTACTTTAGTCTGAGTTATGCAGAATCATGTTGCATCATTGCCACTTATGAACAAATTTTCCTTTTTCCTTCCTGTTTTCTTGTCATACACCCTTTCCATTTCTGCCCCTTGAAACAGCTAGTTGTCAACTTGCCATATTTCCATAGGTGCAGTACAATTTTCAAATTTTCTTGTCTTACCTTCCCTTTTTAGGTGTTTTAGTACCTTCATCCCAGACTAATTCACATCTTTTAACGGTTCTTTCACCTTATCGGCATTGATATTCAAAGCAGATGTTTAGTTCCTTAAGTGAGCTTGTATCATCAAGTTGTAGTGATCAAATGAAATTCTTTCTTTGACTATGAACTCTAGTAGCATATTTGTGGTCAATTTTGTTATCATGAATTGAATTTCATGCTTTACCAGAAAGGAAACCAAAGCTGAGTATAAAAACATAAAGCCTATTATCTCAGCTAGGATGGCTTTTGAGCCTAGAGGCTACCATTACGAGAAGATATCAGATTGCTTTTGTGGTTCATATATGAGCACTCGCATTGACAACCCCATCTCTATTTTTATTTATTTATTTATTTTTTACTTCTAGATTCTCTTTGTGGCTGTATAAATACCAGAACTTGTGCTTAACAAATCTGTCAAAAGAAAAAAAAAAGAAAAAAAGAGGCACTTTTCAGTTGAAGAGCTGTCTTGAATAGGTCCATTGTGTGAATAATTTTGATGTTGCAGAAATACCTGTGATTGAGTTGTCAGGGAACAATTCAAAGCTTGTATCAAGAAGCCTAAAATTTTTTAGGTTAATATTTGATGATTTTGTTGACTTGGATCACATTGCACAATTGCAGCCAATCGCACTATGTTTTGTGAAGCTGCTGTTAAATGTTGTTTTCCAGGATTATCATTTACCCCAAGAATAGTACTTGAGCCCATATTGTTGAATGGCTTGCCTTATTTCCATTTATTTGTCTTCTATTTTCAATTCTTAATGGCTTCTCCATATCTTGTGGCTCCAGGAGAAGAAACCTTGAGATATTTTTTGCAATTGATTCGTATTAATTTCTTTTTTCTACAATTTCATTTTCCCCTTGTGTATGTTATAAAAATGAGAGTTTTTGAGTTAGTGTATTATAATCTTTAGAAGATATTATCTAGCTTTGTCCGAAAATATTATTTTAGATAATACTTAGGTGAGTTTTTTTTTTTATTTAATTCTAAATACAACTTTATTGTTTAATAGTGTTAAATATTAGGTTGTTTGTTTTTATGATATTTTATTTATATTAAGTATTAAAATGTAAAAAAAAATTAAATATTTTTTGTTTTTATATTCAACTAAATCATAACAAAATATAAAAACAAACAATTTATGGTTTAAAAACAAATTGTTTTGAGTAAAAAGTTAAAAAAACATCCTCTTAGACATTATGCTTTCTTCTCTAATGGTAACTTGAAGTATCAATGGTAACTCCAATGAAAAAGTCTTAACATGCTCAAAGCCAGGGATCAAAATCCCTAGTTTTTTCATCGAAGTTAGTGGAAAATCAAGTGTTTTTCCTTTTAGAAAGTGCAAGTTCTAAAGGCGTGCCACACTTTTCCACCATCATAAACCACATTTTGTTGCTTGCTAAAGAGGAACAAAATGGAAAAAAATTTCCTAGACTCATGATTTGGCCAAGATATTCCACTCAAGCACCTTCATTTAACAAGTAAATGATGAACTAAGCAAATCCAAAAACCATGGTAATGACTAATGAATGACTAAACAATTATCATATGCCCTCTAGAAGGAGACCAACTAGTTGAATTAGGCCAAACCACAATACTATATAATAACATCAAAACATAACAACCACATCAGATAGCATATCTTTTGGCTTTTCATTGGCTTTTGGAGATCTACAAAATGGAAAATGAGAACATAGTTGTGGGGTTTGAAGCCACTTGGAGGGTTTAGGGTTTAAGACAAGTTAGGCCATATTATTAATATAGTTTAGTGAATAAAATGACAACCATATCAGAGAGCATATCTAATTGCTTTAAATTAGTTAATGGGTTTAGAGAAATGACCAATAGGATTGTGCCATGTGAGCGGGTGGACGAAGAATGGTGTAACTACTATATTATTGTGGTCAGAGTCCACGTCAGCATGCAACCAATGGGGGTGTGGTGGGGTGGGTAGGGACTAGGGTACAATATAGGATCCTAAAAGCCTAAGAGATTAAACAAAACAAAGCATTTTTCTCCTCTTATCATGTTTCCTATCCCACTTACATTCTACTCAAATCATGTCTATATGTCTCTTCCCTTGCGTTTGAGACCCTCTTCTTTTCAACATTTTTAGGCTCCTAGACGATGGAACCAGTCTTCCCTTTAGCCTTCTTGTCAACAATTTAGGCCTCCTTCTTCTCCGATTGTCAGTTTGGATACATAGAAAAGGATGAGAGAAGCAAATGATAAACTTGATCTAAATTTTTGCTTTATTTTTGTAATCATCCTTTCAAAAATTTCCACTTACTCCCATTTCTTCAAGTATCCATAAGTTATTGGGGGGAGAAAAACTTAGACAAGTGAATATTCACGATTGTACCTGATTAACCTGATGTTTGCGAAGGATCACCATTTTTTCTCTTGAGGACCAGAGACGGCAATTTAAAAACTCTTGTGGGAAAATCCCAACAGACAAAATAATTAATTTTTCTCTTAGTATAATAAGCTTTGGTGGGAATAATGAATGTAGTCAAATGTGTTTGGACCAATGGACATGAACTGAAAGGGATATGACATTTTTCCAAAACCCTTAAAAGAAAAACTAATAAGCCCAATCGACAAGACAATTCAAACACATTTAAGTCGTTGGGGGATCCAAAATCAAATGGGTACCACCAAAGATCTCTTACAAAATAAATACCAACCCCGTTGGGGTGTGTAGCTCATTTCAAGCAAGATTGGGGTGGGGGTTTGAGGGTTCCTATTGGCCCGCAAATTACATATATCTAGGGTTTTTGAAATAATGCTAATTCAGATGACGTAATCATTACTCCATAAAAATATTTAGTGGAGAAAGAAAATTCTTTTATGGGGGTGAGAATCTTTTAGGGTTGGGTTTGGGCTACTCCTTTGGGCGTAATAGGGGTTGAAGCCCAATTTCGTCATCTGGCCTATTTTTGGTAACATTGGGCTAATAAATTTCTGGTATCCTCTTTTTATCTTTTCATGTGAAGGTATTAATTCCTTTGAATATATGATTTATTCCAAAATTTTGTGTTCATTGTTTTGGTTTCTAAGATAAGAATGAGAATCTGGTAGACATAATCTGGAACGTTTGTAATTAACAGTAGACATAAAATCTGAAAATCTGGTAGTGTCGTGAAGAAAAGGCTTGAAACAAAGCAAATGATTAAGAAAAATAATGATGGTGGACTAATAATGTTTTAATGACAGCCGTTATCACGTCTTTTCGAAATAACAATCAAGCGGCTCTTTTTGTTTTTGTGGGGGTTTGGGGGGTGATTTTAAAAGGTTCATTTTACTATTTCTTGTTTGGTATTGGAAATCATAATTGCATTTTTCTAAAGGGGGGGAGGATGAAGTAGATAGAAATTAAATTGGGCCATTAGTGGTCAGACTGGTCATTATCAAAAGCATAGATGAAATTAATTATAATTATTACTTTCAAGGAATCTAGGTAGAATATTATCCTAGTAGCTTGGTTAATGCAAATAAAACAATAATAATAGAAATTTCAAAGCCATAGGCTGCACTATATTTCTCACCAATCATAAAACCATGTACAATTATATATTCATAAAGGTACTAATACCTTTTATTTTTCTTCCTCCTAATTATGAATATTATTAGCTTAATCAAAAATGGTAGAAGAGGGTTTGAGCATCCAGAAGGATAAGATGTGCCATCTGACTAGACAATATATAGATGATCTTTCGGCATGTGATTGCAACTATCTATCATATATATGTCCTAGAATTACTAGAAAGTCAAAAATGCTAGGAAGCTTGGTAGCCCTAGATCTCCTTTCTTTTTTAGGCCTCTAGCTACTACATAATAATGGAGCTTTTAGTGTCTGCCAAGTCTTTCTCTAGACAATAATGGAACAACAAACTAACAAAGCGACTTTTCTATCAACTCCTCCTTCATGGGTTTCCCACATTGATATTTGTCTTTGTAAAGGATTCTTCTCTTTGCTTTTGCTTTTCATTTTCTTACTTATTTAAGTTACTTTGACTTTGATAAATATGCGGAGAGAGAGGGAGAGAGGGGGCGAGAGAGAGAGAGAGAGAGCAGAAGAACAAAGCGACTGAAATTTTTTCAAGGTAATGGACCCTAATTAATTGGATGAGGCTTCATTGAGACGAGTTGAATATAGCATTCAAGTTTTTGTATTGAATTTGCGTCATGTTGATACCAAAAACTAAGGATTTTGATATGGTTGGAGGTGCTGAAATGATAAGAGAATGATAAAGAAATAACTATACACGTGGGGATGTGATGTAAATGCAGAATGGCAAAGTGGGATTTGCATAATGACTTGAAGGAATTGAGTGGGTACATCTGTGTCCCGAAGAGTTAGATGAGAAATTATTTGATTAAGGACTGCATTACACATCCCATGAAATGGGTTTTTATGGTGCCTTGAGCTTCCAGGTGTAAGGCAGTCGTTGTGCAACATGGCACAGTCTGTAGCCTATCAATCACATATATTGCTTACTGCTTAGTGAAATGAAATCACACTGAAACTTGCTTACAAATATTGAATTATAGCTGTCTTTGTCAGTAAGGGTTGAGCTTTCCATCCCTAATTCCTCATTGCATGCAGTGATATCTTCATTCCATTGGCAATGGACATGTTACTTCATAGAGAAGATGGAACAAATAAATCATCCAAAGTGCTTTGCTTTTTGGTGAAGTGCCTAAACCATTCTTCTCCATGATGAACCTAAACTAATATTTGGTATGTGGGTTCATCACGGGCGTCTTCAATGTTGTCTTTGTCATTGTCATTGTCATTTTCATATGACTACATAGAGGTAGAGAGGAGTATTCTCTATAAACCTGAAATTGGATAGTTTTTTCTAAGCAAGAGGCGAAGGCCATTGGGGGAGCTAGCACGCCCGGTCCATCGATACGTCAAGCTTGTTGGATGACTTTTTGAGGCATTAACATCTTCCCCCTTTTCATTTGCTTTGAGTTATATGACACTGACGTTAATGAAAATGAGGGTCGTGTGTATGTTGCAAGGTCATTTTCTTTCCACATCACTTGCATTAGCAAATCCATGTGCTGTATACATCACCGGATTGATTAGGTTTGGATCCAATGACCCATGTTTGTGAGGCTATAAGCACTTGAAAGTTACATCTCTGGTGGGTGCTACACTTGAACTTTCACATACGAAAAATAAGTCTCTGTGTAACATATCTCAAGTCTGCCATGCCCAATGGAGCCCATGAAGTAACAACGCCTTCAATGCTCTCACTTGTTCTAAAGTTGAATCATATTCTCAGACACATTGATCTATATGTGTCTTAATCTAATGGTGGATATCACTGAGGTACACATCTGTGATGTTCATTGATGCGCCTCCTTTCCAATAAGCTAATTGTGGATAAAAAACTACAATCCAAATTCTCAACCCTTATCGATATAGGTATCCAGGATGTAGTTTCAACTTTCAAATATGGCCTTTGTGATGAAAAACATCTTCATAGACTTTGTATCCATCATTTGGAATTAGGAAAGAACATCATTAGGTAAAGGACCAGCTATCTTAGGTGGTCACCATGAGCAGCTGAATTTCTCCCCATCTCAAGAGCATCTTCTTGGATTCCCACTTGGGCCTGTAGGATCAAAACCCTGGTCCACAAGCTAAGCCCCAAAGCTTATCAGCATGTCCATGGCTCAAAATGTGATCCAGTTATCTTCTCTGCAAGTTGAGTTGCCCTCTTTAGGGTCCCCAAATCTCAACCCTAGAGGCTATCTTTACATTGATAGAACAACAAAAAGAATGAGCACTTTCAATGTAGCATTATGGCAATTAAAAAGCTCAACAGCACAATGAATTGGGGCTTAAACTAAGATCACCGCAAATGGGTTCTAGTGACCATAATGAATTGGGAGAAAATCCTCTACTATGTCCTCTAGCGATAACAGAGGTTTCTTAAATGAAAGTTGCTACTGTTGTATGATTCCAAAGTTTCTCTTCTTTCTTTTCTATGGTGCCAAACGACCATATTAGGAAGCGGTTTAGAAAGAGAACCCATCTAGATTAAAAGAAGGCGGACAAGTGGTGGTGTGGTGGACAAGATAAGACTTCCCAAAAGGAGCCACATTGATATGTAACTAACACCATGTATATTCATTAGGGATAGGCTCAGAACATGAAGGGACTTCTTAAAGGTGAGGGGACTTCCAAAAAGGAGAGGAGAGAAATAAAAATGGGAGGGGTTAAGAATTTGGTTGATGCCCCCTTGACCCATTGGAACATTTTCCATAATTCACTTGAGTCCGTGGTAGACCTAAACTCTGAAACCCCAAAATTAGGCGCATGCGTTGATCATTCAAGTTGTTTTGACCATCAGAGGCCAACACCATGTCACCATGTACTCATATTCTAGCTACGTGGCAATAATTGTACATCGATAGACCAACGAGGAACCCTATTCCCCTTCCGTACCCACGTGGCCATGTGGCCATGTGGATTGGTAGGGCTGTCACCCTATGAATCTATCTACCTTCTTGCCATCTCTTTCAACAGAAAGTTGATTGATTTGTCATCCTCGTGTCTCAAGTACAAGTTTTACCGGTTTTTGTTTACTTTTTTTCTATTTAGGGAGTTTGAGGAAAAATAATTCTTTTCGGATTTTTTTTTTTTTTACATTTGGTTTACTTTCCAAATTATTCATTAATTTAACTTTAAATCAGTTACTAAACATGGTTTTAACTTTGAATTTATTATTATTTTTGTAATATTTTATTTATAAAATCATTATAGTTTTAATTTTAAATTTAAAATCATAATTATCAATTATGATTTTTAAAAGCATAATTACCAATTCTAGTTTTAAGATGAAAAAAATAATAAAATGAAAATTGACATGACACAAATACATTAGTTTGATGAATATTTTCAAGATAAATTTGTATTGAGAATTTTTTTTTTTCAAAAAAAGGCTACTTTGATTGCAAACTTTCTTTTAGGTGCGAAATGTTAATAGGATAATCTAAAATTTTCCCATAAAGCCTTTTGGTCTTGTAATTTAAAATTTTTAAAAAATTTAGTGTTAAATACACTTTGACTCTATTTTTCCACATATTTTACGCTTTTTCCTTTTACTCTCAAAATCCATTATGGTAAATTTGTTAAAAAGAGTATAAAACTTTTCATTTCAATATTAGTTCACATTTAGATAAAACAAACTTTGAAATAACAGTTATGAAGTGAAATTTTTTAAATACTTTCAAAATATAACAATCACCAATTTTGATTAATAGTTTTGGTGAGATATTCATATAGTTTTCTAACATTTTTGTATACAATTATGAAGTGTGATAATTTTAAATTTAAATAATATGTGTTCTTTATTTATGACTTAATAAGTTGCTCATTAATTTTTCTATAGGTTTGGGGGTAAAATATTGTACAAGTTTAAAAGACGAGTGTTGAGTGTAGGAATGTCCTTTAGAATTTTCAAATATTATTTTATAAATTTCTTTTAAATTTTCTTTTGATGTGTCTAAATAATTTGGAACAAATCAAATAAAACAAAATTGTTAATTTTTAAAAATAATTTAAAACTCAAACTTTGTTATTTTTCTTATTCATTAAATTATATATATATGTATATATATATATATATTTAAAAATTCTAATAAATAAATAAACTTCAAATTAAGTAATATTTAATATGTTGAATTCATTAACAAATATTTTATTTTAAAGTAAAATTTGGAACTTAAAAAATAATCCAATTATCATCAAGGATTCACAAGCCCAAAGGTGAGGTTGGGGCTAAACCATTAATTGTTAATGCCTTCTATATGCAATTAAACCATTAATTGACTAAACTACTTTAGAATAACTTTATTGTCGTTCTTTGCACATAATTACATTATGAATTTTCTCATTAGGTAAACGGATTTCAAATTCAATGGTATTTAATGCTTTGAATTTATTAATGAATTTAGTAATCTTTAAAAATAAGTTTGATTTTTTTTTTTAAAAGTCACAGTTAATTCTAAAAAACAATAGACCAAAAATGGTCTATTATGAATCTATTAAATTTTAAAAATAAATTGAAATTGAAAAACTGACCTAAACTAATAACAAGTACCTAAAGTACTCTTTCAATAATTAAAAATTAAATGCATAAGTATAATAAACAATTTAACTTATTTACATATATATATATTTTTTAAATCAACTTTATTGTGTTTTTAAATTTATTTTCAATAAGACATAATTAACCATGATCACTTTTAAAGTATTATTATTCATTTTTAACAAAAGAAAATCAAATATGAAGATGTCAACATATTTTATAATATTGCTAAAGTAATATTATTTTTAATTAAAAAATGTAACTTATAATTATAATATTCATATTCATATAAAACTATTTTTTAATTTTAATAAAATATTTTAAAAAATTAAAATTTATTTACCTAAGTGTGTTTTTTGTTTTTTTTTTTGTTCTTTAAAAAGTGTTTTTGAAAACAATTTGCAAACATCCTTGTTTTTTTCTAAAATAAATATGAAAAAAATGTGTTTTTTTTTTTATAAAAAAAATTAACTTAAAAAAGATTTCCATGAATTTTTAACTAGACTAGTATAATAATATGACATGAATTTTTAACTAAGCTAGCATACAAATACTTTTAAAGAAAATCTAATAAGAATTTAAAATATATTTTATTCTATGTTTGGTTAGTGATGATATATGATAAGTTATCTCGTTACTTATTCTATCTTATGATTAACCAAATATGGGATATAATAAATTATGTGATATATTATCCATCCTCTATTTTTCATCCATTTCACATGGGATATACATGTTTCATGTATTAAAATTTTATTTTATTTTATCAATTTTTTCTTTTATTTTTAATATATTCATTTTATAAAATAAAATATTTTATTATAAATTAAATTTACCATTAAAAAAATAATATAAAATATTTATAAAATAATATTAATATATGATATATATATATATATAAATTATTTTTATATATTAAATAACATAAAATAAAAAAAATATTTTTAAAGTTTAAATATTTTAATCATAAATATGGTTAGAAATAAATAAAATTTCATTTTTTTTTAAATAGAAAATATTTGAATGTCACATAATTTTTATTTTAAACTTGAAAAAATAATATGTATTTCATATTATTTATTATTCATTTTACAAATTAAATATAAACATAATATAATATAGTATATTTAATTGGATATGCTATTTTAAAATATTATATCTAAAGATATCATATCCATTAGAAATCATATCCTAAGATATGCATATTCTATCAAATAAGATATGATATTCTAAGATGTATAAATCTTATCATATCCTATCCTATCCTGTCAACCAAACGTAGGTAAAGAGCTTTTAAAAAAATTCAACATGAATTTTTAACCAAACTAATATATAAAGAGCTTTAATAAATAATATAACAAATTTTTAACTAAGTTAACACAGAAAGAGCTTTAAAAAATCTAACATGAATTTTTAACTAAACTAGCATACAAAAAGCCTTTTTTTTTAAACATCTAACATGAATTTTTGACTAAACTAGCACACAAAGAGCTTTAAAAAAAATTCTAACATGAATTTTTAACTAAACCAGGCTTCAGAAAAAAATGGCCAGACAACTTGAAAATTATTCTCCGTGTTTTTTTATAAGTGAAATGAAGGTGTTGACTTTTAAGAGAGGTTGAAGGCCACTCTCTTGTGTAAACTTGTCGGCTGGGCAACTTGTGGGCTGTGCCTTTTTTTTTTTTTTACTAACTGGGCTTAAACACATACTCGTGTATACAAAATCTACATAAAATAGATGGGCCCAAGAAAGCCCAACAACAATACGTTGTTCCCTGCAGGAAACAACCAAATCCAAGAGCGAAACAATGCCACAGCCCACAAGTAGCCCAGCCCAAGGTGTTCCTATTCTTATGTGAAATCTCAAATAAGTGCATTTAGAAACGAGTATTGTGGTTTAATGTGTGAAGAATTTGACTCCAACCAAATCCTTCCTTCCCAAGTGCATAGTCTTCGTATCTATGGGTTTATGTAATCGTTTATTTGCTACATGTTTATTGTACAACCAAAGAATAAAGAAGCGCAACCAAAGGAGAGGATGCTTGCTTCATCTGTGAAGAGGAGCAAACCATCGGGGTGGCAGATGAGGTAGGTGGTTGGGCTCAGTGTCTATGATCAACTCTGTTGATGCAGTTCGTGATGAACCTAAAGGTGCTATTAGTCCAAGAAAGGTTTCATCTTAAGCATATTGTAAAACTAAGGATGAAGGATCCTCCACTGATTGCGTTGTTACTCTTAAAGACGAAGTATGTAAGGTGCTTATGTTCTTTGTTAATTTTTCACTCTTTCGCTTATTTTGTGTCGAGTGAATACAAATTCTAAAACCCACGGGGATGATAGTGGATTTATCTTGTTCAGAACTGGAGAGATTCTTTACGAATCACTAACACAACAACACAGATTTAATAATCCACATATCAACTAGGGAACAACAAGGATTGTGATAGACCAGGTTCAGCCAAGTTTTGTATATGATTTTGGGCATTCCTTTTCACTAGTATGTTTCTTAAGAGATTCTTGTATCTATATATGTTTTCTTATAAATCCTCCATTTGCAGGAGTTTTTCACAAAGGTTTATGTACAAAGACCGTGGATCCAAAGACGTTGAAAGGGCACTCAAATTGGATCAATGATTGATTTCTAGGTTTTGTCGTAAACTTCATTGGTTAAGCTGGAAAAACATTCGGAAGTAGGGTTGAAGCTACCAAATTCTGAGGAACCAAAGAAGGGTTGCGATCTCAATAATCAACTCATTCCAGTCTGCTACTGTTAATAGAGGATTATGTTTTTGAGTAATGTCCGAAGACTGTTGATTCTTTCATAAATGTAGCTGGTTTTGACCATTGAATCTAAATACTTGCTCAACTCCTAAATAAACTATAATTTTGCTGAAAAGAACAAAATAGCATCTAGTCCACTATAATCCATAAATTAAAATCTGAATTCAAGTCGCATAACGACATACAGTCACAAAAAACATCCTACTACTTGCAATTCCCATCTAAAGAAATACTAATAACATATCAACATAGTTGAGGACGTGTTGAAATGAACATGGGGGTAAATTTTTTGTTTCTCATGTTTGAGTTTCCTATCAAAATTTGATATCATTAGATGGTTATCATGACTATAACCATCTAAAGCACTTATTTTCTCAACTGTGGCTCTATCAACAGAGGTTCTTTCAGAGTTTTTCACCTAAGCAACAGCACTTCTCACAAATAGTAACCCAATTCCATAGACTACATGCTCAGCTTATAACTCACCTGCAATTTGGATGAAACAAATTTTGGCCTCATTAACCCGTACCCTCAGTTCAAGACATTGAATGACATGTAATCACAGAAAGGAACCTCACCTTTAACAGATTATCATCATGATGAGTGGCGTTCAGTTGCCTTCAACTTCTTCGGTGGTGGATTTCCTCCAGAGATCATTACATATGAATAAAAGCACAGCATTGCAGCACTGAGATAAGAAAAAGTTTAGATGACTACAACGGAAACATAACACACTCTTGGTGAATAGAAGCATGATAATCAATATTGGATACCTAATGATGGCAAAAAACCCAGTTGGAAACAGTTTCTTTGTCTGCATCCACAATACCATTTTATGGTCAGAAATAAAGAATCAGCCAGAAAATGAGAGAGAACAATATTGAGCTGATTTGATGCACTACCAATGAGTAGGTCTGGAAGTTCTTCCAGAAAAGAGCTGCTGAGAGTACTGCAAGATCAGAGAGCCAATAGAATTTACATATGAGGCAAACTCAAAACAGTATAGTGAATAAACTGCAGCACAATGATAAAGCATATATAGAGCTTCCAATTCTGACTGTCTATTCAAATATAGATGGATATCAAGCAAATCAATGAAAATTCTGCACCATGTCTGAGAAAAAAAATCATGTACCATGAATTATTACTTGAAAATATTGCTGGGGCTAGTGCAAATTATTATGATTGCAAAACTGGAAGTTCATTCTGTACCATCTTTTGCAGTTGTGTCTGGGACAGGCTTATTGAATTATAGAATTCATTAACCAGTATGCAAAGTGACTATGAAAGTGTTTACTGTTTTCTTTCCTTCTAAACATTTTTCAATGGGAAAAATAAGGCAGCAACAAAGTTAAAGAAAATAAAACATAAGAAACAGTTTGGGGGATATGCCTTGTAATCTTTTCTTCTGTAGCCAAGAAAGTCTTCCTCCTAGTTTGCCGGTACTTTTAGGTGGCTCAAAAGGTACTGGTTCACCGTGCATGTGTGTAATGCATGTGTGTACATGGATGGGTGTATGGTATTTTGCATTCCATAAAGCTAAAGCAATCAGAAAACTGGCTATCCCAATGTATTCTGACCTGCATGGCTTCAACTTGCTAAAATGGTTATCTTGCCCGTCTTCAAATAGAGTTTGATCATGATATTCATATGCACTGCCATCTGCATGGATCATCTCAAACTCCAACTTATCTTCTTAATTATATAGAATTTCCTGAGGCTGATAATGCCTTTTCATTCTCCTTCATTTTTCTTTGGTAGGCAAAATTGCATTCCCACTCATGTGGATGGGAATTAAATTGTCAGAAAAGCCGAGACCTATTCTGTTCCACACTTAATTAGCTAAAGATCTTCACCTTGTAGTTTTGATTTACTCTATTTACAGGGCTACAGACATCTGCATTAGGACTGTCATAATCAGGCTAGCCACGTAAAAGCATGTGGTATCCTGAAATGAACTTCATGGTGCCATCTCCTACCACACAATCATCGGACTGTACCTTCAGCATGGGCTGCCATCTTTAATGCAATCATACCTTTAATGACCTAAGAACCCATTCAACAGTAGCCCCGTAATCTTTTGTTCTGAATTGGGAAAAAAACAAAAAATCTGCTAAATATTTATCCTCTATAAGAGGAAATATATATATATATATATATATTTGATAGATAAAAAACAATAGTATTGAAAAGCGTTAAAAAAAGGGGTGCACCAAAGTACACATGATGTGGAAGAATGAAACAAGGAAAGTTGTGATTCTGAAGAGAGAATTAGACAATCCCATGATTAAAGAGATTTTATTGTAATTGAGTTAGGAAAGTCCTTAATTTGGGTCCTAGAATTTTTGTATATATATTTATATACCTACAACTCTCTGTACAAAAAAAAATTAAGAAAAAGAATTTTCTTCCTTTTATTCTTCAATTTCTCTTCTACATGGCATCAAAGCCCTAGACTCATAAATCTGGGAATAAATTTTTTCTTTTCTAGTCTTCACTGCTGAGTTGGAGACCAAAATCGACCTTCATCGTCGACCTAAAGTTTCTTCTTGTCTAAGTCAAGCATTGCAGCAAACAAGATTGTGATTTGTCGCATCATGCCCTCTCTAGATCGCGAACTCACCGTGAAATAGAAGATCATGCCCCTGTCTTCATCGTCAATGAGCGCTTCGTCAAAACTATAGAGGATGGCAACCTCTACCCTTTGTCGTTCACAGTTGAGGACTTCACGTTGTCGGCCACCACTGCAAACAAAGACCACACCATAGCTGCGAAAAAAGGATCGCCTTTTGCCATTGCTCCCTCTGAACCACGCCACTTATTGGAAGCACAGAGTGCCACAGATGACTCCTCCTCACGCCAAAGTTTTCCTATTCTCACATAGTTGTCACGTCACTGTTGGAAAAGTCACATCGCCATCTTCATTGAGATCGCCTCAATCGAAGCCAAAGACCACCGTCGCATCGCTACCCTCACGCCATCATACCAAACATGTCGTCACAACAAATAGCCTCACAACATCGCCATTGCCATTGAATCTCTCTATCACCATTGGATCTCGTTGTCGCCATCATCTCTACCTCACATCAACCCTTTCGATTGCCAGTGAAGGCTCTTAAGGATTTTTTAAGGTCAAGTTTTTTCTTAAAGTTTGGCTATTTAAGCCTTATATGTATATATATATATAAACAAAGAAGAAGAAAAAATGTCTAAGGTATCACAAATTAGTGCCTTCACCAATCCTTCTAAAAGAGTGATTACCACTCATTACAAGAGAATTGCAGAATATTCAAGCAGCATACAGACTTAATGGGAAGAATTATTTAAAATAGTCACAACTTGTTCATACCTTTCTGAAAGGAAAAGGAAAATTAAGTCACTTCCTGGAAACTGGACCAAGCCAAGGAGACCCTCAGTTATGGCATGGTTGTGGAACTCTATGACGCCTGAAATTAGTGACACTTGTATGTTCTTGACAACTACTAAAGACATCTGGGATGCAGTTCATCAGACATACTCAAAGACACTAGATGCAACCCAAGTGTATGAAATAAAAGCTAAGACCAAAGCAGCTAAACAAGGAAAGAAGACTATCACGGAATATGTCAATATGTTGAAAAACGTATGGCAATAACTTGACCACTATCATTGTATTGAGATAAAATGCCCTGACGATGCAACAATCCTAAAGAACTACATTGAAAAAGATTGAGTCTATAATTTCTTAGTTGGTCTCAATGCCGAGTTTGACCAAGTTCGAGTTCAAATACTTAGAGAGTTTCCAACTTTGAATAAGACTATCTCCATTATTCAAGCAGAAGTGTCATGCTTAAATCTCAGAATATGGAAGGCTTGGCTATGGTTGCCAACAAAGGCAATGATCAGAAGGCTAGCACTATTGATAACAAAAGGACCGATTGGTCAAAGGCTTCAAACTGTGATAACAGAGATAACTTATGCTGCACTCACTGTCAGAAACCTAGACATACACGGGAAAAATGTTGAAAACTTCATGGTAAGCCAACTACATCTAGCAAAGAGTGGGGTGAATAATCAATCAATGTCAAGGCTGAATCGGTTCTTAGTGAATGAGGGGTGGGACTATCATTTTAGTGGATCAATTCAGTGTGTCTTTCTGAGACCTGTGTTTGACCATTTCCCGGTTCTTTTAGATGGCGGAGGTATGAGGAGAGGCCCCTCCCCTTTTAGATTTGAGAATATGTGGCTAAAGGTGGAGGGTTTTAAGGATCTCTTGAAGTTGAAGTGGGGGGGCAACTTAAGTGGCTCATCAAGTTTTATTTTGGCAGCAACATTAAAGGCCTTCAAGTGGACTATTAGGATGATAAGGAAAAGACTAGCACCCTGTCTTTGGAGGAGTTGGAAGCAAGGAAAGAAGTGAGGGAAGATTATAAAAAACGAGTTCTGTTAGAAGAGATTTCTTGGCGGCAAAAATCAAGGGAAGTGTGGTTGAAAGAAGGAGACAAAAATACAGGATTCTTTCACAAGATGGCCAATGCACACAAAAGGAGGAATTATGTGGACAAAATTAAGATTAATGGTGTTTGGCTTTCGAAGGAGAATGAAATCAAGGAAGGGGTGGTCAGAGCCTTTCGGTCTCTACTGTCCAATCCGAGGGATTGACATCCTTCTTTATTTGGGTTACAGTTTGAGACACTAAAGTCTCTGGATGCTCTAGGTTTAGAAGAGTTGTTCTCGAAAGAGGAGGTTTTTGGTGCTTTGTTGGGATGCAATGGGGACAAAGCAACAGGGCATGATGCCATGATGGTATTTCTATGACATTTTGGCAGTTCTCTTAGGACTTTGTGAAGGATGATGTGATGAGATTCTTCGGGGAATTCTATGAACATGGTAACTTTGTTAAAAACTTGAATGCAATCTTTCTGGTTTTAATCCCAAAAAAAGCAGGTGCTGAAAATCTAAGGGATTTTAGGCCTATAAGTTTGGTGGAGGGTTGTACAAGTGGCTGGCCAAGGTTTTAGCCAATAGGCTAAGGAAGGTGGTAGGAAAGATGGTTTTTAAGGCCCAAGGGGTGTTTGTGGAGGGTAGACAAATCCTAGATGCAGTGTTGATTGCTAATAAAGCCATTGATTCGATCTTGAAGAATAACGAATGTGGTTTCTTGAGCAAACTTGACATAGAGAAGGCATATGACCATGTGGACTAGTCTTTTCTTTTCACAGTTATGTAAAAAATGGGTTTTGGGGAGAAATGGGTTGGGTGGATCAAATGGTGCATCCACTACAAGTTTCTTTATGTTGGTTAATGACACTTCTACTGGTTTCTTTCAAAGCTCAAGGGGTTTGAGGTAAGGAGATTTGCTTTCATCGTATTTATTTGTGATTGCTATGGAGGTGTTTAGTTGTTTCCTAAAGAGGGCAGTGGATGGAGGTTTTTTGTCGGGTTGTAGGGTGAAGGGAAGGAGTGGAGAAGGGGTTCAAATATCCCATTTGTTGTTTGTTGATGATAGATTGGTGTTCTGCCAAGCTTCCCAAGATTAGATGACCTATCTTAGCTGGTTGCTTATGTGGTTTAAGGTTGTGTCGGGGTTAAGAATAAATTTGGAAAAGAGCAAATTAATCCCAATGGGTAGGGTGGAGAATTTTGATGACCTTGCTATGGAATTTGGATGTAGAGTGGGTAGCCTCCCATGCACTTATTTGGGCCTACCTCTGGGTGCACCGTTTAAGTCTATTGACAGTTTGGAATGGAGTGAAGGAGCGGTTCTGTAGAAGGTTTGCTATGTGGAAGAGACAATATATTTCCAAAGGAGGGAGAACGACCCTAATTCAAAGCACATTGTCGAACTTACCCATTTATTTTATGTCATTGTTGCGCATGCCAAGCTCAATTAAACAAAGACTAGAGCATATTCAAAGGGGTTTTCTTTGAGGTGGAAATTTGGAGCGAAAACCTCATTTAGTGAGATGGGAGTTGGTGTGCTTAAGTAAGAAGAAAGGGGGTTTGGGGATCAAGTGTCTTTCCATACTCAATAAGGCTCTTCTTTGTAAATGGAATTGATGGTTCGCGAATGAGAGAGAGGCTTTGTGGAATCAAGTGATTAAAGGGAAGTACATGGAAGAAAGAGGGGGTTAGTGTTCTCGGAAAGTGAGAGAGGCGTATGGTGTTGGGTTATGGAAAGGGATAAGGATGGACTAAGACATTGTGGGTACTAGGATTTCCTTCTTTGTAGGTAATGGGCGAAGTGTGGGATTTTGGAAGGATAAATGGTGTGGGGATTCTTCTTTGAGTGTGTCCTTCCCAACCTTGTTTGCCTTAGTTATTGATAAGGAGGCGTGGGTGGAGGATATTTGGGACCCCTTGGCTGAGGGGGGTCGGGGATGATGGAACCCTTGTTTCTCAAGATCCTTTAATGATTGGGAGATGGAGGAGACAAAAATCTTCTTGGGGAGGCTGCATGGGAAGAAAGTGTGCGGTGATGTGGAAGACATGGTGTTTTGGACTGAAACAAAGAGTAGGAAGTTCTCGGTCAAATCCCTCTACAATGCTCTAGAGTTGGGCAACCCTTCTTTGTTTCCCTCAAGTTGCATTTGGAACGTGTGGGTGCAGCCCAAGATTAGCTTATTTGCTTGGGAGGCTACATGGGGCAAAACTTTAACTTTGGATTTAATTCAAAAAAATGGTGGGCCTTGACAAATAGATGTTTTTTTATGTCATGAGAAGGAAGAAACTATAGACCACCATCTTCTTCACTATACTAAAACTAGGGTCTTGTGGGAATTGTTCTTTTCATTGGTTGGGGTGTCATGGGTGCTACCTTCTTCAGTTAGAGAGACTCTCCTTAGTTGGTATGGTTTTTTGTGACAAAAAGCGTAAGAAAGTGTGGAGAGCAACTCCTTTATACATCTTTTGGACGATTTGGAGGGCAAGAAATAGATTGACCTTCAGTGATGATGTGCTTTTGATTCAGAGAATTATATTCTTTTTTGTTTTTTCCCTTTAGTCAGAGGCAAAGTTGTTTATAGCTGATTGCCCTCTAACTTTAGTTAGTTTTATTGATTGGTTGGATTCTAGTTAAGGTTGCTTTTTTATCCGATTGGGCGCTTATTTACTTGTACTTTTTGGCCGGTTTGGCAGTGGGTGTATAGGTATTGTATACCTTGAGCGACACTTTTGGCGCCTCTTTTCAATAGATCTTTTCCTTACCTATATAAAAAAAAAAAATCTAGCAAAGAGTGGGGTTACAGTGGAGGACAATAGAGGAATAATGGGCAAACAAACTTGTCCTTTGCTCAACCAGTTGAAGAAAAATCCCTGGAATTGGGTGGATTCAATCAGGAGGAGATTGAAAAATTAAGAGCTTTGTTGGGAACTCTTGAGAAACCTTTAGGTACCTACTCACTGGCGCTTTCAGGTAAGTTTCCTATTGGATTAAAAGTCTCAGATGAAACCTTTGTCAAATCATGGGTCATAGACTCGGGCGCCATAGATCACATGACCCATTCATCACACCAATTTAAAAACCATAACCCTTGTCTAAGTAGTAGGAAAATAGTCATAGTAGATGGTTTCTTAACCATTGTTGCAGGTATAGGAGATGTCTAAATTAGTCCTACACTCACACTCAGAAATATGCTTCATGTTACAAAGTTGTTCACTAATCTTATTCCTATACAAAAGCTTACACAAGATTTGGGTTGCATTGTGACCTTTTTCCTTACTTATTGTGTATTTCAGGACCAGGACTTGGGGAAGATGATTGGACTAAGAAACGGAACGGGTTATACTACCTTGAGACACCAAGTGAGTCATCCGTATCTTTTCTTTCAGAGCACCATCTTTTAAATAAAGAAAAAATTTGGCTTCATCATTGTAGGCTTGGACATCCATCATTTTTTTTTTGATAAGTAAATAAGATTTCATATATAAAAGAGACGTTAAAAAAACGACTCAATGTATACAATACCTATACACCCGTCTTCAACAAGGCCAAAAAACAAAGAAAGCCCAACACTACAATCCTACTTAGAGCCCAACCAATCAATAAAATTAGCTATAGTTAGAGGACAATCATCTATGAACAACTTAGTCTCGGACCAAAAAGAAAGGATAAAAGAGTGTTTCAGTCTCTGAATTGACAACATATCATCCTTGAAAGCCAATCTATTCCTCGCCTTCCAAACCGTCCAGAAAATGTGAAGAGGAGCAGCTCTCCACGCCTTCTTGCGCTTTTTGCCTACGAAAAAACCATTCCAGCTTAGAAGGGTCTCTCTAACTAAAGAAGGCAATACACAAGACATCCCAAATAAAGTAAAAAGTAGATCCCATAACACCCTTGTTCTTGAACAATGAAGGAGAAGATGGTTTATGTTCTCCTTTCTCAAGACACATAAAACATCTATTTGCCAATGCCTGTCCTCTTTTCTGGACCGTATCCAAGGTTAGGGCTTTGCCCCACATAGCCTCCCATGCAAAGAAACTAATCTTGGGTTGCACATTCACATTCCAAATATAGCTTGATGGTTTATGTTCTCCTTTCTCAAGACACATAAAGCATCTATTTGCCAATGCCCGTCCTCTTTTCTGGACCATATCCAAGGTTAGGGCTTTGCCCCACATAGCCTCCCATGCAAAGAAACTAATCTTGGGTTGCACATTCACATTCCAAATATAGCTTGAAGGAAACAGAGATGAACCACCCGCTTCAAAGGCTACATAGAGAGACTTGACCGAGAATTTACCTCTTAGTTTCAGTCCAAGACACCATATCCTCCACATCCTCAATAACTCTCTTACCGTGTAGCCTCTCCAAAAATCTTTCCGCCTCCTCTACCTCCCAATCATTGAACGCTCTTAAAAAACATGGGTTCCAAACCCCCCCCCCCCCCCCCCCCCCCCCCCCCAAACCCCCCTCAGCCAAAGGGTCCCAAATATCTGTCACCCACGCTTCCTTCTCAACAATCAAAGCAAAAAGAGAAGGAAAGGACACACACAAAGGAGAATCCCCGCACCATCTATCCCTAAAAAATCTCACCCTCCTCCTGTTACCAACAATGAAAACCATCCTATCGCTTACCATCTTCCAATCCATCCTTATTCCTTTCCACAATCCCATACCATGAGCCTCTCTCACTTCTTGAGAGCACCAACCCCCTCTATCTTCTCCATACTTCCCTCTAATCACTTGATTCCACAAAGCCTCTCTCTCATTTGCGAAACGCCAATTCCATTTAGCAAGAAGTGTCTTGTTGAGAAAGGAAAGGCATTTGACCCCCAAACCTCCTTCCCTAATTCCATTCTCCTCCGTAAGCCAAGCTCCATTAATCTTGATTCTGTCCACATTGTTCCTCCTCTTGTGAGCATTGACCATCTTATGGAAAAAATCGGTATTTCTATCCCCCTCTTTTAGCCACACTTCCCTAGATTTTTGCCTCCACATGATTTCTTCAAGACCTACCCATTTTTTATAATCTTCCCTCGCTTCATCTCTAGCTTCCAGCTCTTCCAACGACAGTCTGCTAATTTTCTCCTTGGCATCCCAAAACTCCATATGCTCCAAAGCCAAATTCTTTCTATATTAAACCCTACCAAAGGTGTTTCCGTTCCACTCCTTCAGCTTAGCCTTCAGAAATTTTAGTTTTTCGGCGAAGATAAAACTTGGGGATCCACTAAAGCTACTTTCTTCCCACCAATACTTCAATAGGTCCTTAACACCTTCCACTTTCAGCCACATATTCTCAAATCTAAACGGGGAAGGACCTCTTCTCAGGCCCCCTCCGTTAAGAAGAAGCTGAAAGTGATCGGACACCGGTCTTGGTAGAACAAACTACCTCGCATCACCAAAATGACTATCCCACCCCTCATTAAGCAAAAAACGATCCAGCCTTGAAAAAGACTGGTTATTCACCCCTTCACTCCAAGTAAAAGGGCCCCCAACCATAGGCAGATCCTTTAACTCTAGATCTTCTATAACTTTTGAGAACCTTCTCATGTTTGAATTCAAGTTCCCTCCTCTGCTGCACTCTTCCGGACTTATAATGACATTAAAATCCCCCGCAACACACCACGGCCCATTCCAAAGCCCCTTAATGGCCCCCAACTTCTCCCAAAAACTCTCCCTGTTCCTCCTCAATGTTGGGCCATATACCCTTGTAAACATCCAAATGAAACCATCCTCGCAACTCTTAAAAGTGCAAGAAATAGAGAACAATCCTTTTTGAATGTCAACTAACTCCAACACCCTGTTATCCCAAAACACCACTATACCTCTAGCTGCGCCCCTTGAATCTACAGCTCCCCATTCAAGGAATCTACCCACTCCTAAACTACGAATAATATCCATTGACATTTCCTGTAGGCAAACTAGATCCACCCTATTCTTCTTTATCAAAGCTTTGATCACCTTCCTCTTGTTGCAATTATTGGCCCCTCTTACATTCCAAGTAAGCAGTTGGAGCTTCATTTAGACCTGCTCGTACTCCCCCCCGCCCCCCCCCCCCCCCCCCCCTCCCTTCTCCTCCTCCTCCAAGATAGTTCACTGTCCATTCCAACTTTCTCAATTCTCTTTCGAATTTTGACAACTCCAATTTTTTCCTTTTTCTACCATTCAACTTTCCTTTTTGAAGTTTTTTAAAACTCTTAAGTTTTTGTTCCCTTCCCTATTTAATAAATTAGATGTTGAGAGCTTCCATTGTGATGTATGTGAACTTACTAAACACAAGCGTTCACCATTTCCCATCAATAGTAAAAAAAGTTCAGCACCTTTTCATTTAATTCATGGTGATATTTGGGGCCTTTACCCCGTCCCTAACATATCTGGGGCGTGTTGGTTCGTGTCTTTCATCAATGATTGTACTAGGGTCACTTTAATTTTCTTATTTAAACACAAATCTAATGTGAGTTTTGTTCTTCCAAATTTTCATAACATGATAAAAAACCAGTTTTGTGTCACTATCAAGAGGTTTTGGTCCGATAATGCTAGAAACTATTTCAATCAAATCTTAACTCCATACTTTCAAAATGAGGAAATAATTCATGAATCATTATGTGTCAATACCCCTCAATAAAATGGAGTTGCTGAGATAAAAAATGGTCACCTACTTGATACAACTTGAGCTTTTTTGTTTCAAAATCATGTGCTTAAATCTTATTTGGGGGATGTTGTCCTCACTGCCACACATCTCATAAACCGATTACCTTTCAGAGTCCTCAATTTCAAAAGTCCCATGGAAGTACTCTCATCCTTCTATCCTAATATGAAAACCACAAACCATCTCATTCCTAAGATATTTGGTTATGTATCCTTTATGCAAATTCACAGTCCAAACAGGGGAAAATTGGACCCAAGAGCAGTCAAATATATTTTTGTGGGATATTCCTCAACACAAAAGGGATATAAGTGTTGCTATTTACCATCAATTTTTTTTTTTGTCTCAACGGAAGTTACTTTCAATGAAAGTGAGTCTTATTTTCCTGCTCCTCATCTTCAGGGGAGAATTCCTTCAAGGAAGACAAAGATCAGGATTCCTATTTCATTGATATTATTAATCTCTTTCTCATTGACCCTCCTAAAGTCACTAGTCCAATACCTGTACCCTCTGCCTCTAAACTTGCCTTTGAACCCATCTTTGAACCTGTCCCTGAACCTAAGTCATCACCCACAGTGCCTGTTGAGAATCGAATGACTAGCAAAGTATACTCAAGGAAGAAAGTTGCAGTCCTTAGACTTATACAAGTCCAAGAATTTGAACCAACTTCTAGAAATGAGGTAACAATTTCTCTTCCTCTCTTACAAACTGAGTCTAAACTTCCTATTGCCATCAGGAAAGAAACGAGGGAATGTATTAATCGTCCCTTGTATCCACTTTCCCATGTTGTCATTCAAAAAGTTGTCTCGGTCCTATAAAAGTTTTCTTACAAGCCTGATGCTTTATCTGATGAAAATTGGAAACAAGCCATGAATGCAAAAATGGAGGCCTTAAAGAAAAATAAAACTTGAGAGTTGGTAGATTTGTCTGCAAGAAAAAGACCAATGGGATGCAAATGGGTTTATACTGTTAATTATAAAACAGATGGATCATTAGAGAGGTATAAGGCGAGATTGGTGGTCAAGGGATACACTTAGACATATGGTGTGGATTATCTAGAGACCTTTGCCCCGGTTGCAAAGATGAACACTGTAAGAATTTTGTTATCATTGGCAACTAAGACCTACAACAATTCGACATCAAAAATACATTTTTGAATGGAAACTTGGAAGAAGAAATTTTCATAGAAATTCCTCCCAAATTTGGTAGTGACCTAGCCACTAAAAAGGTGTGTAAACTGAAGAAAGCTCTATATAGGCTACAACAATCTCCAAAGGTGTGACTTGGAAGATTTACGAATGTAATGAAAAACATGGGATACAAACAAAGTCAGAGAGAACGTACATTGTTCATCAAGCATTCAGATTCAGAGGAAGTTACAGCCCTTTTGGTATATGTAGACGACATCATCATGATGGGAAATGATGAACTAGAGAGGTAGACTTTGAGACAATGCTTGACCAAAGAATTTGAAATCAAAGAGTTAGGAAGGTTAAAATACTTTCTAGGAATTGAGGTTGCACACTCTAAGTAAAGAACTTTTATTTCTCAGTAGAAATATGTAACAAACCATCTCAGAGAAACAAGGAAGTTGGTGTATAAACCAACAAGCACACCACTAGATCTTAATCATAAGCTCAGAGAGGCTAAGGAAGACACTATGATAAATAAACAGATGTATCAACGTCTAGTAGGAAGACTCATTTATCTCACTCATAAGATCGGATATAGCATATGTTGTGAGTGTGTGATTAGCCAGTTCATGCACAACTCAAAATAGGTCAATTTGCAAGCTGCTAATCGAGTACTATAGTACCTTAAGGGATCTCCATGAAAAGGCACCCTATTTAAACAAAGTTCGGGACTAGTACTTGAAGCATACACAAATGTGAATTATGTTGGATTTGTGGCTGATAGAAAATCAACTACGGGGTATTGCACCTTTCTTGATGGGAATCTGGTGACATGGCAAAGCAAGAAACAAATTTTGATAAAAAGGTCCAGTATAGAAGCAGAATTCTGAGCAATGGCCTAAGGAGTTTGTGAACTACTATGATTGAAGATTATTTTGAAAGATTTGAAGATCAAATGAGATGGGTCAATGAGACTTTACTGCGACAATAAATTTGCAATCAGTATTGCACATAATTCAGTGTAACACGATCGAACGAAACACATAGAAATTGACAGACATTTCTGTACCCCTTATGTATTTATTGACCGCCAATTTCCAGATATACTCACAAAAGGTATAAGCAGTACAAAGTTTTAAGCAAACATATCTAAGCTGGGAATGGAAAACATCTATTCACCAACTTGAGGGGGAGCGTGGAAAAATGAAATAAGGAAAGTTGTGATTCTGAAGAGAGAATTAGGCAATTCCGTGATCAAAGAGATTTTGTTGTAATTGAGTTAGGAAAGTCCCTAATTTGGGTCATATGATTTTTGTATAAATATATGTATGAGTCTCTATACAAAAAAAAATTAAGAAGAATTTTCTACCTTTTATTCTTCAATCTCTCTTCCACACACACCTCTTCCATTGGAGTGAGATCATAAGTCTACCACCAAGCCTCATTTGAAACAGCTAAAGCAAAAATGAAGGGAAAAGAAACGCTCAAAGGTCCATTGCCACACCTTCTATCATTCTAAAACTTTACCCTACTCTCATTACCCATAGAGAAGGAAATTTTACAATTAACTATCTCTCACAACTTTCTTATGGCCTTCCATAACCCAACACCATAACCATCACTTGCTTCCTTAGAACACCAGCCCCCTTCAACTTCCCCATATTTACCGCTTATAATTTGTCTCCAAAACACCTCCCTTTTTGTTGCAAAGCACCAATCCCGCTTGCATGATAGGGCCTTGTTGAACAAGAAAAAATATGAGTATTCAGACAAATACTCACTTTTTTATAGGTAAAATCTTTTTTGTTTTTATAGAGACTCACATTTGGACGAAAAATATGAGAATTCATATTCTAATATTCCTTTTTTGGCTCCTTCTCCTTCCTCTTGTTTTTTTATTCCTCGATCCCTTTAGCCTCACATGATAGAAGGTACTTAAGCTTACAAATTTGACAGAAGAATACAGAAGGGAAGAATAAGAAAAACAGAAGGTGGATTACACCCTGCTTAACAAGAGAGAGGACAGAAAAACTTCTTGTGTGTTATGACTATAAAGAACCACCATTTAGGCACTCTGGAGTTACTAGTATAAACTGGATCTTTCCACACATTTTTTGCATATGCATTGTTGGGGCAGGAAATTTTGATAACACCTATTAGATGTGGAACAGACATAAATATTTTCCTTGCAACCATAAGCAACTAACAAACCACGTAGAGTGAAAAATAGTATATAATAAACAAATAACAAAACAGAAGAAAACCAGTAGAAATGTAGAGGAAAACTCAGCATCATGATACAGATTTTTTTTTATAATTATTTTTTGGTTTTTTGTTTTTTGGATATTGGACCCATGATGTCTTAAATCATAGTAAGGTTTGTATACCTGCTTGCCCTAGTACGAATGGTAAGCTGGATTTTCCTTGCCTCCAGATCTTTAAGCTAAGGGTGCTGAGGGCTAGCAGAGCACCACCAAAGAGCACGCCAGTGCTTAGAGCTGTAGGATTTTTTGAGAAAATAAAACCAACAAAACTGCCACTCAGAACAAGCCCACCTGTAAGAAGAAACTATTAGTGAGTTACCCAAGAATCTCTCTCTCTCTTTCCCTACTACTGGTTAAATCTTGGTGAAGGGAGAAGGTGCCATATTCAGAAGTCATTATGAACTTTGTAAATACTATAGTGGACAGACACACGGAATGGCAATGTATCAAAAAAATAATTTTAAATATGTACCAATTGGGACTCAAAAACTGCCATTGGCTCCTGAATTAACAGATTGTGCTTATTTAAATACTATAGTAATGAATGATTCAAGAGACAGAAATTATATTCACCAAATCCCTAGATAAGTGTAATAAAAAAAGGTGCCTGAAATACAGTTTGCCTTCTCTAATGTCTCTTGGATTTTGGCCAGTAGAGAAGTCTTCACCACATCAAAGCACACTCACCATAGGGAATCCCAAAACAAAAATCGTGGATTTTTGCTGTCCTTTTTTGTTGGGTTACTCCATATTCCTGTACTGGCTCAGTCATCCCCATTTGTTCAGCATCATTTTTTATAGATTGATATGACTTTGCTGTCCCTTCAATAGGCAATTTTGATGTGTCAGCTGCATAACTTGAAGTAGCCTTAATCTCTGAACTGGAAGTTTCAGTGCCATGTCCTTCAAGGCTCATAACAACTGGTAACTGGATAATAAAAACCATCACCAGTTAGAATCACTTCCAACTGTATTAAATGAGAAAGGGCAGTGGGAAGGAGTTTAACTAGTAACACAAATAAACATATAGATATAAGAGAACTATCCTTTCCAACAGATTTTCTCATTTGAAGTTCCAAAGTTGGATGCAAAATGTCCACCAAATCAGCAGCAATAAGAAGGCTATTAGGGAGAGGGAAACTTGGAATCATGATATAATAAAAATAATAGCAAACTTCAAAGCAGTCATGAAGAAAACCTTCATTTACAACCATTTTACACCACCACATGACAGTCATCACCTTCTTAAAATCATATTCACATGTGTAGTCAGGGATAAGGAACCAATTGTGAAGTGCTACAAATGCATCAAACCTGTATTAAAGCATAATCATCACAAACAATAAGTTTGTGAAACCACTGAGACTGCTTTTGTAGGTCCTTGGCATTTATGATCTGTGAAACAGCATGTCCGTCACTCCCTCCAACTGGAATTCAAGTTTATTAGAGGAGAACAGATGAAGGAGCAGGTTGTTGTTACTGCTGTGGTGTGGGATTCTCTAGCATCTTTAATTATTTACCTAGCATCTTTAAGTTATCTCCTTGGGGAGTCTATTCTCTATATGGCAAGAAGCCCATATAAAATAGGGAAAATGTAATGGGGAAATCATCTTGAAAATTTTCAAGAAGAAACTCAGCACTTTTCCTCTCAATGTGCATCTTCTCCATGGGCCATTAGAATGGTTGACAAAAAATGGGGTTCTTATTCTTCAAAGGTCTAGGGGCACTTTTAACTCGCATTAAACTTGGATCATGGGTTGATTTTCAATTTTTAGGAATAAACTACTCTCAGGCACATCACAGATAGCTGGACAACTAATTAAAATCTTCTATTTCACATCAACCTATTCAATATGGTGTTCCATTTTCTCTAAGGCTATGTTTGATTTCTGGAAAATTTGAATGAAAATGTAAAAGAAAGAAAATACAGAGAAGGAAAGAAAGAGCAAAAAAAAAGAAAAAAAAATTGTAGTCAATAAATTGTTTTTATACCCTGTTTTGAACTCATTTCACTCCTTTTAACTCTTAGACTTAAATATTAAATAATTTAAAATGTATTAGTTTCTAACTAATTTTAATTATATTTAATTTTCTTTGATATTATCGTATTAAAATCATTTCCTAGATTTTTTTTTTTCCTTTCCGTAGTACTTTCTGGAAACAAAACATAACCTAAATTTCTGATAAGTTCTAGGGTTCCTTGCATCTATCCTCGACAACCAAATGAAGCATAGTCCATAAAATCAAGCATCCACAAAAACTACATCAACGCAAACACTCGGTGAAACAAGGAAACATAAACAATAAACGAGGCAGCCTAAAACCAGTGGCACATCACAATTCAGTCCCCAAAAATAAATAAACATACGCATAGACGTATAAAACCTGTTTATCTACTGAGAAATTTTGAAAAACAAAAGAAAATAAAGAATAACAGGTTCTTCATTGGTTACACTTCTATCATTTCTCCAGAAACAATAGATCCGTACTTCCCTTTGGATTTATTTCTATTCCTCAATTTGTTTGGCAACCAAATGGAGGATTTGGGTTTTCTGGTACCTTGGAACGAATAGCTACAGAATAAACTGGACGCTTCTGTAGGTGCAGATAACGGTTGATTGAAGAGAAACACGAGAGCTGACGAATTGTTGAAGACATCGATTGCTTTGGGTGGGCGATTTCGACTGAAAATGAAAATGAAATTCAGATGAAGAAGACGACTGGAGAAACCCTCGCGTGTTCTCCACTCTCTTCTTTTAATATATTATAAGTATAATATATTTATCTTGTATTTATTCTGTCAAAATTATTATTATTTTTTTATAGGTAATGTCAAAATCGGTAGTCTTGAAACAATGCATTATATAGTATATAAACATAATTCACTCAATACATTAATTATATATATATCCACATGTATGTGTTATGAAATCCGAAAGATTTAAAGAGAAAAAATCTAGGTTTCTTATTATAAAAACTCTTTAAAAAAAATACATCACCATTCAAATTTAAATAAATCTAATAAAAAAAAAAAAGATAAGCTCCAACTTATCCTTATTTCTAAAACATAAATAGAATATTTTAATAAAATACCTAAATAAAAAAGAAAAGTAGTAACCAAATAAAACTATTAAATAAATAATTATAATATATATATTTTATTTTGTAGGTATGTTATATAATATAAACTTAGTTCAAATTAGTATTTCATTTTGTTCCAATGATAATTCATAATATAATTATGTTAAATAGTATTGCATGATCATATAAAATTGCAAGTTTTATAAAAAAATTTCAAAATTTTGTAAATTAAGTTTTGTTATAATATATTGTAATGTTAATATATTTATATTATAAATATAATATATATTTGTTGTAATTGTATTTTATAATAAAAGTAATAGTATTGGAAATATTTGGTTATACCCATTTCACATCATCATACATTTTTATACGCATTTAACATCACCATACCACCAATGTCTCCCGTCAATGTATTGAAAAAAGAAAGTGTAAAAAATAATAAGAAAATATAATGCAATGGAAAAAAAAGAAAAAAAATTATATTATTTTTTAAATTTTATTTTATTATAAAATATTAAAAATCAGTGTTTTGCATCATTTTCGTTTAGACAATTCAAATGAAAAACTAGACATTGTGTTTTTATTTTTTATTTTTTTTTATTTTATCAAATTCAATACAGAAATGTGATTTGTTAAATTAAAAATAATACTAAAAATCACTATGATGCACAAGAATTATTAAAGGAAATGATCATTTGGGTCTTTTTCACTTCAACCTACCCTATTCATATATGACCTTCTAGGTTTTTATTACCTTGATCTACCCTAATTATTAATTAGTTATATTTGAAAATGTAAACGGTTATATTTGAAAATTATTTTTTAAAAATGTTTAACAGATATGGATAGAGATTAAATTTTGAGAATTAAATTTAAAATATATTAAATTTAAGGATGAATTTTAAATACTTTTTGTGTTTTGTGTGAAAAAACATTTTAGTGTACGATACACCTGAGTAATATAAATTAAAAAACATAATTTTTTTTTATAAATGCATTTGATCATTGTTTTTGAAAACATTTGGAGATGTCTAGTTTAAAAAGAAAATACTATAAATTTGAGAATAATGATTAAAATGCAGTTTTTAATCATTTTCAAAAAAAAAATTATTTAGCTCAAATTTAAAGAATAATTTTACTAAGTATGTGTAGACCTCCATTTTTGGGTTATATTTGCAGCTATTCATTTTTACCACATGTTAAGATTTTGGAGGGCCATGTGTCGCCCCAGAATTGGTCATCAGGCAATGGCATTTTGCTTGTTAGGAAATGTGGTGGTTTGGCTCAGGGGCAATAGGTGAGGGACACGTGTGTGGGGAATATGTTGGAAACGGTTTTGAAGAAATGAAAAGAAGTTGTAGGCAGTTACAGGGAGAAGGGGGTGTTTGTTGTTGTAGTAGAGGGAAAAACGTTTTTTTTATTGCCAGATAAGGGAGGTGGCTTGGGGAGAAGACAACGGGAGGAAAATATGAGATAGCTGGAGAATGAGAGAGCTTGAGAGCGATTACCAGATAAAGAGATAGAGTTGTAGAACTAGAGAAACTGAGGAAGAAGCAGAAGATGAGCTTGTTAATTCGGTCCAGGTATGATTACAACATTCTTTATATTTTCACATTTCAGACTGTTCATCTTGTTTCCTACTGATTTTTGGGTTCATTTGTTGATTGGTGTGGACATCAAGGGTCACTTGTTCGCTTTGTTAGATATACTCTTTATGCATGCTCTGTTTTGGCTTCATATTTTGGTATCTTTGTGTAGACCCTCAATTTTGTCTTTCGACACTTGCATTTATCTTAAGGGTGTCACATGCACCCAATTTTTTCCGTATGGCATCGCCATGGCCCCCTTGTGGGCTTGATCGGTTTTTAAGCCTTGTGTAGGTTCATCTGCGGTTCAATGTAGTGCGAGTGTGTAGTTCATTTTGGAGTGTCATCATGGCTAATTCCCTAGTTGTTTACATCATGCTAAAGGAAGAAAGTGAGGTCTCCCCAAAACTTCAATTCAGTTGGAGTTCATAGGAGCAGGTTCGAATACAGAGCATTTGGGCTTGTTTCGATAGACGAGGAGTATTTGGTACGCGTCAGCATCAATTCCATTGTCGCCTCCATATGCCATGTAGCCTTCCTGAGAGTGGTGGCTAAGTCGGAATGGTTTCATCATGAATCCACTCTGCTTGGGTCCATCAAAAGCGGGTTCGGTACAAACACACCATGAACCTAATCAGTTGTAGGCAATATTGCGAGTTAAGGTTCCCGAAAATCATTGGAATACTAGTCATTCTTGATGAAGAGTGAGGAGTACGCAGTGATGGGAAGTAGGGGAATTTGGGTCCACAAGGTTCATTGTGTTGGGTAACGTCAGACTCATTGGTAGATCGATGGACGTGGTGACCGCGGAGATCGTGGGGAAGAGGAAATGATTAATGTAAATATAGCTAAAGTCAACAGATTGGAGAAGCTAAGGAATGAAGATGATGAAAGTGTAATTTCTGGTTCAGTAAGTGTATCGCGATTGAGAGCTTTGCATGCAAAATTGAAATCCGGCACCGAGTGGGCTTAACTTGATTCATAGTCCAGGGATTTCAGCTCATATGATGATGAATCATCAAATGAATAATCACTCAAATAACTCAGTTTTGATGATACGTCTACTTTGGCTTATAGTTTGTTTGAGAGATGTTTTGCATGTTTCTGATGCAATGTTGGGTAACATGCTTGACGTTACTCTTACTGATTCAAGCAAATATGATTCTGAGTTGCACCATCTTGATGTGCAAATGAGACAACTGACCCTGCCATTCCTTGGAGAGAAACAACAGTTTCCAACAAGTTGTTCTGAGGTCCAGAATGCCAAAGCAGATCCACCAAGAAAGCTAGAAAGTTGAAAAACTCTTTATTTCAACTCATTAAAAAGTTTAAATCCCTTGGAACCTGAATTCCCTATTACTACAAGTTTCACCCACTGTGAACATGATCAAATGAAGCAACCTACACTAACAGCGGAAACTTGAGGTTCAATAAGTTCAAAAAAACTGAAGGTCTTGATGCAAGAAAAAAATCAGTTGGACAGTCCCAAAACTGAAAAAATAGAGGAATTCATTTGTTGTGTGGGCCCACTTCCTCCACCACTCATTTCCTACTAGCTTTCTTTCCAACCTTCCCATGTGCATGCATGAATACCTTTCTCCTCCTCTAGATGCTCCTTTTGGTAACTTACAGTTTCAAATAAGATTTTTAAACCTGTTTTTAACTAAATAATCCTAGTTTTAAGAATTCATCTTTAGACTTTCCTTAGGTAATAAAATGTTGATTTGAATAAAATCATTTGTTGTCATATTTCTCTTCGGCATGCATTTTCATATCTTCTTTATTTATTTATTTTAACTTTTTTTATTATTAATTTTCACGTTCTAATTAAGCATGAATAAATTTCATAATTTCACATAATGGAATTCATGGAATTAATTTGTACAAAAATAAATCGGGTTTTGGTGGGGTTCCACATATGTAATTTTCTCATTGATTGATTGATTGTCATGCTTGATTGATTTGCTTTGTGGCACATGCGATTATTCTGTGTTCGATTACTAACTTTTATTTTCTATGAAGCAATCATCTCATTACTCAGGTACACTCTTTGCCTCTCTTGTTCATTCGATTATTTTTAGATTGATGTTCTTTTGGGTATCCATGTTTAATTAATCAATTGTCACACGTGCTTCATTTTATTTAGTATATACCCATTTTAGGGGCTTAGAGGAGTGTTACAGTCTTTATTCTGCCTTCCCAATAAGCAACCTGACCCCCGAGCTCAAATTTGGTTTTTCACAGACCACATTTTTCGAATAAAGAGTCATACTTAGGGTTTTCTTTCTTATTTTGTTTTTCCTTTAAAAATAAAACAAAAATAAGTGGCGATTCCAAGTCATTTTCTAAAAAAATAATTTTTTTTCAAATAAAAAACGAGTTCGCAATCGAGTGAAAACGCATGAGCAGAAATGCATGGTCCACAAAATGACGACTCCATTGGGATCACTAGAGGGTCAAGCTTGAACTTAATATGAGGCAAATGTAGCGTTTGATTGGTCAATCAGTAGGTACCTACCTTTCTTTGTGCTTTTGTTTACTTGACTGTTGATTGCACATTGAGAGCTCTTGATATCATTATCCTTGATGCATGCTTGGTTATTGTATTCGTTTGAGGCATTGACATGCTGATTATATTGATTGATCTTTTCACTTATCCTCACATATTGACTCTCCTTGTTGTATGATCACTCTGCTCACCTTGACATGTATATTCTTCTTGTTGCTTATCTCATTCATCTTGACATGATTGATTCTCTTGGTTGTATATTATCATGATTGCTATGGAGCATGTTATCCTTGTTTCTATTCATCTTGATTGTCATATTCATCTCGATTAGCTTGTGTGTAGATTTGGATGATATACCTGTTTTGCATGGTTGTATGGTGCATGACTGTTCTTCTCCTGTGTGATTGCATGTTGCTTGTCTTTGTAGGCCGCACATCTATCCTCTTACCTCCAACCTTCTGGTTTTAGTCATTTCCTTCATTTCGGCTCTTACTTTTGCAAGTGTGAGGCCTTGTGTGTGTTTGTTTCTCTAACTGAGCTAGAGGTTAGGAGTAGGGTCTAGCAACGGGCTATATCGATGTTTGTGAGCATTCTAGAGAAGGTTGACACATTGATGCTGATTGGAGTTCGATCTTTGAAGACCTGTATAGCCTAGAGCTAGGTTTCATGGATATTTGTGCGATCAATATGTTTCCTTTTTTGCTTTAGTTTCATAGGATTTTCGGATGCACCCATATCACTTACTATGCACTCTAGTTGACTATTGAGTGTTGAGAGTTGTGAGAGCTTTCACCATAGGAGCCTCTTGAGATGCGAGGTAGTGCATGTGTGGAGTTGATGACCACCTCGCATGGAAACGTCCCGTCTCTTCGGAGGCGTACAAAGGGTTGTGTACCGCCGGAGGATATGATCGCTTCTACTAGGGACCCTTGAAAGCTTACCTTTTTCTTTTTAGGGCCACATTGACCTTGTAGGATGAACTTAGATTCTTTGATTAGGATTCCTTTCTCACACGTGGGTACATCTAAGAGCCTTCAGAGCTGCTTTAGTCACCACTTAGGTTCAATGTTTTCTCTTTTGGTTTCTATTTGAGAGTACTCAAAGATTAGTATGAGGTTCAGTATTAGTTGGGTCACTTTTTGTCATGGCGCATTAGATTATTTTTTTCACTCGATGAGTTTAGTATGTTTTCTCCCGAGGGTTTTCGTCTTCCTTTTTTAGTTTGGCACATCCTTTCACTTTGTTGTCACTTACTTGATGCTTTGAGATATGTTCGTTGATCATGATCATCTTTTTGGGTATTTCATTCCATCTGACAGATCATTATGAGACCATTCCACCACCTACTGTCATAGTGCTACCTCCCATTCTTACTACTACTTATGATAGTAGATTGGTCGAGTATGAGGCCAGGGTTGAAAGACTTGAGTTTAGGATGAGACAGATCAAATTACAGGATGGAGGTTTGACTTGGGATGATAGGGATGACATATTGGCGGCTAGCGTGCCCGCCAAGTTTCGCATGTCAGACATTGAGTGTTATAGTAGGATTGGTTGTCCCAATATCCACTTGAGACTATACAACACAGTCATGAGAGCACACATGATAGATGATGCACAGTTGGTGACCCTCTTTCCCATGTCATTTAGTAGGGCAGCTTAGAGATGGTTTGCTTCAGTTGAGCCTTTGAGACTCCGCACCTAGGAAGATGTAGCTCATGAGTTCTTGACCTAGTTTCCTTTCAGTGCCAACATTGATGTATTTATACGAGAGTTGGAGGCCACCAGACAGAGGTCAGACGAGTTTATTTCTTCCTTTGTCAGTCGTTGGAGGACAAAGGTGGCTGGTATGATAGAGTGGCCTAAGGAGTAGGATCAGATTGATATGGTTCTTCAAAACCTACAGCCGAGGTTTGTCAGGCATCTTGTGGGCATTCCATTTCAAGATCTTAAGGGTCTGGTTCATGTAGCTTTCAGTGTTGAGGAGGCCATAGCTCGAGGATTATGGACAGATATTGCCCCTTTCCCTGACAGTAATGGGACGAAGTCTGTTGGATCATCTAGTAGATCTGAAAAGGTTGACACTATTAGGTATTAACATCAGAGGCCCGCACATCACTCACCTTATAGGCCTCCTACAGTCAGAGCTCATTTCTCTCATCCACAGTATCAATATCAGCCAGTTTATGTTCAATAGCCTTACATTGCTCATATTAGCATGCAGCCACATCCGAGAGCCACTACTCACTCGCCACTTAGACCATATGCATAGAGGCCTACAAGACAATTCACTCAATTGAGCATGACTTTGACTAGAGTTTTTAAGAAGCTTAAGGAAGCTGATTTGATTGTTCCTTTGGCGCCACGCCCCTTGCCACATCCTATTCCTCCTCACTTCCGTCCACATGAGTATTGCTTTTATCATTAGATTCAGGGACATGATACTAAGTGTTGTGCGACACTCTATCATGCAATACATGACTTGATTGATTTAGGGTTGGTAAACTTGTTTGGGCCAAGTGTGACCACCAATCCTTTATCTACACATTCTACACATACAGTTCTCTCTCCTCCTAGTCTTCAGTAGATTGATTTGGATGTTGATGGTATTGATGGTCATATGGTATTTTGGGATATTCCAGGTTGAGAACTTGGTTCAGTCGACATGGGTGCATCACTTTGCAGCAATTTAGTTCAAAACACTTTTTATTTTTTATTATGGTCGTTATTAGAGTCATTTCTGTTTTGTTGAGTCCAGTTTTTTTAGTTCATTAAAGTTATTTTTGTTTTGTTGAGTTCGATTTTGGTTTAGAGTCGTTGTTTATAGTTCATGTTGAGAGTCCAGTCATTTGTAGTCCTTTATCATTACACACATGATGTACTCACTGGTTTATTTAGTGATATGATATTTTTATCTTGAGTACGTGTTCTTCTCTTTCTCATGAGTATGCTTTACATATCTTGTGTTGACATGTGTTATGCTTTTGATATGAGACATTTTTTCACTCATACATCGTGATCACTCTGGCCTGACCTATCATGGAAGATATTAAACTTATTGACCTAGGACTAGGAGATCGACCTAGGAAGTTCGAGACTATGACTCATTTCATAGTCTGATCAGAGCAGTACCATATCCATATCCATACCAAGACTTTGTAGACTTGATGACCTACCTATTTTGAGTTTGACATGACACTACCCCTTGGTACCATTATACGATATTACCATCTTTGTTCGTCTTAGCACACTATAGTACCATTGCCTATTCCTTCCATCATTTTCTTCAATCTGATTATGTAGAGTTCGAGATAGTTAAACCCAAGGTGAGTTTTGCATGATGATAAATGGATCACGATAAGAGAGTGCTTTGACTGCTTGATGATGTTGTTGAGGCAGAGGGATCGTCATGGAGCATCCAGATTTGAGTCATTGCACATGAATCAGGTGTTTTGGTATGATCAGAGAGACTGATTTTATGAGACGATGGTAAGTGGCATGTGATGATAGAGTGAGGTGATTGTTAGAGGACATTGATGATTATCATAGAGCATCAGTGAGAGCTTTCACATGATTTCAAAGATGTTGATATGACTATGTTGGATGTATATCAGTCTTTAGTATTGGCCATGTGAGATCTTGAAAGCACGATGTTCGAGGTTGTGGTCAAATGATGAGTGACCATCATTTCATGAGCCCATTTACTATATCACCCTCGCATATAGAGTTACCCGTTGTTAGTTCTTTGAGCCTCACATGAGCACCATAACATTTTCGTTCATCACCTCATTTACCTATTACACCGGATTGGGGACCTTATAGTGTTTGCATGCTTTGATTAGATACGTCATGAGTTCTAGACCTGACATGCATATTTAGGCATCATCTCTCACTCTTCATTGTGATATTTTCCACTTTGACATCATCTCATCACTTTTTTTCCGGCATCACATATCACCATTTGTGATATTCGTTCTCTATTTTTTCTCTCATCATTGCTTACTTGACATTATCCTTGTTTCACCTTGAGTGGTGGTTTTTCACACGTCACTGCATGGAGGATTGTCACTTTCTTTCATCCCATTCACCCCATAGACAATGGTTAAGAGATATCAGTTTGAGAGGTTGTCTTGTTAGTGAGGATTCATGTTACATTCGTATGTGGAGAAGGAGAGTTTGATAATTTAGGTATGTATTTTCATTTGGTCATTCATTATTGATCAGAGTATGCAAAAAAAAAAAAAAAAAAAACCTAAGAAATAAAAAAATAAGGCATTTTTCATTGTATCATTCTCCATTTAGCACATGTATGGATGTGTTGGTTTGCTTCATTGGGTTTATATGTTAGAGAGAGTTCGTATGAGAGATTTTTTCTGAGATTCTATTTTGGTATATATTTTGGGTGAGAGTATGAGTCGCACATTCAATTTTTGTGAGAGACGAGCGACATTTCTTTAGTATCTCTGGATCATTTCTCTGTCCATCATTATATCCATTTTTATGTGACCTATCTCCATACTTTGATGTAGGTTGACCATCACTCACTTTTCTATCTCTTTGTCTTCTTCTAAATTTATTTTATTCTTTCATTTCACTCCACCTCATTTGACTTTTTTTTTTCTCATCCTGTTTGATGTTTGACTTGGGTTTAGCAGCCACACTTTATTCTTGCTTATTTGATATGTCTATTCCTTTATCATCATTTTTCATGTGGGGATCCTTAGGTCCGCGACTCATGATGTTTTCTATGCATTGCATTTCATGCATGAGGGGTATTGGGATTATGTCATTGGGATCTTTGAGCCTAGTTTTCTATCGTTTCTTTCACCCTAAGACTTTGGCCTACGTTATGTCCTGTGTCTTAAGACCACCCTGAGGCCATGACTTCACATTATGTTTGACAGCTCACACATGAGCAATACTTGAGATTGGTTGGAGATTATTTCTTATAGCATGATGGATGAGGAGCTATGATATGATTTACACTGGGGCATACCTTTCTTACCAGTGATGGATTTTCGGATGTGATGTGATCTACACTGGGATGTACCCCACTCATCGATGACAGTTTCTTTTGGGATGATGTTTTGCATTGAGGCATAGTCAGTTTGCTTCTTCACTTGGATTATGATGGATTAGGAGTTGTGGGATGACCTTACACTGAAGCATAGCCATTTCAAAGAGCACTTTTATCAGAGATACAATCACTCCACTCGATATTTTGCATTGGGACACACTCCATTCATCAATGGTTGATTTTTGAGATGACGGTTTATTTTGAGACACATTTGTTTCGGAGATTGTGCATGGTAGACATAGTCACTCTATTATTTCTTACGGAGCATGAAATGATTAGGGTCTGTTGAGGTTCTATTGGTATATTCATTTTCAGCATTGAGGGATAAGATTGACCTTGTTATGATGACACATATTGAGACGTAACCCTCTAATTGGCGATAGACTTTGATTTATCTTGGAACATAGACACTTTAGATGGTTTATACTAGGACATAGCCACTTCATTCACATTCATAGAGCATGGGGATTCTGATTCATATGGATTATGTTGAGATGTTTCCATTTTTAGCACAAGGAGTAGAGATTGATTGATTGATTTGTTGACCCACATTAGGCATGATCTTCCTCAACAGTTGTTGACTCGGATACACTACTTTACAATAGGGCATAGCCAGGATGGAGTGTATTTTTCATTGGAGCATAGCCACCTTATTAGATCCTTTACATTGGGGCATATCCATCTTTTGGAGGGAGATCCGATTGATTTTTTACATTGGAGTATTTGACGAGTGATATAGAGATCATTGGATTGTTTCATGTTGTCCTCATTTCATACTAGGGCATAGCCACCTAGTTAGATGTTTTGATATCGAGATTTGACTTCCTATTTATGATTGTTGTTTTCGATAGATTATGGAGCTATTGATACCTTGGGTTTAGTCTTCTTAGTATACTTGGATGATCTCGGATACCTACTTACCTTTCATTTCATACTCAGACATTTCACCCTTGATACTTTCATGCTTTCTATCTTACCAGAGCTTGATTATTACCTTCTTTTATCCCACACATCTCACCATGACACATGATCTCACACCCCTTTTTTGATTAGGAGAATATGTAGATCAGTCCTTGATCACTTTGGTTGTGCTTTCATACATTTTTTGGACTTTAGGTTCAATATCTTCCATGATGGGGCTGGACAGATTGTTGATTTATTAGTGACGATGCTTTCATTTTGACACTTGGCATGTTAAGTGTTGATTTGCTTGCTTTTTACATTTTGAGCACTAGTCATCATTGTTTTTGTTCATCGGTTAGTTTTGTTTTGTTAGCATGGTATCACGATACATGGTCCTGTTTGGCATTACCGATTTAAGGTTGGACATTTTCATAGCATGATGGATGAGCATATTTCAGAGTACAATAATTTTGTGGCATTTCGTATTTCAGTTTGATCACCATCACATACTGGGGCATACCCCATTCGTCGAGAGCACCAGACCTTTTATAAGACTTTCATTCACCTTTTGATTTGGTTGTTGACTCCTACGAGTTGCATACTGGGGCATACCCTCCTTCCTTGGGATCATCAGACATTTCACAGGTTTCATTATCTTTTGACCTAATTGTCGATCCTCATGAGTTGTCATACTGGGGCATATCCACTCCTACCGAGTTTGCTTACATTGTTCTCTTAGTTATCCTTTGGCTTTGGGCCACTTGATCAGATCTTTCATCTTGTTAGTTTGAGTTCGAGTTTTTCGAGACCACACCTATATTGATCGGTCATTCATCTTGCCAATTTTAGTTTTAGTTTTTGGGACCGCGCCTATATTGATCGGTCATTTCCATGTCAGTTTAGTTTTCAAGATCGCACCTATATCGATCAGTCATCGTCTTGTGAGTTTGAGTTTGAGTTTTTAGAGGTCGCACCTATATCAATCGGTCATCTTCCATGTCAGTTTGAGTTTTTTGGGACTGCACCTATTTCGATCAGTCATTCTTGATATCAGTTCAGTTTGAGTTTTTTGGGGACGTACCTATATCGATTGGTCATATTTCTATCGGTTTGTGTTCAATTAGAGTTTTGAGGCTGCACTTATATCGATCGGTCATTCTTCTTGTCAGTTCAACTTGAGTTTTTGAGACCGCGCCTATATCGATCAGCAATTATCTTGTCAATTTAGTCAGAGTTTTGGGACAACACCTATATCGATCAGTCATTCATTTTGCCAATTTTAGTTTGAGTTACCGCACCTATATTGATAAATCACTTCCATGTCAGTTTAGTTTTCAGGATTGCACCTATATCGATCGGTCATCGTCTTGTCAATTTGAGTTTTTTGGGACCACACCTATATCAATAGGTTATTCAGCTTGTTAGTTCAGTTTTTGGGACCGCATCTATATTGATTGGTCATTTATCTTGTCAGTTCAGTTTTCAGGACCGTACCTATATCAATCGGTCATCATCTTGTCCGTTTGAGTTTGAGTTTTTTGGGACCGCACCTATATCGATCATTCATCTTGTCAGTTGAGTGTGAGTTTATTTTTGGACCACACTTATATCGATCGGTCATTCATTTTGTCAGTTTGAGTTTGAGTTTTTTTTGGGACTGCACATATATCGATCGATCATCATCTTGTCAATTTGAGTTTGAGTTTGAGTTTTTTGGGATCACACCTATATCAATCGGTCATCGTTTTGTCAATTTGAGTTTGAGTTTTTCGGGACCGCACCTATATTTATCGGTTATCGTCTTGTCAGTTGAGTTGAGTTTTTCGGGATCGCATCTATATCGATCGATTATTCATCTTTCCTGTCAGTTTGAGTTTTCGGACCGCACCTATATCGATCAATCATTTTTCATGTCAGTTTGAGTTCTTGGGACCACACCTATATCGATCGGTCATTTTCCATGTTAGTTTGAGTTTAGGGATCGCACCTATATTGATCGGTCATTGTCTTGCTCGTCTTTGAGTCACGCCTACCTAGTTGAGTCTATTCGGCCTTGAGCCACACTTTATCCTCCCTTTAAGTTCGTGGTAAATATTTCGGTCATATTGTTGGGTACCCTACGCTTAGCGTTCTCTTGTAGTACACATATGGGGTGGTTCCTTTTGAACGCATTACTTCCTGTACTCACAGGTGGTTCGAGCGTTACTCAACTTTTACATTGATCGTCGAGTCACTTCTGGAGATGTCTTAGAGGGAGTATGGGTCCTTAGTGCAGCTTTAGAGGCGCTTTGAGATATGTTTTTCTCTTAGGATTGGAGCCCTTTTGTTCATCTGTTGGCTTGAGTAAGCTTGCGTCTTACTAATGTCTTTTTGGGGGTCTCATTTGTTTTTCGGTAGAGTTCACTTCATTCTACTCACTATTCACACTTTCTTTTTACTTCAGTGTTTACATTCTTTGCACCCGTGAGCTCTACCGAAAATGGGCATATTTGTGTACTCCCATTTTTGGGTTATATTTGTAGCTATTCATTTTTTCCACGTGTTAAGATTTTGGAGGGCCATGTGTCGCCCCAGAATTGGTCATCAGGCAATGACATTTTGCATGCTAGGAGAGGTGGTGGTTTGGATGAGGAGCAATAGGTGAGGGACACGTGTGTAGAGAATATGTTGGAAACGGTTTTGAAGAAATGAAAATGAGTTGTAGGCATTTGCAAGGAGAGGAGGGTGTTTGTTGTTGTAGCAGAAGGAAGAGCGTTTTTTTTATTGCCAGAGAAGAAAGGTGGCTTGGAGAGAAGACAACGGGAGGAAAATACGAGATAGCTGGAGAATGAGAGAGCTTGAGGGCGATTACCAAAGAGGGAGATAGAGTTGCAGAACTAAAGAAACTAAGGAAGAAGTAGGGGAGGAACTTGTCAATTCAATCCAGGTATGATTACAACATTCTTTATATTTTCTCATTTCGGACTGTTCATCCTGTTTCCTGCCAATTTTTGGGTTCATTTGCTAATTGGTGTAGACATCAAGGGCCACTCGTTCGTTTTGCTAGATCTACTCTTTATGTGCATGCTCTATTTTGGCTTCATATTTTGGTATCTTTGTTTTTCTCTGGAAAATACCTGATGCATTAATCTCTCTGAGTTTGATAAGCAGAAATCCTGCTCTTGTTTCTTGAGGATTCCACCTGTATTAGCCCATGGATGTCACTTGAAATGAGGCTCTACACATTCATGTTTTGCTTGATTTCTTATTTATCCTTCTCTCAGTTTTTGCTTTGGCTCATATTTCTGTTTTTATTCATCTGTTTCTGGTGTGTTTGAGGAGCTAAGCCTCACAATTGGGTTGACCGTTTGCTGTGTTGGCTATTTTGTTTGGCGTGTTTCTAAGAGGCAAATTTGGTGTTTCTGGCTCTCTATATGGTTTTTTTTTGAACTATTCCAGACAACAGGAAAGGAAGCAGTGAAGATAAACCTTCTTTATGGCGGACCAAAGCTTTGGAAATGGGCCTATCTGCTGGAACACATTCCCCAATTACTTCACCACCTGTTCTTAAGCCCTGGTCCTCACATGCACATGGTGATGCATGACCACTTTCTTGGTGAGTCAACTTTTCAAAGCCCTCATCCATCAAATTTGAATCCCAAGCCTAATTGTTCCACGCCTAAAGCCTTATGACCAACTCAGCATCCCTCTGACATTCATACTCACTGAAACCATCATCGTACCCATTTTTCCATCCTTCATACTCATCAAATTCATCACCACACCCTACCTCCTCATACCTACCATTAACAGCAAGTCTCACACTAACCTGTCTCCAAGTCCGTAAATTAATCATTCATACCCATTCTTTCATATCAACATGGTGTGCGCCATTCGGACCCATCTTCCATCACTCCACATGAGAACCCAGTTTAGCCGTGTCGGGAGTCTCATTCCACGTGGCTCTCTTATTTCAGCATCTTTGGATGGTGATATAAGAGTGAGCGTTATAGAAGGAAGAGAATCATAACTGTTGCCGTGAGCACATATAGTGGCAAGATTCTTTCAGAAGCTAGATCGTACGCCGCGACTTGGTAGCTTCTTCATGTAGTTGGCAACCCCGGTTTGCCAAAAGTTTGTTGATGACGTTGAGATGCAGAATGCGATGATTGAACTAATGAAGACAACACACTAGGAATTTGTAGTGACTAAAAGGAAGGCTATGCCTGGGAGCCATCAATTTCTGTGACTCCCCTCCCTCTATCTATCCACCAATGTCTGCCACTCCCAATAGTATCGGTGTTTCGATCGATATGGAGCCCACGAATCCCACCCGAATATCAGACGAGAAACACTTGGTACGCGTCAGCATCAATCCTGTCGCCGCCTCCATATGCCACGTAGCCTTCCTGAGAGTGGTGGCCAAGTTGGAATGGTTTCATCATGAATCCACTTTGCTCGGATCCATCAGAAGTGGGTTTGGTACAAACACACCATGAACCTGATCAGTTGTCGGCAATATTGCGAGTTAAGGTTCCTAAAAATCATTGGAATACCAACCATTCTTGATGAAGAGAATGAGAGTACGCAATGATGGGAAGCAGAGGAATTTGGGTCTACAAGGCTCATCGTGTTGGGTAACGTCAGACTCATTGGTAGGTCGATGTACGTGGTGACCGCGGAGATCGTGGAGAAAAGGAAATGATCAATGTAAATATAACTGAAGTCAACAGATTGGGGAAACTAAGGAAGATGATGAAAATGTAATTTTTGGTTCAGTAAGTGTATCGCGATTGAGAGCTTTGCATGCAAAATTGAAATTCGGCACCAAGTGGGCTTAACTTGATTCATAGTCCAGGGATTGCAGCTCATATGATGATGAATCATCAAATGAATAATCACTTGAATAGCTCAGTTCTAATGATACGTCTACTTTGGCTTACAGTTTGTTCGAGAAATGTTTCACATGTTTCTGATGAAATGTTGGGTAACATGCTTGACGTTACTTTTGCTGATTCAAGCAAGCATGATTCTGAGTTGCACCATCTCGGTGTTCAAATAAGACAACTGACCCTGCCATTCCTTGGAGAGAAACAACAGTTTCTAGCAAGTCGTTCTGAGGTCCAGAATGCCAAAGAAGATCCACCTAAAAAGCTAGAAAGTTGAAAAGCTCTTCATTTCAGCTCATTAAAAAAGTTTAAATCCCTTGGAACCCGAATTCCCTACTACTACAAGTTTCACCCACTATGAACATGAGCAAATGAAGCAGCCTATACTAACAGTGGAGACTTGAGGTTCAATAAGTTAAAAAAACTGAAGGCCTTGATGCAAGAAAAAAATCAGTTGGACAGTCCCAAAATTGAAAAAAATAGGAATTCCTTTGTTGTGTGGGGCCACTTCCTCCACCACTCATTTCCTATCAACTTCCCTTCCAACCTTCCCACGTGCATGCATGAACACCTTTCTCCTCCTTTAGATGCTCCTTTTGGTGACTTACAGTTTCGAATCAGATTTTTAAACTTGTTTTCAACTAAATAATCCCAACTTTAAGAATTCATTTTCAAACTTTCCTTAGGTAATAAAATGTTGATTTGAATAAAATCGTTTGTTGCCATATTTCTCTTCGACATGCATTTTCATATATTATTTATTTATTTATTTATTTATTTTAACCTTTTTTTATTTATTAATTTTCACGTTCTAATTAAGCATGAATAAATTTCATAATTTCACATAATGGAATTCATAGAATTAATTTGTACAAAAATAAATCAGGTTTTGGTGGGGCCTCATATATGTGATTTTCTCATTGATTGATTGATTGATTGATTATCATACTTGATTGATTTGCTTTGTGACACATGCGATTATTCTGTGTTCGATTACTAACTTTTATTTTCTATAAAATAATCATCTCATTACTCAAGTACACTCTTTGCCTCTCTTGTTCATTCGATTGTTTTTGGATTGATGTTCTTTTGGGTATCCACGTTTAATTAATCAATTGTTACACGTGCTTCATTTTATTTAGTAAAGACCCATTTTAGGGGCTTAGAGGAGTGCTACGATCTTTACCGTACCTTCCCAATAAGCAACCTGACCCTCGAGCCCAAATTTGTTTTTTACATTTTCTAAATAAGGAGTTACACTTAAGGTTTTCTTTCTTATTTTGTTTTTCTTTTAAAAATAAAACAAAAATAAGTAACGACTCCAAGTCATTTTCTTAAAAAATAAATATTTTTTAAATAAAAAGCGAATTTGCCATCGAGTGGAAGTGCATGAGCATAAATGCGGGGTCTATAGTATGATATAACTTTTTAAAAAATATTTTATATACTTCTAATTATCGGTCAAAAAATTATAATAGAAAATATCAAACTATATTTTTATGTTAAAATACATTTTTTATTTATTAATTCTACTTGTATTGTCTATACTATTTATAAAAGTACAAGGTGTTTTTCACTTTTTTTGTTTTAAAAAAAACCTTTATCAATAGTAATAATCAACTTAAATAGGAATTTAATTATTTCATTTAGTTAAGATTTTAACTACTTGATATAGCAGTCATTCATTAAATTATCATTACAAACCTAAAAGATAATTGAAAATTTAATTTTTTTGATATTAATAATAAACTTAAATCAAAATTTGATTTTTTCATTTAGTTTTTAATTTAATTTTTTTATTTAGTTAGTATTTTAATTACTTGATGCAAATCATTCCTGAAATTACAACTAGAATCGACAAATATGAGTCCCGCCTTGGAAAAAACCAGAGTTTGGAGGAGAGTAGAAGTTGGATGTGGATGGAACTTCCTTTGTTGACGTATTAAGGAGATTAATAAATCAAAGTTTAATTTTCATACATCTCATGCTTGCATAGATTTAGATTTCATGTATAAGATTTTTTTTTTCACGTTTTATTGTTATGTGAAATTGCATTTAAATGAAATTACTTTTTCTTTTTTTCTTTCTGTTCTGATCGCATTGTCGAACTCTAAGTTGTATTTTGAAGCTAGCCCTAGATTTTCCCACGGCCCACCTTACACCAGAAAAAGGTTTAAATACAATGAAATTACAGGTGTGAAAGAGCTCACCAATTTAGACTTACGGTGAAAATTGAAGTTTGTGTCCCATTGTTCATCAACAATTAATTCAATTTATTTAAGGTGATTCACAGTTATTACCACAATTTTAAAAAAATAAAATGGTTAAATTATTCTTTTCAAAGAAAAATTTATTTATAGTAATGTAAAAATTATTTTCCTGTACACAAAATCACTTTCTTTGTTGTATTGAATCTTTGCAAAAAATTCATTAGTGTGGATAACAAACTGAAAAAAAATAAGCAAAAGGATTTTTTTTTCTCAAACCGAACATAGGCATGATAAAGAAATTCTAATAATTAATTTAAATTATTTAAGGTGATTTATCTCTCAGTATTATTAATTAAGTTGTAGAAGTTTTATTTTTCTTATTTTTATAACCGTTTTCCTATTAAAATTACTTAACTAACCATTTCATCCATTTGTTGTATCTAGTTTCTCTTATCATCACTTTTATCTCATTAATCTATTTGCAGTGTTCTTTCCCATGGAAGAATAAGAATATTAATCCATTAATGTCAAAACCATTCAAGCAAACAAATTTTATGGTATCCTTTCAATTTTACTTTTTTTTTTTCTTTTTTCCTATTTTTCATTTTTAAAAGTTTGATCTAAATTTTTATTATTTTTTAATATGCATTTTAATAATTTTCATTTCTTAAAACATACTTTAATTAAAAATATGTTTTATTTTTATGTAGTTTTTGCTTCTTTTATTGAAACATACTTAAAATAGAGGATGTCGTGCATATGGATAGGAATCAAGAGGATTTTACTTTATTTTTGTAGTTTATTTCCTTTATTTTACTTTTCCAATTTTAGACAGGATTGGTTTGTTTAAAGAGGATTGAGAGTATAGTGAAAGACAGTTATTTTTCTTTTCAATAAGATTTCACATTTTTGCTTGTTTTTTGCATTATTGTTTTCGGGTATTCTATTTAAATCAATGGATTAGAGTTTATCCTACATCACATACTTTAACTAAAATTATGTTTTATTTTTATGTATTTTTCCTCTTACATTAGTATTATTTCGAGCCTTGGATTGTATTAATTCAAGTACTTAACATGGTTTTTTTCTTTTTCAAATATAATTGATTTGGTATTTTAAATATTTTAGATCTTTTTAAAGGGAAAGTGAGTTTTGATTTACTAATATGAAAATATATGGAAAATATAGCACAATTTTTTTATTATTTAAAAAATAATTTAAAATATATGCACTTTTTAATAAGTTATATAATTATTCCCTAAAATATCCCATTTACTTGTCATGTCTTCAACAACCATTGACAACTAAACTTCTCAATGTAAATGTTTCCCTTCCTTTTAGATATATTCTTTATTATTATTATTATTATTTGAAAATTTTTTTTCTCTAAAAACAAACATCTCATGGTAAAAGTTGAGATTTTTTTTTTTCTACATAAACAAACATCCCATAACAAAAGTAAGATAATTTGAAGAGTGTAGATATCAAAAGTAGTGAAATACTGATGGACTGTAGATGAGTTTCAATTTTGTTGAGAATAAGAATTATGGTTTTTATACGATCTATTTAGGATATTTTTTGTTAAGGCAAGTTGAAGTTAATTCCAAGGACTCTAGTTGTTTAGTGTTTTTTTCTTTTTTTTTTTGCTTCACCTTAAATTCAAGAGATAGAGATATAGATATAATGTAATATATTGTTATTGTTAAAAGGTAGATGGGTTTGAGTTACCTATGGAATGTTTGTTGATAGAGAGAAGGAAAAAAAGAAAATCCTTGCAGGTTTGCTTTTGGAGGAAAAAAAATCCAAAATAATAATAATAATAATAATAATAATAATAATAATAATAATAATAATAATATATAAAAGGAAAGAAAATATTTACGAAGAGTCTAGTTATCAATTAGTGTTGATGTCACGACAAGAAAAATGGACATTTTAGAGAATAATTATATGATTCATTAAAAAAGTGTGTATTTTAAATTATTTTAAAATAAATGAAAATAATATTGATTTTAAAAAATGAGGGTTCTTTTTTCATATATTTTCATATTAGTAAGTCAAAACTCACTTTTTTTTTCTTCAAATGCAAAATCATATTCACATTGTACTTATTATGTTTTTTTTTCATTTTCTTATGTTTTATGAATAAAATTCATTAATTTTATTTTATTTTTTATTTTCTTAAAAAAATGTTATAATATTTATTTTTTATATTTTGAATTTCAATATTTTTTATTTTTTAAAATTATGCACTTGATCAAAAGTATGTTTATTTTTGTGTAGTAGCTGTTGGTATTGTGTCAATTGGATGCAAGCTTGTCTAACTTCACCAGAGTCAGACAGGTTGCTTCCCTGCACAACAAGATGTCTAGATAGGTGGTTCGAGCATGCCCCTCCGAAGCTTAAGTCAGAATCTAGCGAGAGTGAATCCAATTTTTTGAATGGCTATGTGTGCGCATATATTTTTCATGTCTCGGAAGGGGTTTTGATAGAACGTATTGTTGGTGTTGTGTCAACTGGATGTAGGCCAGTCTAGCTTCACCAGAGTTAGACAAATTGCTTCCCTGCACAAAACAATGTCCAAACAGGTGGTTCGGGCACGCCATTTCGAAGCTTACATTAGTATTTAGTAGGAGTGAATCCAACTTCTTGAATGACCATGTGTGTGCATACCTTTTTCATGCCTCTGGAAGGGTTTTTATAGAATGTATGGCACCATTGTCGCAACGCTGATTGTGCATTCACACCCTTCATACGCTAATGAATGTCGTTAGGACAAATATTATGCCTTAATAAGGTAGGCCATGACATTATCTTAGTGTGGATTAGGCAATCATACCAAACAAGAGTTGTTGATTGTTGCCAATTATTGGCTGTCGTGCAAGAATTCCAGACTGTATCGTTAACCGTGCATTTTGCATTTGCCAATGCCATAGATTGCGTGTAATAATTGGGTGACATTGATTCTTGGGTGTAAATGTCGTCTTGATTGTTGCTTAGGCATTGGTAGTGATTAATCATCTAGGCCAATGCTTGAAATTTTTAGCTAGGTCGGTGTGTCTGTCTGGAGATCCCAATCGGCTTGGTTTGTCAATCCCGTCTAACATTGGAAATAGGTATATCCCTTTCATTTTACGCCAAACATAGCTTGCCTTGGTGCAGATGGAATGATCTAGACTAATTATCTGTTTGCCTTGGATAACCAAATGGTCTTGAGCCTAGGAAGGACATGTGGAAGGAAGCTTCCTACAATGCCCCATAATCTGTTTGCTTTTGTTTGGTTTGGTCGTTGACGAGTTGAGATATGACGGATTGTCTGGTGTGAAAGAATATTGAAGTGATTGTACTTACAAATCAATCGCTTCGAGTCATCTTGCACTATCCAGACCTATCCGAGTGGATGTTGAAGTAGGAAATCGAGTTGAATATAGGATCAAGTATCAGTCGTGCTTATACTTAAAAAGGCAAGTTATGACCGACTTTATAATTGAGCTCTTTAAAAAACAAACATATCCGGTCAACTCCCCTGGATAACAATGGTGGATACTTGATGTAGGCAAAACATCTAGGGTGTCTAGATCCGGGGTAGGTTTGGTCTTGCAGTCACCCATTGGGGAACTAAGCTTCCCGACTTCCAACAATGAGGTAAAATATGAAGCCATGTTAGCCGGGCTAGATCTTGCCCTAATGTTAGTTGTAATTAAGTTGGAAATTAGGAGCGACTCTAAACTAATTGTGGGTAGATTCAACGAGAGGATGAAGTAAAGAATGAACGTATGACGCGATACCTCGCCATGGTGGAAGAACGCCTAACAAAACTAGATGGATAGATCACCAAACGGGTGCCACGGGAGGAAAAAGAAAAGGTCGACGCACTAGTCGGGGTAGCTGCCACTTTCCCCATAAATGGGATGGTAATGTTGCCTATCTACCTCAAAACCACGCCTTCTATCACTCCCAAGCCAGTATGCGATATCGGCCAAACAAACTCAGGATGGATGCTCGATATCATAAAATAGCTCCAAACAAGGGATGTACCAAAAGACAGGAAGTAAGCACACAAACTCCGTATACAAGCAGCACACTTCACTTTAATTAATGATCAACTTTATAAATGATCATTCGGAGGCCCATACCTAAAGTGTTTGAACGAGCTAGAGGCCAAGTATGTCTTAGTCGAACTCTATGAGAGCATATGCAACAATCACCTAGGCCAACGAAATTTGACACACCGCGCCTACACTCAAGGATACTACTGACCCACCATGAAATGTGATAAGCAAAGGTAACAAACAAAACTCTGTTGAATGCATTAAAGCAAATGTTGGAAGGAGCAAAGACAAAATGGGTAGATGAATTGCCCGAAGTTTTATAGGCCTATCAAACAACATCTAGACGACCAACAAAAGCCACTCCCTTGGCCCTTGCTTAGGGGATGAAGGTCATCATTCCAACCAAAATTGACATACCTACTGCCAAATCAGTCGTGTAGGATCAAATGGACAATGACAAAGAATTCAAAAGACAGCTAGATTGAGCTGATGAAAAGCGAGAAGCTGCAGCTATCCGGATAGCTTCTTACCATCAGAGGGCAATCGTTCAGCACAATAAAAAGACACATCTATGGATTTTCCGGTCAGGATCTTTGTTCCTCAGAAGAGTCTTCGAAAACATAGTTGAAGTGGGAGTTGAAAAGCTCCAAGCTAATTAGGAAGGACCTTATGTTGTAATTAAGGCAGGAGACTTAGGGGCATACCACCTTTAGACACTAGATGACGTACCTCTACTCCGCCCTTGGAACATAACGAACTTAAAGCAATATTATCAATAAAAGTTGCTTCTAAAAACAATATAGCAAAGACAAACTGCTAGAAAGAGTACACTTGAAGGAAAATTAATAAGTGCATTCAAGATTGAAGTAAAAGACTAAAAAAAGCATACATTGTTTGTACATGCATAAAAATATAGGCCACAACCGGCTAAATAAAAGAAAAGAAAAAGAAATCAAGTCCACTCGCCATGGGAGTCGTCCCTAGTGGAATTTCTGCCTCTTAGAACATGTCATTCTCCCGGCTTAAGCCCATTTCAAGGGAGAGGGCCACCTAAGAACTCATTCTCTTCATCATCAAAAGGGAAGTTGAGAGTATCATTAGCAATGTCATGCTTCTTCATACAATACCAATAGCCATAAAAGAACATGTCGCCCCACCTGCTTCTGGTAGTCCACTTCCAGATCTTTTTTTTGAGTGACAAACTCCATCTAGAGATTTTGTAGTTCCCGCTTCAACCAAATAGTCTCCTCTTCAACCTTCTCTTTTTCAACATCCATAGTCGCCGTTTCCTCAGCTAGCCAGTGGGCCTCGACTTGGGACGCTTCCTTATTTTCCTCTTTATCCTTCCTCAACAGGCTGACACTCTTCTCAACCAGTTTTCGGGCAGCAACAACCTCACTCATTGTTGTTCCCAAGTTGGCTAAGATCTCCTCATTTCCATCCATGTTATGGACAATGTATGCCCTCATAGTTTTGGTTGCTTCCAATCGTTGGAAGAGGTGCGCTTGCTGCCACATGAGGTTACGAACTTCAGTTATCACTTGGAGGCAACAACAATCATTATGAAACAAGAGGCTAAAGGAAAAATGAGAAAAATCACAAGTGAAAAAGAAACGAATGACTTACCATTTCCGTTGTTTCAAAAGTAGTGTAGTCTTTCATGTGAATGATGCGGGCAATGACAGTGTCCGGAGTACCATAAGGAACCCTTGCCATGAAAGACTGGTTAGAGTTTTCATTCATCTCAATCAGAATTCCCTGCATAGCTGGAAAAAATGTCCCAATGTCTTGTACTGGAGGCTCTCTATCGGTAAATGAGGGAATACGCCTTAGAAGCTCCGACACTTCTTCTTTGCTGGGAATGTAGGTTGGCTTTGGAGGGTGAAGAAAAGAGTTTGAACACTCGAATAAATCCTCACTGATGTTCCCTGAGATGACAAATGGCTTCCTCATCTCGTGGTAGGAAATATCGCCAACAGATGAGGGTTTATCATTCGTACTCGAGGTGACAACTGTAGTAAGAGTCAACAGTGTTAGCTTGGACAGAGAATTCGGATCGAGAACTGAACGGGCTTTCTTTGAAGGAGAATGATTGATAGCAATGGATTTAGATAGGCACTTAACTATCTATATATGAAATGCCATCATACAAGTAACAAAATAGTTAATACATTTATGTTCATTACTTTATATGAATATATATAATCCAACGATAAAATATTTTCATAATTGACTTTGTTACTAAGGTTTATAAACCCTAAACCCTAAACTTAGAACACTCTAAACCTTGAACCTGGAACACCCTAAACTCTGACCTTGAAACACCTTAAACATTAAACCCTAAACCTTAAAATTTCAAAAACCTTAACTGTACGTTTATGTAGGGAAATGTAAAGGTGGAAAAGAGAGGTTAGTAAATGAGATGGAAATAATTTATTGCTTTTGAATATTTCTTTAGTTTTCTTTCTTTTCATTTTACCTTTATATTTTCCTTTTAGACTACACATTGCAAATGAATAAAAATAGTATGAATTCTAGTTATATTCATGGCCCAATGAAATTGAAATTTTGTAATTATATTCTGATTACTACTAAAAAACAATACATTTTAAATAATAATTCTCATGAATTCCATACCTTTGAGTAGTAATTATACCTAATATACCCATGTAATACATTGTTGCCCTTGCAAGAGATACTAAAATTTTTTGTGAAGTTTTGGAGATATTTCAAGGTGACTTTTGAAGCATTGAGTGACAAAAGAGAAATGAAATTGAGAAGGGCAAATAATGTGGATGATAAGGAAAAAACAATATATTTGGATCGGGATTTAGAGCTGATTTGGAGGTAGTTGAGGTGGATTCAAAAGTAAGAAATGGAAGGAATGACAAAAGAAAGCTTAAAATCAAATATTTCCATTTCGCATGGCTATGCGAAATGGACTAGAAAGTGGAATTATGTTACAGGCTAAGAAAGATGTGCAAGCTGATTTCGCATGATCATGCAAAAATTTTGCATAGTTATGTGAAATGCTCCAGAAAGTTGTAACTACTATTGTTGAATTATTGATTTCGCATAACCAAGCGAAATTGGTTGAGTTCGTGCGAAAAGGTCATTTTGTTGTTAAACTCTAGATTGCTTGTTGAAGAAGCTTCCAAAAGACCTCTTAGATGATGTTAAGTGTCCACTTGACCTTGACCTATAAATAGAAACCTGAATCCTTCATGTAAGAGGAGAAAAGAAAATAAAACTTTTTGAACATTTCTAATTGTAGAATTTTCCATATTTTCTTTCTCAATAGAATTCTCTATTTTCTCTCATTTTCTCACTAACCAAACATGCCTTGTGAGACCAAATCTCCAAGCATGAGTGGCTAAATGTCATTTTTCTCAAAGGAATGAGGATTTAGAAGCAAGATTCATGGTGAATTAGAGACATGAGCTTTAATTGCAAAGGTAATTTGATTCAATTGATTGATTAATCGAATTTTGAGGATTTTTCTTTTCAAATTATCTTGAATGACTATTACATTGCAAAGTAGGTAGGTTTATTAAATTCTTAAAACTAGATTTAATGAAATCGAATAATTGCATTGTATGAATCATTGGAATATGAATTAAGATGAATTGGATTTATAATTTGAATTGATATCTTAGATTAAGTAACCTAATTTAAAGAGAAATTAGATCTAGACTTAAAGCTACATCCAAAATCGGTTTAGATGAATTTAGGTTTTAATCTAACTTGATGAAAATTAGATCTCAACATCTATTCACCATGGAAATTGTTTTCTAGAAAATCCCGACTCTGAGAATTTCATTTCCTATTAATTTTCTTCTATTTTCCATTTCATTTTTCTTCTCAATTTGAGACCATTGTTAAATTGATTTTTCACCATGAATTTTCAAATCAATTTCACTTTATCACAATCATTTTTTATCCTCTCATTCAAGCTTTAATTATCGAGAATAATCTATCATAGTGGATGACACCTAAAAACCATTATACTACGGTAGTTTGTATTAAAACCATTTTTGATCGGGTACAAGCTACTCTAGAATAGTGAATTAGAGTGTTCTGGGTTCAAGGCTTTGGGTATATAAGATTTTATATACCATATTTAGTTAAGAATTTACTGACTCCCAATTTTTTGTTGACCATTGGTTGAGGTCAAATGGAAAATTCTTTTTCATTTTAAGTAAGAACATATTTTCCTTGATTTTTTAGACTTTCCAATTTTTGTATTGGATGCACATCTCGATGTACCCTCCAGCCACCTTTGGGGGTTCCTCTTGCCTCCTAATGGCGACACGCATACCATGTTTTTTCAAATTCCATAAGTTATGATACTCTTTATTTTAGAGTCTCAACAACATCATTACCACACCATGACATTCTTGTTTTTTCCTCTTCCATTTGTATCAAGCTGCCAATCCTATGTTATCGATGTTCAGGTAATGAAAACCCATATCTTTCATCATCCTTATATACTAATTCCGGTTTTCATTATATTTGCTTCATTCACATTCTCGGTTTCCTGGATAAAGAGTTCTCTTATTCATTTTGTCTCTCGAACTTTGCACGAAAGTGCACTTAGAAACCTTTTTCTAGGGTTTCCTTATCCCTTCCTTTTACTGCTAGCGGTGGTAACCCTTATAAAATGTCGAAGTAATCTGAAGGTTTTGCGAAAAGGAAAATACCCCAAAAGGGTTCCTTCTCAGACAACATAGCCTGCTCTTCAATTCGTATTGTGGACGATTTTTCCATTGATAAATTCAGAAGAGATTTCAATATTTTAGACAATGTTGATATCCAACTACTGCACGATGTCGTTTGTTAATGTTTCTTAAAACGAAACCAAATATGAACCTATAATACATTGGTCCTGAATTACCGTAATTGTTTTTCTCATATTTTCTTATAATTTTCACCAGCTTCCTATTACATTGTTATCCGTGGAAGCTGTTGAAACAACGCTCAAAATTTCAAAGATTAGAAAACGAAATATCATGCAAATGGCCAATACAAAACTTCTGCTATTGCTAAAATAAGGTTACATTGCCAACCCGAGTTCTAACAAAATGGGTAAAACAAGTTTGCCATAAAAGCAAAAGAATTTAATATCTCAAGTAAAATATTGCATATGGTGATAGATAAAAGAGTCATTTGAAGTTGTTTTTTGTGTCGTAGCTCTTAACAAGAGCATTTCAATGACCTATTAAGCAGGCCCGTGACTAGACACAAAATGGTATAGGTTAACGCCCAGTAGCAACAACACTAGCCTCTAGTATGCTCACAATTGAAAAAAACCTGATCCCGTTGACATTACAACTAATAGTCCTGCTTGTTTGGACACTTTGATGCTCTGTGGCCAGATCTCCCATGGTTGAAGCATGAACCTCCAAAGCTTTTGTCATAGTAACATCTCATCTTAGACTATGAGTTCAATAATATCATTGTCGGTGGTTAGATGGCAAAAACTTTAGATAATTAGCATTTTCAAGACATAATTGATATTATAAGCCCACGAACAACATGCCTTTCATGCAACCTCCCAATGCATTCCACTTAGTTCAATGAAACCTAGGCAAATTTCATATCTACTTATGTCTTCCCTTTAGGATCATATGGTCACCAATACTTCATTTTTTATTTTATTTTCCTTTTGTTCTTTATTTTCTTCTTATATTTAGACTATATTTGATTGAAAGGATATAAGATGAGGATATGATAAAAGATGGAATAACATATCATATTTCATGTTTGGTTGGTGATAAAATAAGATAAGTTATCTCATAACTTATTTTATCCTATGTTTAACCAAACATTAATTTAGATAAATGACGGGGATATATTATCCACCATTTTTTTTATATCCCTTCCACTTAGGATCTTTCAATCCTAGGTTAAGATGTAGAATATACATATCCCCCAAATCATAAATTTATTTATTTATTTTTTTTTTGTTTTATTTATATTACTTATTTTGAAAAAAAAATTCTATTATAAAATTAAATTTGCGGGTAAAAAGAAATAAAAAATATTTATAAAATATATTATATATAAAATTTATTTTTATATGTTGAATAACATAACATAAAAAAATATTTATAAAGTTTAAATATTTTAATCATGAATATGGTTTTAAAAGTAAGAGAAATTTCATTTCTTTTAAATATAAAATATTGGAATGTAATATAGTTTTTATTTATGTTCCAAACCCTAAGCCTTAAACTCCAAACTCTAAATCTAAGCCCCTAACCTTAAAACCTTAAAACTGAAGCCTAAAACCCTAATGTGACATTCCACATCGGATAAAGAGGAAAGTTTCTGGCGTTATATAAGTATAGACTTTTCTTAACCTTGTAGACGCGTTTTATAGTTGTAAGGACCATTTTGGATCTAAAGTGGATAATATCTACACGGTTGGGAGCGAGTCGTCACAAATGGTATTAAAGCCGATCTCCGACCTTGGTGTGGGGGTTTGTTTGGTCCCGTAGGGGTGTTTGTCTATTTGGCCCCGCAATCTCATGGGACACAACGACGACGTTGTGTCTGTATGGGAGGTGTTCGTGACACCCATATCGGATAGAGGGAAAAGTTTTTGGCGTTATATAGGTGTGGACTTCTCTTAACCCTGTAAACGCGTTTTAAATCCGTAAGGGCCCTTTTGAGTTCAAAGCAGATAATATCTACATAGTTAGGAGCGGGCCGTCACACTCAAACCCTATGAGTTTGGGTTCTTCAGTAGACAAATATTTGAATAAGCCTGCTACAATACCATCTTGTATTTTATGCAATAAACAAGAAGGTTAAGGAAATAATTAATTGAAGTAAGAATTATTCTTTGCTTAATAGAATATGTATATGTCTGTACAAGGTTCTTATATATAAAGTCATTGCTATTAGCTATAAAATGAAGTTTCGGAAAAGGAGGAAATGGCTTCCTAAGGTCAAATATCATACCCATTATTTGAGGAAGATAATTAGAATATTCTTTCAGTTTTGAATACCTTATAGTCATTCCTTGGAGATCGCCACAAGCAGAGTTTGATTTCAGTCCTTGTATTGATCTCAATTATGGTATCCTTCATGCTTTGGGAATGAGTGAATTGACACTGAACCAGTCCACTCAGCGGTCCAACCGCTGCCCTTTTAAAATAGGCTCAAGCCCTTCTTTTCTCTATTTTTTCTAAAAAGTTACATAGGCCCAGGTCCAAGCTCTTCGCCCAAGCCCATATGAGTATTACACGCGCTGATGAATGAATAATTTATAGGGTACTTGGGCAAAAAAACATTCCTAATTTCATCTTCTTCTTCGAGAGAGGAAATGATGAACATGGCTGTAACCATGCAGGAGTTCAGTCCAATTCCACCCCTTCTCTCCAACAAAAGGCGTGCTGTTGCTTTCACGACACCGCTAAATTACGCAGGGAGGCTATCTCACCTCCTCCAGCTCAAAGGATGGAGTCCACTCTGCTGTCCAACCATCGTAGTCGAACCCTCCCCACAGACTAAGGCTTCCATCCAATTCTTCCTCTCAACTAAAGCCCAAAGCAACGACAACAAAAAAACCCCACTCGAAGATTTCTCCGCCATTGCATTCACTTCTAGAGCGGGAATATTAGCTTTCTCGGAAACCCTAATGAGAAACGAGGAAACCCCATTAGAGCCATACGGCGAAAACTTCACAGTCTCTGCGCTCGGGAAAGATGCTGAACTTCTTAACGAGGATTTCCTCTCCAAGCTCTGCAAAAAAACCCAGCGAATCAGAGTCACAGTTCCCCCTGTGGCGACGCCGACGGGTTTAGTTGAATCGCTTGGAGTAGGACGAGGTCGTAGGGTTCTATGCCCAGTGCCTCTCGTTGCAGGCCTTGTAGAACCTCCAGTGGTCCCCAATTTTCTTCGCGACCTTGCTCTGCGGGACTGGGTTCCTGTTAAGGTTCATGCTTACGAGACCCGGTGGGCGGGACCGAGATGCGCAGAGAGAGTAGTGAGGAGAAGCGAAGGGGAAGAGGGCTTGGACGCCATCGTGTTTACCAGTACAGGTGAGGTTGAAGGACTGCTGAAAAGCTTGAGAGAGCTTGGGTTAGATTGGAGATTGCTCAAGGAAAGATACCCGGGGTTAGTGGTGGCGGCGCACGGGCCCGTCACTGCTTCTGGAGCTGAGAGGTTGGGCATCAGAGTAGATGTCGTGAGTTCCAGATTTCATAGTTTTGATGGAGTTGTTGATGCTCTGGCTTTAAGATGGAGTGCTTCAGAATAAGGTATTTCCCGATCTTTATATATTATATTTCCCACCCAAATTCATTTTCTCTAAGAAATGGACTGTGGAAGAAAGAGAAACGAACGCAGAGCAAGTCATGACGCATGACTCACCCTCTCTGTTTCACCTGCTGGTGTCTGTTGCTAAATTTCGATGAACCTTCGGTCATTTTGATAATAAGAAAAATCAACAGAGAGATTGAATTAAAAGGCATAATGTAAGCTATTCTGTTCCACCCCGAGTAAATACATTTTTAAAATCCTAAAGAGTCATTCCTCAGAACAGAGCCCATTCGAAACGTCCCCGCCCTAATGTGGGATTTCAGCAGTTAAGTGATGGTATACAGCTGATTATTAAAATCTTGAAAAAAAATAAAAATAAAAATAATTGATTTGATCATATTTGTTTTCCATTACGGTTGCTGCTGTTAGTTGAATGGAGTCCAAGTCAACTGTTTTATTTTTCTGTAACTGGGTTTAGAGGGTTCATTTCAAAAGGAGCTGATTTGAATTTCTGAACACCGTACTTTTTGTTTTTACGGTGGAAACTATTGTCTCTCATTCCATATTTTCTTCTGTTTTCTTTTTTTATGGAAAGCGAGTATAAAACAAAGTATCGACATATTCAAATTTTGTGGTATCTCTTTAAATATTTGATCCAAATAAATAGAAATGAATTTGAACTAGTCATAAAAATTCATACAAACGCAGTAGAAATGAATGGATAAAATAATGATTTTAAAATATTTTATATTATTTTTTACATGGAGGTAATCAAAGTAACTCCTTATAGAAATCAATTAAAATTCCATTTATCATTTTCATAAGAATCAATTTTTATTTCATTATAATAAAATATTCAAAATCAATCCAGCCGGACTCCTATTGCACTTCATAACCCATCATATGGTCATAAAAGTTACTTTTTTCAGCAGCAAATCATCAGCATCTTATATGGGACGGGCTCCTGTCCAATTAGGAGTAACATAAGTCCGTTCAGAGTCCGATCCCATCAAATTACATCATGATATGGGGGGACGGTTCCAACAATTTACTAAAATCAAAGGGGTATACTAGAATACATATTGTTTTGCCTTTCATTCGCACATAGCAAGGCAGAATACTTCCATGCTATTGCTCCCATGAGCAGGCACCAGGAAAAAGAAGTGATAGATGACACGAACCATCCTGAAGTAGGAAAAAATGAGGTGGAGCAAACTTCATGTGTTATGGTTTATCTATGTCATGTCAGATCCTGTATATGCTAATTTCTAGCATCAAAAGCAATATTTCTACCTGGAGAAGAAGAGACATCATTGCAGTCTCCTTCACAAAGATCCTTCAGGCCAGAGAGTCCAAAGACGCATGGCTCTCACAAATGTAGGCAAATATGAGTAAAATGTATGATCAAGGGCCTTATATATTTATATTTCCCTCTCAAACAAATGGCTTCTGAGGAATGAGACTATCCTTTCTAAAACCCCACTGTTTTGAGCCATATACTGTTCAGCTTCCTGTTTATTATTGAAAGCTTCCCCTTCTATGATATATTTGCTTCCTTCTTTCCATATGACTCCATGTTCACAGGCTAGTTCTAAGACTTCAGATTCAAAGCAAATGCCTCTTCCAAACTGTATCCCCAGATCAGCTTTTTTCGTTGCATGTGCTAGTTTATTTTTCACCACTTGCACACAGACCCCAAGGCCTGTAACCTAGAAATGAACATTGAAAAACAGGACCTCAATGACATCAGAAAACAATTAATTGAGCTAATCATCAAAACATAAGATGAAACTTGTGATTGGGAACAAAGAAAAATGAAAAACAGGATCCTTAAGACTACCAATGTCTACAATATAAGGGGAAAAAGATTATAAATGAAGGAATAAACAGAATACTATACAATGGGGGGAAGAGGGAACCATGAGCATAGGAGTTTTGTGAAGTTTGGTGCAATGCTCAACTAAATAAGCACATTTTCTACTCCTTTTCTCCTACATTTTTCCTCCTCTGCCTTCCCAGCACCCCAACCACCGTCTGATGCAGCCCATGCAGGTATCAGGTGCAAGCATCTTTCTCAATGATACTTCACATCCACAAAGTTTAGATATGGAGACAGCATAATAAAAATTAATAATAATGAAAAAAAAAAAGAGTTAGTTTCTCTCTTATCCCTAATTACTCATTATAATCAATCAACCAGTAGATAGGAACCATTTTCTTATCCCTGCTTATTAATTATAATAAATCAACCAGCAAATAAGAACCATTTTCATTTTTCTCTCATATCCTTAAATAGGACAATTGAAAAAGAAACCCACACCTGGTCATGTTGTGCCAATACAGGTAAACTGGGTCAACTTGAAAATTCCAGGCATCACAGGCCAAACCAATAGTAAAAGAGAGAGAGAGAGAGAGAGAGAGAGCACCATGGACACATGGTAGCACTAACCCTCCATGGAAGATGATCTATTCATTTGAAACCCCAACCAACACCATAGTGCAGGCAGTGTCTTTACTGCCAGAACTATAATGTGAAGCCCAAAAATCCTTCGTTTTACTTAGACAAACAAAAACACAAAAAGGGCCATCTAACATCACATCAATATCCACCATTAAGCAAAAAGATATCAGCCTATCTATGCATGCTGTACCTATGATTTTCTCTGGAACAATCACAGAAAAGAAATCCACCAACAACAATTTGAGTTGCACTTTCTCATTTTGTACCCACAGGAATTATCATTTCATCAATGTTCTGACACTATAAAGGACATAAAGCAAGACGGAAGGAAACACAAAACTAGACAATAACTTTCAAAAAGTAACCTCAAAATCCAAGAACAAAGAAAACAAAGCGGTATAACAGTATCTACATCAGGATTAGCTGACTTGAAACCATAAGAGAAAGTAGCATTCAAAATCGATAAGCCTTTGTTTGACAACTATTTTTAAATCAGTTTTTTATTCACCAAAACAAAACAAAACATAAAAAAAAAATAAAAAATAAATAAAAAACATATTCAGCAACCAAAAATCAGAAAATAATTTTATGTTCTTAAAAACAAAAAAATGGTGTTTTCAAATAATATCTTTTAGTTGCTTTCATTTATTCAAATTCCCAAAAAAAATTTTGTTCTACAAATTTTTATTTATTTATTTATTTATTTTTATCAGACTTCTGTTTTACAAAATATCATAAAATAATTTTCAAAAATCATTCTCAAAAACTGTTTTCGAAAACACTTATCAAACAAAGCCTAAATTTCTCTAAAGAGAACATAATCTCTAAGGTTTACCTTGTCCTCAGTCCTCAGCAATCCAGTTCTCATAACTCTCAACCGCACAGCTGCATAAAATCTTAAGGCATTTCCCCCACAAGTAACCTCATCCAAGCGTCCAAAGCCATGACTTGATTTCAAACTTGATCTAACCTGGATAAAAGAAAGTATAACATGGATAAACTTGGTTTTGATGAAGTGAAAACCAAGGATGAAAATATCAAACATTCACAAAATATTGAACAAAAATTCCAAAAATAAAAAATTGATACAACATAAATTGATCAAAATTCATATAAATATTGAGAAAAAACCCTAAGAAATTATAAAACAAGCAATAATATATACATTGAAGTTGTTCTTTTTTTAAATAATATATGTATGTTGATATACTCTATGAAAGTGGACAATAAGATGCAGTACTTGAAAACATATTTAATACTAGTATACACACATATTGAAGTTGTTTTTTAAAGTATTATATATATAACAAAATTTATGATGTTAAACAATAATGTATAGTACTTGAAAACACATTTAATACTAAAATGATGACAAGAAAAAAAACTCATTAAGAAGATTATCATGCTGGTTTTTATATTTTCAACCATTCTAAAATGATGATAAGAAAAAAAACTCATTAAGAAGATTATCGTGATGGTTTTTATATTTTCAACCATTAATTTAATGAAATTTGAAAATAATATAATTAAAATTCATCTATTTACTAAATTTTTACTTTTAATATTTTATTTTGCACATGGGCATGATATCAATGTTTTAGGTTTAGGAGACACAGATTAAGGCGTACATATCTTATGTGCACATGTACTATCAAAATCAAAATCAAAATCGGCTTGGTGGTGAAGGCCCACCAATTTCTTCCTAGAGGTCAAGGGTCGAGCCCCACCTCCATTAAATTTTGAAAAAAGCAAATTTATGGCTGCTGAAATTCTGGAAATTTCAATCCTTGGTGAATACAAACAAAAAGGAAGAGAATGAGAAATAGAGAATGAGAGCAAACAAGATGAGCATGTCGGGTCCTTCGAGTCTAGATTTTGTACATCTTGTGAATAATGAACACAAAAATTTCATACTTTCTTCATTCAAAACAACTCATTTTTCCTTAATAACTTATGATTAAGAGATTAAAAGTGCTGAGGTGGCCTGGCCAGGTTTAACCTGATTAACAAAAATGATGAGAGTTTCGGACCGGCATAATGAATAATGAATTTTTCGCAGAGCTTGGGCCATAATTTGTGACTGTACATCTTGGTAGGTGCCACCTATCACAACATCAAGTTCATGTTGGGGAACAAGAGCAGCCACCTGTGCAAAGACAGAATAGAATGCTGAAAGCAAGAAAAATCTAAATATTTAAGGGAAAACGATGATACCAAAGTGTAAACTCAGAAGAGTTTTGGTTGGTGTACTGTGCATGGGTGTGTATTAAAAGAGCAAGTAATCACATACGCTATCAACCACAATTACATCCATCGATCCACTTTTGGTCAGTGTATTAACCATACTCAGCAAATTTTCAGCAGAATCCGGAGGTGAAATAAGAAGATTATCTACATTTACACCCATGGATTCTGCAAATGAAGGGTTCATTGCATTCTCTACATCAAGATATGCACAATATCCTGCCAAAAAGACAAAGCAGTGAGGCAGAGATGAACTTGGACTATAAGGTGACAGGATATGGATCAATACAACAGGATAACAATGACAAAGAATGTAAGCAGATAGGGTATTCTGTCCTACATATTCAAGGAAAAGCATCTCAAAAATTAGCATGCATGTGCTGGAAGTTAAACATTCGACATCCTTGACACAGAGAGATTCCATCTGGGGTAGAGGTAGGTAAGGCTCAGTGCTGGAGATACTTAAACATAAAATTCTACAATCTTATAGTACAAATATAAATGACAGTAGGTATAAGACCTTTAATAATGAAACAGATTTGCCAATAGTATCATAACCAGGATTGGTTTTAACTGGTGACATTTTCTGATAGGCAACCTGAGTCTTAAAAACAACGGGTTAAAAAGGAAGATTAATATCTACCTCCAAGCTTTTGAGCTTCTTTGATAATATGAAGAGCAAGAGTTGTCTTGCCCGATGCTTCTTGGCCATAAATTTCTACTATTCTTCCCTGCAGAGCATAGAGTAGATCCCTCATATTTAAGGTTGTACCACAAACTACTTTAACTACTTGCAGCTAATTCTTAAACACAGGTTACAAATATTAGAATAAATTTCTAGATAAAAATCAGCAACAAGGAGCAGATAAGTGGATAGATGCTGATCTTTCTTCTGAAAAAAAGATAGAAACCTATCAACCATAAATCATTCAAGTGTAGCATGCACATCTACCTTAACACCTTGGGAGTCTAGTGACAAGTATGCCATCATGAAATTCCATAAAAATTAATAATTAGTTAATTACAGTTCAAAAGTGAATCTTTGAAGTGATGAATGAAAGTAAAAAATTTGAGCTGGTCATAAGCAAGGATCTTCATACAGCATCTGAAAAATTATAGAAGTCCCAAGATGAAGAATATTATTTACATAACACTCAAAAAAAAAAAAAAGATTAAAAAAAAATATCATTTCTTTTTAAATATGAAGATGAAATTAAGCATCTGAACCCTGTGTACCTGGGTTCCATTTTTGGCCTATCAGGTGGTCTTAAGATCATTTGCTAATTAAAAAAAGGAAGAAAAAAAGAAAATAAATTAAGCACCTGAAGAGATAAATATCATATTTTTCAACCAGGATATAAAAATAAAACTTCCACAGTTTGTGCAACTTAACAACTATTAATGCCAAGGGTAAAACTTTTTTGTTTTAACATTAACCACGAACCAGTTTGAGACAAAAACAGAAGCCCATAGTTAAACCACAGCAAAATGGGAGCCAAAACTCAAGTATATGTGAGGTATACAAGAAAGATGTGTGAACAATGGGATCATTGGGAAAAAAAAAATGGCATTACTTTTTCCTGAGAAGCAGAGGGGGAGAGAATTAAATTATTGAACCATCCTGGGCTAATTCATTATTTACCTCTTATCCCTATTAAATGCCCTGCTACTTAGGCCCAGATATGAGTCATCCCTCTCAACAACTGTGTCGTGCCCCAGAAATGTGCCAGCGTGTCATGCATATCCTAACTGATCTATGCAAGTGTGGGCCATGTATGTATCAGACATGGGTAATTAGGTAAATGTAGCTTTATAAGCAAAGCACCTTTGGTAATCCTCCAATTCCAAGAGCTAGATCCAGTTTTAATGATCCTGTTGATATCACTGGTGCATGTCGTGAGACAAAAAAGCGCTGCAGTGACAACATAGATTCTCTGCCAAAATCACCCGCAAGTCGGGAGATAGCTAGACGTAGTGCAGTATCTTTCTCTGCTGCTTTTACATCATTACCATATTCATCACATTCAATCTCTAGAAACTCAACTGAAACCAAGAAAGCATTTAAATTCACATTAGATCAAATCAAAACTAATACAGAAACTAGTAACCACCCATACAGGAAGGGAACTTCTAGGTGAATGTTATTAGCAGTTAAGTTGATACAATTTGTGTCCAGTCGGCAAAACATGTCAAATACAAGCAACCATGTAGACATTTAAGCAGCTTTGCATACTACACAAGGTTAATTAAAGCGCTTTTCCCCATTTTTACAACATCTCCAAAACTCACAAAAGAAGTTTCATATGAGAACCTAGATAGACTTATAACTTTAGATGATAACATAATCGATAAGGTATTGTTAAAAAATTAAGAATACAATGTCTTTCTACCCAAATCACAGCACCAATGATGATCCATCAGGAAACCCATCAGAAAAAAGAATAGCACTGCTTATTTTTTATAGCATGGTTGTATTTAAGACAAATACTATGGTTCAGTTTTACTTCAAGCCCTAAAATACTATCACTATCAATTATATTCTCCTATGTACCATTACCACACTAACAGTATCTTCGATTGCAACTTTTTGACATCCTATTACAACACAGTTTCGAGTGCATTAACAGTTCTCATTTTCAGGAAACTAGAACATGCATAGATTAATCAAAATATGACCATCTCATTACATATATGTGTTCGTAAGTGCAGGTGTGAATGTGGTGGCTGTTTGAAATTCTTAATTTTCCAAACAAAGAAATTATCCCAACATACTCTCTCTGGCCAGATTCACTGCAGAGAAGAATCTCAGATACATAGATACAAAGAGAGAAAGAAAGAGGGTACCTGACGAAGAAAGAGAGCGTGTGTGCATCCCGATGCAGGCCACTGCGTCTCTTTTTCCAGTCTGATGGAAATTAAACCAGAAGAAAACGCATAAGAATGAAACTATTACACAATTTAGCTCCAGAAAAAGCACAAAAAAACAAGAATTAGTGAAAATAATACAAGAATTAGACGGAGAGAATGAGGAACCTGAAGGGAGGACGACAGGAGAGATGAAGATCCTCTGAAACCATTGAAAAAAAGAAACCGTGCATATGGATTTGTAAGAAAAATCATAATTTCTAGGGTTTCAACTTTTCGAAGTAGGAAGGTGTTTTATGCCATAGGCGCGCCATTTGTAGGATTAAAACACCGGTTCCTCCCTTCAGGTTCCTCAGTATTATTTAAAAAGTCTCTTTATAACTTAATTTTTAATAAATATTTTTATTCCTTTATTAAAAATTAAAATTATATATTTTCAAATCAAATATTTAATGTTTTTACTTCACAAAGTAACTAATAAAAAGCTCAACAAACATAATAATAGATGCTGTAAAAATTTAGGTAGAATTTATTATTTTTATTTTTAATTTTTTTTTTAAATTTTAATAATCAGCTGTATACCATCACTTAACTGCTGAAATCCCACTTTAGGGCGGGGACATTATTTAATTCATTCAAGACTTCAAATTTGTATAAATTATAAATTAGTTTATTTTTTAAAAATTAAGTTAAAACAGCTATTAAATCGTTTTTAATTGCATCGATTTGCACTAGGAATGCCGACCTTTTGAGCACTTATTCATTGTTAACACGTAAATATGTTGCATCCCCTCCAGTGAACCAGCCTTGATAGGTAGATGCAACTGCCGGTGGCTGCCACAGGAATGGTCTCATAACCCAATCAACATAAGTCAGAGAGCGCCCCAATATTCGAAGGGAACCATGTGCCTTGTAGTAAGGATAGATGGCTACAGATGCATGATCGTCCAATGTGTTTGGATCAAAACATCAAGGAATAAAAATATTTATTAAAAATAAATTATAAAGAGATTTTTTAAATAATTAGGGTTTAGGATTTAGGGTTTTAGAGTTTTAAGATTTTAGGGTTTAGGGTTTAAGGTTTGGAGTTTGGAGTTTGGAGTTTCGGGTTTGGAGTTTCAAGTTTTGGGTTTCAGGTTTTAGGATTAGGGCTCGTGGTAAGCGCATGATCCACAAATGCACTGATGCCATCCCGAACCTGAAGACTATGCAACATGTGGAGAATGATTGTAGGCAATAACTACTGCAGGGACATACTAGATAACAAAGGTTTGTTGGTAGTGGGCCACTTCTACATGGGTTTTTGACATGGAACCCACTTTTAGACATAACAGATTGCTTCAGTGTTACTTGTCGTCCAAAAATGAGTGCCCTCAATGAACCCCAATCTACCTCCATCACTCATTGTTAAGCCCAATGGTTAACTTGTAAATGATTGGCTTAGTTATTGGTTTGAGTAGTTAGTCTGTTAGAAGTTAAGAAGGTAGTTTCACAGGTAGTTTCAGTCTGTTATAAGCTTCTATTTAAAGAAGCTCTTGTAATCATTTTCTAGAAGTGTGAATAATAAGTCCTATGTTTTTCTTCAATCCAAAATCCCTTGTTTTCCTTTGTTTTCTTAAATCTTATTATGGTATCAAAGCTTTGAAATGCCAACAATGGAGAGCTCTTCAATTTCCACCATGGGTGCAGCCTCATCATCTTCTTCAAGATTCATCCCTATTTCCTTTAGTCACTCTATTTCGGTTCGATTGGATAACAACAACTTCTTGTTTTGGCGAAAGCAAGTTCTTGCAGCAATTCGAGGGCACAAATTATATAATTTTGTGTTTGGGACACAACCCCACCATTGAAGTTCCTCATGCTAAGAGATGAAGAAATGGACAATGTTAATATAGAATTTCTTGATTGGGAACAACAAGATCAGTTGTTGTTGTCCTGTCTTCTTTCTTCAATGTCTGAAGGGATTCTTGCACGTATGGTAAACTGTGAGAACTCTACTCAGGTATGACGAACTTTTGAAAGATATTTTGCTGTTCAAATTCGAGCAAACGTGTCTCAGTTTAAAACACAATTGAGAAACACCAAGAAAGACTCTTTGACTATAAATGAATATTTGTTAAAGATCATATGTTGTATTGATTTGCTAGGATTAGTTGGTCATTCAATGTTTGAAAAAGAACACATTGATGCCATCTTTGAGGGTTTATCATCAGATTATGACACCTTTATTCTTTCAATTGAATCACGCATAGATCCTTATACAGTTGATGATATAGAATCCTTGTTGTTAGCTCAAGAAGCTAGGATAGAGAAGAAGGATAAAGAGTTAGATTTTGCACAACCTAGCTTAGCAAATATTGTTGTTACTAGTCAAAACTCTCAGCAAAGCATAAAAAGGTATACTAATGGTTTTGTACAAAATTCCAATTCCAACTCTGGTGGTCCAAACACCTTTGGTGGTCAGTATTTTTCTAGTAAAAAAGGGCAATTTTCAGAACAATGCTAGAGGAGGTTTTGGTTTTGCCAATCGAGGAAGAGGTCGTGGAGGCCACTTTAATGGTCAATTTGGTGGGAGGGGATTTTGGTCTCAAAACAAACCTCAATGTTAGCTTTGTGGAAAGATTGGGCATGTGGTAATGAACTATTGTTATCGTTTTGATAAGAGTTTCGTAGGACCATCTTAATTCTAGAATCAACAGTCTTCTGTTCAAAACCAATTACAAGGTGCATGAGGCCAAATGACAACCATGTTTGCTACACCATAAGTTGTCAATGATACCAATTGGTATCTTGACTCAGGAGCTTCCAACCATGTTACTTTTGATGCTACAAACCTGATGACTAA